>NC_059118.1:7582500-8267500 GCF_020740685.1 Jaculus jaculus
TCTCCTCTAGGCTTGGCTGCAAAGATTTCTTCTTTTTCTCATTCCCAAGCACCTTCCACTTGTCACAGTTTCCCATGGATCCAGGTGAAAGCTACCTGTTGGCAGCTGCCTCATTTTTATACCATGTCTACGTACCCTACAAGGAACAGACATATGCACTACAGTGAAAAACATAGTGGATTCTTTGTGAAGGGACCAGGTGGAATTGTAGGTCTCCAGGAGTGAGTCAGAAAGAGGAAGAAAAAGTAAGAGTGGCAAGAAGTGTGTGTGTGTGTGTGTGTGTGTGTGTGTGTGCATGCGCACGTATGCATGTGCCTGTGTGTGTGTGTGTGTGTGCATGTGTGTTCGTGTGTGTGCATGTGTGTGCCTGTGTGTGTGCATGTGTGTGTGTGTGTGTGTGTGTGTGTTGTCCCTTGTTTCAAGTGGCAAGCTAACAAGCCAGCATACACATGGCCTTGGAGAAGGTGAGCTTTGCTTTTGTCTGTTACCTCTGACCTGCAGACCAGCCGCATCCATTCAGCCTGCACGTGGTTTGTGGCCAGAGAAGGCAGCGGGTGGAAGGAGGAGAAGGCGCTGCTCCCCTGCCTGAAGCTGACCCGGAGCACAGAACATTCCCGACTCCTGCCAGTGCCTTACTGCAGCTGGGAGCTGGAACCATCCGGAACATCTGAGCAGGATTCTGCCATCTTACTTAAGAGGCTGACGAACAAGGATTTTTTAAAAATTTATTTATTTATTTGTGAGAGATAGACAGAGACAGAGAGAAAGATGCATACACAGAGAGGGTGAGCATGGCATGCCAGGGCCTCATGCCACTGCAAACGAACTCCTGATGCCTGTGCCACTTCATGTGCACACAAGCCTGGTTTTCTCTCTTCTAAGAAGAGCACTAGTCACACTGAATCAGGTCTCACCTTCATGACCTCATTTGACCTCAGTTTTCTTGTCTCCTAACATGGTCATATTAGAGTTTAGGACTTTTCTATGCTTTGCATGTGGCTCGTGTGTTTGAAAACTGGGTTCCCAGATGGTGGTGCTGTCTTGGGAAGTTGTGGAACCTATAAGCAGTGAGCTTTGGGATGGAGGGATGGCTTGGTGGTTAAGGCATTTGCCTGCAAAGCCAAAGGACCCTGGTTCAGTTACCAGGATCCACGTTAGCCAGATGCACAAGGGGGCACATGTGTCTGGAGTTCATATGTAGTGGCTGGAGGCCCTGGCGCCCATTCTCTCTCTTTCTCCCTCTTTCTGTATCAAATAAATAAAAATAAATCCCTGTCTTACCTGTATCTGCCTCCCATTGCCATAGGTATTAGGATCACGTGTGTGACATGCATCTGGCTTAACATGGCTCCTGGAATCATCAGGCTGTAATTGTAGGTGTGTACCACCATAACTGGATCCCACTAATCTTTCTGTAGTCTACAGACGGTGCTAAACATCCATCAGTGTGTGAGAGAGCCCTCAACACAGAATTATACTGCCCAAAACATCAGTAGTGCTGAGACTCAGGCCCCCTGTGAGGTGCAGAATTCATGTTCTCAGAGTCTCACTGTCACCCTAACGTGCTCACCAAGGTGGCTTTCCCGGAAGGAGACTTCTCAGAAGGAACTTTGTACCAGCTGCTGAAGAAATTACATTTGCGCCTCTGTACTGGTAGCAGCTGTGGCTCTCTCTGCCTTTGGAGCAGACTGCGCTGCACCCTTGCAATGGCCAGATATGGTCTCTGTGACCGATCAGAGAGCCACTCTGCACAGTTGGTGTTTAAGTTCTTAAAAGTTAGTCCAAACATGCCAGCCATGTTTCCATTGAGTTCTACATGGCCATCAAATAGGGCAGTGTGAATACATTCCCATTCTTCAAGAGAGTGCTATATCGCTAGTCCCAGAAGTAGAATTTTGAATTCTTTACCTAGCATACTCAGCACTTCGGTGTCTTTGCGTTTGGTCATTGCAGAGCTGGTATCTCTTGGGCACATCCTGCTGCCTTGCTTTTTCTTCCTGTGCTTCTGTTTTGTGATCTGGACCCCTCTTGGCTTAGATATTTATTTTAGTTTTATTTGGGAATCTTCCTATTGGGCAGTTTACCTGTGAGGGCCCAATCCCCAGGACCACCCAAAGAGTAGAAAACAGCTTGCTGTGACAGCTATAACACAAAAGTGAGCACAATATAGAATACATTCCTTAAAGTTATTAAAGCCAACTTAGGGCCACACGAAAGAAAATGACAGATAATATAGCTACAGAGTGTGCTATTAAGGTAATACTTATTTAAGGTAAATACTTGAATAGTAAATCAACTAAATAAAGGAAGGAGGCAAAGAAAGGGAACAAAGAAATGAGAAACACTGTTAAATTAAAGAGATATACAAGGAGAATGCTGCGAAGAGTAAGACAATATAGCAGGAAATTAAGAAGCATCTTCTTCTCCAATAAAGACAACCTGCATGAACTGAATTAGATAAATTTTAGAAGAGAATAAAAAACATAATCTTTTTATCATTTACTTGTTTGAGAGAGAGAGTGAGAGAAAGTGAGAGAGAGAGACATGCCAGGGCCTTCAGTCATTACAAACGAACTCCAGACACATGCACCACCCTGTGCATCTGTCTTTTGATAAATTTAAGTCAAACTACTACCAAAATTTAGCAAAAGGGGACATTAGGAGGAAGTGTTGGAGGAGAAGCCTCCACTAACATTGGAGTCTGTTGGGTGGAAGCAGGAGAGAGGGTCAGCTGAACTTGGAGGCTGTTGTCTTTCGCATCATATAGACTGGTACCGAGCCTTGACTGGACAAGTAAGTGTCAGATGTCTGAGAGATGAGAGAGCTGTTTTCATTTTCATGGCTTCCCTTTCTCCAGTGCCCACACTTAGCTCTGCATGCAGTGTATAGGCCAGAACAGTCTCTCTCATGATCCCAATACACCGTGTGCTTCTCAAGGTGGCCCATTCTTTTTTTTTTTAATTTATCTATTTGAGAACAACAGAGAGAGAAATAGGCAGAAATATATATAGAGAGAATGGGCATGCCAGGGCCTCCAGCCGCTGCAAATGAACTCCAGATGCATACTCCCCTTATTATGCATCTGGCTAACATAGGTCCTGGGGAATCAAGCCTCGAACTGGGGTCCTGAGGCTTCACATGCAAGCGCTTAACCACTAAGCCATCTCTCCAGCCCAAGGTGGCCAATTCTATAGCCAGGTCATCTCTTCTGAATGCATTGGGAGTGGGGAAAGTAAACAGAACACTGTGGTCTGGGACATGGCTCAGTGGTTAAAAGCGCTTGCTTGCAAACAGCAGTGAGATGTACGCAGGGGAGCTGGTCTCCATATTTCCATACCTACCGAGCATCAAACACTCTGCCAGTGTTGTAGGAATCAAGTATCCATGGGAAGTTCAGAGTTCTCAGTCCACCGAGCTGGGAACCTTGCATCACACAAGAGGACTGGGAGGTTATGCTGCCTCTGACCTTAGACTCAGCACTCTCCGATTCCAGTTAGCCCCACATGATGGGCTCAGCTCCTTGTCACCAAGGATGGGGTTACTACCCTCCACCTTACTCTTTGTTGCCTGAGCAGAGTTCTGAACCTTCCAGTGTATTGGTGTCAAGCTCCATGACTGCCTGCTGTAGCTGTCTCCCACCGGGGGCTTTGGAGGGTGGGCTCCAGGTGCCCTAACTTATGACTGTTAGTTGTTCTCAGGCCCTCAGGTAGCTCCGTCTTATGCCACAGATTCCTCCTCAGGAGGACATGTGACCGCGGCCCTATGAGGCACCAGAAGTGACACAATGGACCTCCTCTCTCCTTCTGACTCATCCCACTCAAGGCGTTCGTGTCTCACCGCGACCTCTAACTGGCTTCCAGGTTTGAGAAAACTGTAGGGTTGGACTGCCAGCCCCTTGCCACCGGGGCCACCTGCCTTATCTTTTGTGTGAGGCTTTTGATTCTTCTCCCTCACTGGGCTGCGGCTGTCTGCTCCTTTGTGCTGCATCGGCCTTCCGTTTCCCCACACGTGGGGCTGTCCTGTCCCTCCCTCTGTCTTCTGGGCTGCTCTTCCCACCGTTCTCTCTTTGCCGTCCTCGGGCTTCTCATCTCGATAGTGCACTGCACAGCGTCTCGCCCTGAGAGCCTGAGCTCCTTTCTAGATTTCAACGACCAACGTTTGCTCCCAGGAGCATTTGCAGAACATGGTTAATTTTCCTGGGCAGATCAAAAGAGGATTTTTACGTCATGGCATTGCAAATACTTGAAGTTGAAGAGTCAGCTTTTCTGCTCTGACACGGTCTTCTGCTGGACACCCTTGGGGATAAGCATTTGTTGTTGATTCACATTGCTGGGAAAACATCTGGCTGAAAGCAGCTGTCTTACAGTCTCGAAGAGAAGCTCCATGATGGCAGGGAAAGCCTGGCATGAGTAGATGTAGGACGTCACCACCCTGCCACCGTCGGCAGGAAACAGCAGCAGGAGAGTGAGGCAGTGAGCACGGGCAAACTGGAGCTAAGCAACCTCGAGTTCTGCCCCGTCACACAGCAACTCCAGCAAGGCCTACCTCCCACACTGAGTCACTTGTAACCAAGCATCCAAAGCACAGGACCTGGCTCTGGGGGGAATCTCATTCAGCCAGCACAGTCATTTACCTAGAACAGCCAAAGAGCACGCTTTATCGATCTGTGCCCGCCTCCTCTGCGTGTATAGATGTATATCTATGTATATGTATGTATGTACGTACATATCTATCTATCTATCATCTATCTATCTATCTATCTATCTATCTATCTATCTATCTATCTATCTATCTATCTACATGTATACGTACACAAACCTCTGTCTCTTTCAGGATTTCATGTAGCTCAGATTAGCCTCAAACTCTGTAGCTAAGGATCACCTTGAACTCTCGATCCTCCTGCCTCTACCTCCTAAGTCCTGCAGTTATATGTGTGCACCACTAATCTTTCTGTAGTCCACAGGTGGTGCTAAACATCCATCAGTGTGTGAGAGAGCCCTCAACACAGAATTATACTGCCCAAAACATCAGTAGTGCCGAGACTCAGGCCCCCTGTGAGGTGCAGAATTCATGTTCTCAGAGTCTCGCTGTCACCCTAACGTGCTCACCAAGGTGGCTTTCCCCGGAAGGAGACTTCTCAGAAGGAACTTTGTACCAGCTGCTGAAGAAATTACATTTGCGCCTCTGTACCGGTAGCAGCTGTGGCTCTCTCTGCCTTTGGGCACCCCTGCAGTGGCCAGGTACGGTCTCTGTGACCGGTCAGAGAGCCATTCCGCACAGTTGGTGATTCAGTTCTTAGAAGTCAGTCCAAACATGCCAGCCATGTTTCCATTGAGTTCTACATGGCCACCAAATAGGGCAGTGTGAATACATTCCCATTCTTCTAGAGAGTGCTATTGCCCATACTATTGCATAGCTCCTGATATGGTCCCTAGATCTCTCTCATATACTCTGTTGTCCACTTTCCACAAACTGCCTTATTCTTGCTGATCCTATTAGGAAAATCATAGCAGATCCCACATAGCACTGGAGCCAGATGAAAAAAATGTGTCTCTTTGAAAGACTTTTTTATTTGCCCTAAGTATGAGGGTAGTAAATAAAAAAAATTCTTTGAAAGTGACTAGTGAGTACTGAGATCAGTTCCTGTAAAATTGACTGTCAGGCCATTATCCGGCAGCTGGACTGGATTAGCTTATGTTAATGAGGTTGGGGTGGTTTCCTGTGGACTTGTTCACAATAGGATATGACTAGTTTAGTCCAGTCAGATGGAGAAGGTCACACAGGTACTGCAAATTCCTTGAGAGCAAAGCCCTTTCCCTTCCTAAGGACCTTCAGCATGCAGCATAGCGCTGGGTGCTTGGTCAGCCCTGAATAAGTAGTTGTTCAAGGAGTAAGTGAATTATACCATCTCTACCAAGAAAAAAAAAAATAATATATATATATATATATATATTCATTATTATATATAATATATATTTTATGTTACATATAATGCATACATATATATGTATATATAACTAATATATATTATATATAAACATAGTAATACATATATATGTATATGTATACATGTACATATACACACATGTATGTGTGTATTCCTATGTCTTAGGTACTTCAAGCATGCTTAGTAATCAAGCTGATTCCTGTATTACAAATCTACACAGGAAAATGGAGCCATCAACAGAACGTGAGTGCGCTTTGATTCCTGCTCCTTATCAACTCTGTGGCAACTTTGGTCAGTTACATGGATGAGCTTCAGTTTCCTGCTCTGTGAGAGGAGGAGGATTTAATCCTTTATTTCTCACTTCTGGGGGTTTAATGAGGCTTGGATAGAGTATCATAGGCAACCCTGCTCTGTAATATATATGTGTGTGTGTGTGTGTGTGTTCCTATATATATATTTTTTTAATTTTTTATTTATTTATTTGAGAGCGACAGACACAGAGAGAAAGACAGGTAGAGGGAGAGAGAGAGAATGGGCGCGCCAGGGCTTCCAGCCTCTGCAAACGAACTCCAGATGCGTGCGCCCCCTTGTGCATCTGGCTAACGTGGGACCTGGGGAACCGAGCCTCGAACCGGGGTCCTTAGGCTTCACAGGCAAGCGCTTAACCGCTAAGCCATCTCTCCAGCCCTTCCTATATATTTTTAAAAACCATTACAATGGTGTAGTGAAGGGTCCGAGTCTGAAGTAAGAGCAGGCTATGCATGCTTCCCTATTACAGAACGACGGCATTCAGAGTCATGAAAATATTCATTTACCTCACTACCCAAAAGATCTTTTGTTACCTTGAGCTCATCCCTTGATTCCCTTTCAGTTTCTTCATTAAAAATAAATGAATCAAGTTCATGGTGTTTTGCTAAAGGATAACTAATGAATCACAGGTCCTATAATATGCCAAGCAATGACAACAGGCTGCTCTCAGAGGTCCAGGACCCACCACATCAGCCTCTTCCACTTCCCTTTTAGCTTGGCACTTAGCACCACACCTGATGACATCCCAGCCTTATCTTCAGAGAGTGGTGTCACTGGAGGAGTTAACACTTTTGCCATTATCAACTGAGCTGATTTTGAGAGTCTTAAAAGGGTTTAAATGCAAGATCAGCTGGATCTAGTCATAGCAGATAATCCAATTGAACTATGCTCTCCTGCCTAGATGTCTACACTGTAATCCGTTTAGAGACTGAGCCTTATATATAGTGGGTGGGATTTCTGTAGCATACATTTACACCCCCTTCCTCTGGGTGCATTGCTTTTATTTCACGTTATTCAAATACTATCCAATGCCCATTTCTGCTTTTGATTCTTCTATGAACTTTGTTGAAACTGCTGCTGGAATGGCTGCTACCCTGCTCTTCCTTATAGAAAGGGAAGGTTGGAAAGACCCGAAGGGTCCCCTAGTCTCAAATACCATAGAGCGCTGTGACACAAGTAACTTAAGGCAAGAAGACTCATTTTGGTTCATAGATGAAGCAGCTGGGACTGGCTTGCCTCATGGCCCATTGCGTGGTGCTAAGTAGGAAGCAGACATAGCTCAAGTAGGCAGTAGGCCAGGCTATAGAACTGTAATGAATGTTCCAAACCACTTCCTCCAACTGGGTCCTACCTGCTCAGTGTTCCACACCATGTGAAGCCGGGCATCGGCTAGGGACTAAGTGTTCAAACAAGTGCTTATGAAGGATACTTTAGGTGAAAACTGAAGCATTCCTCCCCTTATAACCATCTCTTCATGCACAATGCATTCAGTTTAACATCAACAGGTCCATGGTCTTAGCAGCACCAACACTGCTTGAAAGTCCCAAGTGTGAAGTCTTTTCTGAGACTTAAGGAAATCTATCAGCTGTGAGGCACAATAAAATAAAATAAGGGTTGGAAAGATGGCTTAGTGGCTGCCTGTGAAGCCCAAGGGCCCAGGTTCGACTCCTTAGTACCAACATAAGCCAGATGCACAGAGTGGCGCATGTATCTGGAATTTGTTTGTAGTAGCTAGAGGCCTTGTTGTACCCATTCTCTCTCTCTCTCTCTCTCTCTCTCTCTCTCTCTCTCTCTCTGCCTTTTTCTCTCTCTCTCATTCTGTCAAAATAAATAAATAAAATATATTTTTTTAAGTTTAAAAATAAGAGCTTACCTACTTCTAATATACACTGGCACAGAGAGGAACAGTAGGATAAAACAGCAACATTCTATGGACTAAAGCCACACTAAACCCAGGAGGGGAAACATTAAATGCTGGAGCTGTGTCCAGCACTGAGGGTGCGTGTTAGCGTTCCCCCAGCCCCGCTGCCCCGGCGCAGGAGGCCCGTCTCTTAGGTCAGTACTCTTCAGAGTCTGTATCAGCAGTAGATGGTCAACATTCCTCACGTCTCTGGCATCCTCAGCTCAGTGCCCCGGGCAATTTCATCCACATCTTTAAGCCTTCACACATTAGATCCTTAGGTTCTTTCTGCAGGCCATCTCTGCTGCCTAACCCCGGCTTAAATAGATTTCCAAAACCTTGCTGCAAGCCTCCCTGAGCCCGTAGCTCTTGCATCCCGGATGCCACAAAGCCAGCACTAACCATGTGCGTGTCCTGTTCAACTTTGTTGCCGGCTCACTAATTACTGCGCAGCTGGGTCTGGGAAAACCTTTCCCTAGGCATTTCTGCTGCAGCAGGAGACTTAGCTGAGTGCGGTGTGGTCTTTCCCGGAAGGCATCATGTCTGCTGCTTCAGTGCAGAGAGCAAGGCTTCTCTTCAGTGCCTCTAATCTCCTTAACAACTGTGGCTGATTTCCCAGCGTCACTCCATCCATCACTGCTTTGCCTGCAGGCACTTTGCTCACAAATTAAAATTTGCTCACCCTCCTTTTCCTCACTAAACTGTGTATTTTTCCCACCTCTCTGCTCTTCTGGCTAAAAGCAGTGAGTGACAACCATGCCACAGCCTGGATACTATGATGTTTTGAAACTTCCTCGGCCAAATAAATTAACAGATCATTTAAGGATTTACGTTCATTTATGTTTCCAGGAAGTGTGCAGGATGTGGCCAGATTTACTCCCGGGATGTAATGCTGGTAGCCTTGAGTCCACCTCTCAATTCTGACCTTGTTCCTCTCTGGGATGGTGCACATGAATTGTCGACTTGACAGGATTTAGAACTACCTGTGAGGGGTTACTTATGTAGATTCACTTCACCTATGGGAGGGATGATCTTGACTCTGTTAATTCAGGTGGAAAATCCACCTTAACTATGGGTAGCCCCATCCCATGGGCTGGGTCCTGGGCTCTGTGATAAGGAGAGAGCTGACTGGCCAGTAGCCTTCATCGCTCTGCTTCCTCACTGGGATGCATGTGAGCAGCTGCCTCCAGTCCTGCCGCCACTGGAGCTCACTACAATGGACTGCGACCTAGAACATAAACCGAAAAAAATCCCCTCTTTCCCTTAAACTGACTTTTGTCAGGTATTTTTTGTCCCAGCAATGACGAGGCAACTGACACAACTTCTGTGCACCTTCACAGCCCATCTTCCCGCTGGCATCCCGGTCACCAGACTCATGAGAATGACCTAGTCACCCCTGCTCATAGCATTCCAGGGGCTCTGCAGCACATTTTCTTGGGGACTAAAGGCCTACAAATCACACAGTTTAGGTTTATCTCAGCATTGACCTTAATTCTTCTTTATTAGTTATTTTTCTTGTCACTGTGAACAAATACCTTATTTTATATATATATATATATATATATATATATATATATATATATATATATATATATTGCACATACCATGAGAGAGGAAGAATTTTATTTGACTTGTAGTTTAAAGAGGATACATTCTCAGAGAGACATAGCACATGAATGGGTTGGTCCACAGTGCTAGGAGCTTGCAGTGAAACTTGTTCCACAGTGACTACGAAGAAGCAGAGAGAACTTGGAAGTGGAGCCAGGCTATATTCCTCAGTGCATACCCACCGGCAGCCCACTTCCTGCAGATATGACTCTGCTCCTCAAGATTGCAGAACCTCCCTGTGGTGGTGAGAAAGTAAAATGTTTCCCTATAGCCTCATGTGCTTGTGGCTAATCCTTATAATCATTCAGGTGGTGGTGACCACTGTAAAACTCGTCAAAGTGCTGAGAAGAAGAGATAGTGTAGTGTTCAGCACTAAGTGAGACATCTCTATCCTTCACTCCAAGGCTCAGAAACCATTTTGGAAGAGGTGGTGGAAATAATATAAGAGCCAAAGGAAAGAGAGGAATACTACTTCTGGTCAGATGTTTTGTTCCATCAATAAGAAGGTTACTGCCACACTTCCCACACAGCACTGCTAGCTAGGGACTGAATGTTCAAATGCTTGAGCCTGTGGGGCATATTTCAGACTAAAGCCACCTCAGTTCATTGTTCAATCTATGCTTGCTCAAACCATTAAATAACACCCATTTCTTAGAGTTAATAAAAATGTTCCTAATTATTTCATAAGTTAGTTTTTCACTCTCCAGTAGAGCAGTCATGAGCTGTTCCTTTTTAAAAAAATCTCTTTCAAATCGTACATGCTTCTAGGTGTTTGTAACAAAATTGCTTTTACTGAATACAGCAGAAATCTGAATATAAATGGCTTAAACAAATAGGGCTTTCTATTCTCCCATAACAGGCAATCTCAGAGGTGGGCCATTGATCTTTTTGGCTCCCAGGTCCATTGATATCGGCACCAGCAAATCTTTGTTGTAGATCTTTTCGTTGAATCTCCAGGTGCCATGATTATATCCTAGGCCGGAAACGAACACTGGCATCTGTAGCTCTTTAGGAGGAGAGAAACAGCCTCACCAAAAAGATTTCTTCAGCTTGGACTTACACTGCACTGGCTACAGTGACCTTACCTTGTAGCTGCAAGATTGACTGGAAGAGCTGAAAAATGAGACTGTCACATTGGTGTCTCCCCGTAATGACCCATCCTCTGAGACTGCAGCTGCTGCCTGCCTCCACAGTGCTTGAGGTGCCGAGCAGGATGTAAGGGAAGATGTGACGGGGAGAGCTACCGTTTTCCAGAAGTCAGTCAACAGGCAAGTTTGCAAGCAGAAGGAGGAATCCCTAGGAACCACTTCTGGAAAGTTGGAAAGAAGGAAAATGAAGTGTACAGAGTGGATACACGTTAGTGCCGTTTGCAACAGAAGCTGAGTCCTGCTCAGGGCCTCTGTGAGGACCATAGACCATGATCCGATGTTGGTGCCTGGACGTGTAGCCCAATAATCACTGGCTGAGAACTGCTCCTCGGGACACAAGTACCCCGGTGCTTCCAGCTGCCTCATTTCTGAACTGAGATGTTGCCTCTAGCAGAGCTGTGGGTGTTTGCTCTTGAGAGCCATCCGGGTTCCTGGGCATGGAGGATGCCGATGACTCCCTGCTGTGCCACTAATCTACCCTTGGTGGCTGCCACTCAGTACCTACAAGATGCTCAGCAGCTTCTCTAACTTATTGAACACTTTTTGAGTACTTAACTGTTGCCAAGTACCATACGAGATACTTACTAATTGAGATTCTCAGAGGGAATGGATGGCCTCATGTTACCAACAACAAAACACGTACGTTTTGTATGGTGGTCATTCTGTGTTATGAAATCCATTCTCCCATAGCTATGACCCTCTCCCCTCCCCTATGCAATATTGATGTGTAACTTCTAGTATTTATCAAAAGAATTAGTCAGTACTGGAACATTTTGTCACTGTACATAGTGTAGCTCTTGGGAACCAGGCTGTTTTATTTAATGAAATGTTTAGTCTTTCAGAGTTCTGCTTCGTCCTTATGAGCAGACATTTGCTAAATAGTCCATTAGTTGCTTGAAAAAAAAAAAAAAAACTAAATGTCTCCCTTTCTTATTCTAGAGTAGTAATTTACTGTCGTGAGCTAACACATTATACCCATCATTGTATTGTTATTCATAATTAAAATCAGGAAGTGGCTGTCATGAATGGAGGCATTGTCCTTCAACCTCTGTAAGAAGTTTTTCTTAGGTACTTGCAGGCAAACAGTCATTCTACCTGTGTGAATCTTGTGCCAGTGGATTGGGTTTGATGCTGGTGTCTTGACTTTTTGCCTTCAAGTCCTTTTGCCTCTTTCAGCTCTGGCTCCACTCTCCAGTTCTCCCTGACCATTCAGTGGGCACTGAAGTGGACACTGTCTCTCTTACATCAACCACACCCATTTTCTGCTGTAGCAGGAATGTGGTTCAGGACCATGAACCACTGGACTTTTATCCAGAGGCAGGTCATGACTGTGTGTCAACTAAATTATGGTATCTCACCGGTCATGATGACTAGTTCATGAGAGCATGTGTGACTAAGATAGTTCAGGCAGTGTACAACCAGCCTGACCAAAAAGATCACACAACATAGATAGGTAGGTTCAAGGGAATAGTGAAGCTCATTCAGAGTCCAGTTCAAGCTCTTCCAGATGACATATTATTTTTATAGATTTTAGTGTATGGATCAATACATTTCCTTTGTTGTTGCACCAATTTGGGTTGGCTTCATCACTTACAGCCCGAAGAATCTTTACAAAAATGCAGCAGGACCTCCCTGTGCTGGTTAGAAAGTAAAATGTTTCCCCATAGCGTCATGTGCTTATGACTAATCATTATAATTATTCAGGCGGTGGTGACCACTGTGGATACTCAAAACTCATCAAAGTGCTGAGAAGAAGAGATAGTGTAGTGTTCAGCACTAAGTGAGACATCTCTATCCTTCACTCCAAGGCTCAGAAACCATTTTGGAAGAGGTGGTGAAAAGAATGTAAGATCCAAAGGAAGGAGAGGAACGCTGCTTCTGCTCAGATGTTTTGTCCCATCAGTACGACGGTTACCGCCACATGTCCCACACAACACCACCAGCTGGTGCCTGGATGCTCAAATGCCTGAGTCTGGGGCACATTTCAGACTGGAACCACCTCAGCATCCCAGTTCATTTACTACAGATCCATGGCTTAGCATCTTTCATAAATGTGATCCAGGGCTGGAGAGATGGCTTACCGCTTAAGGTGCTTGCCTGTGAAGCCTAAGGAACCAGGTTCAATTCTCCAGTACCCACATAAGCCAGATGCACAAGGTGGAGTTTACAATGGCTAGAGGCCCTGGTGTGCCCATTCTGTTAGTTGCCTCTTTGTCTCTCTCCTAAATAAATAAATATTTTAAAATGTGGTTAGTACTTGACCATGGAAATATCTTATAAATGGGGATTTATTATACAAGAAATATGATCATCATGCCCCCATAACAGTATCTGTCAATTGTAAACTGCAAAATGGTGTCCATGTTGTAAAATATATAAAAACTATGAAGCAAGAAAATGTGTGAGAGCAAGTTTAGTTCTGGAGCTGGTGTTCAGTCCTCTCATGACTTCCCAAAGTTCCGGTAGTCATATTTGGTGATTAGCTGTTATTTTAGTTACTTTTATGTTGCTGTGACCAAACAGATGAAGTCTGTTTTGACACTTGGTATTGGGAACTGCATCATGACAGGGAAGGCAAAATGGCCAATGTGACCTTGGAGGCAAGGGCATGAGGAAGTTGGTTACATCATGGATGGTGGCCTGTAGACCAGAAGCAGGACACACATAAAACCCAATTCTTCTCAGTTTATGTCTGTCAGCTAGGTCTCATATCCACACAATTCCACAGCCTCCCAAAATAGCACCACTAGCTGAGGACCAAGTTCAAACACGGGAGCCTGTGGCAGACCTTGGACATTTGAAGCATAATAACTGTGGAGCCTGGGAGGCTCACTTGCAGAACTTACACGGGTGTCCTCTACCCTGCACTGGGCTCTAAGGGAAAAACCATTTTCATTCACAAGATCTCGTCAAATGTAAATCTATGTCAGTCATAAATCAGCTGTTGATCAGAATCCAAATAGCATGAGAGAAGAAAACCTTACCAGGCCACATGACAGAGTTCCAGTGCAAGTGAAGGGGTGGGGTTTCTTCATGCAAGGGGCTGGAAGAACTGGCAGGGGTAACTCAGGATGTTTTGGAAACCTATTCGGAGCTGAAGAGATGGCTTAGTGGTTAAGCACTTGCCTGTGAAGCATAAGAACCCCTGTTTGAGGCTTGATCCCCAGGACCCACGCAAGCCAGATGCACAAGGTGTCACATGCATCTGGATTTTGTTTGCAGTGGCTGGAGGCCCTGGCACATCCATTCTCTCTCTCTCTCTCTCTCTCTCTCTCTCTCTCTCTCTGCCTGCCTGTCGCTCTCAAATAAGTAAATTAAAATTTAAAAAAAAAATTTAAAAGATAGGTTGAATTCTTATAGATAGGGCATGGTTTAGATGGAGATTTTCTTAAAGGTGATGAAAACGGTCTTTGGATGTCTGTTTGACACAGAATACCATTAATTTAGTTTGTTAATTTTTATTTATTTTTAATTAATTAATTAATTAGAGAGAGAGAGAGAATGGGCACGCCAGCGCCTCTAGCCACTGCAACTCAACTCCTGACGTATGCACCACCATGTGCATCTGGCTTATGTGGGACTTGGAAAATCAAAACTGGATCCCTTGGCTTTGCAGACATGCGCCTTAACCACTAAGCTATCTCTCTAGCCCTATTTCTCCTTTTTATACATGAGGTTTTGTAAGGTTCTGCATTAATGTCACCTGTGTTTCTGTGTGGGTTCTTGACCTTCAATAGTACATCCCATCTCTTTCCTCCATGTTAACATCTCATGCAGGCTTCCAGAACTAAACACCAGCTCCTCTTTAACCTTCCAACTGAGGTTGTCAACTGCTAGGCCCCTAAAGTATTATGTGCTGAGCTCCTGGAGGGCTGTTACTGTAACTTGCTGTGGTAATTTGAATATATGGCCCCATAGACTCGGGCCTTAATTTTAAGTCTCTAGTGGGTAGAGGCTACTGGGGTGTAGTGTTACTGAGGGGCAGATCTTGGGGTTCAGCCCTAAGGTCTGGAGAGAGCAGTTTTAGCTCTGGTGGTTCATGCTTGCTGGTGCTGTCTGTTGGTGGTGTTTTAGCTGTGATGCATGCTGAAGTGAACCATCTGCTTCTGCCAGTGATGGAAACTTCCTCTGGATTTTATAAGCCTGAAATAAGCCCTTTCCTCCCATAAGCTACGTCTGGTTGGATGTTCATCCCAGCAACCTGGAACCTACTGCAACACTTATATTTCTGTATTTCTGGTATGTTTTGTAGTGCCTGGGACAAATGCCTAAGAATAGTTTGAGAAATAAATGAGTGAGATAAGCATAATACATTATTTATTTTCTTAGCAAAGAATAAATGAATGTTAGTCTCATTGTACCTTACTGAGGGTTTTGGATCTTAGTTGAACAGAAGTGCTGCCTTAGTAAGAAATTCAGGGGTGGTTCTTTTGTGGGTTATTAATTAAAATTTAAAGCTTGGCACGGTATCACATGACTATAATTGAGGCAGGAGGTAGTCTACGATACATAGTGAGTTGAAAATTAGCCCTGGGCTACAAACTGAGATTCTGTCTCAAAACTAAACAAATGAACAAACAACTTCATAACCTACCAAATTCCTATTATACAGAAGGCTTGCTGTCATATAGTTCTAATATCAAACCATATTGAAATAAGACCTGGCCCCTGAAATCAGCCCAGTCCAAAAAGGCCAGTTGCCTTATTGATACAAATTATCATGGGCCCTAGAATTCAGGCCCTATGGAAAAGAGTTGAAAATATGCTAATGGAATTTTCTTTTCTTTTCAGTACTGGGGATTGAGCCTGGGGCCGCATACGTAGCTGGGCAAGTTCCCTACGACTAAGCCACCTCTTCATCTCTTTCTGTTATTTTTATTGTGAGATATGGTTTAACCAAGTGACTAAAGCTGGCCTTCAATTAACTTTACAGTTCAGGCAGGCCTTGAACTTTCAAACCTCATTCTTTCCAGTAGCTGGGACTACAGGCCTGTGTTATCTGTCCTGGCGGGGCAGAAATATTGTAAATATACCCTGAACTACAATTGCCTTCCTGGTATTGTGGGGTTCCCCGGAGGGGTCCCCGCTCAGGGCTGTCTACGGGACCCCAAGAACACTCACGCAGGACGCTCTCAATGCAAACCGCACGAGGTTTATTGATTCCGATGCATCGGGGCTCAACACAGATTCCTCTCGCAGGAGGAAAGGTGAAGAGCCCCTAGCCACGTGTTTGGTCAGCTTATAAAGGCTGAAAACTATAGGTATGCAGAGTCATAGGGGCTTTTCAGCCGTGGGTTCCGCTGATTGGGTGGGGCCCACGAGGCGGGCTCGTGAGGGTCCCTCTGATTGGGTAGGGCGTACAAAGGGCCAGGTCCTTATGGTATACTTTTTACAAAATGGAGGTAGTTGCATACTTTTTACAAAATGGAGGCAGTTGCAAAATGGCAGTTCTGTGATTCAGTGCAGTAGCAAGCAAGCCATATTACAGAAGCTTAAAAAGGCAAGTTAGCAAAGCAGCTAGAAAACAGAGCAGCAGAAATATGGCAACTTTTATCCTTTCAGTATGAGAGGGCATCGATCATTCAACAGCAGATCCATTAACATTTTAAATCTGAAATTCAAGAAGATCACTTGTTACCTAATGTACATTTAGAAATGTGAAAAAAGCCTTTATGTAATCATAACATTTAACCCCCACAATACCCAAAAGATGTTAGACAATTTTATCCCTTTTAAAAACATTTTATTTACAGCCTCTGTGCATATAGACAATATACCATGATCTCACCACATTCTATTTTCCCTCTCACGTCCTCCCTTCTTCTTTCCAAGTAGTCTGTCTTCTACTTTGATGCCATCATTTTTTTTTTTTCTCCTGTTTTGCAGATCTTGTTTAGGTAGTGTAGTAGATAGCTTCACAATTCTGGGATGAACATCCAACTAAACACAGACTTATGGAAGGAAGAGATGTATTTCAAGCTTAAAGATCCAGGATAAATTCCTTTCATGGTGGAAGCTGGCTCTTGGTCATAAATACAAGCAGAGAGAGAAACCACCACCAGCCAGCAAATGCCAAAAGCAGCAGACACACAAAAAAAATCTGCCAGAGCTGAGACCTCTCTGCATACCTTTGGGCAGAAATTTATATCTGCTCCCAAACATACCTTGGGCTGTATCACAGGATTCACACCCAGTGATACCTCCTCCATCCAAATGACTAGAAACCCAAGTTACAAGCTTTTATAAAACACCTGACTCTATGGGGGACATACATTCAAACTACCACATTCCACCCCTGCTTCATAGACTCATAAATGTCTCACATTGTAAATTGCATTTCGTCCAAAATCAAAAGTCCCTATAGTCTTTACCAACTTTAAGACTGTTTCAAAGTCCCAAATCTCATCTGACATTTAAGAGTATCTCTTAACTGTAAGTCCTCTAAAATAAAAACAAGTTACATATTTCCAACATATAATGGTACAGAGTAAACATTTCCGTTTCTATAAGGCATAACAAGGAGATTCTGGGCGAATGCAAAGTCAATAACCATCAATTAGACATCAAACATTTGCAGTTCAAGCCCATCATCCTTAATCAGTGATGACAGACTCAGGATTCCTAATTTCCAGCCCACCAGCTGGGATGGGTAGCTCGGGAGAACTTCTATCCCCAGCCAACAGTGCTCCTTGGCAGCCCTTGCCCAGTCCTGGTATATCCAACCCATCTCCAGGTCTCCACTGTAAACCGTGGTCATCTTGCCATGGCCTCACTGGTCTTTCTAGAGACACACTGTGCCTTGTTTCCTATGTCTCCTTTTAGCAGTGGGTCCTGGAACTGTGTGCACTTTATGACCCACTTCCACATATTTTTCATGCTCCCCAAACCAATAGCAGGTGTGCAGAGACACAGCTATTTGTTAATCTAGGGAGAGAATAAAAATTGGCCTTGAAGAGCAGGCTTCTTCTGTCAGTCATCTCCTTTCAAAAGAGTTTGCATTTCTACCATCTTCCCTGGGTGGGATTTACCTCAGGCATCTTTTCCATTGTTTCAATGTAAAGCAGTTAATGGTAGTAATCTGTTTAACAATAGCAGCTTTAATAACTAAAATCCTCTCTCTGTGCCAGTACTTTTAAACTTGCTTGGATTTTGCCAACTTTAAGTCTTATATCTTTCAGTTCTACATCTTCAGCCAAACACAACAGCCCATCACTTTCAAATGCAGCCATGATTAAACTCTCTGGGAATGGGCAGAAGTACACAGCCGGGCTTTATGCCTGTAGTCCAGTTCTAACAAAGTTCTCTGCAGCCTTACATTCCTCTTTCAAAGTTCATAAGCAAAGCCTCTAAATACCATTCTGTCTGTATTTAGTATTTTAAAACTGTAACAAAAATAGCCCATAGCGTTTGACTTGCCCCACTGTGAGGCTCCCGCCGTCACGAATACCAAGTCCACACATACTCCTCCCCCAGCACACAGGCTCCAAATACCAGCAGCCACGTGGTCAGATTCCTCACACAGCAGCGCTCCACTTCTCTGGTACCAAGAGTCTGTTGTAGACAGTTCCACATTTCTGGGATGAATATCCAAACCAGACATAGTTTAATGGGAGGGAGAGATTTGTTTTAAGCTGACAGATACAGGGTAAGTTTCTTTAAATGTGGAAGAAGCTGGCTCCCATTCGTAAATCCAAGCAGAGAGACACCAACAGCCAGCAAGGGCAAACACCAGCCAGAGCTCAGACTTCTCTCCACACCTTTGGGCTGGAATTAGATCCACCCCCAAACATACCTTTGGATTGTACCCCAGGTTCTGCCCCCTGTGACACCTCCTCCACATAGGTAGCTGGAGAGCCAGTCTGTAAGCATTAATAAAACATCTGAGTCGATGGGAGGCACACATTCAAACTACCACAGCTAGCATCAGCTGCTATGAAGTCTAGAGTATCAAGGCCCTGTTGTGTCTGGATGACAGTATGGTAAGCATTTGTCACCTTTCTTTGACTATTACATTTTTTTCTACCACTTCTTCCACAATGGTCCCTGAGCCTTTAAGAGGTGTCCCCAATGCTGAGTATTTCACTGCCTCTTCTTTTCAGCTCTTTAATGAGTTCTGATTTCCCCAGTGATCATTACCATACAAAAAGAGAAGATTCTCTAACTAAAAGTGAGAATTGCATTAATACATGGGCATAAACATATTTACTGAGCAATTTGGTGGGCACAGTAGATCCATTTACCCAATGACAGTAGTTTCCACCCCCTAGGGCTTTTGATCTCCCCAGACATAGGCTTTTCATTAGATATTCAGTACCAAACAAGAATCCCCTCCTGTAGAGCATTCCTCAAATCTAATCAGAGAGCAGTTAGTTTCCCCTGTAACTGACATGCCACCATTGCACCAGTTGGTACATTTGGCCTGGCTGAGCAGCCAGAAAGCTTGTAGAATCCACTGCTGGTTAAAATTATTGATGACTTATCCCCCCCAGTAGGAGGCAAAGCTCTTTCTAGTATCAGGATTGACAATCAACAGTTTATTCCTATTTTAATGGTAGGGAAATTGAGGTTTAATAGAATTAAATTATGTAGGAAGCTTTCCAAGGTCACACATCTATTGGTAGTAGAGGATTTATGGCTTATTTCACAGAGACTAGGGACATGCCTTCTTCATTAGCCACCACTCTGAAGCTTAGCCACTGGGGAAAAGCAACACAGGTGCATCTTCACTTCTTTTTATCACTACTCTGTCAACAACAGCACAAGAAGCTTTAACTATGTAAACAAGCTGGAGAGATGAGGAGCATCAAATATTTAAAACTAAGAATCTGAAATGTAAGTAAATATGTGGGGAGATAGTATTCCCCTGGCTGTCCCAAGCAGGGGTTGTTACAGTATTGTTGATGAAAAGACTGATAAGAAAGGTCTGCAGGCGGTAGAAGGTCCAAGATCCCAGAGAGAGTGACTGAGGAGGGATTCGGAGAAGGCTCACCTTCTCCAGAATTCTCAATCTGGGTGAGGATCTTGTTTAAACCTGTCATGGAAACAGCCTGGCGAGAAATTTAATGCCAGAATTCTGTTTATTGCTTCCCACATGATTAGAAGGCATGTCATTTTTTTTTCTTTTTGCCACACAAAGATAACCATCCAAGTAGAAAACTATAGCATATTACCATTTTGCACTCATTAGAATGACATCAGCAAACAGAAAAAAAAAAAAAAAAAGTGCTGGCAAAATGTGGAGTAACAGCCAGGAGTGGTGTTACACACCTTTAATCCCAGCACTCGGGAGTCTGAGGTAGGAGGATCACTGTGAATTTGAGGCCAGCCTAAGACTACATAGTGAAGTCATCTGGGCTAGAGTGAGATACTACCTTAAAAAACTTAAATAAAAAAAAAGGAGAAATTGGGGCTCAAGTATACTGTTGGTGGAAATGCACAGTAACGTTGCCACTAGGAAAATGATACTGAAGGTCCTCAAAGAGTTGAAAAAAAATTACCATATTATTCAGAAATTTTAATTTTGGTTATAAACCTTAAACAGGGTTGAAAGCAATAAATTTGAAAGATTATTTTTTCCTTTTATTACTCTTATTTATTTATTTATTTTATTCGAGAGAGAGAGAGAAAGAGAGAGAGAATTTGCCCAGGCCCTCAGCCACTGAAGTCAAATGCCAGACACTTGCGCCACCTAGTGAGCATGTATGACCTTGTGCTTGCCTCACCTTTGTGTATGTGGCTTATGTGGGATCTGGAGAGTCAGATATGGGTCCTTAGGCTTTACAGGCAAGTGCCTCAACTGCTAAGCCATCTCTCCAGCCTCTACTCATGTTTTTGACATTACGTCTCTAAATTCCATTTGCTTGACTGCCAAAAAAATAAAATACTATATTAAATGTAGAATTTTTACTTTTTATTCAGTATTATCTGCAGTTTCAGAAATCCACTGGGAATCTTGGAATATATATCCCCTGCAGAGAATGGGAAACATGATGTTATACACTTCAAATGAACAAAATTATTCCTCAATAAAGCTGAATTATTTTATTCTTTTTTAATATATATACTTGGTTTTATTTAAACTCCACCTTCCCCTGGTTTTGCCCAATATCCCTGCCCCTATTCTGCTTCCACCATTCCACCTCCGCCATTCTCCCTTTGACATCCATATTACTTAAGATTTACTTGAATATTAGAAAGATATCTGTACACCCATATGTATAGCAGTTAGTAGACAAAATGTGGAAGAAAGCCAAATGTACATTGATGGATGAATGGATAAAATAAGATATAGTGTGTATACATATCTATGGACATTATATGATTATGTTTAGAAGTGTGTATAACTATGTGTATATGCATATACATATACATATATCAATATTACATATCAAAAATAAAATTCTTATACATACTATAACATACAAGAACCCTGAGTACATTATGCAAAATGCAACCTAAATTAGTCTCATAAACTTGAGCCTCCCAAGTGTTGGGACGAAAGGTGTATGCCACCACACCCCAGTGAGATAAACCAGTTGAAAAACGATGTTACTGAATGAGTACATTTGTATCAGGATCTAAAGGAGTCAAGTTCATTGAGAAACTTGTCCAATGGTAGTTGCTTGGGTGGGGCAAGGGATTAGGGAGTTGATCATGGGAACAGAGATTCTGTTTTTGCAAATGTATTTTAGGAAACATTGGTGATGGTTATCTGATAATGTGACCACTCTTCACACCGCTGAGGTGTATACCTGTTGTAGTTTGAATGTATGTCTTTCAATAGATTCAGGTTTCTTGTTAAAGCTTGTCGCCTGCTGCCTGGCTGCAGGAGGTATCACTGTGGCAGATCCTGTCGTCCAGGCCTAGGGTGTTACTGGAGACAGATCTGAATTCCAGGCCAAAAGCATGCAGGGTAGTCTGAGCTCTGCCTGGCTTCCCTACTGTTTGTTGCCTGTTTTTGCTTCCCTGTGGTGCTGGCTGTTTGGGCGTATCTCTCTGCTTGCATCTGTGAATGGGAACCAACTTCTTCTGCCATTGGTGGAACTTCTCCTTGGATCTGTAAACTCAAATCAGCCCTTCCTTCTATAATCTTTGTCTATTTGGAAGTTCATTCTAGCAATGTGGAGCTAAAACTACAACATTCCAAATGATTAAGGTGGTGCTTTTTTTTTTTTTTTTTTTTTTTTTTTTTTGGTTTTTCGAGGTAGGGTCTCACTCTGGCCCAGGCTGACCTGGAATTCACTCTGTAGTCTCAGGGTGGCCTTGAAGTCATGGCAATCCTCCTACCTCTGCCTCCCGAATGCTGGGATTAAAGGCATGCGCCACCATGCTTAGCAAGGTGGTACATTTTATTTTATTGCCAATTTCAGCAATAGTTAAAAATATTTGGTCAATAAGTCAAGGCCCAGTTAGGGAACCATGCACCACTTTGGACCTTCAAATAGCGGGACCATGTCAGAATTAGTCACGTAGATGACGGCTGTCTGGGAAGGTGAGGCCACTCAGAGATGACCAAGAGAATAAGGCTATTCCCTGGCGCAGGATGGGAAATCCACACAGCAGAGGACCCAGAACCTAACAACACGGTGAGGAATGGTTTGGTCCTGTCTGGCAGGAAGGAGCTGGAGCCCTGGAGAGATGAGCAGGCCAGTGAGTGGGTGTGGGTGTGGGTGGCGGGGGAAGTCCTGCCTCCCATTTTCTGAAACTGCTCACACAGAAGTTAGCCAGGGCGTGGAGAAGTACCGTTTCCTGTGACTGACTAGAGCAAGGGCTGCAGCCAGCAGCAGGGAAGGCATCTAAGCGCAGGCTGGCCGTGGGCGGGCACAGTAGGCTTCCCCGCTCATCTTCCAAACTCCTCTAAATTCCATAGCATCATTTTGTACATCTTAAATATGCAGGATAACATATTGTTAGGAAAGAGAATTTCAGGGGCTGGAGTGATGGCACAGTGGTTTAAACGCACTTGCTTGCAAAGCCTTCTAGCCTGGGTTTACTTCTCCAGCCTCTCCACATAAAGTCAGATAGGCATTCATTTGCACCTTGGCTCACCATCCCACACACAGCCTACACACGTGCACACACACACACACACACACACACACACACACACACAAACACACACACACACTGGCAAATAAATAAATAAAATTTTGTTAGAAGAGAGAATTTGAAACAACCTATATACATTGAGTTTTGATCACTATAATGCCCAGTGATACTTATTATATCAAGTTAACTTACTTTCTTTAGGTTGAACCAGTATTAACACAATAAAAAATGTGAGAAATATACCTAGATGGAGACTTAGGTTTGGGTGTCACTCAATGCTTCAGATGCTGCCACCTGGTAGTCATGAGCATGGTGACACAGTGTTCAGTTAAACGTCACTTTTGGGCTGGAGAGCTGGCTTAGTGGTTAAGGTGCCTGCCTGCAAAGCCTAAGGATCCATGTTTGATTCTCCAGATCCCCCTTTAGCCAGATGCACAAAGGTGAGGCAAGCAAAAGGTCACACATACCTACTAGGTGGTGCAAGCATCTTGTGTTCAATTTCAGTGGCTGAGGCCCTGGCTCACCAATTCTCTCTCTCTCTCTCTCTCTCCCCTTCTGTTTCTTTCTCTCTCTCTAAAAAAAGGAAAACAATAATAATAATAAAAAAAAACCCTTCACTTCTGTTTGCAAAAATAGATCAGATTGAATGAATCTCTTATTGGTCCTTTAAGTTGAGATCAGAATTTGCTTCCTTCTTCTCTGGCCCTTTCTCCCTACAACTTCACTCACCCCATGCCTAGGTTAACCTTCCTTTCCTTTGCAATCTTATTATCCTTGATGCTCTTGGGATATAAAACATAACTTTTAATATTTTGTTGATTGACTTATTTAGCCTTTTGATTTCAAGATTGTGAAATACTTGTGTACAAAAATAGTATGCATGACTGTGTGTACATATTTATTACATATATACTTACGTGTACTATAGTGCTTCCATCACTAATAACTCATCAGTTCAGGGTTGGATACCTAGTAAAATACTTTTTCCTGGGCTGGAGAGATGGCTTAATAGTTAAGGCACTTGCCTATGAATCCCATGGATCCAGGTTCAAATGTCCAGCACCCACATGCACATGGTGGCACATGCATCTGGAATTCATTTGTCGTGGCATTCCCATATATTCTCTCTCTTTCTCAAATAAAAAAGAAATAAAATATTTAAAAAGAAGCATTTTCCAACATTTACTACTGAATAATTACTCTTTATACACTCTGTTCTTAAGAATTTTATGATCTTATACAGTCATTTAAGAAAAGAAGATGGGGAGAAGGAAGATATGAATCAGATGGTGTGACTCACAGTTTTTACATCAATGGTTAATGTAAAGTACTAAGTTTCAGTAACAAGCCTCTCACACAGGCGGGAGGCCCAGGAGTTCCAGAGCAGTCGAGGCTACATAGCAAGATTCTCAACTCAAGCAAAACAGAACAAATCATCTCATAGAAGGACTAGGGTGTGTGACTCAGTGATAGGGTGGTTGCCTAGCATGCATGAAGCCCGAAGTTTAATCCATCACACCACAAAAAAGGAAAATTATTTCATAGGTCAAGAAAGAATTTTTAAAAGAATGAACAAATGACCAAATACATTATTTAATGGCACAGAATTAATGGGTATCGGCAATTATTTGGACATGAGAAGATGGGGACAGAAAGAGTTAAAATGAGCTATTCAGCTTGGGTGATTTGAAGGAATGGGGCTGACAATGTAAACACTTGAAAGAAGAGTAAGTCTTAGATTTTTTTTAAAGATTTATTTTTATTTATTTATTAGAGAGAGAGAGAGAGGGAGAGAGAGAGGGAGAATGGGTGCACCAGACCTGTAGCCACTGCAAACGAACTCTAGACTTATGCACCACTATGTGCATCTGGCTTACGTGGGACCTGGAGAATTGATCCTTGGTCCTTAGTCTTCCCAGACATGTGCCTTAACCATTAAGCCATCTCTCCATCCTGAGTCTTAGTTTTAACAAAGAATTTTGTTAACTTGGTTTGTGAAAAGTCCTAGCAGAAGAGTAGACTGCCCTCAATAAATTCAGGGATTAGGGTTAAATATTTGAAAGTCAATCCCAGATGTATGTTACAGAGGAATGGTGATGTGGCATCTGGCCACCTCTGTGGGTCACTGTGCCAGTGTTTTCAACTACCTGATGTGTTCTTCTGCGCTCCTTCTAGTGATGGCTCCTGGCAATGTGAATTCCGTTCATGCCTGTATGTTCTGAGATGCTCCTCGTATTTTATCAAGAGGTGGCATTTGTGTCCCCTGCCTTTGAAGCTGTGTGGGTCTTTGTGTTCACCTGAAACAACAGTGAATAGCAGATATGACATTATGTGACCCAGTTATAAAAACACCTTGCAATTGTGCCTTGTCCTGTCGGGGTCTTTGCTATTGGAATCCATCCGCCTTGCTGTGGGGAAGCTCAAATAGCTTTTGGTTAGCTCACATGGAGAGGATCCTGGACCCCAGCTCCTTGACCCCTAGCTCACAATTGGTATCACTTGTCCACCACATAATGGAGCTCCCTTTGACGTGGAGCCTCCATCCCCATACGGGCTACTCCAGATGCTGTCGACTGAGCGGCAGTGTGCTGGTCCACGAAGCTCTGACAGCATGGCAGACTTGTGAGCAACACGAAAGGTTATAGTTGTTGAAGACGGCTGTGTTCTGGGATACTTTGTCATACAGCAACAATCGTTCACATAGAAACAAGCTAGTGACGGGCTGGAGGGGGGGGGCTTAGTGGTTAAGGTGTTTGCTTACAAAGCTAGAGGACCTAGGTTCTACTCCCTAGGACCCACATTAACCAGATGCACGAGGTAACACATGCATCCACAGTTTGTTTGCAGTGGCTGGAGGCCCTGGGATGCCCATTCTCTCTCTCTGTCTCTCTCTCTCTCTCTCTGTCTTTCTCCTTGAAAAATAAATAAATTTAAAAAAGATATTAGAAACAGGTGAATGAAAACACTGAGAAATTTGCATTAGACAGGCCCAGATAATCAAAACTCAGGTCCTTGGTTCTGTTACTACTGTGATTGTGGCTTCAGGTACACTACTTAAATGATGAGCACCTCAGTCTGCTTGTACAGAGTGGGGTTATCAGTGTCCACAGTAGGGTACTGTTAGGATAACTGCAAGAGATGGGATTTGGAGAGAGGGAGAGAGAGTGAAAGTGAGAGTGAGAGAGAAGGGTGAAGGTGGGATAGATGGAAAGATGGGAGAAAGGGAGGGAAGAAAAAAGGGAGGGAGGGAAAGAGAAGATTCGTTATATATCTAAAGCTGTGTTTAATCCTCCTGGTGACTGACAGTGACCCAGTGAGGAAGTTGGAAGTTGTAGTTTTGGGAAGCATCTGTAAGGGAGAACGGGTTGCTTAGAGATGGATAGGGGAAAGAAAAGAATTAAAAACAGTAGTTGAAGAGTGATTAGCTAGAAGAGGAGGAGGAATCAAGACTTAGTAGCTTCTCAGAGAGAGTTTGAGTGAAACTGGGGACAGAAGGAGGGTGAAGACATATCGGTACTGGAAGGGCATTGATTGCTGCCGAGCAGAGGGAACGAGAGGTACTTCCAGCACCCCGTCAGAGCAGCTGAGAGCTGGAAGCTCTGAGAGGTGAACGACAAGGAGTTGTTAAGGGACATAGAATACTATAACCTGAAACCATTTTATTATCACTCATTGAATCGTCCTCCCTAGGGTCCCTTCTCTTTCCTCTAGAAATGCACTGAGGTGGACTTGTCATACCACTCACACTCTTCTGGGCTTTTATGTCAGCTCGTTTATTACAGATACTACTTCCTCTGTGATTTTTCAGATGTTTCTTATTTACATTTGAATTCCCAATTTTCCAGAAATTCTCACCTAATTATATGCAGCAGTTGTACAAGTTTGTTATACACTGGTTGCAAATGAGGAGTGACATGTGCAGGTAAAGAACCCAGTGGCTAAGAAAGGAGCGCTTGTATGTACAAACAGAAGAACTACTACTTAATAGATAGATGAGCATGAAAAACGTGTCTTTAAACATGACAGAGGATTTCCCAATGGCTAAGAAAGGAGTGCTCATAGGTAGAAGCAGAAAAGCTACTACTTAGCTTTGGCCTCATCATGCATGCAGATGGGGCATGCACATTTGCACACACATGTGCATACACCATATACACATACCACATACACACAAAAATTTCCTACTTTTATTTCACTATATATATTCAGTGTGCCCTTAAATGATTAGAAAACATCAGTAACTATTGTTTAATGATAATAAATAATAATTATTATTTTAAAAAGTCTTTGAGCTAAAAGAAATTATAAAAGTACCTCACTTCATAAATTAGAAACTGGAGACTCAGAAGAGGTATTGGTGCAAAGTTACAGATTGCCTGTCTCTAATAGCTCAGTGAAACTTATTGGCCATGGAAACTTGGTTTCCACTAGCCTCCTGTTGTTTCACTGCTTTTGAAGATGGAACTTGCCAAGATGAGATGCAAAGTCATTTGTAAGCCTTCACATTCAAGGTGTTTAATATTCATTCTCAAACATTTATTTAGTTCCTACCATGCACAAGAGACTGCAATTAGGTAGGTCTTTCTAAAATACGCTATATAAGAGAATGAAAGATAATTTCTGCTTTAAAAGACCAAATTATGAAAATGTAATGTTATGTGGTACTTGAAACACGAAAAGGTTCTTTTTTTTAAAATTTTTATTTATTTATTTGAGAGTGACAGACACAGAGAGAAAGACAGATAGAGGGAGAGAGAGAGAGAGAACGGGCGCGCCAGGGCTTCCAGCCTCTGCAAACGAACTCCAGACGCGTGCGCCCCCTTGTGCATCTGGCTAACGTGGGACCTGGGGAACCGAGCCTCGAACCGGGGTCCTTAGGCTTCACAGGCAAGCGCTTAACCGCTAAGCCATCTCTCCAGCCCACGAAAAGGTTCTTGCCAGAGCATTCCTTCTACGAGCTACACAACTCTGTGAGGTCTCTGGACTTCTCAGAAGAATGGCACATGGTGCTAATAACAGCTGGGTTAAGGGCTTAACTCTCGCCAGCTTTGATTAGAATCCTAACTCTGACCACCCATGTCTATGACCCAGTAAGTTAGTTCTGCATTTGAGGGGAGTGTAGATGGAGGTAAGATGTTGAACACTGGACCCATGAGTGGCTAAAAACCGTCTGTGTTGACCTTTCAGAACTTCCTGCTGTAGGAGACTCCCGACGACAGCCAGAGCGATGGGGTCATGGCATGTTGGGGTACCTCTTCTTCCTCACTTCTGACTTTTTTGTATGTGTTGAGAACTCAACTAGAATAACATTTCTGGCCTCTCTCAACTCTTCTACTCTGCTTCAGGAGAGGGGTGTCATCTGCTTAATGAATTTTATGGGGGAAAGGCAGGTGAGTTGGAAGTCCTCTTTCTGGAAGCTAGCTACCTCCAGGGCGCATGGACACTCTGCTGTGAATAAGTGGCTTTGTCTGCTTGGCCCTAGAGTTCAGGATCACTGAAACCATTTGCCTGCCAGAACAAAATGACATGCTCAGACCCAGACTTAATTAGTAATAGATGAGGCATTTGGGCCCTGTGAATTCTTTGCCATTACTGTTTAACAAATTGGGTAAGCTGAGCATGGTGGTAATATGCTTGTTGTCATAGTCCACTTCATGTTGCTGGGATGAACTTCAAAATCAGACATGGTTAATTGGAGAAACAGGATTTATTTGAAAATTACAAATCCAGGGGAAGTTCTATAAGGGCAAAAGAGGCTGGTCCTCTTTCAAAGGTCCAAGTGCAGAGAAATCCCACCACCAGCACCATAAGCAAAGACACTTCAGAAACCCCAGCGGAGCTCAAGTTCTCTGCATACCTTAAGCTGAAATTCAGATCCAGCCTCAGCAACACCTTAGGGCTGGACCCCAGAATCTATCCAGTGATACCTCCTCCATCCAGGTATCTAGAAATCTAAGAAGCTTTAGTAAAACTCCTGAATCTGTTGGGGGACATCCATACAAATGACTATATTCTGCCCTGGGCCCCCAATAGATTCATAACCATCTCATATTGTGAACTATTTTTAGTCCATCTTCAAAGATTTCATAATCTACCAACATTAAAATTGTTCCAATTTCTCAACTCTCATTTGAGATTTGAGATGGTCTCTTAACTGTGAGCCCTGTAAAATTCAAAACAAGTTATATATTTTCAACATATAAAGGCACAGAGTAAACATTTCCAACTGCTATAAGGCATAACAAAGAGTGACTAGACCAATGTAAAGTCAGTAACCATCAAGCAAACATCAAATATCTGTAGTTCAAGTCTGATATCATAACCAGTGACTGACACTCTCTGGAATTCTAATTCACCCCTTTAGCTCAGCTGAATAATCAGGGAATACTTCTATCCCAAGCCAACAGCTCTCCATGGTAGACCTTGCACAGTTCTGGTACATCCAAAATATCTGTGGGTCTCCATGCAAACTATGGTTCATCTTCCAATGGCTCTACTGGCTTATCAGGGTAATCATGCCCTGCCTATATGTCACGTCTCAGAAATGGCTCCTGGAACCATGTGCTCTTCAAGACCCACTCCATGCATTTGTTATGCTTCCAAAACCAATACCAGGTATGCAGGACACAACCATATTGTTAGCTCAGAGATAAAATAAATTGTGACCTTGAAGAGCAGGTTCCTTCCTTTTAGTCAACTCCTTTCAAAAGAGTTTGTATTTCTATTATTCAGTCTTTCCTCAGGCATTTTTTTCCATTGTTGCAGTGCAAAGCAGTTGGACATTCCTTAATCATGCTAATATCCCCTTAACTATAGCAGCTTGGTGAGCCAATGAATGCATTAGATTTACTTACAGAGGACTTTGGGCCATTCAAATGTAAGAAGCTCTTTATCTCTAGGCAGTATGGATGACTCAAAGGTACATCTTTGAAGAGTCCCTTCCCAGGCCCCCAGCATTTTCTGACTATGTATATTAAAACCTTGAGGGTGGGGAGGGCCCTCCTAACCTTGAGATCCCTTGAACCTCACAAACCTCCCTCTCTATGAGGACATGTTCAAAGATCTCATCTCATGAGGGTCTTGTGTGCACGATCATAGCCACTCTGTTTGGAGATGGCAATGGTTTTGTCATGTCATGCCTGGAGGAAATACCTCCACCACAGGTGCCATATTGGAGACTTCTGTATGATCTATGAAGACACACTGCTGTTGCTGAAACCCTGTGGCATCTTGTGTTACCTTTACTGTTCCTGGTGCTCTCACAACACTTTTTTACTCATGAGTGGGTGTGTGAGTGTAACCTGTGCGTTCCATGTTACTTGTGTGTGGCCTGAGGACAGTCCTCCAACTTGTTTGAGAAAGGGTGTCTTTGTTGTTCCCTCCTATGTACACCAGGATAGATGTCCAACAAGCTCCAGGGATTCTCCTTTCTCCACCGCCCATCTCATCATAGAAGTGCTGGAATTACAGATATGCGCTACTGTTCCTGACTTTAGGTTCAGGATATCTGAACTCAGGTTTTCATCAAGCACTTTCACCCAGTTCCCTAGCTTTTTCCCAACATGGGTGGCATTGGTGTGTGTGTGTGTGTGTGTGTGTGTGTGTGTGTGTGTGCATGTGCGTGTTGCTGTTTCTTGCAAGGTGAATTCTAACATGTGTTTCATCTATGTGGCCCTGGGTGTCCAGCAAGTATCTTAAAGTAAATGTGCAGCAGAGTTGCCCCATCAGGTGACTGGTTGGGTGGCTGAAATCAGAGCTAAGAGCACAGATGTGATCTTAGGCATATGTCTTCCTACCCCTGAGCACCTGGAAGCCCTGATCAAGGACAGAACTGGCTCAGCAGAGCCCATACATTAGGATTTGTGGTTCAATTTTAATAGCTTTGTATTCATGATGTAGGCATGTTTTAGTCACCTTCTTGTTGCTGAGATAAAGCACCTGATCAAAAGCAACTGATGGGAGAAAGGTTTTTATTTTGACTTACAGTTTCTAAGAGAAGATCCATGATAGCAGGGGCAAGCATGGCATAAGCAGAGGCTGGACATCACCTCTGCCACAGCAGGTGGGAAACAGCAGCAGAAGGGGGAGCCAATCTCTGGCAATATAACACCTCTAAGCCTTCCCCAAGCAACACACCTCCTCCAACAAGGCTCCACCTCCCAAACTGTCATCATCTGTGGACCAAGCATTCAAAACACATGAGTTTATGGGGTCATCTGATTCAAGCCAGCACAAGCCATGTAGTAACCAGCCAAGCTGTGGAAACATCAAACTGGATTTGGATTTTCTTTATTCCACCACTGAATGGAGTGACCATGTTTCTTTCATCTTCACTTTGCTCCCTCTTTCATGAGCTGGATCAATATGGATTACGAATGTATTTGACCTCTCAGTGTCTAAGGAGAAAGAGGGTCTAGGTGTGGTGTGTTTTAAGATACCCACATGAAAGCCAGGATGTTTTGAATGGTGTCTGAGTTTCCTGCCAGTACCTTCAGGTCATACCGTCTGAAGTTCCTGGAATTTTTCTTTCCTGAGGACAACAATAATGGTGTATTTATTGGTTTTAGTTGCTATAAGTGACCATCCTGCAGAAGTGAGGCTGTTGCCCTTAGCTACACATTTCTTTGTGGGAATCGCTGTGAATCACACGGTACCAAAGCAGCAGCTGGGGAAAGCGATGAAATATTTTTCTTGTGTTTGCCTGTCTTTCAAAGACTGGCTGTGGCTACTTCAGCTTAGAAGCAATGAGCATCCTTTTCTAGCCAAACCAAAGGGCTGACTTTAATACTCTCTTCTTCCCTCTCAGGTAGGGATTTAGGTATTTGTTTACTCTGTATCCTCCAATACACTTTCATTTTTTGTGTGTATGTATGTGTGTACAATGCATGTGTATATGCATGTTGATATATGTACGGGCACACAAGTATGTGTGGTTGCATGTGTAGGCCAGAGATTGTCGTCAGGAGTTTTCCTGGCACACTCTCTTGTTTTACGGAGGCAGGGTCTGTCACGTGATGGCAGAGTTTGCTGATTCAGTTAGTCTAGCCAGCCAGCCTGTCCTGAACACCCCTGTCTCCACCTCCCTAGCTCTGCTATTATAGGTCACTGCTTAACCTGCCTGCCATTTACGCAGGTGCTGAAGATCTGAGTCCCAGTCTTCAGGCTCGTGTGGTAAAGGAGCCATCTGCCCAGCATCAGGATGGCCTTATTTAGTCTGCTTTTCTGAAGCATGCTTATTAAAATGATCAGAATGTCATGATTATCCCTTTTCTGATCATACCCACCTCACAGGTATGTCCAGAGGATTCTAGCAGTGTTGGGCAAAGCACACCAACTACATGGGACGACATACTGCAGTTGCTGTTGTTTTTATTCTCGTAGTGGGGCGGACTAGAATGGCTGGGTGTCTCTCTTGAAGTGCTTTTGTTTCATCTCCTTACCCTCCCTGCTCTCACCCCATTTCCTCTCATGTAATCCCATCCCATCAGTTCCATGGGATAGACACTTAAATCCAGACTTAACTGTCAAGTACATTTCTATTTAAAATGTTATTTGGTATTTTTCTGGCAAAGTCACCTTCATGATGTCCTCTTGGTTCTTTGTTTCACATTCCATGTTCAGAGTCATCCTCACGTCATGGTGTTCATTTTCTAGCACACACTCACACTCTCTTAAGGCGTGCCTCCTTTCCACATATGCACAAGTCGCTAGGGCTGGAGGTGTCTTCATGTGTCTTCTGCCATGACTCCATCTGTGGTCTTTTTGTTCTTACAGCAGTTAATGCACTCCATGTCTGCTGACGTTTTGAAAAGGCTAGAAAATTAAAGCTACGCAATTATGAGTACTATGAAAGAGGTTTTGACAACTTTTGGTGACATTTAATTCAAGTTAAACTCTTCTCATTCAAAATAATAAGCATAATGTTACTTATTATGTAAATGAGTGGCAAGGCAGATGTTTTCCATCCTGTGAATTCAGAGGGGGATTAATATACACAAAGGCCGAGTAGGAGGAGCCAGTATTCAACCTGGGAACTTAAATAAGGGCTAAGCAAGAGGAAGGACCATTAGTTTGAAACTATGTTGTCCAATAACATACCATATGCAGCAATTTAGGTTTAAATCAACTAGGATGAAATAAGATTAAATTTCAATAGCCATTATTCATGTGCCCAAAGCCACGTACATGTTGTGGGGGGGAGTGGTGACTCTTTCTGGAGATATACAAAGAACATTCCCTTGTTGTAGAAAGTTGCATGGGTGGTGATGCTAGCTACAGAAGGTTTCAGACAGAAAGATGCACGTTTGTATGTTTTCCATAGTAATCAGAGCTTTGGCCAGAGTAGCTCTATATGAACTCAAAATGGGTGCAGACCCAAGCAAAGAGAAGAGGTACAGGAATTGGGAACAGGTGCTGGTTGAGCATACCCTCTGCATCTCACTGTCGCTGTGCTTCTCAGACTTGAAGTGTGCACACTTATCATATAGGGGTCTCTTCTTCTTGTATGTGTTGTGTGTCTGGTGTATAAGTGTGCATGTGTGTGTGTGTTGCATGCAAGTGTATATCTATGTGCAACGGAGCCCAAGGGCGGGGCCCAGGGGAGCTTACGAGGGTCCTTCCTGTGCTGCTCCTCCGTGTGTCTTCTTGAGGCGCAGTCTCCCTGCGAACATGGAGCTGACGTGTTCATCAGCCCCAGCGAGTCTCTAGCCTCTGCTCCCCACGCAACTGCAATTGCGGTTGTGCATGTTTGGGTGACTTGGAGTCTCATACAGGCGGTCTCAGGCTGTCATGCTCGCACGCTGAGCCAGCTCTTCAGCCCAGCTGGGGACTCTAAACGACACACACTGACCAAGTAGGTCTGGGTTGGACCCCAGAATCTGCGATTCTTGTGACGCTGCAATGCAAGCCGCGGTTTAAGCTGCAAAGTGCTCAAACTCTTGATAGCAGTTGCCTAATTCCCAGGGACATTCCCCAAAGACAGCTGAGGCATCTAAGCTAGGAATCTTCAGTCATTGCTGGCTGGTGCCACCTCAGCTGAGTCACTTCCCATCAAAGTCCTGTTGCAGCAAGCAGAAGACGTTGTCATGTCACCAAGAAGAAGAAAAAAAGCACTCATCAGAAAATATTAAGGATACTAATTTGAATCTGCAATAATTGGGATGGTACTCTAATTTACCTTTCCAGTCACTCCAGTTTTGCAGATTAAAGGATTTTTTTTTTAACCCGGCACAGAAGAAACTGCTGCTCCATGGAAACACAATTTGCATACATAAAAATTCAGTCTATAGAAACGTTCCTTAACCCTCTCTGTACAACTGGAATCACCTGGGGGACTTTTAAACATCACCAGGCTGGCTTGTGCCCTCGGATTTTTATTTAAACTGATTAATGGGGAAATCAGTAGGTTTTGAATACTCCCCAGTGGTTCTAACATGCAACCACCATAGATGGTATTAGATCACAGTTGTGGTTACAATCTTGCCTCATGGCAATTTAGATGGTTCTGTTTTACCTAAGCGTTTCTGATTGGAGGGTTGGTTTTGGGTGGGGCAGGAGGATTTGCATGTCTAACCAGGTCCCAGCTGCTACTGCTGCCCACAGGCAGAGAATCTTGAGCAGTACTGATTCTCAATCTCGTGTGTGTGTGTGTGTGTGTGTGTGTGTGTGTGTGTGTGTGTGTGTGTGTTTGTGTGTTTGTATTTAGACAGGTGTGAGTCCATCCCAGTCAGTATGCGTGTGGGGGCTAAAGATCAATGTTGAATGTCTTGTTCAATCCTATTCACACTTTATTTTTCCAATTAGGATTTCTCATTAAACTCACCAATTCAGCTAGACTGACTGGCCAGCAAGCCCTAGGGATCTTCTGGTTATCGCCTCCCCAATACTGGGGTTACAGACATGTGCTGCTGTGCCCAGCTTCTTATATGGGCACTGGGGATCTGAACTCAGGTCCTTGTGGTTTCAAGGCAAACACTTTTCCAACTGACACATCTGCCTAGCCCTCTACTTCTCAAACGCAGCTCCCCATGCTTTCTATGCAAGCTTTTTATTGACAGAGACATCTCCCCAGCTCCCTAATTCAAATATTATTTATTTATTTATGAGAGTGAGAGGTTGATTGAGAGAATGTGTATACCAGGGCCTCCTGTCACTGCAGACAAACACAAGATACATGTGCCACTTTGTACATTTGGCTTTATGTGGGTCCTGGGGAGTCAAACGCAGGCCATTAGGCTTTGCAAGCCAGTGCCTTTAACCATTGAGCCATCTCTCCAGCCCCGCTGATTCTTGATATTTTTTTAAAGATTTTTTAAAATTTTCATTTATTTATTTGAGACAGAGAGAAGGGGAGAGAGCGAGAGAGAAAGAGAGGGAGAATGGGTGCGCCAGGGCCTCTAGCTACTGCAAATGAACTCCAGACGCATGCACCCCCTTGTGCATCTGGCAAATGTGGGACCTGGAGAATTGAACCGAGGTCCTTAGGCTTCACAGGCATGCGCCTTAACCGCTAAGCCATCTCTCCAGCCCTGATTCTTAATCTTGATGGCACATGTTTATCACCTAAGAATCTTAGAAACTACTGGTGTTTTGATCCCACTCCCAGAGGCTGTAGTTTAATGTATCCGGGTTTACTTGGGTACTGAAGTAAACAAGTGAAAGAACTTAAAAGTTCCTCACGGGGTTCCAATTTGAGACTCACCGATGAAGATCACAATAAACTTCTAAGTTCTAAACAGTAGAGGCACAGGGATCATAGGAGTATTTGTTAGACATGTGGGCTCTCAGGCCAAACTCCAGGCCCATAGAATCATCATCTGTATTTTAGTAACACTATCCAGGTGATCTTTGTATAAAGGTTAGAACTATTTTATTAAAAGACCTTTAAGATATCAATTATATGAACTGGTGAGTGATGGCACATTCCTGTAGTTCCAGCATTTGGGATGCTGGGCCAGGAGGATTGTAAGTTTGAGTCCCACCTAGCTTACCAAGTCCAAGACAAGTCTTGGGCCATCATTTTTTTAAAAAGGAGAAAAATATATCAACCTAATTGACTTATTGATTTATGTACATATGTGCTTCAAAGAAGCAACTCTTTTTAGCAGTCTCCGATAGCTCCTAAAGCTACTGGGATGCATGGTTTAGTTCCCATGGAGTGCACCTGATGCATCCTGTTATGTTTCACTGTAGGGCGCTCACTTGTCCGTCTCCGTTTGCACTGCATCGGAGGACACGGTTAGTCCCAGCAGAGAGATTGTGCAGCTTTTCTTCAGTTGCAAGTAGAAGGTGAAGACTAATCACGAATTTCACAGTTTTGAATAAATTTTATTATTCTAGATAAAATGATTGTGAGTTAATGCCATCTGATCTTAGAACATTTTTCACTTTTTATTCATTACTGAAGTTTTGAAACATAGATAGATATGTTCTTTTTTTTTTTTTTTTCCTCAGTAGGGTCTCCCTCTAGCTCAGGTTGACCTGGAATTCACTATATAGCCCAGGGTGGCCTTGAACTCATGGCAGTCCTCCTACCTCTGCTTCCCAAGTGCTGGCATTAAAGGTGTATACCACCATACCTGCCTTTAGATAGGTAGATAGGTCCTTAATTCATGGAAATTTTCACGAGGTAACAGGATCCATCACTGGATGGAGGAGTGGGGTGGGAAACATATTGTCTGTGGATACATTGTGTTTTCTTAATAAGACTTTTCTGGACAGTATTTGAGGGCAATAGTAAGTGCCAAAGACAATGACAATGTAGAAAGACCAACAAGGTGATATGTAAGAGGAGTGTGTCTTAAACTTGAAAGTGGTGGGAATCACTGGGAGATCTTGTTTAATGCATGTTCTGCTGCCATCAATCCATGGTGGGTCTAAGACAGGATTTCTAACAATTTCCTGGGAGTTGGAATGCTTCAGGTTCATAGAGCATACTTGAATAACCAGGAGCTAAGCAGACAACATTCCCAGGACACTTCCTTGTAAATTCTCAAATCAGTGGCTCAACAAATAATAAAATAAAATTCAAGTGGTCTGGTGTAAAAGGATGAAGAGTGGTTTTGTCAAAAGTGCTGACTTAAGTAGTTTGAATCATCTGAGAGAGAGATAGCAAAAGGTCAGGTTTATTCATACACTTGTCATTAGTGGATAGTTAATGGGAATGTGAAGAGTCATTTAAGGTAGCTGCAAAATAGCAACAAAAACACCTCCGAGGCCTAGGAGGGCAAAATTTCTGAAATGTTGCAAGCCGTCTGCATGCTTGAAGTAGCAATTTACATGCATAATTAGGTGCAATCAACAGTTTTGAAATGTAATATATTTTCTGCGTCCATATTTACTTATGACAGATGCCAAAAATAAAACCCTGTGTCCCCAAAATAATACAGGACAGAAGAAAGAAAAAAAGAAATATTTGCATTTAACAATGGGAATCTTTCAAAGCACATCTCTAAATTTAGAACAAATTTAGTTGAAGTATTTTATCTTTCTTTGGATTGAATCTTCATATAAGCCTTGAAAGAAGTTGGCAAACACATTTTGAAATTAACAAACATGGGAGAATACTAACTTAACAGTCAGCTCTCCCTGCCCCTGTCTGAACTGACAGGTGATTGTTATTTTGACATTACAGAAGGGAAAAACAAAAATCTGTTGAATGTGAAAGTTTGTTGTACAAACCACCTGAGTCTTGCATTCAATAGGAGCCTCTGACTCTAGATGGCAAATAGCTTTTAGGAAATTTAAGTGAAGCTAACTGGTTACTTCCTCTTAAGTCAAGGTCTTCAGACAATTGCTCCCAGTGAATTTATGTCATCTACTTGTTTGCTGTTTAACAGACAATACCTGCTGGATGCTCTCTGTACTCCACAATTTGCTAAGCACATTAGTGATCTAATTTACTTTAATAGAAATCCTATAAGAATTGTTTTATTACCAAAGGCTAGAGAGGAAGTGGACAGTAAGTAACATCTTTAAAGGTGCATAGTTCTGTTTTCTTGACTGATACACTACTACATACAGGGCCATGATGACATTTCAAAGTATACTGATTCTCATATTAAGAAAACTCAATTTGGGCTGGAGAGATGGCTTAGCGGTTAAGCGCTTGCCTGTGAAGCCTAAGGACCCCGGTTCGAGGCTCGGTTCCCCAGGTCCCACATTAGCCAGATGCACAAGGGGGCGCACGCGTCTGTAGTTCGTTTGCAGAGGCTGGAAGCCCTGGCGCGCCCATTCTCTCTCTCTCCCTCTATCTGTCTTTCTCTCTATGTCTGTTGCTCTCAAATAAATAAAAAATGAACAAAAAAAATTAAAAAAAAAAGAAAACTCAATTTATTTTAAGTAAGTGCTGAATTTAGAAAGTAAGCTTGTAATGTAGGTTTTTGAAAGACTGAAAAGAAACTAACACTGACAAACAAGAGATTAGGTAAATAAGTGTCTTAACATTTTTCTTTTCTTTTTTAAAAAAATATTATTATTAACTTAATTTGAAAGAGAGAGAGAGAGAGAAGAAGAAGAAGAAGAAGGGAGGGAAGGAGAGAGAATGGGTCTGTGAAGGCCTCTTGCCATTGCAAATGAACTCCAGATGCATGCACCACTTTGTGCATCTGGTTTTACATGGGTATTGGAGAATTGATCCCAGGTTGTCAGGCTTTGCAAGCAATCACCTTTAACTATTCAGCCATCTCCCCAGCTCTTAAGATATTTTTCTTTATAAAAGCATGTTCGTTCCTATTTCCTTGTTCCTACCTGGATGTCCACACCACTGAGCATGGAAATTAATTTATTTTAAGCTCATGAATGAAATTATGGATTAAGAGTTTGCAATAAAGGATGAATCAGACAGATCTACTGTTAGGTAATGACATCTAATGGGACAGCATATTTTGATATGGAAAAGTTGTGTTTAAGTTACTACAAAACAAAGTGGAGGTGGACAGTGCTGTTTGCTAGTGTCGTTAGGCAAGTATTTACCTTTAACTACATTTACATTATCTATTAAGTTATATGCTCAGAGAAAGGCTCCCCTCTGCTAGGTAATGTATAACTAGTTCATTCATCTGCTCTGATCCATTTAGAAGCATTTTGGAATTCCAGACCCCAACAAAAGGCCCTGTCTGACATTAAATAGGTTCTTACCATCCTGTTTCTCTCCATTGCCATTCCTGGATGCACGAAGTTACCTAGGCAGCTCCTGTGAATAGTGAACTTCTCACAGAACCAAGTGATGTGAAGTGAAGGAGTCACTTTGCACGCCTTTTGAGACAGATCCCAACCCTACCTAAGGAACGCGACCTAAGGAACTGAACATTGTTCCTCCGGGAACATTGGTCTTGCATTGATCATTTATTAAAGGCTTTATCAGAAACACCCTCTAATGTCCAGAGTGGCCCATTCCAGCCCTTGAGTGGCAGCTGACATACCATTCTCTTATGCCTGGCAGCCTTCTGCTGAAAATTACCAGCTTAGTTGTCCCTTCTTTGGGGTTGGTTGGACTGTGTTCCTAGTCTAGCTGTTTGTAATACTTCACAGTCGTTCTAGGAACACCCCAGCACTTGTGGTGGTTGGGAGAAGGAAGCATCTGCAGTCATGGCTGCTGTTGAAGACACTCCCCCCTGCACAAAGCACACTCTTTTTGTTTTTAACTTGTTTAAATTATTCATTGCTTTTTTGTTGTTGTTGGGTGGCAATGCCTCTGGGCATGATGCTTCACCCTGTGGCTCTTACAATCTGCCCCTCTTCTGTAAAATTCCCTGAGCCCTGTTGAGTGGGTTTTAAGTCAACTTCAATAATGAGCTCTTAGGAGCCTCTGGATCTCTGCTGTGGTGAAGTGTTGTGCGTCCTCAGGGTCTGTCGCCTTCAACCTGCCGCTGATTGTCAGGCTCACCATGGGAACAGCATTCTAGTTCTCTTCCCAATTCCTCTGTGGTCTCATCTGTGACTTGGTGAACTGTATCTGCCTTGGAAGCCTGTGACTCCAAAGCAGCCTTGGGGGTAGGGGGTGAGCGCTGGATAACCTCGGGGAAGAACTTCCCTGGGTGGCTCAGAAGAAAGTTCATGATTGGTGTAACTGGAGAACTGTGAATGGGTCTTAGTAAGTCTCCGATTGGTGGGATTGGAAACTGTGTCATGAGTGGTACACATTAAAATGCCCTATTTGCATGTCACACCCTTGCCGTGCCACACCCCTTCCTGATTATATAACCAGCCTCCAGCGGCCCTCAGCAGCTGCACACTGATGTCACAACAGTAAGCCCTTCTTGTAGGTGGTCTACTTGTGACCTTTGTCGGGTAGCTTGTGAGCTGAGCTGATAACCCACAAAAGAGACAGCGGCAGCGGCCAGTGGCAGCGACGGGAACAGTAAAAGTGGCTGTTAAAGAGCTCCGGGAAGTGACAGAGGACAGAAACAGAAGCAGCAGAGAGGTGATGGGCGGGGGAAGCACCAAGATGAAGGCTGGCCGCAGACCTGTGCAGAGCCAGAGATGAGGGGCTCTGGGCCTCAGTTGCCCGAAGAGCTCCAGGGAGCTGCTGTACCCCAGGGATGCAGATTCCAACATACCCGGGGCTCAGAGGCTGGAACAGTGGCTGCTGTGGGGGAGCCTTGGTCCTGACCCTCGAGGTTACGGAGTCTATTACTGCCTGTCAAGGATTATGAGAGTTGTTTACGGTCAAGCAGGCCATCGTCAAGAAGAGCCCAGATCAATAAGCCCCGCACCTGACCGCCTAGTCTCTGGCCTCTAGAGTCTGGACCGCTAAGCTTGGGGTTCTCAGGTCTTAGAATTATAACCTTGGAGGCTTTCAGCCAAGTCCGGTGCCACTCTGGGACCCCCAACTATCAACACAAAAATAGCTCCTGCCCTCCCTCTAATTTCTAAGTAGAGCAAAAGAACCCATTCAATTCCAATTTAACAATTAATTTCCACAGCTACCCTCACCATCTCTGTATTTATAGAACAGCTCACTGGCTGCCCCTAGAGTCACTGCCTAGAAATCTGCCCAGCTAACACCAGTGAACTGGCCACTTGGGAGAGCAGGCGCCCAGCTGGCGCCCACCCTCAGGGCACGATTGCAGTAAAAGCCTGGCTGCTCCGATCCCTCGTCCCTTCTCCTCCATCGACCCTTAAGCCGCCGCACACCTTGATGCCCAACTCGGGTACCGAGCATCCTTCTCATCCCAGTGGGCCCCACCCCTTCCCAGTTTTCACCCACCATTCGCTCGTGGCAAGCAAGGTTAGATCTGTTCTCTGCCAGGCACTGGCCACACGCGCTGTTTCCGTCACTGGTGTTGGGATGCTGGGCTGGCGCGGAGCCGCCGGCCTCAGAGATCAGCGCATCGCCTGCCCGGGAGGAACCGGTCCCCAGGCGCGCTCAGAGACAGGAGGGAGGTGGGGGCAGGGTCGAGAGGTGAGGGTCACCCGGAGTTGGGGTGATCCTCCAACCAACATACGGTTCTCTCCTAGTGCACGCCCCCCCACGCCCAGGTCGGAACACCCCCCTTTTCCTTGGCTGCTGTGCGCCGGGGAGGGGGCGAGCGCCAGCGAGGGTCCGCGCTTGGTCAGAAGGTGGGGATGCGCTGTCTCACTTAGCACCTGACATTTCCCCATCCCTCCCCGCGACGCCAGGCAAATCCTGCCCATCTGGTTTGTTCTTGTAGCAACTTTGTTCCGAAAGGTTGGAAAGGGGAGGGGGAACGCCGAGGAGGAGGAAGAGGAGGAGGTGGGGGAGCACACCCCCCCCACACACCCTCTAGGAGACGCTGGACAGCGGGCAGAGAGGATCGGAGGAGCATCCAGGCTCGCGTCCGGGGAGGCCGGGTTGGAGAGCCATTCCCTTCCCCCGGGCGGCCCCGGGGCTGGGGCGCGCGGCTGGGAGGCGCCGGGCCATCCATCGCCGGGGTGCGCTCGGTTTAAGCGGGACTTGCCAGGAGGAGGGGCGCCCGAAGGCCACCGCTCCAAGGACACGCGGCCACCCGGGCGGGCTCCCCGCTCTCTCTCAGCCCGGTCCAGACCGAGCGCCGCCAGCAGCGCCGGAACCGAGCGAGCGGAGGGTGGCAGGAGCGAGGGCGCGCGCGAGGCGGCCCCTCCTCGGCGAGCCATGCGTGCCACGGGCCGCTGAGGAGCCGCCGGGGCGCCAGCTGCCGAGTCCTCCTCCTCCCCCCACCCCACCCAGCCCCTCCGGCTCGGCTCTCTTTTTTTTTTTTTTTTTTGTCTTGCCCTCCAGTGAATGGGAAGATGGAGATGGATGTGGAGGGAGTTTCTCCGCGCCCGGAGCCCATCCCCCGCTCCCAGGGGGCCGGCGGAGCCTGCCAGGCGCAGCCACTGCCGCCCCGGCCCCAGCCCGAGCCGCAGCCCAGGCAGCAGCAGCCCGCCCGACATGAAGTGCCCGCGGGTGGCAGCGAGAGCGCCGGCGGCGGCGGCGGCGCCGAGGACAGCGACGACGATCCCGAGAGGAGACCCAACGGAGGAGGAGGAGGAGGAGGCGAGAAAGGGGAGGGAAAGGTAAGGTCCACAGTGTGGCCGCTGTGACATCTTTTGAACGTAACCAAAGGAGCGGAGCTCTTGGCTAGTGACTGTCACTTTAACCCCTCTGCTGCCCCCAACACGCACCACCCCTTTACCTCGTGTGTGTGTGTGTGTGTGCGTGTGTGTGTGTGTGTGCGTGTGTGTGTGTGTGTGCGTGTGTGTGTGCGCGCGCGCGCGTGTGTGCGTGCGCTGGGGGAGGTTGGGGTGGCAGATGGGAGAAGGCGTGGAGGATTTAAGGAGATCCAAGGTGCTAACGACTTTCCCCCAACTGGAAGGCGAGTGCCGAAGTCCGTCCTGGCTTCCGTGTTCAGTGATGTGTGCAGGGGAAAGTCCTGTGGCACATGCGATGCGATGGGCATGCTTGGGTAGAACCCAGAACCTGCAGGCGAAGCGTGTGTGTGTGTGGGGGGGGGGCGGTTGTTGAGACCTTCGCCCTCTCAGGATAGCGCATGCTTCTTGGGATGTCATTTGTCTAGGGGAAATGTGTCCCGAAGACCTGTCAAGTAGCTTCCCAGTCTCTTTGGAGGGAGGTGACACACACCTCTGGTAATACAGCAAAGTTTGGCTTGTCTCAGAAGAGCCTTAGCTGCCTGCAGCTCTGAGCTGGAGGTGGTCCTCTTCGGCGGGGACCCTCCTCCCCGGGAGGGCAGGGACTCGGTGCCTGGCAGCAGGGGAACCCTGCGAGTCGTTCGCAGCCCTGCTGTGTCATTGCAGTCCAGGGGGAGACCTGTGCCTAGCTTTGTAGAGTTCTTCAGGTAATTGAATTCCAGTAAGAACTGGCTCAAACACCATTCTCCGGTGCTCATGGTTTTCTTCTCTCTCTCTCTCTCTCTCTCTCTCTCTCTCTCTCTCTCTCTCTCTCCCCCTCTCTCCCTCCCTCCCTCCCTCCCTTTCTTTCTTTCTTTTTTATTTCTGCTGAGAAAATTGTCCAGTAGAAAAAATGGCATAGCAGAGAATATCTTGGTAATATTCAGGGAGTGTGTTTGTTACAGCCTTGTCTTTGGGCAGTCCTGTCTCCACCCACACTCAGAGTTTAGTTTTGTGGCAGCCGCTGTTGTTTAGTTCCAGCTGTATGAAAGCACACGTGTGTTTGCTAATGCATTTTGAAACTGGCTGCTAATATTGGGAGAAAGTTGGTTCAGCAAATCAGCACACTGGAACCTAAGAAGAGTGAGTCAATCTACTTTAGTTCTCTGGCTCACGTAAGGAAGCGCACACATAGTCACTTCTTGCGGGTAGCAGTGAGTCCACCTCCTCAAGTGCTCTTCCTTGGAGACTTGCCTTGGTTTTTTTTTTTTTTTTTTTTTTTCTCCTGTCTCCCTTGGACTTTTCCTAAAACACTAGTAGATGAAACAAATAACCCAGACATGTTGGGATAATGGATCTCTGTGTTTGGAGACAGCTCACTTAAGTTTGGATTTTGTGAACATTTAAAGTGGTTTTGCATGTTTGAAACCTGAGGTAAGAATCAAGGTTGTTGTTTATCTACTGAAATCAATTCTGTGATTTCAGTGGAAGTCTACCAAGGATCTGGAATCTAAAACACACTCTAGACTAGACCAGCATGGTGTGCCTTACAATCGCGTACAAGATTTACATTGTGAAAGCTATGATGAATTTTAATCATCTGATGTCCTCAGCCTTCCCTGTGCTCTTGATTTCATGAATATTTAATTCTGTCACGACTGCATGTTTACTACTTTAAATGACTGCGCTCACAGTTTTATGAAATAACCATAACCGACCATCACATCACCTAATTGAACTTTAAGTCTCTTTTGCCAAATCAGTGTGCAGAATAATTAAATATACAGCCGGTGCTGCCATTTCCATATCACTGGTTCTTCTGTCCTGAGCAGGAGAAATTCCTGCCATCAGCATAAATCTGTAGTGTTTGTTTCCCTGCTGCACCATGCGCCTGTCTAACGCTGTACCGGTTGTGAGGAAGGAGGAAGGATGCTCTAGATATACACAGCAGACACAGAGAGGACTGAAAGCTGGTTGATTACATTTAGTTAATTAGCGTGTTCAGATAATTGAGTATTCCAATCATGGGATTTGCTCCATGTTTCTCTGCGATTTCTTGAGGTAGAAACAAAATACTACTCCCCCCTGCCCAGGTGTTTGCCTTAAAAAATCATGTTGGTTCCTTCTCTAACCTAGAAGTCAGCTCTGTTAATCCTTTGCTCATCTCTGGTCTGGTCCTCTGCTCCTGGCCAGCTCTGCTGGGTCTGAGGACAGTGTCTGTGTTTCAGACCTTCATGGCTGATTTTGCTTTTGATGGATACTCAGACAAGCTATAATTTTTTTTTTTTTTTGTAGCAAATCCGGGTTAAAAAAAAGAAAAGCCTTTGGGTAGCTGACCAAATTATTCTACCCAAATGTAAATGAAAGAACTAGAAAATTATGGAATATGTATTCCCTAGTTTTGTTTGGGGTAAGATGAGTAGATGAACCAATGAAGTTTACAAACAGTAATGTGCAAATATAATGTATTGGACTGTTGTTTTTTTCATTAATGAGAATGGTATGAATTTTAAAAAGTGAATCATTTTTTCCATATTTCATCACATAAGGGCATCATGAATAGGCTGTGGGTGGATACGCTCTTTGAAAACAAAGCACTGGGGGAGTAATGACAGTGTGTGTGTGTGTGTGTGTGTGTGTGTACGCACACATGCATGTGTAGGACAACCTTGGTGTTATTCTTAGGAACACTGTTCTGCTTAGAGACAAGGTCTCTCATTGCTTTAGAGCTTGCCAATTAGACTAGACTGGCTGGTCAGTGAGACCCAGAGAGCTACCTGATTCCAACTCCCCATTGCTGGGATGACAGGAGTGCACCATCATAATTGCTTTATTTTGTTGTTTTACAATGTGGGTTCTGGGAATCAAGCCCAGGTCCTTCTGCTTGCAAGGCAAGCATTTGACTGACTGAGCCATCTTCCAGCCCCAGTCAGGAGATATATATATATTTTTACATGAGAGTACCATGATGTGTAAGGTGCCTTATGTCTCAGAATAGAGATGTCTGGTTCCTCTCCAGCAGCTATTCTTCAAAGGAATATTGCAACAGTTGTATATTGTATGCACTCTGAGCTCTCTGAGCTGGAGAAGACCCAGCATCAGCCATCTAGTCCTCCTGTCTGCTTTTCCACTAAATCTTTCCAAAAAAGCAGTTCCTTCACTTTGCATTGATCTCAAGGCAATGTGGGAATCACCTTTGGTGACCTAGTTATTTCAAGACCTTCTTTCTCGTGTCAGCAAAGAGGTTCTAACCCAGGCAAATCTCATCTGTTCTTAAGAATGGAGATTAAAAATCCTTAAAGGTATGCTTGATTCTGGGCTGGATCACCCTGCACAGAAGTTCCCTGGGGGCCTGGAATATCCCTCCTCCGATTTTTAAAATTCTTCTGAAATGTTTTACACGTATCAAATAAATGTTAGTAGTTTTTTTTTTTTCCTGAAAATTTCTTTGAATAAAGTTTCTTGGACCGCCATAGTATATTATGTCTTCGAGGTGACTGAGGTACTAATACATGTGTGTAAATCCTTTTCCCCATCCAAGATGAGCAATGGATATAATTCTTGTCTACTTCATCTCCATTTCATTCATACATGCTCCCTCCTCTTCATTCTCGCCCTGCATCTTCTCCATCTACCTTCACCACCACAAGCAGTGTTCCCACAGAAGAATGCATTTATGTGCCCATTATGTTGATGAAGACGTCCGTTTTGCTCTGGCCCCCATAAGGTCTTGGTGTGCGGGATGTATCTTCTCTCTTGTGACCTGCGAACGGTTGCTGCCTGTGATGCTCGCTTCAGCTGTGTCCCGTTGGTGATGTTCTTAACCACAGACTCAAGAAGGATGCTGTTGGGAAGGAACCTATGACCCAGCTTGTCAATTGTATTTTTAAGCCTCTCATTTGGAAATAATTCTAGGTTCATGGAAAGGTTTTAAAAGTAAGATGGCATCCTGCAGACTTCTTCCTCAGCTTTCCCTATTGTTTTGTGCCGTGTTATGATGATGATGATGATGATGATGATGTGCATATCCTGCACTGCCCGTGGTACTCTTCTCACCGTGAGTAAATTAACCTCTGCAGAACTAACCACACTTGACAATCAGCTTGTGGTGAGTGGGAATCACTAACAGCGTTCTTCATGCTGCCCTCCTAGGACCACAGGCCTTCCTTATGCCTGGGGACTTCTATGAAGGTACTTAAGGGTCAAACTTAACTTCATAATGATTTCTTTTCCCCATCCCTGTGGTCTGGAACAGCTTGCAAAGTGCAAAGTTTGAGTTCCCCCACATTGTACGTCAGCTGTGGTGCGTCCTGTGGGAGGGCCAACTTTGACAGGATTCCACAGTGAAGTTCACTTCTGGGGAGCAGCATGCAGTCTGTGTGTTTTATTTTATCCTGAAAACCACTCATGCCTTAGAAAAGGTGGGGCATTGTGAGTGTGCTGAGGTCAACCATGTCTCGGGTGGCAAGGAGAGGAGAAAACTGCTAAAACCGAAGCTGCTCGTAGTTGCCTTCACTCTTTGGATGAAAAATTAAGTGTACACCATGCTGAAAGAATGTGGGACCTGGGGACTGAACTCAGGTCCTCATGCTTGCTGAACAAGCACTTTATTGACTGAGATATTTCCCAGGAATACAATTTTTTAAAATCACTACAGGTAATGACTGCTTGGTATTAAATTAAATTAATTTATTTATTTTGGTTTTTCAAGGTAGGGTCTCACTCTAGCCCAGGGTGACCTTGGAATTCACTATGTAGTCTCAGGGTGGCCTTGAGCTCACGATGATCCTCCTGAGTGCTGGGATTAAAGGCCTGCACCACCACGCCCAGCTGGTATTTTATTTATTTTTCGCATGTGTGTTTGATGTGCGGTGTATGCTCATGTGTGTGCAGATGTACACGATTCGTGCCTGTGCACACAGCGGCTAGAGGGGAATGTCGAGCGCTCTCCTCCTGACGCTCATCCATGCATTCTTTTTCCTTGAGATGGGACTTCTCCCTCAGCCCGGAGCTGGCGTCCCCCAGTGAGCCCCGTTGATCCTCTGCTCTCTGCTCACCAGGGCCTGAGGTTACAGATATGTGTGGCCAGGTGCAGCATTTTGTGTGGATTCTGGAGAGCTGGAATTGGCAGTCTCTGGTCTGAGGGGCCCTCAGGCTTAAGAAGCAAGCTCTTTTAACTGCTGCGCCATCTCTTCAGTCCTGTGTTTTTAATGATAGTTTGATAATTGTAACTATTGGGGCCCAAAGTTCTGGAAAGAAGAATGAGCTGGGCATCCAAGTCCTGCTAGTGGGCTCTGGGGATGGAAAAAGTCATCGATCCACCATTCTATAGTCAGGCCAAGTTGGTACTCACTGATTTGGTTTTGCCCTATGGGCCTTAAGGTATCTGACATTTTTTTTTTCCTTAATGGTGATAAGTTAGTAAAGAGTTATCTTCTCTTGTCAGTAGCTCACTGTTCTCTTATGAGGAAAGTCAGGGATGTCCAGGGTGCCAGTCCCTATGTGTGTAAGACACTAAAAACAGACATAAAGCAGATGGATTACTGTGTGCATAGTTATCTTAGGAGAAACAGGTAGCAACTTTTAAGACATAGATATACTTAGCTCAGTCATTTTTTACAAAAACAATCTGCTAAGGTTCTAAGAGAGATAAACTTTGGCAACAAAAGTGTTTTGATGTAAGGTAATTACAAAATCTGAAGAAAAATGATATATTTTTTTCTTTTGGTATATGCTGAGGCTCAGCTCTCTGAGTAATCTAAAATGACAAAATGCTTCTGAAGAGTACTAACGTGGCAAGATCCAGCCGTCATTTTTCTTTACGCCACTCTGTTCAAGGCCCAGATGGCCAGGAAGGCTCATGTCTTTACTGGATCAGAAAACTGCTTCTTTCCCAGGGGAGGATGGGAGTTTGTATCACTTTACATCAATTCCTTTTTATCATTTCTGTGAGAAAAAATACCTGACATAAACTTGAGGAAGACATTATTTTGGCTCATGGTTTCAGAGGTGTCAGTTCATCATGGCAAGGAGAGCGTGGTGGTGATGGGAACAGGGTGCTTCATGTCAAGGTGGTCAGGAAGTAGAGACACAGGGATATAAGGATACAGGGGCAAGGTTATAACCCCCAAAGACTTCCTCCTAGGGTCCTTCCTCCTACTTTTCACCTCCTCCAAATGCCCTCATACAATGAATCCGTCAAGGAACAAATCCTGTTATCAGAACAGAGGCATCATGGTTCAGTTGTGTCTGGATATACCCTCCCTCACACACTAATCTCTTAAATGTTTTCATTTCTTGTGTGTGTTTGTGTATGCATGTGTGTGTACATGTATCAGATGCTATTATATTTATTTATTTGAGAGGGAGAAAGAAATGTAGACAAGGAATATGAAACTTTTAGTAGCATTGCATTTTCTATCCTTTAAGAAGATGACAGAGAAAATTATGGAGTCTGCTGCTTGCTTCTATATAGGAAGGAGGACAAATAGTTGATCGGAAGGTACGGCTCACTGGGCCTTCTTGGCTCTTTCTTTGTCTTCACTGCTTATTCACAAATGAGGAAGTTCAGGGCCCATGACTAGAGAGTTGTTCCTGAAACTGACTTACTGTCCCTGAATCCTTCCCAAGCCTTTCCAAACACTTTATGTAAAGGGACTCAGGTGGTATATTGCATCTTGTGCCTGACTTTTTTTTTATACCTTTTTTACTTAACCAAATAAGTTTGATATTTACCTATCTTGCATATATCAATGAGCACTAAGCCCCATTTCATTGTATAGATGTATCACTTTTTCTTCTTCTTCTTATTTTTTTTTTTTTTGGTGTTCAATGGTGATGAACACTAGGTTGTTTAGGATCTTTGCCTTCATGGATAGAGCTGTCATAAGCAGTGTGTGTGTGTGTGTGTGTGTGTGTGCATGTACCTACATTTTTACTTGTGTGAATTCCTAGGAATAGGGTCTTCTGGTGTAACTGGTTTTAGGGCAAAAGCCCTGGTCCTATAACCCCAGCAGACCTAGGCTCGGCTACCAACTCCAACATGCCAACTAAACAGACGAGTCACAACATAAAGCGGAGAAAGAAGAAAAATTAGTCAACACCCAATGACTAGAGAAGATAAATGGGTCCAGTGACCCCAAGTTCATTTTGAAGGTGCTGACATTAGCTTCTGGTTTATGTAAAGGAAAAGCTGGACAGGGGAAAGAGTCCCGGGCATGGCGTCTTCTGTTTGATCACAGTCGGTCTCAGTTTTTGTTCTGCAAGGTGGTCCAAAGAAGCCTGTATTGCTTGAGGGGTAAGCTGGTTCTCAGGAGAGGCCCAGTCCTTCTCCACGGATGGCTTCTTCACCAAGGATGACTGCCCTCATCTGAGAGATGTTGCTGTTCTTGGAAGCCAAGGTGACTGAAGGTTTAGGAACAATGCCTGGAGACCTTAGGTTACCATTACAAAAGCTGACAGTGGGATGTCTCAGTTATTCCTATCTCTGTGCCGTCGGCCTTGCAGGGGGTGAGATAGGATAGGTATCACTGGTTTTCAATAGGCTGTTCTTGAGAGGTCAACATGCCTGCTCCCACAGTCAAGCGAGTGACCCAAAGTATAAGAAACACACAAAGTGAGAGCAGAGACAGCAGTGTGTTTAGTTACCTGCTGGGCTCAAGGGAGGACTTAGTGCCTTTTAGCAAGAACCGTTTAGGCACGCTTGTTATACTGGGTCCTGTGCTAAGTGTGTATTTAACTTCAGAAGAAAGCGCCACACTTTCTTCAAAAGCCATTCTGCTATTTCGCGTTTCCAAGATCAGCGGATGAGACTTTCAGTGGCTCTGTACTTGGTATGGTCAGTATTTTCAGCTGTTTGACTTAGCTTACTGTGACTTTAATGCACTTTCATATTAACGAATAATGATGCTGAACACCTTCTCACATACCTTTTGGTCACCTGTTTCTTCACAGAAAAGTCTGCTCAAATCTTTGAACCTGTTTTGGGGGGGAAGTAAGTAAGAAAGAGTTATTTATATTCTTACTGATACCATCTGTTATTTTTCACTTAGCTTTTAGGTTTCAGAAACCCTGATGGAAGTTTGGGGAGATTACAAAGCCAGAGACATTTCAAGTTTCCTTTTCGAGGGGGTTTTGGTGAGCTAACATTTATTGGGCATTTATCATCTGCCAGTCACAAAGCAAGGTAGATTCACCTCGGACGATCTTATTTTATGCTCCCTAGTAATCCTGAGAAATAACTATTATTAACCCTGAGGTCAGATGGCTAGTATATGGCAGGGAAAGGATCTAATTTTAAGCTCACCAGACTCTTATTCCTGTTCCTCAGGTTCCGCCAGTTCTACGACTGGCTACTTCACAGCTCAGACTGCTTGCACTGCTTTCCGTGGTTTGAAAGCAGCCTTGGGGTGGGTGAGATAAAGGTTCTGTCACGGACATGCAAATCAGAACATGGAGCTTAAGGCAGCTCCCAGTATCATTTTATTCACTTCAGAAGTTAGCACACTGAGAATCCCCCTGAGGAGCAGGTTTGAGGTGTTCATTTGCATGTCTGTATCCGAAGACATCCACCTCTCCCAGGTAATTTGCATAGCTTCATCACCCTGGGGGCTTTGGTAGCACCGGCCCTGGGATATTAGACTCCTTGTTCAAACCTCAGTTTGTGAAGGCTTTGGACAAACCATGTGAATTTTTAGGATGGATTCTTCTTATCAGTAAAGATAATGCAGATATGGGGACAAAATTATGGTTAGGGCCACTGAGTTATTTCAGTTGACCATTAAATGTCTTGTATCACAGGAAACACTGGGTCCCAAGTATATGGGGTTACCCCACTGACAGGATATGTGTTAGGTATTGAGACCCTTTGAGGCTCTCAGGGTAGCAGGACTGTCCATGTGGGAAATGTGTGAGGCATTGGACTAGCAGTTCAACAATGACTCCTTGTACTGTAGAAATAAAGTTCCCGTGAATAACTGCAGGTTATGCCAATTGGCACTAAATATTTGAAAGCAAAGTTCTTCACTTGAATGCGATGGATTAGCACTAGACTCCTAAAGATACGGTCATAGTCTATCCCAAGTCAGCGGCTGAAAGTTCTAACCTGAAATCAATGTGTGCGTGAGTGCTCACTGAGAACAGCTGCCTGCCTGCACAAGGGAGAGTCCTTGGGGAATATCTTCACTGGAAAGACTGAAGTTATCTCCACACAGCTCTCTCCCCCTCTCCCTACCTCCCTTCCTCTCTCTCTTTCTATACGTCTCTCTAGTTTGACTGGATAAGTGCGTGTGCACTTTCATGTTTCTTCGTGACGCTATTGGAGTTACCAAACACATTGTCAGGCATGAGGGAGCATGTGATTGTTCTGGGAAAGCTACTCTCCTCAGGGACTTGGGCTGCAGCCCGGGGCATCACCCACTGCCCCTGATGGTGGGCTCTTCTTACCTTTCCATCACACTTGATCTTTGGATGGTATGGTGATATTGACCTTGGTCTATACTTAGTTGATGTATTTTTTTCTTTGAGGTCACTGTGCCTGACCTGGGCCACCCTTTGCCTACAATGCTTCCCTTCATTCTTCTATTCCTTTCCTTTCCCTTTCACTAATTAATTCCTCATGAGCCTTCAAAACTTAGTTCAACCCCTCAAGGATGATTTTCCCAATTTGAATGTTTTCATCCCACAGTGTAAGTCAAGTCCCTGCTGATGTGACACCATATATTCTAAATTGTGTGATGCTTCATGAGGATGTATGCTTTCCAAGTCTACCTCTAACTCTAAGATACTACATTACATGTAGCAAAACTTCAAAATTTACACAATACACATATACATACTAAACACACACACACACACACACATTTTTGATAGACTTAAGTGTCACAGCAGGTTTCATACTTGCTATGTAGCTGAGGATGTGTGGATGACCTTGAACTCCTGGAGTCCTGATCATCTTGACTCAGCCTCCTGAGTGCTGGTATTACAGGCATCCACAACTCTGACTAGCTTATGCAGTGTTGGGCATGGAACCCAGGGCTTCATGCATATAAGGCAAGCACTCTTCCAACTGAACTCCATTCCTAACTCCTTTTTTGATAAATATTTTATATTTTTATTTGAGACAGAGAGAGATAGAAAGATGGAGGTGGGGGAGGGACAGAGAGAGAGAGAGAGAATGGAAATGCCAGGGCCTCTTGCCACTACAAATGATTTCCAGATGCACGTGTTACATTGTGCACCTAGCTTTAGGGGTACTAGGAAGTCAAACCTAGACACCAGACTTTGCAAGAAAACATATTTAACCATTGGACCATCTCTCCATCCCCTGTCTGACATGTTGTTTTGTGAACTAGGTATGAATGCCATCTTGACGCTCTTCACCCAGTACTACTTTCTGACATGGGATGGTCCATTTCCAGGCAACCCACACTGTGGTGGAGAGGTAGAGTCTACACAAGCAAAAAACCTCATTAAGTGGTCAGACACGAGTGCCTTCCAACCGATGTAGGCTTATATCCAGTGTTCCCGCCTTAGTGCTTTGAATGTAAAATGTCCCCCATAGCCTCTTGTGTTTGTGATTAAGCCTCATACTTAATCCTTAGCTGGTGGAGGCTTTGGGAGGTGCAGCCTTGCTGGAGGAGGTGTGTGGCTGGGTGTAGACCTCAGGATTTTATAGTCCAGCACCACTTGCCAGTGCTAGCTAGATCATCTTACTCCCTGCTGATCTGACAACATGTGATGCCTGGCTGTCTGCTCATACCATGTGTTTTCCTGCCATGATGAAACTGGACAGAAAAAGGATGGGTGGGGAAGAGTTAATCAAAATTTATGTTGTTATGAATAAGCGATATTTCTTCACTAGTTTATCTATCTATCTATCTATCTATCTATCTATCTATCTGTCTATCTGGAGGGAGGGAGGAAGGTAGAGAGAGAGGAAAAGAGAGAGAGAGAGAATGAATTTGGGCAGAAGTACCCTGTGGGGGTAGATGATTCTGGTATTGTATATATGTAAGTAGAAGAACAGATTAATGGAGGGGGGAAGGCCTCAATGAGGTCAGAGGAAGATATTGAGTAAAGGAAAGGTGGAGAGAGGGTTGATCAAAATCTAAGAAGATATAAATGAGTCATGTGGAAACCTATTTTTTAGACAATGGAGCACTCAGGAGACATAGATTGTCACTAGAAAATTTTTAGCACCAGGGATGGGATACCTTTCAGTGAGTTGTTGGCCAGGGAGCTCCCTGATGCCCCCAAGACATTACAGTCCATTGCCGAAACCCTTGGTTTCCCACCAGTAATAGATGGTGAGACCCTATTGCTGAAGACCCCACATACTTGGGCTGTAAGGTCACTCAGCTGGAGCTGAGCTGAAAACCATCTCCAAGTAGACCAGCTGGCAGAAAGTTGTAAAAAGCCATACTGTATGCAGTTCAATGGGAGAGAGAGAAATCATCAGTGAAGATACCCAAAAGTGGACACTGCAAGTCTTATATTTGGCCAGCCAGGCCAAATGAGCCAATGGGTGCAATCATGGCATGTCAGTTATGGGGGAAACCAACCATCTTCTAAGTTGACTAGAGGCCTACTCCATGGGAGGGAATACATCCCTGATACTGAAAAGTTAAAACAGGGGTGGGCATGAGCCCTAGGAGTGTAACGTCTGCTGATGTCTGGCTAAATGTATATACTGTGCTCACCAAACTGCCCAGTAAGCACTTCTGTTAATGTTCATACCCATATATTAATGCCACTCTCACTTTTGGTTAGAGAAGCTTCTCTTTTCAGATGGCAGTGACCTTGGGATGACTCATAAGGCACCATACTGCTGAGAAGAAATGACAGAAGAGTACTCAGCACTGAAATATCTCTAAAACACCTTCCATGCCTCAGGGTCCATTGTAGAATAGGTGGCGGAAAAAATGTAAGAGCCAAAGGAAGGGTAGGACTCCTTACAACATGTTCCTTTAGACACAAAATGGCTTGGATATCCATGATGTCACAGTTCCTGACACTACCTACACAAGACCATCATAATAGGAAGAAAAGATCATGACATCAAAATAAAAGAGAGACTGATTGAGAGGGGGAGGGGATATGATGGAGAGTGGAGTTTCAAAGGGGGAAGGTGGAGGGAGGGAGGGAAATATTATGGGATATTGTTTATAGTTATGGAAGTTGTCAATTAAAAAAAACGAATCCTACTGAGTATAAATGGCACAATGTATCCATTCCTCTGTTGTGAAATACATAGCTTAGTTCTATAACTTAGTAAATAGGGTTGCAATATAAAGTGATATGCAAACATTTGTGTGAAAACAAATTTAAGTGCCAGGGGTGGGATACTTTTCAGTGTCCTGTTGGTCAGGGAGACCCCTGACGCCTCTGAAACATTACAGGCTATTGCCAAAGCTCCTGAATGCACACAAGAACTTAATGGCAACACTCTATTGCTGAAGACTCCACATATTTGCACTGCAGGTCACTGAGAAATCAAGCTAGAGTTGAGCTGGAAGCCTCCTCCCCGTGGACTAGCTGTTATGGTGCTGGAAAGAGCTGCATGCCTGGAGCCTTTTGTGGGGAGAGAAGTCTTCAAAGGTATTAACAAGCGGGGGACCCTGCAAGCCTTGCAGCAAGCCAGCCAAGCCAAAGGAGCCACCTGGTGCAATGGTGACATGTCTGTTTTTGGGGAAACCAACTGCTTTCTGATTGGGATGAAGGCCTGCTCCATGGGAGAGAATTTCTGCCTTTTACAGAAAACCTAGTCAAAAGCCTGTGGCCATAAGCTCTAGATGGGAAACTAGTCCTGTTGTCTGGCAAAATGAGTTGATATATTATGCCCACCACCAAACTGCCTTCTAAACACTCACGATTATGCCCATATCTAAGTGCTGCTCTCACTTTTGGTTATAGAAGCTTCTCTTTTCAGATGGCAGTGACCATTGGAAAGACTCAAAAGTCACCATTAGTGCTGAGAAGAAGTGGCAGTGGCATGTTCAGCACTAAGTGAGCTATTTCTGTTACGCCCTGTAAGGCTCAGGGACCATTGTGGAAGAGATGGTAGAATGAATACCAAAGCCAAAGGAAGGGAAGGAGTGCTTACAGCACTGCCTTCCAGACACAAAATGACCTGGATGTTCATGACCTCACAGTGCCTCACAGTACCTAGGGAAGACCTGAATAATAGGAGGGAACAGTTCCTGACACGACCCACACAAGACCATCATAATGGGAAGAAAAGGCCATGACCTCAAAATAGGAGACTAATTGGAAAGGATGGAAGTTTTGGGAATAGGAGGGAGGAGTGCTGGGAGGTCATTATGATCCTGGTCTATTTATGTATGGAATTTTTCCATAAAAATTGAAAAAAAAAACCCTGGATTGGAAATGAACTCATTTTTTAAAAAATTTGTTTATTTTATTTATTTATTGAGAGCGACAGATGGACAGAGAGAAAGAGGCAGAGAAAGAGAGAGACTGAGAATGGGTGTGGCTGAGTTCAATCCCCAGCACCCATGTGCAAAGCTAAGCATGGGTACAAACCTGTAACTCCAGTCCCGTGGGGTGGCAAAGACGGAATTACTGGGACTGGCTGGTCAGCCAGTTTTTCCAGAACAGCACCTCCTGGCTCAGTGAGAGACTCTGTCTCAGAGAAATAATGCAGAAAAGTGGCAGAGGAGGACACCTGCTATCTCTCCTGGCCTTCACATGTGTGGACGTACATCTGTACCATGCACACACATGCACACATGCACACACTATACACTACACATATACATAGCATGCAATACCCCCCTCCCATAATTCAGCTCCTCATTTGCACCAGCCACAGCATAAATGCTGAAAAAATCTGCATGTCCAATGGTTACCATATTGGACCATGTAGATGAAAGCACTTCTGCCACTACAGGAAACTGGACAGGTCACTGATGTAGGCTGCTGTGGTGGTTTGAATTAGGCATCCTCCATAAACTCATGTGTTCTGAATGTTAGGTCCCTAGCTGGTGGCAATTTGACAATGGGAGCCCTGCTAGAGGGGTCTGTTTTGCGGGGTAGGCCTGTGGGTGTGACAGACCAGCTTGCCCTCGCTGGCCCTTGGCTCACCTTCACGCTGCGGTTTTCCACCTGCTGTGGCAAACGTGGAGTCCAGGCTCTGCTCACGCCATGCTTCTCCCTGCCATCAAGGAGCTTCCCCTTGAGACCATAAGCCTTAATAAACAACTTTCCACCCTCCAGCCATTTGGGGTTGGGCGCTTTATCTAAGTGACATGAAAGTAACTGTGACAAGAATGGCTTCACCTGGCCTGACACGCCCCAGCTGTTTTTCCCTGAAATCCCCCTTGAGATGCTGTGAAAATGGTCCTTTGATAAGAATAGACTTTCCAGATTCCTTAGATTTGCTGTGGGTTCTTGGTGAATTACTTACAAATTGTTTTTGAACTACTAATACTGTCCTGTAGAGGGGCAGCTTAGAGTGGGATCCCATTCAGAAATTTTTGCTGGGTACTTCACTGAATCTCAATATTTGCCCTTGACCACTGGGAAACAGTCTCCAGTAAAGTGGTTGCAGAGATGTTTTTTCTATTACCCAAGCTCAAAGCCTTTATTAGTGGGTAGCTGAGCCACTGCCTGGCATGCCATTGACATCTCCTCTTGGCCACTTACTGATGACTGCCTCCTCCTGGGGGGTCACAGTGACGGCGCTGGTCATCAGAACACACAGTGGGGAAGTCTTGCCAAGGACCCGACACTAACGTCACCCCGGAGCCGCCACGCTCGCGGTGACAAGGCAGGGAGTCAGGCTGGACTGTGCCGTAGACGAGGAGTACTCCATTGCGAAGCTGGGCCCTTGCAGTGTCTGCCTCATCTTCTTTTCCTTCTACGTCAGTAAAGTTCTAATCGTGTTGGGATCTCTGGTGATCTCAAGCATGGGTAGAAAAGAGAGGATGGGGCCAAGGAAACGGCTCAGTCAGTCAAGTGCTTGCCTTGCAAACATGAGGACCTGTGTTTGACACTTCACATCCATGTGAAAATGCGAGGAGTGAGCCGGGCGTGGTGGCGCACGCCTTTCATCCCAGCACCCGGGAGACAGAGGTAGGAGGATCGCCAAGAGTTCAAGGCCACCCTGAGATTACCTAGTGAATTCGGGTCAGCCTGAGCTAGAATGAGACCCTACCTTGAAAAACCTAAAAGAAAATGTGAGGAGTGGCGAGGTGTGCCTGTCACCCCAGCACCGGGGCGGTGGAGATAAGAAGACCCCTGGAGCTCAGTGTACAGCCTGACTGCCAAATTCCAGATCAACGAGAGCCCTTGCTGCAAAAGAAGATGGACAACATTTCCGAGGATGACCTTATGGTTGTTCTCTGGCCTACACTGTACACACATGTGCACGTGCACACACGTGTACTACTCACCCTGCACACACAGAAACAGGCATGTTACACACACATCAAAAAGAAAAACGCTGTGGATGAAATTCCAAGAATAAAGCAAATGCCTTTCCATCATTTTTTTTTATTTCTCTTTTTCATCCACAAGGGTGAAGAATGATCTTTTTAAGATTAAAGGGAGAACTGGGAAATTAGTTCTCTAGGATCCCAGTATGGGCCTTGCTGTCTTTGTCTAGCCTGTTATGTGAGTGTCAGCAAGAGAACGGACGGGAGAATGGCTCCGGGGTAGATCTGGTGAATTTCCTCCCTGTTGGCTGAGATGAAAATTTGAATGGCACCTTGAAGTGGGCCTAAAACTCTTTTATTTACGCATCTAGTTATCTGGGAGGCCTCCAGGCATCACACTGAGAATGTAGCAGTGCGTGGAACACAGTGAGAGAGATGTGAGCCTGGTTTGTCTTTTGCTACTGTGGCAGATAATCCCAGTAGGAGTTAGGATGCAGCTACCATAGGGAATAGTGACCAAGGAGAGGAAAGGTTATGCCTACCTAAAAATAATGACACCTTTCTCATACCTCTATCTGTCATTAAAAGAACTATCAAAAACACAGAGACAGGGCTAGAGAGATGGCTTAGTGATTAAGGTGCTTGCCTGTGAAGCCTAAGGATCCAGGTTCGATTCTCCAGGCTCCACATAAGCCAGATACACAAGGTGGTGCATGTATCTGGAGTTCATTTGCAGTGGCTAGAGGCCCTGGTGCTCCCATTCTCTCTCTTTCTCTCTAATAAATAAATAAAAATAAATCTTTGAAAATAAAAGCAAAAAACAGAGACAGGAAAATCCAAATATATCTATGAAAAGCTAGAAGTTGTAGCCCAAAGCACTTTAATCAGCCATTAAGCATCACTTTATATTTCTAGGTACTTGACCTAAGAGTGCGAAGCTAGATATCATTCATCTTTGCACATAAGCCCATTTCCTGCCACTGGGATTTGTGGGTAAAGATGGCCTCCTGCCTCTGTCATGCTAATGGCTTCAAGCAAAATGGCCTTGAGAAAGGAGCTTGCATTTGAAATGTGACTGTAGTCTTTAATCTCTGGAACTGTCTTGCCTTCACCACATGCCTCCTCTCACATACACTCCTTTTCTGAGATGTGTGTGCCTTCCCTGGGCATGATTGGAGCAAAATCACCCAAGCTCACGTTGGTGCCAGGTCAGAAACACAACCCAAATTTTGGGCAGTAACTTGCCCCATTTTTTTTTTCTCTTCTAATTCAGCTTCTAGATGAATTTTTTTCAATATAAAGAAACCTCCCTTTTGGCAAAATCCCCTAATTCTATTGGGATTCAGTGTCTGTGGCAGTGTCCACATATCAGATGTTGCTTTGCTGGATGAAAGAATCAAAGACACTGAAAAAGAAAATTCTTGAGGGAAAAGCAGTGCCAAGGAGTAACGGACATGTCACATTTGCTGTGATGTTTGAAGATATGGGGGAAGTTGCTATTCTGATGCATCATTTTAATGGTGGCCTAGAGCTGAGATCCACATCTCCGAGGCTGTCAAATACAGAGCAATAACAATAAAATAAGCACACACCCTTGCCTTCATTATTTAGTTCCCATTTTTTAAACTTCTGGCAGAGAGGGTGTTTCAGTTGAAGGTCCCCTCACCTAGCAGCAACCCGGCTTTCTGTTGATGATCTATCAGAAAAATGAGCATGTTATTTGAATTAGTGATTTGAAAGGATTACAAGAAAGCGACCACATATTGCTCTGATTCCATCAGAAGAAATTCTGTTCAACCTTACCAAATAAAAAGGTAACATAAGTGAGTTGTGATGTGAAGGAAGTAACATATGTGTGCTCTCAGCTAACTCTGGAGAGCATACGTGTCTCAGACATGGTGTGGGGCTGGGGAGATAACTCAGCTCTTCAAGGCCTTGCTTCACAGGCCAGAGAACCTGAGTTCGATCCCCAGAACCCACAAAACATGTTGGACATGGCGCACATCTGTAATCTTAGCTCTGGGGAGGCAGAGATAGGAGGATCCCCGGGTCTTGTTAGCCGGTCCGTCTAGACTTATTGGTGAGCTCAGACCTGGCAAAGGAGATAAAGAACTTTCCTGATGTGGACACCTAAGGCTGCCTTGCCTACCCTCCGATCTCCACACTCATGTAGACACTGGCGCGTGCACGTGCGCGCACACACACACACACACACACTTGCACTTCTAGCACTATGAAAGCTGGCCAGCAGGGAGGATGCTTCCAGTTCAGTTTCCCTTTGATTTCTCAGTGTTCTGAAACTGAGGCATGTGATGTCTTCAGCAATGGGCTCTTACCGTCTAGCTCTGTTGAGCAACCAATACCATTGGTAATAGCCTCTCAAAATTTTATTTTTAGTTTTGAATGTAGAAGGCATAATCTGTCACAGTGGATTCATTAGCAGATATGATTCATACACACACACACACACACACACACACACATATATCTCATAACCTGATTAGTTACAAGAAGCCGTCCAACTGTCCAACATTGCCTTTAGATCTGGCTTGGGAACTCTTGGATTGAAAAGTGAGTCACTCTGTGAGTCTCTGATGACTTCTATGTGTCAGTCAGATTCCGGGAAGGAAATCTGGGTCCTTTAGCAAAAACTGGCAATGCAGAGAAACGGGCATGGGGGAGTTTTCCGAGGAAAACATGGCAGCGATTAGAAACTGACTGGACGTGTAGCTTTTTCGTCTTGGTAGCGAACAGACTTTGCTCCCATCTGCAGGGAGAGTTGGTTCACACAGGTCAAAGGTCTAACTCTTATGAAGAGCAATGGTTCTCCATCAGGGAAAACTAGGACATTCAGCGTTATCTGCAGGCATCTGGGTTGCTGCAGCCATTGGTGATGTGCTCCTGGCATCTACCAGGCATACACAAGGATGCTGTGTACGCGCTACTTGGTACAAGACAGCCTCTCACAGTGGTGAGTCACGAGGCCCAACATCTCAGTAGGACCACAGCTCAGAAACCATGATCTAGAGAATGTTCCAGATGATTAGATTCATGCCTTTGTGCCCACTTCATGAACACAGTCTTTTGAAAGAAGCTTTTAAAGCAGAGTATCTGTGTTAATCATTTTTCTTGTTGCTGTGGATAATACCTACAAAAGCAAGTTAAGGAAGGAGGAGTTTATTCTAGCTCATGGTGCAAGGGGACCATCCATCATGGCAGACAGCATGGCGGCAGGAGTGTACGGCAGCTAGTCGCAGCGTGCTTGCAGTCAGGAAGCAGAGAGTGATGCGCGCTGGCGCTCTGCTGGGTGCGCCATTTTTATTCAGTGTGGAGCCCCAGTTCACATGCAGGTGTCTTCCTCCTTCATTGGTCCTTCCTGGGAATACATTTAAAATATTTTATTTATTTATTTGCAATCAGAGACAGTGAGAAGAGAGAGAGAGAGAGAATGAATGAGGATGGGTGCACCAGGGCCTCCTGCCTCTGCAAAAGAACTCCAGTTGTATGCACCTATTTTTGCATCTGGCTTTCAGTGCATACTGGGGAATCAAACTAGGGTCATTAGGCTTTGTAAGCAAACACCTTCACTGCTGAGCCATCTCTCCAGCCATGGAAACTCATTGATAGATATAGCCGTAAGTGTGTCTGTAGGTGATTCTAAATCTAGTCAAGTTGATAATCAGGAATGACCATTAAAGTATTTAATCACCAAAAGAATATACTTTTGGGGGGTAGCAAGGGAGCCCCCAGGTCTGTGAATCCCCTTCTTTACTATTCTAAGAGAAGAAAGTTCCCTGGACTTTTGAGTGTTGTCCTTTCTCTAACAAAACAGATTTACTGGGCTAGACAGATGGCTCAGTGCGTAAGGTGCTTGCTTGCAAAACCTACTGGCCTTGGTTCACTTCCCCAGTATTCACATAAAGCCAGATGCACAAAGTGGTGCATGTGTTGGAGTTTGACTGCAGGGGCAAGAGGCCCTGGTATGTCCATTCCTTTCTCTCTCTCTCTGTCTCTCATCCTCTCTCTTGCTCTATTTGCAAATAAATAACTAAATACTATAAACAATAAAACAGGGATAGAGAGATGGCTTACCTGTGAAGGCACTTGCCTGTGAAGGCTGAGGACCCCAGTTCAGTTCTTCAGGACCTGTGTAAGCTAGATGCACAAGGTGGCAAATGCATCTGCAGTTGAGGCCCTGGCACACTCATTCTCTCTCTCTGTCTCTCTATTTCTTTCTCTCTCTCAAATTAATTAATTAATTAAATTAAAAAATGAAACAAACTGAGTAGAATTATTTCTGTTGTGTATAAAGTGAAAGATGGGAATAATCTTTATGTACCATTGTTATAACATAACCTTTTGTGTTTCCAAGCCAGTGAATTCAAAATCTATCAGTGTTATATTTTTATTAAATTTTACTACAAGCATTTCTTATCTTCTACACTATAGTCTAATCCATGTGTATACATTTTAAAATCAGGGGAACATTGTATTCTAAGTGGTTCACCATTTTTAAAAACTATCATAAAGTAAAGCTAAGAACACTTAGCCATATGAAATATTGGTGACCAGCCAAACTTGTGAGTCAAGAAGAAGGAGAAACCCAGTGGTGTTAAAAACTGTTCAGCAAGTGTGTACACAACCAAGATTTCTCACTGCTGCTCATTAGTGAGGATGCATTTGATTAAATTCCTTTGACTTCATCCTAAATCTTGAAAGGTCTAATCTATCAACTATGCTCCAGTTTCATTGATAAACGTGGTGCCTGTCAGTGTGAGATGGCCAGGAAATGGTCCTGTATCATTTATGTAGTAAGAGTCCAAAGTGAGAAATGTACTTTATTTGAGGGCTTGGCAAACTTGTTCTGCAGAGGACTGGATAGGAAAGACTTTTGGTTTTGGGAGCTCAGCAGCTTTTGTCCCAACTACTCAGTTCTGCATCTTCCTGATAGAACTGTTGATATTCATGTATATTTATTTGAGACAGGGGTATAGGCCAAGCTGGCCTCTTAACTTGCTTGTGTTGGAGGATGGCCTTGAATTCCAGATCCTCCTATCTAGATGTGGAGTTTGTGGGTATGCATCACCATGCTCGGTTGCCTGATAGGTTTTCTTTCTTAAAGCATAAGTGTGTATGCATCTGTGTGAGTGTATATGCATGCACGTATGGAGGCCAAAGGCTGAGGATGGTGCCTTCCTCCCTCTGTCATTCTTCATGTTATTTATTGAGCCAGGGTCTCCCGCTTGAACCCAGAACTCACGATTCAGATTCGGCTACTCTAGCTAACCAGCTTGCTCCAGGGATCCCCCCTGAGTACGCCTCCCTGATCACTGGGACTGCCACTCCTGGGTTTGCCTGTGGGTGCTGGGTTGTGAACGCAGGTCTTCACACTTGCACAAGTACCTTAGCAACTGAGTCATCTCCTCAGGCCCCCGGGAGAGTCTTTTGATGTGAGGTATGCGTTCAGGTCTTGATTAAGATGTGAATGCAGGTATCCGCAAACTATAGAGAGAAACAAGTCACCATTTTTGGCTTTCTGTTTCCTGTGGTCCCAAAGTACCCACTGATGACCTGTGAAATCACAGGTGTAGTTATACAACAGTAAAATTTTGTTTGCAGAAATGGGAATTGGGCCCCCCAGTGCTTCATGGAACCCTGCCTCCACTCATACAGACCATATACCATGACCATCACCCCTCCCACCACTTTCTCTTTTTCTGTACCTCTTCCCCCATCGCTGAATCCCATCTTCTTTCCAACTAGCATCTCCTCTATTTCTTCTTCTTTATTTTGAGGTAGGGTGTCAACGTGGCCCAGGCAGTCCTGGAACTCACTCTGTAGCCTGGGCTGGCCTGGAACTCATGGCAGTGCTCCTGGGGTGCTGGGGTGAAAGGTGTGCACTGCCATTCCAGTCTGCTCTTCTACTTCGATGTCATCGTTTCCCCCTGTCGTGCGGGTCTTGGATAAGCAGCCCAGTCCCTGTGCGGTCGTGACGGCCACAACTACTTTGTGTCTGGAAGACAGCGGTGAAGGCCCCCTCCCCTGCCTTTGGCGCTTACATTCTTTCTGCCTCAGCTTCTGCCATGTTCGCTGAGCCCTGGCGCGTTTGAATGCATGACTCACTAGTCATAAGGAAGGCCATTTATGAAACTTCACTTACAGAACAGATTCTATTCAAAGGCTCCACTGTGGGAATGATTAAAAGTTGCATTAAAGTGTGGGTTTATATCCCACCAATGGCCTACAAGCCAGAGAAGCTAAACCTTTATAAACTAGTTATATTATTTTACTTATTTATGACAGACAGAGGCAGATAGAGATAATGGGCACGCTAGGGCCTCTAGCCACATTCTCGCGCAGGCGCCACCTTGTGCATCGGGCTTTATGTGGGTCCTGAGGAATCAAACATGGGCCCTTTGGCTTTGCAGACAAGCGCCTTAACAGCTAAGCTGTCTCTCCAGCCCTAAACCAGTTATCTTAAAACATGAGGCTGTACATAAGGAAGTGATCTGGTTGGGGTCTGTTTAGGTCATAATCAGAAATGTTATATTAGTCATTTTTTTATGATTTGTTAGATTTCTGGCTTGGTGAAGAATTGGACCAATCAAAAAGGACATCAGACATTGCAAGAAAAGGCACCCATGGGCATGAAGTGTGCTGCGGGCCTTAGTTTAGAAAGGTGCCTGCCCGTGTCTTGACACCCATCACACGCTGCTGTCGCCGTCCTTGCTAGCTCGTGCAGAGAACAGGGCAGGATCCTGCTCCGCCATCTTCTGAGTTCATACGAGAAAGCTTCCTGGTGTGGGCTGTGTCATTAGGCCTTGTCACTATGTCAGCTAATGCGATGTGAGGACGAGCGATGGCTCCTGCAAACTGTGGAGAGAAACGAGCCACCACATGGCTTTGCTCCTCTGTTTCTAGGTAATCAGGCCAACACAGTCATACGCTGTAGCGCTTCCGACAGGCCAGCCAGCTGCCGGCGAGGCAATGAGAGGTTGCTGTTTTATTTTTATTTTTATTTTCTTATCCATCTCTTAAGTACCTTCAGTCAAGAAAGGGAAAACTGCAATAGTTTTCTGTGAGAGTCCTCAGTCATGGAGGAGCACAGAGTGCCGCGTAGCCACACGAGCATAAAGCTGCCCCACAGTCTTCATTTTATGTGACACCGGAGCCCCTGAAGAAGTAATTTCTGTTTCCCTGAATGAAGTATATGCTATGTATAATTAGTCATATTTTCTTCAGTGTTCCCAGTCAACACACCACGCGCAGAAAGGACACCTTTATTTTGCTTTTCATGTGACCCAGTCACATGCTCGCAAGGCAAATCTGTCATCTTGTTTAAAGAACAGCCCATCCCACTCGCAGCGATGGGCTCTTCTTGTGTCTCTGCTGGAGAACTTCAAAATCGCACTTACACAGTTCCTGGGACAGTCTACCCCCTCATTTCCAAGAAGTGGTAGAAGGAGTGACAGGGCGGAAGTCCATTTTAGTCCAGGGGAAGTGGACATGTGTTATCTCCTTGTCTCTGTCTCCATGTGGAAGAAGAAAGTGCTTAGTTGCTGACTTAATGCTGAGTGACAAGCTACCCCCCCACCTTGGCAGTTTAGAACATAGCTGGGTAAAGCTGGGCGGGGTAGCTTATGCCTTAATCCCAGCATTCAGGAGGCTGAGCTAGGAGGACCACTGTGTGTTTTGAGGCCAGCCTCTGCGCCAGATTGAGTTCCAGGTCAGCACTACGATGAGATATGGCCATACCCCCGCCCCCACACACATCTGTGTGTGCATATGTAAAGCACTATTTAGTATGTATATTTTATGCACCTAAAACACAATTTGACGTGTATTATTTCATGTAGTTTTAGTGTGTAAGGAATCCAAGCATCTGATTGAGCAATCTGGATCAAGGATTTTCACTGGCCTGAAATTCTTGGTCCTTCTGCCTCATCCTTTTCAGTGCCTTATTGATTCAAATCTTTTCTGTAACTTTCCTCTATGGAATCTTCATTAAACTTAATTTCTTTGTGTGTGTGTGTGTGTGTGTGTGTGTGTGTGTGTGTGTGTGTTATGGTATGAATGCACATTTGTATGCACATATGTGTGTGTGCTTGTGTGAATGAAGGCACACATGTATGCATATGTGTGGAGGAAGGGTCAATGCTTATGGCCTTATTTAGTCTCCCTCTGCCTTATTCTTTGAGATAGGGTCTCTCACTGAACCTAGCGCTCTCTCATTTGGCTAGACTCTCTGGAAACCGAGCCTCAGGAATATACCTATCCAGTGGGATTACAGGTGTGTGTTACCATGCCCAGCAATTTACATGGGTGCTTGGGGTCCAAACACAAGTTCTCATGTTTGCATAGCAAGCACTTTACCATCTCCCCAGCCCACTTAGCTTCTTCTTCTTCTAATTTTTTTTTTATTCTCAGGATGTGTTATGTCTCACACACAATGGAATGCTGTCATTTCACAATCCAAAATTCATGCATTCAGTGTCAGACTCCTTCTGCCTTAAAATTATTTATTTGCAAGGAGAGAGAGGGAGAGAGAGAAAGAAAGAGAGAGAGACAGAGAGAGAGAGAGAGAGAGAGAGAATGGGCATATGACAGGACCTCTAGTTGCTACAAACAAACTCCAGATGCATGAGCCAATTTGTACATCTGGCTTTACATGGGTACCGGGGAATCAAACCTGGGTAGTTAGGCTTTGTAAGAAAATGCCTTAACCTCTGAGCCATCTTTTCAGTAACCCTTCTGTCTTGATTCTGCTACTGTTATTTTCCTGCTACTCTTTTTTTTGGGGGGGGGGTTGAACTCCCTATGTATCTATAGTACAAAAAGTTTACAGAGTGCTTGGCCACAATTTTGAAATCACGAGGTTTTGTGTGTGTGTGTGCATATGTGGATTGTGTAGTGTGTATGTGTGCGCGCATGCATGTGCATGCACACACGTATGCTGTGGCATGTGCAGAGGACAGAAGAAATCAAATGTCCTCCTCTATCACTTGTGTGACCTCAAACTCATGGTCTTCCTGCCTTCACTTTCTGCGTGCTGCGTTACACGAACGTGACACCATTCCTCACTTGTTTCTGTGATTCTCAGCAGCTAAATGGCCATCAGCCTTCTGCAGTGGCGACCACAGTCCTGTGCAGCCATGCCTGGCCCAGAGCGGCTGGGAAATGCTAGCACCTGTGGGCAGTTGCATCCCAGACACAGTGCACATCTGGAAGGGAAATCAAGGTGGAGTTCAAACCATGTCTGCTTGACAGAGAAACGTGAGATCCGAGGCTTCAGCGTTTGGCAGGTCGTGGCATAGTTGCATTCTATGAGAACTGGAATTACGTGCACTTGAAGTTGTGCCCTGCTTTATTTTCAAGTAAAAAAAAAAATAATGTGAGCATGACCTCATAATAAAAATAATTTTATGGTCAGGGAGATGGCTCACTTGGTAAAGGGCTTGCTTCACAAGCATAAAGACCTCAGTTGAGATTTCCAAAATCCACAGAAAAGCTAGATGTTCGTGACTCATGCCTGTAATCCCAGTACTGAGGATATGGAGACGGGAGGACCACTGGCGTTTGCTAACTCTCTAGTCTGTCTGAGCCAGGCAAGCTAGTTTCTGAGACAGACCCTGTATCGAAGTAAGATGGAGGAGGTCTGAGTAAGACACTTGACCCCAAGTACACCCATGTGCATATGAACATGCATGCACACATGCATACACTCTACAGCACCTACAGAAAAATTTAGCAGTAATCACATGATGAGGCACTGGGCAGATGGATCATTGGGTAGGAATGCATGCTGTGTAAGCATGAGAACCTGAGTTTGGTTTCCAGCACTTATATTATAAGATGGGAGTGAGGCTGAAGAGATGGTTCAGCAGGTTGGGCACTTGCCTGCAAAGCCAAAGGACCCAGGTTCAATTCCCCAGGACCAACAAAAGGCAGATGCACAAGGTGACATATGTGGCTGGAGTTTGTTTGCAGAGGCTGGAGGCCCTGGCATGCCCATCCTCCCTCTCTTCTCTCTTTCTCTCCCTCTCTCTCAAATAGATAAATAGTCAAATATATTTAAAAACATTACAAAAATATGGGGGTGGTTGCAAATGCCTATAACCCTAGTGTTCAGGGAGGCAGAAACTGGAGGATTTCTGAGGTCCGTATAACTGAAAAAATGTGGGGAGGTCCCGGTCCAGTGAGAGACCCTAATTTCAGGAAAATAAGTGAAAGAGGAGGATGCTCATCTTCTGCTTCAGACCTGTGCATGTGTGCTGCCAGGGTATGAGCATCTGTGCATAAACATGCATGTAGTTCATGCATGTACACACACTACGTAAATTACACACACAAGGAATCTCATGATTTCAGCGTTGCTTGGCAAGCACTGTTATGCTATGGGCTCTTAGACCCATATTCAAGTCACTTTCCCACAGAGATCTTAACATGCTTATCCCAGTGTTGACATGGGCATCACCTAGTGAAAGCACTTCTGGGCCATTGTTATTGCTTTTATAATGACCGGTGTCATCAACGCCACTTGTCAAGAACTCACTAGGGCCAGGCATTGACCTGATGTTGAGTGTGTCGCTGAACTCACTTAATGCTCACACATCCTTAAAAGGTGAATATATCATCCTCAGTTAATGCTGAGACTGGGATGTGAATATATACCATCTAGTACAAAGTCCCTGTCCTTTTCCCCTCCTTACATTGGACACCAAGCTGAGTGCAATACTGAGTGAATAAATGTGAGTTCCTTTTGGTGGGTTTTCATATTTCCAGGGTGAATTAAATCATGTTTCTTGATCCTTAAATCACATTGTGTGGTGATTTTCTGCTTACTTTAAAACCACTCAGGATCCCAAGCATGGCCTTCTCACTTGTGAGCAGAGTGATTTTCTTTCATGTGCTCTCTTTGCATGCTCATGAATGCTTTCAGCACACTTCCTTACAGCCTGGGTCTCCTTTGTGAATAAATTTGTAAGCATCGTGGGGGGAGTGGAACCTGGGACAACAACTACCTCAGCTTTTAGAAGAGGATCCAATCTCCTGCGACAAACGGTGGAAGGATTGACAATCCTCGGGCAGGCAGTTCAGAAAGAATTCACCCACTACGGACTTTCCTGGAGCTTCTTCTGCGCCGCTGCCCACCCATGGGTAAACCCACTGGTGCCTCCCGCTGATTCAGAGTTCTTGTTTGCTGAACTGGTAAATGCACACAGCCCCTTTCTTGGTCCAGTTTCATGGAGTCATTCAAGACAGGCAAGGAGAGGGGCTGGCCAGATGGCTCAGTAGTTAAAGGTGCTGGCTCTGCACGCCTAACAAAAGGAGTCTGGAATCCCAGAACCCACATAAAGTCAGAAGCCAAAGTGGCTCATGTAACTTTAATTCCTGTATGTCTATAGCAAAGGGAGGTGAAGCAAGGAGACTCCCGAAGCCCATGGGCCAGCTAGACTGGCATTCACAGCGGCAGGAGAACAACAAAACAGGGCGATCTCAAACAAGGTAGGAGAGGACCTGCCCGTTCATGCCATGCTGTGCATGCATGCGTCCACACACACCTGATTATCATCAAACACACACACTCACAGTAAGGAGAACAGGATGTTTTCTTTTACTTACCGACAATTATTTTTTTTGAGACAAGTCCAAAGGACTTGTCTTTGTGCCTTTGTGCATCTGCCTTTTGTTGGTCCTGGTGTGTGTGTGAGAGAAAGAAAGACAGAGAGAGAGAGAGAGAGAGAGAGAGAGAGAGAGAGAGAGAGAGAGAGAGAGAATTGGCACTCCAGGGTCTCCAGACAACGTAATCAGGCTCCAGATGCATGTGCCACCTGTGTGCATTCGCAACCTTGCGCATGGTGTCATCTTGTGTGTCTGGCTTGTGTGGGATCTGGAGAGTCAAACATGGGTTCTTAGGCTTCACAGAAAAGTGCTTTCACTGCTAAGCCATCTCTCCAGCCCTAGCAACAATTTTTTTATACATGTTTATGATGTATTTTTATTGTAAAATACCCCTCTTATTACCTTCTCTTGACCCCTAACTAATCCCTTCCACTGAACCTCTCAGCCCTCTTAGTTTGATGTCTTTTTTGCTTGTGCATACATGTCATGATGGAGAAACTTTATAATTGTGTGCATGTTTAACACTGACAAATAAGTCAGAAGCCTAAAAAATACATGTATAGTATCAGGAGATTAGTAGGTTCCCAATAGTTATTGCTTTATTCACTTATTCAAGGGCAGAATGAAGAATGCAACAAGCAAAAAGAAGCATGAAAAATCATTCTATAAACCAAGGTCGATTTTTCTCACCTCATAAGCCTGGAGGTTGTTGGTTGCTGGTGTTAGTCTGGGAGCTCTATGATATCAGAGTTATGATCTCTGCGGTTCTCTTAGCTTTGTCCTCATGATGCTAAGGGTGGCTTCTGCGACTCCAGGCATTATATCCATGTGCGCAATGAGAGGAAGGTACCTGCTGTGCTTTTGGGGGAAAACAAAGATTATCCAGCAACTCCTCAGCAGTCTTGTACTCCTGTTTCATTGGCCAGACTAGGTTATGGGATCATCTCTAGCTGTAGGAGAGTCACCAGAAAAGTGGCTCTTTGGCTTTCCCAGATTTATCAGAGGAGAAGAGCTAGGATCCAGTTCACAGCGTCATAAAGTAGTAGGGGAATGGTGGTGGAATAGGTGTAAAGGGGTAATAATATGTGTGATGTTGTGAAATCATGGTGCAAAAATGACTGGGCAGGAGTAAGTCTGAGGTTTAAATATCAGGGAAGTTGGAGGCAGGTCCCAAAGGATGGGGAAGTACGGGAAAGAGATGCAAGGGCACATGGCACTGTGGGTCACTCATGTATGGGGTTTTAGAAACTTGGTGGCTATAGAGAGGTGTGGGCCATGGTATACTGGGTAGAGGAGAGCTAAGATTGGTCAGGGAGATTAAAAGGAGACTTTAGAGCTCGGAAAATAGCTCAGTTGGTAAAGTGCTTATCTTGTGAGTATGAGATCTGAGTTTGATCCCCAGAATCTATGCACACAAGGCATGGCAGTATGTGGTTGTAACCCCAGTTCTGGGGAGGTAGAGACGGTTGGATCTCTGGGGCTCTCTGGCCAGCCTATATAGTCTGCATGGCAAATTCAAGACCATGGAAAGATCCTGCTTTGCAAAAGGTGGATTGTGCCTGAGCACCTGAGGAATGTCTCCTCTGACCTCCACATATGCACTTTCACATGTGTGCACCCACACGTATGTGAACACATACTTTCACATACACATAAACACACAAATAAAATACTATGAAAAACAGGGTGAATGAATGAAGGAATGTGGACAAACATAAATGCATGGAAAGGGATGGCTAGATCTTCTGATATTCTGTTGAGGAATGCTTCCCACACCTCTCTGTGTCAGAGGCTCCGGTATAATCTGCCTTGTCATCCTCTCCATTAGCCTGAGTGTCCTTTGGCCTTTTTTTGCCCCTAACCTGTTCTCACAATGGGGATGGATTCTTGAGGACTCATGGAAGGGCTTGGAGGACTGTGATGGGACACCCGGAAGCAGAGGCATGGGAAAAGGCAGCTTGTGCTGAGGAACAATTTGGTAATATGTTTCCCGCAGGGGAAGAGCTTGTCAGTGCTCCAGGACCAATTGTGATCCTTTTGAATAAAAAAAAAAAAAAAAGAAGGGGGTGGGGCTGGACAGATGGCCTAGCAGTTAAGGTGTTTGCCTGTGAAGCCTAAGGACCGATTTTCAACTCTCCAGATCCCACATAAGCCAGATGCACAAAGGTGAGGCAAACCCAAGGTCTCACATTCCACTAGGTGGCGCAAGTATCTGGTATTCAATTTCAATAGCTGAGGCCCTGGCGTGCCAGTCTTCTCTCTTCTTCTCTGTCCTTCTCACTGGCTTTCTCTAAAAAATAAAATTAAAACAGAAGAGGGCTGGGGGATGGCTTAATTGTTAATGAAACTTCTTTGTAAAGTGTTGGCTCAGGTTCAGTTCCCCCAGTACCCACATAAAGCCAGATGCAAAAAGTGGCATATTGTATCTATAGTTCACTTGCAGTGGCAAGAGGCCCTGGAAAGCTCATAGTCTCTCTGCCATCTGTCTTTCTCTTTCCTTTCAAATAAATTATATATATATATGTGTGTGTGTGTGTGTGTATACATATATGCCTACATATATATATATATATATATATATATATATATATATATATATATATGAATTTTAAAGAAGATAAATGCAGAGAAAGAACAGGCGAAATCCTAGGGTGGAGGCAGTAGGTGACTGGCATGAAATCATTTCTTGATAGTGGAAGCTGTTAAACTTTGCACTGGGACCCTGGGCATGACTTGGCATCTCAACTGGACCCATTAAAGCATTTTTCGAATCGACCTTGAGTGGGGTGTTTAGGTGTATTTTCCAGGAATTGAGATGGTCCTCCTGATGACCTGTTTGGGCTGTTGCCTATGGTGGTGGAGTTCCTTTCTGACCCGGGAGATGCACCATTACCCAAGGCTTAGCTTGCTTTGGTCACGTGATCATAATTTAAGCTCGCATTCCCTCTCCACCTGCGAGACCATCTGCGAAGTAGATTGAAATCTGAAGATATTTTTCCACTCCAATTCCTTTGTCCATGAATAGTGCTTCTCTGAGGACAGGGATTAGTATTGTTTATTGTTTCCGCTTTTGTTTTCTTATAGCTGGAAGCTTTTTCTATCAATCTAAATTTCAGTCCTCTGTGAGAGATCAGAGGTAGTCACATGGAATTGCCATATCCAGGCTTCCTCAAAGCGATACCATTTTCAACCTCCTGTAAAAAAAAAACAAAAAAAAAAAACACTTCCAGTCTAATCTGTTTCTTCATTTCTTCAAATTTGGGGCTTTCTTTGGAAATATTTTCTTCTGTCTTTTAGGCTAAACGCCTGAAGGAGAAAGTACAGGCAGGCAACTGAATATTTTTTCCTTCTAAATAAAAGATCACAGAAGGTACCCAAGGAGATTTAGAACTCAGGAAAACCAAAATGAGCGTTTTAATTCATTCTTCTGGGACTCCTTTACATTTTTTAGAGAGGTTTGCATGAGTCTCTTATTTTTTTCTTTAAATATTTTTGTCAGAGAGAACAAATTCAATTTTCTAGTACTACAACAATGGCAAAATGTGGTTAACGAGGAAAGGAGGTTGGGTTGTCCGTACTGGCTTAGGTTTTGGAGTGCTGAAGCTTTTATTCATTAGTGGAAAAATGCTGAAAGCTAAATCCTCTGGACCTTTCAGTCTTCACTTGGAAAATCTGAAGGAAGGGGATGATCCGTTGTTCTCCACCAGAGGTCTCTGGGCTTTGTCGCCTTTTCCAGAATTGTCACGAGAGTTTGTAATGTTCTCACCCGGGAAAAGTGTTGTGTTTCTAACTTAAAAAAACAAACAAACAACAACAACAAAAAAAAAACATGAAAGGGACCAGACGGAAACGAGGAACTTAGAGGAGAGAGCATAGGCAAGGGGGAAAGAGAGGGTTGTGAGAGGGGGATATGATCATGGTATGTTGTCTATACTTATGGATGTTGCACATAAAAAGTTTAAAAAACTAGGGCTGGAGAGATGGCTTAGCGGTTAAGCGCTTGCCTGTGAAGCCTAAGGACCCCGGTTCGAGGCTCGGTTCCCCAGGTCCCACGTTAGCCAGATGCACAAGGGGGCGCACGCGTCTGGAGTTCGTTTGCAGAGGCTGGAAGCCCTGGCGCGCCCATTCTCTCTCTCTCCCTCTATCTGTCTTTCTCTCTGTGTCTGTCGCTCTCAAATAAATAAATAAAAAATATTAAAAAAAAATTTAAAAAAAAATAAAAAAAAAGTTTAAAAAACTAAAAGTAAAGACTATATTAAAAATGTTAGGGGCTAAGGAGATTGCTGAGTGGTTAAAGGCACCTTGCCTGTTAGTGTGTGTGCAATTCCCCAGTACCCATATTAAGAGTATAATGTGGCACAGGCTTATGGAGTTTGTTTGCAGCAGCGAGAGGCTCTGACAATCCATTCCCCCCTTTAAAATAAATAAGTAACTAAAAACTTTATGAAGAGTGTGGATGGAGGGCTGGAGAGATTGCTCAATAGTTAAAGGCACTTGCATGCAAAGCCTGACAGATTGGGTTCAATTCTCCAGTACCCTCATAAAGCCAGGTGCACAAAGTGGTGCATGCATCTGGAATTTGTTTGTAGTGGTAAGAGGCCCTGATGCACTCATTCTCATTTTCTCACTCTCTCCCTCTCTGCTTGCAAGATAATAAATAAAATATTTTAAAAAGAAGGTGGCTGGAGATACTGGACAGTGGCAGAATTCTTGCCTAGCATATGCCAGGGTCTGGATTTGGTCCCAAGCACCATATAAATGAAAACCAAGCCAAACAGTAAGACAGTGCTGGTTCCATTAAGGAAGGACCAACATGGATGGAGAGCTGCTGAGCTGGAGTGGGAACAAGGATACAGAGTTTGACAAGAAGCAGTGTGCCAACCTGCATGTCTGTGGTCCGTCCCTCACTGCCTGGAGCCAGCTCTTGGGCACATCTGTGTATGTTCATGCATGTTTAAGTACATGTGTGTTTGTGTGCATACGTGCACCTATGTGTGGGGACCATAAGGCAACCTTGGGTGTTATTCCTTGGATAATTTCAATTTTTCTTTTGAGACAGAGTCTCTCGTCAGCCTGGAACTCACCAAGTAAGCTTGACTGGCTGCCCAGCAATCCCCAGAGATCCTATTGTCTCTGCCTCTCTGGGAGTAAAAGCATGGCTGTCACTTGTACATAGACTGGGGTGATAGATCCTCATGTCTGCAGGGAAAGCACTATACAGACAGCCATCTCCCCAGTTGTAGTCATGTGGTTTTAAGGAAGACTTTCCCTCGTCCTTTTTCCAGATGTGGAGTAACTAAGTGGAACCCACATTCCAAGTCACAGGTTGGTTGGAGTAAGGATTGAGGACCCATTCTAAAATTTTCTTAGGGGCCTTGTGGCAGTTATCCTTACATCCCTGGAACAAAACACCTGACCGAGAGCGGCTCGTGGGAGGAGTTTATTTTGGTCTTACAGTCTGGCGGGGAGGCTTCCTCGTGGCACGGCATAGCAGAGCAGCAAGCTGCCACCTATCTGGGTTGAAGTTGCCTCTGTGAGATTGCTAGCATTGGCACTCAGGGCTAAGCTTCAAGGTTCACTCCCAGCAATACTTCCCCAAGTTACTACGGCTATGGACTGAGTACGAGGCTTCATCACAAGCTCATGAGGATATGGGGAGACACTTTACATCCAAGCAACCACTTACTCCTAACTAAGTGTTCTGAGGGTTTTGTTTTATTTTGAGATGGTCTCATTGTCTAATCCAGGTTGTCCTCAAGCTCTCTGTCTTCCTGCTGAGGTGGTAGGCCTGAGCCTCCACGGCCACATCTTCTGAGTAGCATTGTCAGCGTCACAGAAACATCCTAACTGGCAAAATTAAAGAAGTGCCCATTTGGGCTGGAGAGATGGCTTAGCAGTTAAGTGCTTGCCTGTGAAGCCTAAGGACCCCGGTTTGAGGCTCGGTTCCCCAGGTCCCACGTTAGCCAGATGCACAAGGGGGCGCATGCACATGGAATTCGTCTGCAGTGGCTGGAAGCCCTGGCGCGCCCATTCTCTCTCTCTCTCTCTCTCTCTCTCTCTCTCTCTCTCTCTCTCTCTGCCTCTTTCTCTGTCTGTTGCGCTCAAATAATAAAAAAAAAAGTGCCCATTTTTGTGACTAACACTTCTTTTTATGTGATTTTTCATTTGTGACCAGACCCAGGAAACAAACAGATTCTTTCCGAAAACTCAGTAGGTGAATGTGAAACACGTGTGAACAAACTGATCAGTAGGAAACAAAGAATTAGATTTCCTAGTTGCAGGTCCAGAGAGGAGTGAAAGAGTGTTCTATAGAGGACATTGTGTGGAATACGCTGTTCTTTCCTGTTCATGGCCCCATTCTTAAAGCATTTTTATTTATTTATTTTCAAATAGGGAGTGAGACAGAGACAGAGAGAATGGGTGCACCGGGGCCTCTAGCCACTGCAAATGAACTCCAGATGCACATGCCATTTTGTGCATCTGGTTGAACTTGGGTACTGGGAAATTGAGCTCAGGTCATTAATCTTTGCAGGCAAATGCCCTAAACTGCTGAGCCATCTCCCCAGCCCCTCATTCTTGTTTCATTTTTCTTCTTTATCTTTTTTTTCTGTGTGTGTATAGTATGTGTGTGTATCTATAGTGTACGCATTTGCATGTGTAGATGTACACCTCTCTGTGAATGCATGCGGAGACAAGAGAAGGTCGGGTATCTCCATCGCTCGTTTGTAATGTTTCCCTGAGAGGGTGTCTCTCCCTGAACCTGAGCTGCTGTTTTTTATCAGACTAGCTGCATAGTAAGTCCCAGTGATTGTCCACTGTACATCTCTCACAGGACTGGGGTCACAGGCATGCATGCCCATGCCCAGGTATATGTATATGTATATGTATATGTATATGTATATGTATATGTATATGTATATGTATATGTATATGTATATGTATATGTATATATGTGTGTTTGTGTGTGTGCGTGTGTGTGCACATGCTTGGGATTGAACTCAGGCCCTCATTCTTGGTTAGTAAGTGCTCTTACCAGTTGATCATCATCCCCACCTTTAACTCTCTACCTTGAATTCTGTCACTATCTCCTACTGTATTGCAAGTATCCTCTTTCACATAGGCACATAGTCACATGTGTCATTCACCAAAGCCACACTACATAGAATGTACCACCTATGTGTTGTACTGTCCTATGGTACTTTCTTACTTGGTTGCTCATTTATCTCCAACACCGTTCAGTATCTTCCTGTGTTTTACATGCCGTTTGTTTCAACAGCAGCTACATGTCATTGCAAGTGTGCATGCATTGTAGTCACCAATTCTTTTCTCCAGAGGCAGGCGTGGGGCAGGACCTCCCACTTCCACTGAGATAAGCAAGGCTCCATTGGATCTTTATTTAGCTCTTTAAAATATTTTAAAAATTACTTATTTATTTGTGTGTGTGTGTGTGACAGAGAGAGAGAGACACACAGAGAGAGAGAGAATGGGCATACCGGGGCCTCTAGCCACTGCAAACAAACTCCAGATGCATGTGCCACTCTGTGCATTGACATTTTAAAATATACTTTATTTATTTATTTGAGAGAGAGGGGGGGGGGAATAGGCATCCCAGGGCCTCTAGCCACTGCAGATGAACTCCAGGTGCATGCGCCCCCTTGTGCATCTGGCTTCTGTGGGTCCTGGAGAGTTGAACCAGGATCCTTTGGCTTTGAAAGCAAGTGCCTTAACCGCTAAGCCATCTCTCCAGCCCTATAATTGACATTTTTTAAAACAAGTATATAATGTATTTTGATCTCCAATCTATTGACTTGACCACCTCCTGATCCATTTGTTTAACCCCTTCTTCCCAACTAAATTGGAGTGAGAACCAGAAAGGACCAGAAGTTAGAAATGGGCTGTGGCAGGTGGCGGAAGTTTACACACCTTTGTAGGTTTTTACCTAGAATCCCAGGTTCTCACAATGATACTGGAGAAAAACCAAATTTGTGCTTTCAACAGGATGAAGAGAAAAGTAAGCACATGCCCAGATCATTCTGATCTTAACCAAGTTTTCCCTCAAAGAAAACAGTTGCCAGAAACGAACAGAGTGTATTTTACCAAACGACGTCGGGGAAGGAGGCCCCTCTATATGATGACTACCTGACTCCCCTTCATGCGGTATGTCTTACACATCAGAACCTCATCTCTAATGACCCATGATGCCTCACACAACTGTCTCAGGAAAAAACAAAACAAAACAAAACAAAACACTTTTTTTACACTATAAAAATACCTTCTCAATAAAATAACATGATTCTGTCTGTCTACCCAGATATGGACACCATGCTAATGACTAATAATTTCTCCTTACCTGCTAGGAAAGAGCACCAAATTTCTTTCTTTCTTTCTTTCTTTTTTTTTTTTTTTACTTTTTATTGACAATTTCTGCAAGTATAGGCAATAAGTCATGATAATTCCCTTCTACCACCTCCCTTTTCTCCCTCCCTCCCTCCCCCCACTGAATCTCTTCTTCTTTTCAACTAGTCTGTCATCATTTTTCCCTCCTATTTTTTTAAAATATTTTTTGTTCATTTTTTATTCATTTACTTGAGAGTGACAGACACAGGGAGAAAGACAGATAGAGGGAGAGAGAGAGGATGGGCGCGCCAGGGCTTCCAGCCATTGCAAATGAACTCCAGACGCATGCGCCCCCTTGTGCATCTGGCTAACATGGGACCTGGGGAACCGAGCCTCGAACCGGGGTCCTTAGGCTTCACAGGCAAGCGCTTAACCGCTAAGCCATCTCTCCAGCCCTTTATTCCTCCTATTATGCAGGTCTTGTGCAGGTAGCATCAGCCACTGGGAGATCATGAATGCCAAGAGCACTTTGTGTCTGGAAGACGGCAAGCATTTTTCTTCTTCCTTTGTCTCTTGCATTCTTTCTGCTACCTCTTCCAAAATGGACCTTTGAGCCTTGAAAGGTGTGATAGAAATGTCTCATTTAGGGCTGAACACAAAACTTTCATTTCTCAACTCTGTGGTGACTTTCTATTTAGTTTAGAGAGAGAGAGAGAGAGAGAGAGAGAGAGAGAGAGAGAGAGAGAGAGAGAGAGAGAATGGACACACCAAGGCCTTTAGCCACTGCCAATGAACTCCAGACGCATGCACCACCTTGTACATTTTGCTTTATGTGGGAACAGGGGAACAGAACCCTGGTCCTTAGGCTTTGCAGACAAGAGCCTTAACTGCTGAGTCATCCCAGTGGTCTGAAAAGGGAAGCTTCTGTAATGCAGAGTGAGAGCAGCATGGACATGTGGGCATAAACGTAAGTATTTAGAGGGCAGTTTGGCAGGCATACTATATCCATTTAGCCAGACAACAGGAATAATTTCCCTTGAGGGCTTATGACCTCCTCAGCCATAGGATTTTGACTAGATTTTCAGTACCAGGCATGAGTTCCCTCCTGTGCAGTGGGCCTCAAGTCCAATCAGAGAGCAGTTAGTTTTCCCCGTAACAGACATGCCACCATTGCACCAGTTGATATTCGTAGGCAGAGTTCACAGTTTTTCTCAGTAGTTCTATCCCCTCTGTAGGAGCTCACCTGCTGCTTCTTCCTTGAAATTTAGTTCAGTAGATTTCCTCTTGAGCCACTGGCAAATTCTTTTTCCACCCACATCACTGGTCTTCCACATACCATTTCACACTGAGGAAAATATTTTTGTCTTAACGAATTCAGACTGGTGTGAAAGATTACATTAGCTATAGAATTTGGATACCTAATATTCAGGAGTTGTGAGCATGAAAACTACTAGAAATAAAATGTTTTAGGATACCAAAATATTTTCCTTTTGGTGTATGATACTTTTTCTGCCAGAATACTGGACTCACATTTTCTTTTCCCAAAGACGACTTGCATTCCGTACACCCATTCCTTACGAGGAAGCTGTGGTTTGTCACATGTGTCGTCTCTCCACATTATCAATCTTTGGGATTTTTGTCAACCCTGTATGCTTGAATTCATATCTGTAGGCTTCTGGCTGAAGACAGTTGGTAACTGATCTCATACATCTGACTTTTCCTTCATCCATTAGCCTTACAGAAAAGGATTTTCAGAAACAATGAAGCTTGTTAGGCGCAGTGGCACATGGCTAGAATCCAAGGGAGGTAGAGGCAGGGAGACTTCTGGGAGTTTGAGTCAGGAAGTGTGAAGCAATAGGAGTACCAATGTGTTTGAGTCAGGGAGGCTGAGGCAGGAGGATTGTCATGAGTTTGAAGACAGCCTTGGTGAAATAGGGAGTTCCAAGGCAACCCGGGCTGCATAGTGGGACCCTGCCTCAAAAACAAACGAGCAAATGAACAAACAAACAATCAAACAAAACCAGCTGCAAGGCATTCACATCAATACATCAAGATTGCTTTCACCTAAGGCCTCTTTGATATCAAAAATTGAATATAGGGCTGGAGAGAAGGCTTAGCGGTTAAGCACTTGCCTGTGAAGCCTAAGGACCCCGGTTCAAGGAAACGGTTCCCCAGGTCCCATGTTAGCCAGATACACAAGGGGGCGCACGCGTCTGGAGTTCGTTTGCAGTGGCTGGAGGCCCTGGCGTGCCCATTCTCTCTCTCTCCCTCTATCTTTCTCCCTGTGTCTGTCACTCTCAAATAAATAAATAAAAAATGAACAAAAAATATTTAAAAAAATTGAATATGAAATTCTGGCATTGAGAAGTTTTGGTTAGAAAGCATATGAGATATTAGCTTTCCAGGAAGGCTTATCATAATGTATAAAATGATGCTTTCTTCCTAATGGCACTTAGGCCTTAAACGTTTAAACAGAAAGCTTGGGAGAATGATGAAACTTTCCGCACTTGAGGTCCCTGTGAAAGGGTTCAGCCTATATTCAGGGAAAGAAAATCTACCACGGAGCCATAACTATAGGGAAGAGCAACAAGAATGCTAATGGGTGATTTTAAAAAGTTCAATATTTTTTTGACTGTGTGGCAAAAGCTTATATTCTGAAGACTCGACATTTCTAATGAGATCCAAGACCACAGGGCAAAAAATAAAATGGGGTAGTAAAGACTTTTTAATAATCTAGACTATCCAGGGAGAAATAAAGACAGTTTTAAGACATCAGAGAAAGTAATTTACTATAGTGTAGTGTAAAACAACCCAGTGTTTAGATTGATTTTTTGCATTTTCTCTAACAGTTCGTATAGCTTCTATAAGTCATGTCTTCTCCTCAACAGTCAACACAGCACCATGATTTGGTGTTCCTGAACTTCAGATCTTATAAAGCAAAGGAAATCAAAACCTTCAAGACCCTGGATGGACAGGTTATGGCTGGGAAAGGAAAAGGAATGAAATCACTTTCAAAGGAGAAGCTCCGGGAAGAGCCCAGAGCTGTGTTAACTGATAGTCAGTGGGGGCTGGCGAGATGCCATGGGGGACTCCAGGAAGCCACTCAGCAGGTGGCGGAAGGACTGTGGATTGCAGCTGTGCAGAACGAAGCACAGAGAGTGTTAAGAAACTTGTCCCTGTAGGTTGCATATCCCTTATTTGAAATGCTTGGCTCCAAAAGTCATTTACATCTCAGAATCTTCCAGACTGGAATGTTTGCACGGATTTTACCATTAGAATGCCTCTAGTCCAGAAAGGAGAACTGCTCCTTAAACTGATTTATTTTTGACTGTCTTAAACACTCTAGATATGTCCGACTTTGCAATGTCAGACTTCAAATACTCAGATGAGGGATGGCCTACCTGTTTTTTTTTTTCTTTTCTTTTCTGAGGAAGCCCGAAAAACTGGCCATTTTTTATGAGAGAGAGAGAGAGAGAGAGAGACACCAAGCAAGTGAATTGGCACGCCAGGGCCTCCAGCCACTGCAATCAAACTCCAGATGTGTGCGCCCCCTTGTGCATATGTGTGACCTTGTACACTTGTGTCACTTTGTGCATCTGGCTAACGTGGAACCTGGAGAGTTGAACATGAGTCCTTAGGCTTTGTAGGCAAGAGCCTTAACTGCTAAGTCATCCCTCCAGCCTGGTCAACTTGTATTTTTAAAATTACCCCATACACCTACTTTTGGAAAGGAACTAATGAAAAAGGAAACAGATGTTCCTATAAAATCACATGGGAATTAAAAATTGGGGAAACTTGGGGGCTGGAGAAGTGGCTTAGCAGTTAAGGCACTTGCCTGCAAAGCCTAAGGATCCAGGTTCAATTAGCCAGTACCCATGTAAGCCAGACGCACAAGGTGGCACATGTGTCTGGAGTTCGTGACTGGAGGCCCTGGTACACTGCTTCTCTCTCTCTGTCTTTCTGCCTCTTTTTTCTCTTTCTGTGTCTCTCTCTCAATTAAATAAATAAGTTAGTAAATAAATAAATAAAAGTGGGAAAACTAAAAAGCCTTATAACTCTCCTCTCTGTGTGTGCTGACATCGTGAGGGCCATGCGCTGACAAGCGGAAAGCATTCTGCAGATTTGTTGTAAGTCAGAGTAACTCTCTTAAGTTGTATAAATCTTTGTTAGTATATGATACCCCTCCCAAGTGACTCATAATTACATAAAGATCTGGAAGTCTGTTAAGAGGACGCTGTGTCCAAAGTGGTCGCTGACACGGCGCTGTCAGGGGCAGTGCTGGCTGAGCGCTTTTGACATATAGGAGGAAGAGACTGCGTGGCTGCCAAGATCTCACTAGTATAGTGGCAGACTTGCATTCAACATTTTTTAAATCAATTAATTTGCTCATGTAAGTGTGTGTGTGTATGTGTGTGCGTGCACGCGCGTGCACAAGTACACATTGAGGCTAGAAGTTCAACACTGATGGCCTCCTTTAGTCTCACTCTCCTCCTAATACTTTGAGACAGGGTCTCTTGTTGAACCTTGGGTTGGTTCGCTGGTTTGGCTCAACTAGCCAGTGAGCCTCAGAGAGCCCTGTCTCTGCTCCCACAGCTCGGGGCTTTCACGTGTGCGGTGCCTTTGCCATTTTACACGGGTGCAGGAGATCTGAACTCAGGTCTTCGTACTTGTGTCGGAAGCACTTTACCTGTCCGTGTAGCCGTCTTTCCCACCCGCAGACTTGCACCGTGAACCCAGATTCTTTGTGGTTGTGGCTGTTCCATGCATCATTCTGAGACTATTGTGGTGTTATTGCTGCTATAATCTACATAATATATTTTCATGGAGTAAGTGGGAATTTTACCCATGCAAGGAGTAACTCTTAACATTTTAAATTCAATGCTCTATATTTATTTTCACCTCAGCATTAAATAAACTAATAACAAAAATAGCAACTAAGGGTTGGGGCAATTGCTCAATGGTTAAAGGTGCTTGCTTGCAAAGTCTGATGGCCCAAGTTAAATTCTGAAGCATGCACAAAGGTTGGATGAGAAAAGTGTTGCAAGTTAATCTAGGGGCGAAAACTGATGTTAGGTATTAAATAACTTGACCAAGGTGAATAGAGCTTGTGTATTAAAGTTGGACTTCTGATCTCCCTCACTTTCTCGCTTTCTCTCTCTCTCTCTCTCTCTCCTTCAAGCCCCAGTGCTCATCTCTCTCCTGTGATACCCATCCATGACCTCATGACTCTTTTCCAAGTTCGTGTCTTCCTGAATTTCTTCGCTTGCTGTGGCTGCCTGTTGTGTCTGGCCACGTCAAGGTTAAGGGAATGAATAAATTAGACAATCCATGCAGTTTCTGGTGACCCACCTTTATCCTTTAAAAAAATATAATTAATTATTTTATTTGAGAGAGAGAGAGAGAGAGAGAGAGAGAGAGAGAGAGAGAGAGCGAGCGAGCGAGAGAATATGTGTAGGGCCTCCAGCCACTGCAAAGGAACTCCAGACGCATGCATGTGCCCCCTTGTGCTTCTGGCTTATGTGGGTCCTGGAGAATTGAACCGGGATCCTTTGGCTTTGCAAGCAAATACCTTAACTTCAAAACCATCTCTCCAGCCCAGGTGACCCACTTTTAGTCACTTGGATAAGTTCTTTCTCTTCAAAGGAAAGGGCATTGAGCTGAACTGCCTGTTTGGCTAAGTAATTGGAGCATCTCTTATAAGAAATATTTAGAAAATTTTTTATTTTCATTGGTGGCTTGTTCATAAATGCCTAATGTTCAGGGAGAAGAACTTTTAGTTTTAGTGACTTAGAAGTTAAAGAGAGAGACAGAGAAAGAGAGAGAGAGAGAGAGAGAGAGGCTCTGTAATCCTGATCCACATTCCAGAGAAGCATGGAGGAGTTCAAGTAAACTATGCATGTCCTGTGTTGCAGTGTTTGGGGGGATCTTTCTGTAAAGTGGAGTTAAATGGTAATGTAATGAGCTGTTATGGGTTAACCTACATGATCTTTTCTGTAGTACTTTTCCCTTTTAGACATATTTTGAAGGAGTGATGGATACCAGAGACCATGCTTATATAACCATCTACATTTTAACTAAAGGAAAAGAGTCCAGCTTGACCAAGGCAATGCCCAGAATGTTCTGCCCAAAGTCTCTTGGAAATCTCAAGACAGGGATGGCATGATCTGTACTTTTTACATCCTGGGCCTAAGTCCCCTAAGGCATGGAATACTCATTTGTTCATGCTCTGGTAGATGATTATTTGATCTGGGATGGGCTCACCAGCTCCTGAGCTGAATTCATAAACCAGGAATAGATGAAGGGTGCCTGTTTACCTAAGGAGACCAAGTCACCAGTCAGTGGCCACCTCTCATCTCCCTGCAGGCATAGGCAGTGGCTATTCATGCACAGTGAGGCTCTGGCCCGGTGAGATGAGGTATAGGACATAAATACCCAGTGGATTGTCAGTTACATCAGTTTTGCCAAAAAATCAAATCTCACTGCGTGAGCTGGGTTCCCTACACTGCTTGGATGGACACTGCCGGCTTCCATGGCTCTGTGTCACCTTAGACACATGACTTGTCTCACCTGTCCTCAAATTTCCTGTCTGTATGTGTTGGTTTATATTGATTGTCAACTTTAGAGGACCTAGAATCATATGTAAGGGATCATAATAGATCAGGTGAGCCTCTGGGCATGCCTGTGAGGGGTTATTGATTAGGTTAGTTGGTGCGGTCCCTGCGCTGGGACCTTGGACTGTAGAAAAGGAGATTGCTGGCTGTGCAGCAGCGTTCATCACTCTGCTTCCTCACCATAGGCTGGATGTGAGCAGCCGCCTCGAGCTCCTGCCGCCGTGCCTTCCCCGCCATGATGGACTGTGACTATAAGCTGAAATAAACACCTCTTTCCTTAAACTGATTTTGGTCAGGTATTTTGTGCCACTAACAACAAGAAGGTAACCAGCATATTACAGAAAATGGATGAGGGCTGAGAGAAGAAGATGGCTCAGTGGTTAAAGGCACTTTCTTGAAAAGCCTGGAGGCCTGGGTTTGATTCCTCGGTACTCACATATCGCAGTCAGCTTCTCATTGCTGGGACAAGCACCCAACCAGAGGCAGCTCATGGGAGGAAAGGGTCTATTTCAGGCTGGCAGTTTCAGGGTGGAAGAAGCTGGCTCCCTTGGCCATGTGCCCACAGCAGAGAGGTAACGCTGGGCATCAGCAAGCATGAGGTGATACTGAACGCACGGCTAAGGCTGGACTCCACCTCAACGCCGACCGCTGGTGACTCTCCTCCAGCAGAGCTCTACCTTCTAAATGCTCCAAGTAGTCCCAGCACTCAGAAGGATCACCACGAGTTCAAGGCCACACAGTGAATTCCAAGTCGGGTTCGACTGTACTGCGACTCTACCTTAAAAACCATAGTAAATAAATAAATATTCCAAGTGGAGCACTAAGTAGAAAACTTCCTCACAAACCCCTGAGGCCCTGGCGACATTACGTTCAAACACCCCAGCAATGACGCTTGTCTCTGCCTCTCTTCTTGCTCTAGGCTCCCTGGGATTGCAGACAACGGAGAGCGTCACAAGGGCTTTATCTACTGAGCCGTCTCCCACCACTCCACTCTCTTGTTTTGTTTGCTCTCCCCCCTTCCATCTGTCCCTTTTGTTCCCCAAGATAATGTCACTTCTATTTTAATTTACTATCTGCATACATGGCTTTATGTGACTGCATAAAATCGAGGAGCGACAAATGAGAGAAAGCATACAGTATTTATCTTTCCGAGACTGGCTTAATTCACTTAAGATATTAATTATCTTCACTTGCATGCATGTTCCCCCACAATCAGCATAATGTCGTTGCTCTTTATGGCTGAAAACGCTTACATTGTGTGTATTTTTCTTCGCGTTATCCTTGCCCTAGGTTGGCTCCATCATTTACCTGTTGTGAGTAGTGCTGTAGTAAACGCTGATGTACAATGACGTGTTGACTTGGGATCCTTTTCATAAATATCCAGGCGTGGCAGAACCAGGAAATATGAAGAAATGTACTTCTAGTTTCTTGAGAGACTTCTATACTCATTTCCGGCCTGGGTGGACTGTTTGACATACATTTTTGTCTCATCCGCAGCCTTGCCAACATTTTTCTTTTCTCTTTTTCTGTGTGTATGTGCTTGCGTGTGAGTGCAGGGAAAGACTGCACCGGGATTGCGTGTGGAGGCTAGAGGGCAACTTGTGGGCACTGGGCCTCTCCTTGTACGGGTTTCAGGCACGGTCTATAGTTCTTCACCAGCCATTCTCCTGTCTCCACCTTTCTTCTCACCATTGGTGGGTTGGGATTATAAGTGCTAGCTCTATAGTGTCTGGCATGTTTACATGGGTCCTGGTGTGTGAACTCAGGTACTAATGGGTGCGTGGCAAGAGCTTTATCCACTGAACCATCTCTCCAGCCCACCTTTCCCTTTTTTTTAAAAAAATAAATTTTATTTATGTATCTTAATTATGAGAGAGAGAGAAAGAGAAAGAGAGAGAGAGAGAGAGAGAGAGAGAGAGAGAGAGAGAGAGAGAAAGAGAGAGAAAGAAGGCTTGATGCCAGGGCCTCCAGACACTGCAAATGAACTCCAGATGCATGTGCCCCCTTGAACATCTGGCTTATATGGGTCCTGGGGAATAGAACGGAGATCCTTTGGCTTTGCAGGCAAACACCTTAACTGCTAAGCCATCTCTCCAGCCCCCACCTTTCCCTTTTCTTTTAAAAAAAGTATTTATTTACTTGCAAGGAGAAAAGGAGGGATAGAGAGAGGGAGGGAGGGTGAGAAAGGGAGGCATGTTAGGGCCTCTTGCTACCATAAACAAAGTCCCGATGCATGCGCCACTTTGCATCTGGCTTTACATAGATACTCAGGAATAGAAACCATGTTGCCAGGATTTGCAAGCAAGTGCCTTAGCCACTAAGCAATCTCTCCAGCCCTCATTTTGTCTCTGAATGACTGACATTCTGACTGGATTAATATGGAATCTTGTAATTTTGATGTACAGCTCTCTGATAGACGCTATGGTGAGTCTTTCAGAGAGACTTCCCACAACTTGCATTGTAAAAGCTCAGTTCACAGAGGAATACATTTTCCCTAGCTTTCAAGTTCTTATAGGCTCCACATGAAACAGTGATAATATGACTCTCTCTCTCTCTCTCTCTCTCTCTCTCTCTCTCTCTCTCTCTCTCTCATATATATGGAGAGAGAGAGGGAGAGCAAGAGAGAGTGAACCCATGTAGCAGAGTTCAAAATTGTTCAGTGTCTACTGGTGTTGGTAAAACATAAAGCATTCTGTCAAAACTCTGTAGGAATGAGACCCATCCGTGTAAACCATCTATTTTTAACTTGCCAAAGAATAAAGCAGCCTTTGGTATGGTGTGGATCTCTTTTCTTTAAGTGTTTGTATTGAGATAAAAAAAACATTCATGGGCTGCAGAGATGGCTTAAAGGCTAAGGTGCTTGCCTGCGAAATCTCAGGACCCAGGTTTGACTCCCCAGATCCCATGTAAGCCAGATGCACAAGGTGACACATGCACACGAGGTGGCCCACATGTCTGGAGTTCAGTTTCAGTGGCTGGAGACCCTGGCACACCAATTCTCTCTCTCTCTCTCATAAAAAAACAAAACAAAACACTAATTATATCTTCTCCTGCTTTTCACAAACATGTTTCTCTTTCCTGTGGAACAGAACGAGCGTTTGAGTGTTCCATTGCTGCCATCCCCACCTCCTAGGTTAGAAGCTGGGCACTCAGAGATGGTAGCAGGGGCCATGTTGGCCTCCATGCTGCAGAGACAACACAGATGTTACCCTGCTTCTGAGTCACAGCTGTGGACTGTGCTTAATTCATCTGTCTTTTGACTTTCAGTTTTTATTAGAAAACAATTTTTGTACAACTTTGTAAACCTTCTAACTTTCTTTCCCTCTTGGAATTGGATAGCATGCTTAAAAACCATTGTCTGGGCTGGAGAGATGGCTCAATAGTTAAAAGTGCTTGGTTGAGAGGCCAGGCATAGTGGTGCACGCCTTTAATCCCAGCACTCAGGAAGCAGAGGTAGGAGGATCACTATGAGATCGAGACCACCCTGAGACTAGATAGTAAATTCCAGGTTAGCATGAGCTAGAGTGAGACCCTACCTCAGGTAAAAAAAAAAGAAAAGTGCTTGCTTGTAAACCTTGATCATCCAGGTTTGAGTGTCCATTATCCATGTAAAGCCACATGCACAAAGTCGCCATGCATCTGAAGTTTGTTTACAATGGCAAGAGGCCCTGGCACACCCATGATCTCTCTCTCTCTCTCTCTGTGCCTGCCTCTTTCTCTCTGTCCAAATTAATTAAGTAATTAAAAAAATCTAAAAACCAAGCTGGGCGTGGTGGCACATGCCTTTAATCCCAGCATTCGGGAGGCAGAGGTAGGAGGATCACCATGAGTTCGAGGCCATCCTGAGACTACACAGTGAATTCCAGGTCAGCCTGGGCTAGAGTAAGATCCTACCTCAAAAACCATTATCCTCTGTTCGAAGTCAACTCTTTCAGAAAAGAGAAAGCTAGTAGCTATGGTAGTATGGAATGACAGCCTTGAGTTACTGTTTTGTTTCTAAATTTGGTAGCCATTAACTTGTTCTAATTCAAATAAAGAAGTCAGTTCCGAAGTAAATCTTCATGTTACATGAGGCCTGGCATCCCTGCATTTCCTCTTGATGTTTCTGTGAGACAGGTTATCCTGCATTTGTACAAAGTCAGGCCCGATGCCTTGGCATTAAATATCACATAGATGTATTTGCTTTATATATAAATGAAGCTGAGCAGTGAGACATTGTGTGTGGGTTTTGGAGAGGATTTTCTCTATTGGGGGAGTGGAGATTCTCAAGTTCTTATCTGTCATATAGAGTTGGGCTGATTGGATTAATGCCTTTTAGGTGGAAAAATCTGAATTATGAGGAAGAGAAATATGTTCTCATTGCTTTGTAAGTCATGGTATCACTGTATGCAGCTTTTAAGTTATTGAAATATACTCTGGATGATTGGGTACGGCTAATATTTCTTGATTCCCTGGGATCCTAATATGCATATCTCTAAAAGGAAACTGAATATAAATGGCGTTGCAAGGCTATCTGTAGTTGATGGGACACCCAGTGCCATCAAGCCACGGGCTGCCCTAAATGTGATTAGGACCCGTCACAATGCATTTAGCCTTCATCAGTGAGAGAGAAAATCCAGGCCAAAGGTCATTTTCTACAGCAAAGTGGGTACTTAGTGCTTTTATTTGTGCTAATGGTAAATGATAGTTAATGAAAAATCATTTATAAGCCTTGTCCAAACCAGCATTTCTCTGCTGAAAACAGTGGCTGGCTGCCTCTTGGAAGGATGGTAATTGCAATACGGTTGACGCCATGTGATAGTAATTGGGCTCACAGCTTAATGAACTCTGTGTCCAGTAACTCATTTCCACATCGTGGGAAACAGGATGAGATAACAGCCTTCCCTGATGGGAACCTACTCCTGATGCATCTAACCGCCCTTGCCCACTCTGCTCTTTGAAATGAGGAGGCATTACTGCCATGTACACTGTGGCCGGCCTGCAGTCTCATACTTTTGGATCATGGTCGACACGTACTCTAATGATGATTAATAGCCCTTCCAAATATACTAGCTGTTTTAAAGGTCATTTAATCTTTATGTAGCAGCTTAATTGAAGGTTTTATCCTTCTAACAACCTAACATTCATTTTGGGGTGAATAGATATAGTCAGAACAAGTTGATGAGAAATAATTTATTTGGCATTCTTTCTCTTTCTTCGAATTTCCTTTTTGTTCATGGAAAAGGGGGAGGAAAGAAAAAATCCTATCTGTTGCCCAATCTTTGTGTTTAATTGCTTTTGGTATAATTTCTTTTGGTAAAATCCAATGCTCACAGCTACTTGGGTCATTTCTGTTTCATTAGTCAACTGTATGACTTTATTTTATATCATGTATGTTTAAGAGATGGGAAGATGGCTTAGTCCTACCATCCAGAACTCAGCTCCCCAGAACTCATAAAAACCTGCATCTGGAATCCCAAAGTGCCTAGGATAATGGATGATGGAGCCAGGAGAATCGCAATGCTTGAAGGCCACAATACAAGAGATCCTGTCTGAAACAAGTCAGAAGGGGAGGAGCCACATCTCGTGGTTGTCCCGTGACTGTGCCATGCTTTCTTTGGCATTTTTGCACCCTACAATTATCTCATGTTGTGGTGGTTTGAATCAGATATCTCCAGTAAACTCAAGTGTTCTGGATACTTGATCTCCAGCTGATGGGAGGCGGAGCCTGGCTGGAGGAGGTGTGTTGCTGGGCTTGGGCCTCGATGTTCATTAGCCCCCGCTTACAAGTGCTAGTTCAGCTCACTCCTCCTGTGCTTGTCCACCTGCTGTGGCAGTGGTGATGCCCAGCCTCTGTTCATGCCATCCTTTCACCCTGCCGTTGTGGAGACTGTAAGCCTGCACAAACAACTTTACTTCCATCAGATACTTTGTGCCAGCAACATGAAGATAACCGCAACATAAACACACAACATACATAACACATACATACAACGAACAAAATACATACAACATGCATGCACATAGCACATGTACAACATACACACAACATACATACATGCAACATACATAAAACACACACAACATACACACACACACACACACACACACACACAGACTCACAAATAGGATGTCTGAGTCCAAGAACCACCTGATTCAAGGACTGTAGGTAAAGCATTTCTGAAGATTTTCTGTAGAAGATTGGAATTTGGAGCAGACTGATACAGAACTGCTAGAAGTAATGAACGTTTTTGAGAGTCACAGTCTGCTGGAGACCACATAAGACTTTTAAAGTGAATGATCTCTTATCTTTGCAGGAGCCCTTTTATGAAGGAAATTAGGAAAGTGAATACATTAGTCACTCTTCTTGATTTTTATAACCAGATATCTCACAAGAAACAACTTAAAGAACTTTTCAGCTTCTCAGTGTCTCTTTGGAACATATGTTTCTGGCCAGTAGTGTATAAATGTTTCTGAATGACTGTTGTATTAGTTACTTTTCTTGTCTTATGACACACTACCTGACAGAAGCAACTTAAGGGAGGAAAGATCTATTTTGGTCCGTGATTTAAGGTGACTCAGTCCAACATGGAGGCTGGGGCTCTGTCCACAGTAGCATGTTGTAGTCAGCTCCATGTTGCTGAGATAAACATCCAAGTGGACACAGTTTATGGGAGGAAGGGGTTTATTTCAGCCAAAACATCTAGGAGAGCTTCTATCAGTGGAGGAAGAAGCTGACTCTCTTTCATAGATCCAAGCAGAGAGAACCCACCATACAGCCCCCAAACACCAAAACAGCAAGCAAGCACCAAAATCACCAGAGCTCAAACTGCTCTCTCCAGCCTTTGGGCTGGAATTCAGATCTGCCCCAAAACACACCTTAGGGCTGAACTTTTAAGATTCAACTCCAGTGATGTGCCCCACCCCCCATTGCAGGAATATGCCTGCTAAGGGCTGAAATTGTAAACTCAGTTTTAATAAAGCGCCCGAGTCTATGGGGCCATATGTTCACATTTAAACCACCACGTGGCAAAACCATGAGGCGTTAGCACCTTGTGTCTTAGTGAATCAGGCATCCGAGAATAGAACCGGAAGCAGATCACAGCTGACCCCAGAGATGCACTTAAGCAGTGAGATCAAGGGCTCAAATGTCCTGCAACCTCCCAAAACAGTGCTGACAGCTGGGAAACAGTGTTCAGACATATAAGCCTGTAGGGGACAGTTCACTTCAACCATAATAACTAATTTCAGGATTGTTAGCTAGATGTTTGTTTTGTAGAGCTGGTCTGTTACCTGAGACGCAAAAGTACAGACTGAACACAGCATTTTTCCTTCTTTTAGTGGCTGCTAGATGATTTAATGAATTAAATTGACTTTATAGCTTTTTTTTTTTTTTTTTGAGGCAAGGCCAACAGACTGGCATTTATTCTTATTATTTTTTTAATCTGAAAGAGCAAGATTGAGAGCGAGAACAAGAGAGAGAGAGAGAGAATTGGCATGCTAAGGTCCTAGCCACTGTAATCAAACTCAGATGCATATGCCACCTTGTGCACATGTGTAAGCTTGTACACTTTGCATCACCTTTTGTGTGCCTGGCTTATGTGAGACCTGGAGGATTGAACCTGGGTCCTTAAGCTTTGCAGGCAAATCCTTTAACCACTAAGCCATCTCTCCAGCCCTATAGATTTTTTTTTTAAAATAAATAATCTGCTTCATTTTCTTTGTAGTAGAAAATGAATCAGATGGTATGCCATCAGTCTGAGGATGGTCATACCTTTTTGGGGAAAAGTTTTGGATTCTTTTGAAACTCTCAAGAAAGTGGTGACATCACTTGAAAGGGTCTGCAAAGCTTTAATAACTAGTTGATTTCTACAGTGTGGCCTAGGAAACTTGCCACAGGATGGAGAGTGGTACTTGTGTGTCATGGCCTGGTTTCCCTTGAAGCAGAAATGACTGCGAATATTGTACCACTTAGGAAAGAAGCCAGGCATTAAACCCTTAGACTCTTCCTGACCTCTTCTCATTTTTTCATTAGTACTATGGGAGAATGAGCCCTACTGAGGTTGTTGTAAGGACTTTGCAAGAACTTAACCTGCAAGTATACATCTCTTTGCCCAGGAGAGAGCACACAAGCTATTTTGTTTTAAAGAAATGCTGTTGACAACTTCCATACATGTATGCAATGTACTCTGATCAAATCCCGTCCACCACCTTCCTTTGTTTCCCCTCCCATATCTACCTCCCTCCACTGACCCCTCCTTCTTTCCAACTAGGCTCTCTTCTATTTTGATGTCATCATCTTTTTTGTCTTTGGCCCACCTGTGATGCAGATCTTGTGTGGGTGGAGTCAGCCACTGAGAGGCCATGAATGCCATGGTCACTTTGTGTTTGGGTAGCAGTATCCCACAGTACTCCTCCCTCTTTTGGTTCTTGTGTTCTTGCAGCTTCTCTTCCATAATGGTCCCTGATCTGTGGAGGGTAGACAGAGACGCCTCTCAGTGCTGAACGCTCCACTGTCACTTCTCAGGTCTCTAATGTGTCTGGAGACTCCCCACTAGTCACCACCATCTGACTGACAAGACATTTCTATCAGGACAGATTGACTGTCCACTTGAGTTGGTAGTACCTTATTTTACTTATCAAAACATAATCATTTTCTGACCACTTGGGAACTTCTAGTTGTCAGCGAGTTTTTCCCTTGGCTGAGCCAGGACGGCCCCCCAGTCCTTACTCTCTGCATGGATTTTTTTTTTTCCTCTCCAGCTCCCCACATGGCAGGAACTCCTGTAACTTTCTTTCCATGGTTTTTTCCAGGCCTTCCATGTGGGATCTCTAGCCACATGGGTGCCTTTCCTTGGCTCTGTACTTCCCTCAATAAATATAATTTGATAGTTAAAAAAAAAAAATTGCCAGGCGTGGTGGCGCATACCTTTAATTTCAGCACTTGGGAGGCAGAGGTAGGAGGATCGCCGTGAGTTTGAGGCCACCCTGAGACTCCATAGTAGATTCAAGGTCAACCTGGGCTAGAGTGAGACCCTACCTCGACAAACAAACAAACAAACAAACAAAACCAAAACAAACCATAATCATTAACACCTGTGGCTCATTGCAGAAGGTGGTCTTCTGTCAGTGAGGGCAGCGATTTTAGTGTATAGCTAGGACTAAGCGCAGAATTGCCAGAAAAGAATAAACTGGGAAGCTCGTGGAATATGGATGTGGACTAAATTACATAGAAGTACATTGGACAAAAATAGAGCCTTTGGGGCTGGAGAGATGGCTTAGTGGTTAAGTGCTTGCCTGTGAAGCCTAAGGATCCCGGTTCGAGGCTCAATTCCCCAGGGCCCACGTTAGCCAGATGCACAAAGTGGCGCACGCATCTGGAGTTTGTTTGCAGTAGCTGGAGGCCATGGTGCGCCCATTCTCTCTCTCTCTGCCTCTTTCCCTCTCTGTATGTCACTCTCAAATAAATAAATAAAAATAAGCAAACAAAAAAGAAGTAGAGCCTTCCAATATCTTGGAAGTGTAAAGATGGCTAAGAAAACTAAGACCATGTATACATCCCCTCCCCCAAAGTGTGTCATTCCTGAGGATGACACCTGCAGTTGTCCTCTGGCCTCCACATGCACGTGCATACACACATATTTTCTGCTGCACTCACTTGCACATGTGTGCATGCTCACACACACATACACACACACTGAAAGAAAACACAAGTCCTAGAATCTAGAAGTTCCCAGCAAAATAGCCAGCGACTGAATCTTGGATAACACGACTGCCCCTCACATGGGCTGGGATGCGCCTGGCTTTGTAACTTTACCCGACTCAACATCATATCTGCATACCGAGTAGCCAGACTTCTCAGTCAATGGACGTTCCCTGTGTGTGCGGGTTTCACTCGGGAGCAGCTGCTGGGGACGCCTGCTTCCGCGGATGCCAGCCTCCCTGTTGCTGTCATTGCGTGCTCTAACTCACCTCTCCCAGGGGCAGAGGTTATTCTGTGCCATGGCCACTGCGTTGCCTCTGGTACTTTTGAGTTCCAAACATTGCTTTCCGGGGTTAGTCCGCCATCTCAGCAGCTGTTGGGAGTCACTCAGTAAAGTGGTGCTATTTTTCCTTCTGGTTTTCCTGTTCTGTCTTATGTGCCAAAAAATAAAAATAAAAAGCTAGACAGAGAAGTGAAAATTATTTTGCAGTGTAGGGGTCTACATCAGCAAAACAACTGAACAAAACTCACCTCATACTGACATTTGTGAACTGACTTTCTCTTGTCAGTTAGTATCTTGTGTCTTATTATTATTTTTTCTTTAAACACACACACATGTACAGGGATACAATTATGAAACCGTGACACAGTTATGGTGTCATCCAGGAGGGTTATTTCTTTCCTGTAGAAAAACTGATTGGAACTTTTGTAGGTTAATGTTCGTGGATGACATCAAACATGATTGTATGGTTGATAGGTACAGTGTAGTGTTTCTCACACCTCTTTTTCAGATGTTATGGAGATAACTTTGACATCTTAATATCCTGTTGATACACATTATCATCCAGAGGGAATTTTGTAATGCTAGACACATAATATGAAGTCAATAAATTCATGTTACTGATTGATTGATGGGGCACTGGAGGGCATAATTGCTCATCTCTCAACACAGTGACTATGACCCGGTAGGGTCTAGAAGTGGTGCAATAACCATAGTTATGTTAGACCTTTTTTTAGTCTCTTTTCCACTGGAAGGTAGATGCAAGTCCAAACACTTAATAACTTTAGCTATAGGAGATTACCAGAGTGGGAATATAAAGAGAACTGTGGAAGACAGAGATTCTGTTGTGTTGTCACATCTAATTTGCCATGTATTCTGTAGAAAATAGACCAAATCTCCTAGCATGAATTCCAACACAGAGACCTCCAACTCTGTCAATATATTTTTTTTGAGGTAGGGTCTCACTCTAGCCCAGGCTGACCTATGTAGTCTCAGGGTGGCCTTGAACTCATGGTGATCTTCCTACCTCTGCCTCCCAAGTGCTGGGATTAAAGGTGTGCGCCACCATGCCCGGCTTCTGTCAGTAATTTTTGAGTTTGGTCTTTGGTTTTACAGGTAAGTATCCATTTCACATTTTTAAAAACTATTTTATTATTTATTTATTTGAGACAGAGATACAGAAATAGGGAGAGAGAGAGAGAGAGGGAGGGAGGGAGAATGGGAGCATCAGGGCTTTTAGCTACTGCAAACAAACTCCAGATGCATGTACCACCTTGTGCATCTGACTGATGTGGGTCGTGGGGAGTTGAACTGGGGTCCTTTGGCTTTGTCGGCAAGTGCCTTAATCACTAAAGCATCTGTTCAGCCACATTTCACATTTATTTTACGTGTGTGTTATGTGCATGTATAGTAGATGCAACCTGTATGGGGACAGGTGTGCCTGCCCTGTGTGCATGTGAGCAGAGGCCAAAAAGAACCCCAGACATCCTCTTCTATTGCTCTTCTGTGTTGACCCCTTGAGATGGTGTCTCGCACTGAACCTGGAGCTGCGCTTTTGCTGTTGTTGTTCAGACTGGCTGACCAGTGAACAGTAGTGACTCTCCTGTTTCCAAGTCTCTCAGGATGAGAGTTACAGGCATGTGTGACCTTGCTTGGCTTTTTACATGTATGCTGGGGATCAAACTCAGATCCTGTGAGGCCCTCAAGCTTGCATAGCAAGTGCTGTTACCTGCTGATCCATCTCCCCAGCCACATCCTCATGATTTTTTTCCCTAGTCACTTTTTTTTTTTTTGGTTTTTCAAGGTAGAGTCTCACTCTAGTCCAGGCTGACCTAGAATTCACCATGTGTCTCAGGGTGGGCTTGAACTCACAGTGACCCTCCTACCTCTGCCTCCCGAGTCCTGGGATTAAAGGCGTGCGCCACCATGCCAGGTTCCTAGTAACTCTAGCTCTGATATTCAGCTATGTGAATATGAACCCTGCAACTTCAAAAAATGAGCTCTGAGCTTTAAGATAAGGAAAATTAAAACTCCTGTTTTAAAAAAGTGGAAACAGAAGTGCCCTGTTTGTGGATTGCTTTTAACCCCCTTGCCGCAAAGTAATCTGGGACCATGCCGTCAGCTGAAAATGCTGGGGCCCCACGTCGGGTGGCTGCTGTAGCTCAGAAGTGCTGGGGATGAGCTGGCTCTGGTCCAGTGCAGCTTCTTCACCTCTTGGCTCTGCTCTCACATGACCTCTTCCTTCTTGGTCACAGCTGGCTGCCTGACTGTGACCACCAGCCTGCGAGGAGCATTGAGCGTCTCCTTTCCGGCCGAGAATGGGTCAAGGTTCTGTCCATGGATGACTTGCTGGGGCCAAGGTGAATGTCAAGTCATAACTGACTGAAGTTTGGATCAGGCAACGCCTTCCTGAAGTTTAGCTTTGTATTCTCACTCCAACCACTTAGGAGCACTTTTACATGGAGTACTACCATCTCTCTGTAATCATCCACCGGCCATTCTTATCTGCTATCACATATGTGTATATGTAAGTGTGTATCAATTTATACGTGTTTATCATCCATCCATTTTATCATTGTATCAATTTACCATCTATCACCTATCGGCTTCTATCTATATCATCTATCTTATATATTCTATCTTTATCATCTGTCTATCATCTATCCAACATCTGGTATCTTATGTAACACAACACTGAGGAAATCATGGGACATAATGAAAACACTGAAGCTGGGCATGGTGGTGCACACCTTTAATCCCAACATTGCAGAGGCAGTGGGAGGAGGATCTCTGTGAGTTCAAGGTCAGCCTGGGACTACAGACTGAGTTCCAGGTCAGCCTAGGCTAGAGTGAGACCTTGCCTCGACAAAAGAAAAATTCACATGGTTATCTTTTGCTTTGCTAGTGACTGAAACATTCTTTTCCATTTTCATCTTTTTGATTTTTTCATCTTCAGATATGAGTATAAAATTTGTCTAGGTAGAATGATAATATTAACTGTATTTGTACTTTAATAAAGAAACTGTTTTTTTTTCATTTCTTAAAAATTTATATTTTTTTCTTGTTAACTCTTTTATATATTTTCTTAGAAACCCTTCTCCCAAATAAGTTAAGTAGTTAACTATGTCTGTCGTTCATCCATTAATTCTTCTGTTTTGTAATTTGGGTATGTAGTGTAAGGTAAGACTAATTTCATTTTTTTTTCTGATTTGTAATTTGGTTTTAAACAAGTCTATGTTCAGGTTCAGGCCCAGTTTTTTCTCCTAACTCTAATGTGGGAGAGTGCTTCTGATCAAACTCAGGGAGCTATTTGCAGACACCAGAGAGGAATTGGTAAACAGCCCTGCCAGATTCCCATCTTGTCCCACATGGCTAATGTTACAGGCAGAGAGCTCAGAGGAAAATATTCATTATAATAAAAAGTAGTCCATGTTTGTACATAAACAAGGAATTTACCAGAAATGTGTTTTAATTGTTCACATATTTGCACAGTTCCTCTTTTAATTTTGCCAGTAAAGTTTTCTATTTCAGTGCATAATTCTCAGCAATTTGGAACAGTGCTTCATGTGGTCTTATAATGAAATATTTTAGTTGAATACAGAGATGAAATCTTATAAATGATTTAAAAGAAACCTTTCTAGCATCTTCCATAATTGATCTTTAAACATTGCTGACACAATCAGGGAGAGCTTTTTCTTTTTCTTTCTTTTGGGGGGGCTGTAGGGGAGGTCAAGGTAGTGTCTTACCCTAGCCCAGGCTGACCTGGAATTCACTGTGTAGTCTCAAGGTGGCCCCGAACTCATGGCTATCCTCCTACCTCTGCCTTCCAAGTGCTGAGATTAAAGGTGTGATTTTTGAGACCAGGTTTCCCTGTAACTCACTAATGGCCCAGCTGGTTTCAAACTAATAATTCTTTCAGGAGATGTTTTCAGGGCTTCATGATCTTTCTCTTGCTACTGTCCCACAAGGCCTGGCTCTGGGATCGAACATTCCCCTGCAGTAAGAAAATGAATCACCAGGCATGGTAGCTGTGGTGGTTTGAATGTGAAATAGCTCACGTGTTTGAACACTTGGTCTATAGTTGATGATGCTTTTGGGGGGGAGGTTGTGATGCCTTCAGGAAGTGGAACCTTGCTGGAAGAAATAGATCACTGAGGGGGCAGGTCTTTAGGTTTTATAGCCTGACCCCACTTCCTGTTTGCCTTCTACTTTCCGACTGTGGCTGCAATGTGACCAGTCAGCCTTCTGCTCATGCCTACATGCCTTCCCCCACCATGATGGAATGTCTCCTCTTGAGAGTGTAAGCCAAAGTACACCATTTCCTTCCTAACCTTCTTCCTGCCAGCATTGAGAAATTAACTATTATGACAGCCAATGTTAGTAATCCCAGCACCTGGAGGAGAGGGAGGACTCTGGTAATGACCACCTGGTCAGTATCAAAAGCTCCAAGCAAGTACGGGCAAAATCGTGAGACTATTTGCACACAGGCAAACACCCAGACAAAGAGAGAGAGGGAGAGGGAGAGGGAAGAGAGAGAGAGAATAACATAAAATATATAAAAATGGGAAAATTATTTATTTATATTTTGGGACAAAATTGGGGAGAAAGAGCCATTCTCTGTCTCTCCTATCCCTATGGAAATGTTCTGATCTACAAGAAAGATGGGGGAAAAATGAAGGGAATACATACATGCAGATTTAGATGTGCTCTCCAGTTATATGAATTGGAAAACGAGTTTTTGTCAGAGTCCAAGGCCAGGCCATATTCAATTCTAGCATGATTCTTCCTGGAGGAAGCTAGAATTTCAAAAGGACAGTTTTTGTGAAAACAAATCCTAATTTTCTAGGGCTCCATGACAGTCCCATTAGTATGTGAAGATGCTCGTGGAAAAACAACTTCAGAGTGATTTCAGTTTTAGCAGCTCCCTTTAAGTAGATCTTGCTTGGAAAGGTTACACTTAAAATATTAGTATTTTGTTCATGTTGCAAGTCAGGAAAACTTGATTTTTGCCAATAAAAGATGGCAAAATTTATGTATATTTATTTTGGAATCCCACTGAGGTACCCCGTTAAAGTCTCCCACCCTCCTAACTCAATTTTCTTATTAGATTATTTTTCATACAAATATCAATGATACTCTCTTGAAAAGACTGATTGCTTTCAATGCCATGTCCCTGTCACTGTGTAGGCAATGAAGTTTCCCTGTATAGTATAGTTTTTTTTTTTTTTTTCCTCGTGAGAGTTGGTGACTGGATGAGACCATCTGCAGATACATTTAGTGTCTTATTTAGATGTTTTTAGAGTGTCTTTAATTGATAATCAACACTCGGGCCTCTAAGAAATTGGTTTCTCGTGTTAGTTAGACTGCGTTTCCCATGCTAAAAAGCAAATCCCCTGTGTCAAATCTCAGAACTTTCAGTAAATTGGATACTTGGATTCACTGGTTGTGTGGGTTTGAGTCTCTGTGATTAAAATATCTAATACATGTCAGATGTTGTACAAATTGGAAAGAGGCCATTTTTCATGTAGATAATCAGATGAAGTGAGGTCATGGTCATGGTCATGGTCTAGTTTGAATTTATGTTTACTAGCTGTGGTGGTTTGAATGTAAAATGTCCCCATAGGCATCTGTGTTTGAACACTTGCTCCTCAGCAGGTGGCGCTGTTTGAAGATTGAAGAACCTTTAGGAGGTGGCAAGAGGAAGCCGTCCACCAAGGGTAGTCCTCCAGGTTTTACAGCCCAGCTTCACTTCCTAATTGCTCTCAACTTTCTGGTTGAAATGTGATAAGCTAGTCTGAAGTGCTTTGTAACTATGAAACTTCTCCTCGAAACTGTAAGCCAAACTAAACCCCTTTCCATTCTGAAGTTGTTTCTGGTCAGGTATTTTGTTCCAGCTGGTAATGAATGCATTACCCTGTGGTTGGGCTGTATCTGTAGACGGTGTTTTATGGCCATTCTCCTCATCTTTGCTCCGGGGCCTGCTGTGTGGCCCTGAATAGGATTGTGTTGCTTCCCTGTTAACTTTGCTACTTGCTCTCCTGCTCTCAGAACACTCAAAATATTTGGGCATGTCAATAATTCTCATTTACATGAGCGCTTCTGTGTTGTCATCAACGGAAGCTTATTCATCTATGAGAAACATCACCAACGCAAAACAAAAACTCCACAAGCCATTATCAGAAGTACATCATTATTCTTTTGTTCAAAAGTTATTGAATGCATATCCCTGCTCCTCAACAAGACTATTCGTTTGCTCTTTTATATTATATTATATTATATTATATTATATTATATTATATTATATTATTTATTTATTTATTTTGCAAGTCAGAATTGTCATGATGTCTGTATCACCAGGAAGGTACCCGAAGGCATCTAAATGCTTACTGTAGTGTTCAGCCAGATGACTGGAAACCCAGCCAAGAGTTGAGAAAAGAGCCTGGGAGAGAAGGAAGGAGTCTGCACAGGACAGGGGCTACTGGTAGCAAGTGAGTAGAAGCAAAGACTTTGGCGGGAAGATACCTTCCACTCTGAGGATGTATCATCCCGTGTCAAGTTCTGTTGTGCATTTGAAAATCGCACGAGGAATGATTTTTCCAGAGTGTTAGCTGGCAGGAAGGACTCGCCTGAGAGTCAAAGCTCTGATGGAGGCGGTGGTGTTAATCACATGTCCCCACCCAAAACTCATGTGTTCTGAATGCTTGGTCCCCAGCTGGTGGCAAATTGGGAGGTGGAGCCTTGCTGGAAGAGGTTTGTTGTTGGGAAGTGGTCTTAAGGTGTTATAGCCAACTTTCTCTTGCCAGAACTTGGCTCACTGTCCTGCTTCTGTTGTCTGCCTGATGTTGGCAAAGAGGTGATGTCCAGCCTTTACCGTGTTCTTCCTGCCATCATGAAGCTTCCCCTGGAGACTGTAAGCCAAACAAAACAAAGACAGACAAACAAACAAAAGCTTTGCACCCACCATCTGCTTTTTGTTGAGTGCTTTGTGCCAACAACGAGTAGGTAATTTCAACAGGGCAATTGCCATCAGAGACCCCAGAGGTCCAAGAATGATAGATTGCTATTTTACAGAAGACAGAGAGACGATGCACCAACAGAAGGAAGGTTGCTTTCTCAGCAGACTTGACTTTCACTGTAGCAAAATCTCTCCAAGTCGGCTCTCTCTGCCTTTATTTTGTGTCTGTATTTTAACCTAAAACTAAGAGGTAAGTGATTGTCTTTAAGCTTTTCTCTTGAGTCACCTTTTTTTTTTTTGTTTTTCAAGGTAGGGTCTCACTCTGGCTCAGGCTGACCTGGAATTCACTCTGTAGTCTCAGGGTGGCCTTGAACTCCCGGCGATCCTCCTACCTCTGCCTCCCGAGTGCTGGGATTAAAGGCATGTGCCACCATGCCCAGCGTTGAGTCACCTTGAATTCCATAAAGAGCAACACTTTACAGGAAAAATCATCCCCCAGATGTGGACAGTGATTCACGAGGGCAATGCCATACTCTCAGTGATACAGAGTGCCAGTTTGTGGGACCTGAGACCATGAGGGATCAGTGATGGTTTGGATCACATCTACATCAGGACTGTTTACTTCTGCATACGTCTTGTCTTGCCCTCTGTTTAACCTCAACCTCATGTTAGTTCCTTGGAGAGATGAACTTGGGGGTCACTGGACCCTTTTGTTTGTTCTCCTTCTCAATGTGGCCACAATGGATAAATCTCCTTTGGTTTCATTACACATCACATCACTTATCTCTTTTTTTTTCTTTAATTTAATTTATTAGTTTTCTTTTCAGTAAATACAGGCAGTTTGGTACCATTATTTAGGCTCATCTGTGATCTACCCCCTCCCATTAGACCCTCCTTGTTAATGAAAATGGGTCGTGCATTGTGGAGTTAGCCCCCAGTTATTGGTATGATAAATGTCTCTGCAAATCATGACCCAACATGTGACTCTGACATTCTTTCCGCCCCCTCTTCTGCAAAATTTCCCTGAGCCATGTTGGGCTCATTTTTGGTCTGCTTCAGTGCTGAGGTGTTGGGGGCCTCTGGGGCTCTGGCTCTCTGATTTGGTAGGAGTTAATTTTTCTCTGCGTTGGTCTCCTGCCCCTTTGTGCTGGTATCCGGTTCACAGGAAAACATCACCCTTGCTTATTTCGCCAGTTGTCCTTAGTTTCAGTTGGGCCCCTTTTGAGGTATGTTGGGGCAGCTCTCTCCTTAGGATCTGCACCTATCTGGAAAAGAGAAGCAGATTCTCCAACGGAGAGTAAGTTAGCACCCGGAAAATTGAGATAACAATTACTTTTTTGATAGACAGTATGATAGGTGTAGGCCCTCTTATACCCCGTGATTGATGGTAGCTTGATATTGTAGAGTGGGCTTGTGTTTGGGTATGGTTCTGACTTGTTTCCCAGCTCCAGCTATGGATCTAGTACCACTGAGTGGATCAGTTAGCCAAATCAAGAGCAATTGGTTCCTCACCATGGCTGTGTACCACTATTGCACTTGTGTGGGCATCACATCTGGTTATTTGTTGCTAATTAGGTTAAACAATATGTTGCTTGGACAGATCTTGGTCATTTCCCCCAGTCGCCTATGTAGCACTTTCTGGCACTAGACACGCTGACTGTCTGGGGACTGACTCTCTCCTGGCTTCCAGCCATGTCATTCCATTTTACGCGTCAGCTGCGTATGGAGTCTTCAGCAATAGGGTCTTACCACTGGCCTTTGGTGGGTCATCAAGTACTCTGACAGAAGTCTGTCATTGTTTTGGGAAGCCTTGTAGGTTTCTCTGATCAAAAGCTCATTGTAGATGGTAGGCCCAAGCTGGAAGTGGGGGTTACAGGTCAGTGTCCACTAAGAAATTGAGGAAAAACATAACTAATATCCAAGAGTTAGAGAGGAGAGAGATAGAGGGGAGAGGGGGAGAGGGAGGGAGGGAAGATGTAGGAGATTTAGGTCAGTCTTGATCCTACCCTCTCCAGTGTCTTGTGGTTCAGGTGTTTCCTGTAAGGGTCTAGTGAAGGTTCAGCCATTTGGTCTGTCTTTTAGGAAGTAGAATTTTATGGTACCATTGCCGTTTGGGTCCGGATTACTGTTTTCCACCCTTCGATTCCCTCCCTGCCCTCCCATCCATCTTATTGTCTATTCCATTAGGTGCTTGCTGGGTATGTAAGGCATCTTGGGCAGATTCAGGTTAGGTGTTGCAAATGAGTGAGACTATGTGTCGATTTTTTTTCTGTGATTGGGTAAGTTCGCTGAGAATGATCTGTTCCAGGTTCACTTATCTCTTTGATTGGCATAGTGGGACAGGTGGCTGAGTCACGAGTACTGGTGCTACCAGAGCCAGGCTTATGCCCTAAAGCCTCCAGGGACACTGTCCCTATTGATCTCCTGGCACTGTTGTGCATCTTCCCAACACGAATATGCTGCTACAGTAGAGGCTTTAGTTCCAGAGGGAAGAGCACTTACTCCTTGAGACACAACAGCGACTCCACTCATCAGGAAGTTAAGATGCTGCTCAGCCTCTTTGGGCTCACCATTTATCTAAATCCACAGGCGATGCCTCAGGAGTTGTAGTGTTGACCTTTAGGGATTGATCCAGACCTTCAAGGAGAAGCCGGGCTGCCGCTGTGCATTGATGATGAGGAGGAGTATGTCGGGAATAGAGGGAAGTCCTTTCCTGTCACCCTAAACTCAATCTGTGCAAGATGACTGGTAGTTCAGACATTTCAGGGGAAACAGGTGTGGTCTCTCCAACGGCCTAAGAACTATGACTAGCCGAAGTTCCTGTTGGAAAACCACGGGATACAGCATGCACGGGGGAAGAGAGTAGTTATAGATCCCGTCTACAACCACATGAGAGTCACACAAGTGAGGCTCCAATTACAGTGTGTATTTTTCCTTCTTTGCTTTCATTTTTTGTTTATCTATATGCATGTACTAGCCGAAGGTCTTTGTATTTTCTCATGCTATCTTCTATAACATACCATTCACACAGTTCTGGATATTCAAGGTGCTCTATCAGGATCAGGTGACCTCATTGGTTTGGGGTCAAGACAGGAGTAGGTGTGGGGTGAACACATCGCAGACTTTTTTTTTTTTTTTTGGTTGTTCAAAGTAGGGTCTCACTAGCTCAGGCTCACCTGGAATTTACTATGTTGTCTCAGGGCAGCCTCAAACTCATGGTGATCCTCCTACCTCTGCCTTGCGAGTGCTGGGATTAAAGGCGTGCGCCACCATGCCTGGCTTACATCGCATTCTTGAACAAGAAGCTGGAAAGTGACAAAATGCCCCCCCATCCCTTCTGATGGCGTGTCCCAAATAACTGAATCAGCTCCCACTTCCTTACCTCTTAAAGGTTCCATACCACTGCCTGATTCCACATTCATAAGGGACCAGAATTTTATACCTTTGTGACATGAATTTTATCCAAGTACCAACTTTTCAGGGTTTGATTTAGGATTTTTTTTTTTATTTTATGATGGTGCAAATTAGTTTTTAGTAGAAATTAAGTCTTGTAATATTTTAAAACTTTCCGTGTGTGTGTTTATGTTTGTAAATGTCGTGCATGTGTGTGGATGAAATTAAGTTACTGGCTCTTGTCTCCCACATCATTTTAGGCAGGGTCCCTTGTTCTCAGTCAACCGAGCAGCTGCTCTGTGAGCTTTGCAAGGTTTTCTCCGGTGTCCACCCCCTGTCCTTCTTTGGAATCCAAACTTGGGTCCTTGGGCTCGAGCAACAAGAGCTTTGTGCACTGAACAATCTCCTTAGCTTCTTCCATGATATTCTGGCCTCTGGTCTTTTTCCAGGCAGTGATGCTGCCTGGTTATATGATACTCTTTTGGGATCCTAGGCAAGCCGCAGCTCACAGGTAGCCACATAACTGTGAGGATTGACAACCCATTCTCTCAGTGTACTGGGTTGCTTTGAGAGGTGAGGTGTCTCATATGCACTTTCAACTTGAAATATTTTCAACTGAAGATGGCTGATGGGCTTGCTGCTCTGCCATAGTTTGAAATTGTAAGTTGTTAGTTATCATTATCATTAAGTAATCTTACATCATAAGTTACAGACTATCCGGGCATGAGTAAATGTCACTTGAGGACTCAACCTTTGCATCAGAGGAAGTAATTCGCTGTAGTTTGATTATATACAGTGTGTTGACTATATACAGTGGTGTGTTGTCCTTGGAGGAAATTGATCTTGGTATTAGCTGTGTTTGAAGATTGAGTTTGGCCTAAGGAGATGTATGTAAGCCTTTCATTGACAAGGGGTGGACCTGTGATGGTTCCTTTCATTTCTCAACTTGACTGAGCCAAAGGGTAACCAGATATTGGCAAAAATATCTCTAGGGTGTCTGTGTGTGTGCTTATTGGATAGACCAATAATCAAAATGGCTAAACAGTGTAAAACAGGCAGCCCTGTCCAATGTGGATGGGCTCCATTTACTCTGCTGAGGGACTAGATAGAAAAAAGAGAAAGTAAGATGGGGGACGAATGTCCTCTCAACCCCAGCTGAACTAGCTATCTTCTCTCCCCTCCAGCCCTGGCTACTAGTTCTTCTGGCTGCTGCACTCAGACCAGGACTAAAGTGGTGCCTTGTATTTTTAGAGTTTTGATCTTGAACTGAATTACATCACCATTTTCTTCTCCATCTTACAGCAAAGATTACAGGACTTGTTGGCCATTGTGATGGCCTGTTCCAATTTATGATACTTTCTCTCTCTTTCACTCTCGCTGTGTGCATGGAGATGATCTTGAAGGCAGTTTGGAAGAATGCTTACTGTTTCAGATGGCTCTACATGGGCCTTCAGAACAGCCAGGGCACACTGTGAATAAACATCAAGACCTCTTGAGGTCTGAGGTCTGACTTACAACCAAATACCACTTGCTCTTTGTACTCTAGAAATGCAACTTCACATCGATCCTCCTGCCAAGTCCTAAAGGGGGCCTTCCCCTCTCTTTGATTCCCTGTTCCTATTTAAAATCCTCTCCTTCAACACTCCATGACTCTGTATGGAGACTGAGGTAGAGTTCAGTGTCCTTGAGTTGAGTTGATTAGTTTGTATTACTATACAAGACTGGTTGCTTATTCTATATATGTGTGTGTGTGTGTATACACATATATGCATATACATATCAATATATATATACATATACACATATATACAGATATATATGTGTGCACATGTAATGCATACATGTATTTGTATATATGTGCATGTGTATATATTTATAACTATATAACTCTAATAGGATACCTTCAGTTTTTTTCTCAATTTGCTAATGCCTTATTGCCAAAAGTCACCAGTTACATTTAGAGGTACATTCAGGGATGGAGAGATGGTTTAGCAATTAAAGCGCTTGCCTGCAAAACCAAAGGACCCAGGTTTGATTCCCCAGGACTCATGTAAGCCAGATGCACAAGGTGGTGCATACATCTGGAGTTTGTTTGCAGTGGCTGGAGGCCCTGATGTGCCTATTCTATCTCTCTTTCTCTCTCTCTCTCTCTTTCTTTCTTTTTTTTTGTTTTTCGAGGTTAGGTCTCACTCTGGTCCAGGCTGACCTGGAATTAACTCTGTCAATCTCAGGGTGGCCTCAAATTCATGGTGATCCTCCTACCTCTGCCTCCTGGGTGCTGGGATTAAAGGCGTGCGCCACCACGCCCAGCTCTCTCTCTCTCTTTCTATCAGTCTCCTTCTCTCTCCTGTCTGAGACACAAATAAATAAATAAAAATAAAAACAAGGTACATTCAAAGGGCATTTCATATGTAACTATAGGATTTTTATTGTGCTTGCCTTGATTATTTAAAAACTACCTTGGGACTATTTTATTCAAACATTTTTGGCCTTTAAATTTTTTTGTATTTAAATTTTAAATGGCATATAATAACTGTACACACTTATGAAGTACAGTGTAATATTTCTTAAGCTTTTAAAGTGAAAACATTTTTTACACTCACCCTGTGTTTAGGAGTGTGAATTCTTTAGAATGTGGCCACATCTAGGACTTGGTCTTTGGGAAGGATTGTTTCCCATGCTTCTCTTCCCTGCAGACCTAGAGGTTTGGAGGAGTCATGGGGCAAAGGTCACCCTCACTGAGGTCCCTTCTTGGCCAGAGCCTTTCCAAATCAACCATCCGGCTATGCCAGTGGTTTAGTGAGCCAAAGCCTGGAGGTGGGAGAGAGCATGGTCCACCTTCAGAGAGGGTTGAGTGCTACTCTCCAGGAGGGTGCCCTGCCATGGGTCCTTGTGAAGTTTTCCTTGTCTTCCCAGACAGTTCTCATGCTCTTTAGGTTCTGCTTGCTGAATTGCATTCAGCCTGAAGGTTGTGCTCTGAAGAGAGTATGTGGCGTATAATCTCTTGGTGTGGCTCTCCAAGTACTCGTGCCAGATCTTGACATAAGGGCTATAAGCCCATAGGTGATGCCGTTTCCTTGAACTGCATACGTCTACTGAACAGGATTTTATCTGGTTGATTTTGAATACAGAAATGGGCAGAGCAGAGTGGAGTTGCTGTAATCCAGGCTCCCTGCGCTCAGACACTGCTTTGCCACTTATATTTTAGCAGAATAACCTTGGAAGTTTCTTAACCCTCTGTGTCTCAGTTGCCAAATTTATAAAGTGGGAATAATAATAGTTACTACCTAATTCTTTTGTGAGACAGGGTCTCCCTTAGGCTGGGTTCTAATCCATAATTCCCCTCCTTCAGCCTCCCAAGTACAGGGATTAGAGGCTTGTGATACTATGCCAGGATGTACCTTGTGATTTTGATGAGAAGGTGAACTGAGTTTACACACACACACACACACACACGCACACACGCACACACACACACACACACACACACACACACACACAACTGTAAGAACAGTACTTGGTATACAGTTCTATAAAAATAATTCACTATTTTAATTTTTTTATTGCTAACTTCCATAGATAAAGATAGTAAATCATGATTGTGATTCTCTCTCACTAGCCTCCCTTCTTCTTTCTAGCTAGTCTCTCTTAGATATTTTTTAAATATTTTATTATTTATTTATTTGAGAGAGAGAAAGAATGGTCATGCCAGGGCCTTCAGCCACTGCAAGCGAACTCCAGACACATGTGCCACTTCTGTGCATCTGGCTTATGTGGGTGCTGGGGTATTGAACCTGGGGCCTTTGGCTTTGCAGGCAAGTACCTTAACCTCTAAGCCATCTTTCCAGCCTGTATCTAATTTGATGTCATCATTTTTTCCCTCCTGCTATGCAGGTCTTGTGTAGTTAGCATCAGCCACTATGAGATCATAAATATCAAGGCCACTTTGCTTCTGGAAGACAGTATTGTAAGAACTCCTCCTCTTCATTTGGTTCTTACATTTTTCTACCACCTCTTCTGCAATGGATCCTGAGCCTTAGATGCTGTGCTAGAGATGCTTTGATCCACCATCATTATGTCGCTACCACACACTTCTTAATGTTGAATGTGGCGTAAGTTACGGCATGCCATTTTGTTCTTTTCACTCATGAAGCATGGTCTTGCTGTTGAACTCAACAGGGAGTTGTCTAAACCCTGTTGCCCTCACCACTGCTATAAATACAAGGTTTCCTCTCAGTGGCTTAAGGGTGGTATCAAATGACCGTACCATCCACCCAGTGCCCGGAAGCATCGTACCCTAGGATTGGGGCTGCTCTTGTGTTAAGGCAGAAAAGCCTAAACTTGTCCAGGAACAGCCCCTGCCTATGTCCATCATTCTGTCCAGCTGCGGCCCGAGTGGGCCCATTTATCCATTTGATTTGCAGGTGAATCGATCAGCAAGCAGACAGAGCCCCTCAGGCTTGCTCCCAGAGCTGCCCTGAGCTTAAAGCAAAGAAAATTTTCCTTTTTTCTCTCTTGGTATCATTTCTTCTTGAAATTAGGCTGTGATGGACAACATCTCAAGATGCCTGCTTCCCACGCTTTCGTCATGTGCATGCCCGTAGTCTGCTGCCTCATTGGTTTGGTTATATCATAAGTGCAGAAGATCTAGGTGGTGATGCTGTAGGGATGCTTCCAGAAAGCATGACTCAGGGAGGCTTTAAGGGCTATTAGTAGTTCCAATTCTTTACATCACACAATGAAATAATCAACAGCAAACTCATGAGATGAGTCTGTAAGTTTTTTTTTAAGTTATTTATTTATTCGAGAGAGAGAGAAAGAGGAAGAGAACTGGCATGCCAGGGGATCCAGCCACTGCAATTGAATTCCAGATGCATGTGCCATATGCATAACTGGCTTACGTGTGTCCTGGGGAATTGAACCTGGGTCCTTTGGCTTTGCACGCAAGTGCCTTAACTGTTAAGCCACCTCTCCAGTTCCAAGTCAACAAGTTTTAATTGAACACTTGGTATATTCCAGATTCCATAAGATGTGATGGGGATACAGAAAGGCCAAAGCATTTATTAATTCCTAGTATTTATGTCTGAGCTTGGGATGTTTTCTTCTGTGCCTCTTAAGCTCCATTAATGACCCTTCTTCGTCCTCACCTGTGTCCTGGGGGCCTGACTAGAGTAATCTTTGTCAGGGAGAATTCAACTCCCAACCATGAGTCAAATCCGATTTGATGCCTATTTTCTCTTTTCAATATTTTATTTATTTACTTGAGAGATAACAAGGCAGAGAGAGACAGAAAGAGAAATGATCTGTGAATGTGAGCGCAGTATGGCCTCCAGCCACTGCAAGTGAACTCCAGATGCATGTGCCACCTTGTGCATCAGGCTTTACATGGGTACTGGGGAATCAAAGCTGCATATTTTTGCTTTGCTGGCAAGTGCCTTCTTAAAAGCTAAGCCATCTCTCCAGTCCTAATGCCTATTTTCATATAGCACTGTATACCATTTCTTCTGAGGGGAATTATTTATTCCTGGAGGAAGGAGACAGAATCACCCACTGAAACCAAAGTTTCCATTTTCTTGGCCAACATGGCTGACCAGTGAGCCTGAGCAATCTTCCAGCCTCTGTCCCCCATGGGGCTGGAGGTACAGGTGTGTTTGACCATACGCAGATGTTTACGTGGGTGCTGGGGAATCAAACTCAGGATGAATCAGGCCTTTATGCTGGCATGGTAAATGTCTTACCAACTGAGTCATCTCTTCAACCCCTCTGCTTCTACTTTTCAAAATAGCCCCTTTACTAAACCATCCCCAGAATGCTTCACTTGTTTGCTGCTATCTCTTTCTTGTTAGAATCCAATAAATTAAACAGTTATGTGGAAGTGAACAAGCCAGAAAGTAAAATAATCTCAGTGGATGAGAATAAACTATTGAAAGAGTTATTCAGAGGTCCAGGGGAGACACTTACAGTAAAGTGTGTGCTTGGCATGCCCACATTCCCATGTTAAGTCTGCCAGTCCTAAACACCAGCCTATCCCCCTCTGAGGGCAGGGCCAGGTGGTGACAAGAGTGAGTGAATGGAGCACAGACTCTTGGGAAGTTAAGGTTCACAGGCTGAGAAGAAAAGAGTGAGGAAACTCTGGGGGAAGTCGAATTTCAGAGGGAAGACACACCTGACATTGCATTCATTTCCTTTTAGTTTTTGAGGTGGGATTTCACTCTATAGCTCTGGCTGGCCTGAAACTCACTATGTAGACCAGGCTGGTCACAGATTTGAAGTGATCCTCCTACCTCTGCCTCCTGAGTGCTGTGATTACAGGTGTGTGTGCTACCACACCTAGTAAAATACTCTTAATATGTGTGTGTGTACATGTGTCACAGCATGTGTGTGGCAGACAGAGGACAACTTTCCATGATTTCTCTCTTCTGTTTTTTTTTTTTTTTGTCATTTGTTTTTGGTTTACTGAGGTGGGGTCTCACTCTCCAGCTCAGGATGACCTGGAATTCACTATGTAGTTTCACGGTGGACTCGAACTCACGCGATCCTCCTACCTCTGCCTCTTGAGTGCTGGAATTAAAGGCGTGCAGCACCACACCCGGCTGCTTTCTTTTAGATACTGCATCATCTTTCTTTGCCTCACAGCAAGTGTGTAAGTCTAGCTGGCCTAAAAGCTTCTGGATTCTTCTGGATCCACTTCCCATTTCCATAGGCACATTGGAATCACAGACAAATGTCACCTTGTATCCAGCTTTATGTGGGGACTGGGGAATCAAAGTCAGGCCAGCAGACTTGCAAGCAAGCAGTCTTAATGGCTGAGGCAACTCCCCAGCCCCCTTTGGTAAATTTTTATGTCTGGTTTCTGTGAGAGCCGAACAGGAAAACGTTAGCATTTGCAGGAGCTGTGACTGTGTTTTGATTGCGCTAATTGGCTTTGATCATGTTCTCTGCTCTTTTTCGAACCATTCCTTTGGGTTTCTTAATCCAGATGTCATGGTTAACTTTTGTATCCTATTTTTTTAAAGTTTCAGGCACATTCATTTGTAAATCATGCCTCATAAAGCTAGTCAGCATACATCCTCCTTCTCCTACCTTCTTCTCTTCTCCCCTCTTCCTCTGTCCAGGTTCCCCTGCACTGTTGTAGAATTAGATTTTCATTGGAATTTTGGTAACCAGAAAATGTATTAGGTGGAGCCTGCACAGAATATTCTCTCACTTGCTTTCCTCCCCTCTCCCCTTAAATGAAACTTGGGGTGTCTCCAACTAAGAGTTTATCCTTTTCTAATTGCCCATCTGCCCTATGTGAATGAGTGATCTAGGCCCTAGGGTAACCCTTAATAAACATCTTAGGTAATTGCACAAGGTGCTTTCTTACTTGACATTTCTTTTTTAAAAACTATTTATTTATTTAGTTATTTAGAGAAAGAGAAAGAGGCAGAGAGAGAAAGAGAGAATGGGCATGCCAGCGCCACTAGACACTGCATGTGCCACCTTGTGCATCTGGCTTATGTGGGTACTGGGGAATTGAACCTGGGTCCTAAGGCTTCACAGGCAAGTGCCTTAACCACTAACCCATTTCTCTAGCCAAAGTTTTTTGTTTTTGTTCTTTGATGCTTCCCATTTAACTTTGCCTGCTACCAGAGGTGTATATAAGTTCTTTGGGTAAGGGTTACGCATGACAGAACGCAAGCATAGGCATAAAAACATTATTTTATCAAATACATACTGGATGCCTCCTAGGTCACGGGTAAAGGGTTGCCTTTATCCTTAGGAAGACCATGATGGCATGAAGGAGTTGGGCACCTCAGCCAATAATTATGGCTCAACATAGTAAGAGTAGTCAAAAGGTGATGATCAATATGGTAGCTGTAAATTGTATTAATAATGCAGAGTTGGATGCCAGAGAAGCTTGTGTTCAATTTCTAGCTTCACCACTAGGTATTTCTATGTCTCTGGGCATACTTTCCTAGTCTCTTGGTGCCAATTTTTCTTATCGATTATAGTAGTTGAATGTGAAATGTTCCCCGTAGCCTCGTGTGCTTGTAATTAAGGCTGACACGCAGTCCCCAGCTGGTGGCAATTTGGAGAGTGGAGCCTTGTTGGAGAAGGTGTGTCAGTTGGGGTGGGCCGTGGGCGTCATAACCCAAGCCCTCTTTGCCAGAGCCAGCTCACTCTGCTCTGCCCTACCATGTTGAAACTTCCTCTTGAATCTGTAAGCTGAAATAAACTCTTTCTTCCCATGAGCCACTTCTAGATATGAGTTTGGTCCCTGCAACAAAAGGTCACTACAACATCTTGGAAAAAGGAGAAGCCAGTCAGATTAAGAGTTAATGTAATAGTAGACCTAGAAGAACCTCAGGCTGGTTACTAGATCCTGGTGGCTGAACAACCATCATCATTCCTGACAGGTTGCAACTTTGAAAGGAAGGATAGAACTTAAAGTGGGGTTGTTGTTACCTGTTAATAAGAGAGGGTTTTTTTTTTTGAAAGTTTTTATTTTATTTACTTATTTGCAAGAAGAGAGAGGTAGAGTGAAGAAAGAGAGAGGGTTGGAGAGATGGCCTAGCTGTTAAGGCGTTTGCCAACAAATCCAAAGAACCCAGGTTCAATTCCATAGTACCCACGTAAAGCTGGATGCAGTAGGTGGCATATGTGTCTGGAGTTTGTTTGCAGTGATACGCCCTGGTGCCCCCATTCTCTGTCTGCTTCCTGTCTCTTCTCTTTCTCAAATAAATAAATAAATATTTTTTTAAAAGAGAGGAATGAGGAAAAGGGAGAAAGACATAGACAGAGAATATGATATACCAGGGCATTCAGCTACTGCAAATGAACTCCAGATGCATACACCACTATGCATCTAGCTTTATGTGGGTACTGGGGAATCAGACCCAGGTTGTTAGGCTTTGCAGGCAAGTGCCTTAATTGCTGAGCCATCTCTCTAGCCTGGGAGTTTTTTTTTTTTTGCCATGAACAAGCCAATTTCTGGTTCTTGGCAAAGTAAATAAAAATAGAGGCTGAAAACCCTTAAGGGAGACTTTCAAAATATGTCTCCCTGTGCCTTCATGAATTAATCTCAAACTATTTGCATCTGGTTTGCTTGCTGTGTGGCAAGAATAAGAAGTGAATCTTTCTGTTTATCTATAGCATTGGTCTCAGTCCTTCTAAGAGAACATTTCTTCAGCATTCCTGGACTTTAGTGTTTACTTTTTTTTTTTTGCATTCACTGTCTTCCCTGTAGACTTTCTAAGAAAATAAGTAAGTAAAAGAAGGATAGACTGGCTTTAATTTAATGTCCAGTCTTGTACCCTCTGCACAGCATATGCACTAGGGAAGCTTTTGAAATTATTTTTTTTTTTAAATCATTAAAAATATTCTGTATTTGTGGACACTTAAAGTGGAAGTCCCTGTTTCTCATGATAAAAACATTACTGTTCTTTACATTTTTCACAAACATCTGCATTATAAATGTCTCAGCCTACATTGTGAACCTGAAAGCAAGGTTTCCAGACGCCCGTCACATGGTCTTCCATGCACATATGCCCGCCTCAGTGCCTTCTACTCCACGTGGTTGACGAGTTTCCATTTTCAGACTAGGAAGAGGAAGATTCTAATTCAAGCTTGTGCATGTTAAAAATAGTGGCAAGGGAGGCTGGGAAATGGCAGAGCTGGTGCAGTACTGAAGAAGCAAGCATCAGGACCCAAGTTTAGATCCCTAGCACCCACATAAAAGCTGGGCATGGTGGCATTCATCATTCATTTACAGTACCAGAATTGGAGAGGTGGAGACAAGAAGATCCCAAGGGGTTTGCTGGCCAAATTGCTGAGCTTCACGTTCAGTGATAGATTCTACCTCAAAAGACTAAGGTAAAGAGTGATTGAAAAACAGACCTGACATTGAGTTCTGGACACATGCGCGTGCACACACACACACACACACACACACATGGAAATTATCTCCAGTACAGTTTAAAGAGCAGATGCATCAGGTGCTTGCATGAGCAGACTTCCTGCCACTGGGCATCCCAGTCTCTTAGGGTTGTATTGAAGAAGTCATTACACCTGGGTTGCAGTCCCCTTCACATTGTTACTGGAACAAAACACCCCAGAGGAGAAGCTTCGAGGAGGAAAGGGATTATTTGCATGGGAACCTCAAGGGGAGGCTTCATCATGGCACAGGACGCCCAGTGAGAGCACTACAGCAGGGTAAGGAAGCAGTTCCAGTGAGCTAGCTTGCAAGCTGAGCTAATGAGCCTCCAGGTGTCCCCGTGACACACCTCCTTTGGCAAGCCCCTGCTCCCAACGCACTCTCAGCCAGGAGCCAAGTCTTCCAAACACAGGAGACAGCGGGGGACATCCCACATTCCAACCACCACACCCTCTTGTGGGTTTTAAAGCAGTGGGGAAGTGTGCTTCTCCTTGGCATCTTGAGGGTTGATGTCCAGTCTGCCTTAAAATCCTCATTAACATACCCATCACATATTAGTTGCTCAATTATTGTTCACTGGAGGAAGAGATGAGTGTTTATTATTCATCAACAGATGAGTGAATTATTTTAGTATCAGGGTCTGTCATAAAATATATACATCATGTACTCCCCTACAGGATGTCTCCTTCCTTTCTTTCTTCCTTCTCTTTTTCCTTCCTTCCTTCCACCATCTTATTGATAAGAGGTAAGAGACTAATGTTTTATCCCTTCTGTACTCCTGGTTATCTCAGTGGTATACTTGGGTCATGAGTAGAAACTTCTAGACAGGAAGGCAGGTTGACTCTGAAATTCACTTCATATTACTGTCACCAATCCATGAGTCTCACTCAGCAAGGGGCTCTGTGTCATCAGAGGAAGGAAGGACTGCATTTTTTACACAGTTTTACAGAACTGTTCACTGGCCAATTGCATGTCTGGTTTTCCACGCCTTATAGGCAAGCATCCGCCACCAGCTCTCTTGGAGTGGGCAACTTTACTAAATGTGCCTGCTGGTTCCATGAAGTTGGGCAGTGGCTATTAGTAAATTTGATGTTCTACTGCTGGATACTAAGATGGCCAAGGTAAAAAGGGACTATGAAGAGGAGACGGCACCCTATTTTAAGCCCATTGCCCAAAATGCAGCTGTCACGGTGTGAAAACCTGCTACCTCTTCTGTCCCTCAGCTCTGTAACCTCTGCCCTTGAGCCTGGTTTTCTGTTAAATTCAGGTGGTTTCATAATCATATGGCTAACTCATTACAGTACTTTCTCTCTCACAGAATATGACTATTAAAAATAGCTTTGACTAGAAGAGGGATTGGAAAGAATCTAAGAGCTGGAGGAAGAGGGTGCAGTGTGGCAGAGAGCTCTGTGTCTGCTGTTCTCATGAACTCATAGCATCTATGATTATCCGCATCAGATGTGGATAAGATGGAGTCCACCGCCCATCTTGGATGGTGGAGGTAGTCATGAGGACCCACTGCTGGGGAGTCAAGATGCGCTTAATGGTTATTGGGAGAGGAAGAGGCATTTTCTTCTATGGTATAGCTATCGGTATGGTGCCCATGCTCTTGTAAGTAACCCTTCACACATGCTTATTTAAACATCCCTAAAATTCACTGGGTCACTATAAAACAAACAAACAAATAAAACCCAAGAAAAAATATGACAATGAAGGGAGACTTGTTGGGAAAAGGAAGGGGATCGATGGGAGTGGGAGAGGCATAATAGAGCATTATGAGGGATGAATATGAATAAAATACATGTATGAAAATGTCATATTGGAGCTGGACAGATGACACACCAGTTAAGGCACTTGGCTACAAAACCTAATGACCCAAGTTTGATTCCATAGTACCCACATCAAGCCAGATGTACAAGGTGGTGCATGCATTTGGAATTTCTTTGCACCTGCTACAGGCCCTGGCATGTCCATTCTTTTTCTCTTTCTCTTTCTCTTTCTCTTTCTCTTTCTCTTTCATTTCTATGTGTCCATCTCTGCTTGCTCATAAATAAACAAAACATTAAAAAAAAACCTCAGGAGGCAGAAATAGGAGGATCACCATGAGTTCAAGGCCACCCTGAGACTACATAGTGAATTCCAGGTCAGCCTTGGGTAGAGTGAGACCCTATCTCAAGAACCCCCCCCCCAAATAATCATAATGAAACCCATTATGTATAATTAATATATGATAGTAAAAATTTATAAAAACATCTACTTCTGGCTGGATGTGATGGCACATGCCTTTAATCCCAGAACTCGCGAGCTGAAGTAGGAGGATTGCTGTGAGTTTGGCACCAGCCTGAGACTACATAAGGAATTCCAGGTCAGCCTGGGCTAGAGCAAGACCCTACCTTGAAAACAACAACAACAACAAAATCTACTACTAATGACACTTAAAAAATATTTTATTTATTTGAGAGAGAGAGAGAGAGAGAGAGAGAGACAGAGAGAGAGAGAGAGACAGAGAGAGAGAGAGAATGGGCATGCCAGGGCCTTCAGCCTTGCAAATGAACTCCAGATAAATGTGCCACCTTGTGCATCTGGCTTATGTGGGACCTGGAAAATTGAACCTGGGTCCTTAGGTTTTGCAGGTAGTTGCCTTAATCACTAAGCCATCTCTCTAGCCCTAATGACAAAATTTTAAGGATTATCTGCAGGTAAGTTGTCTAGAAGGAATTTTTTCTTTTTTTTTTGCTTTGTCTACCCACAGGCCCATGGCTCAACTTTCCTTACTCAAGACTGGGGGAGGAGTTCAAGGGCATAATTTTAAAGATGGAAGGTTGAAGGATCAAAGAGAATACAGGCAGTCATCAGCTCCTTCTAAAGGACAGAGCATTGAAACCCCCTAGCTCAAGGCCTGTCTACATATCCTCTCTTCAAAGGAAATTGAGAGATACTGCACACACGTGTGTGTGTGTGTGTGTTGTGCATGTGCACATGTTTGTATGTGGAGACATACATATGTGTAGGTGTGTGGGTGCATGTAGAGGCCAGAGGACAATGTCAGGTGTCATCTGTAGAAATCCCGTCCAACATTTCTTAAGATAGAACCTTTTATTGGTCTGTAGTTCACAATTAGGCTAGACTGGTTGGCCAGTGAGCTCCAGAGATCCTCCTGGTTCTCTCTGCCTGGCACTGGGGTTACACGTGCATGCCACCATGTCTGGCATTTGTACACGGGTTCTGGAGAATCTCAGGTCTTCACGATCATGAGGCAAGCACTTTACTTACTGAGCCATCTCCACAGCCCAAGATCTAGGTTTTCATGTGAAACCTAATGACTTCATAAGTGGGGCTTAATTATTATTATTTTTTAAAATTTTGTTTATTTTTATTTATTTATTTGACAGCAACAGACAGAGAGAGAAAGAGGGAGAGAGTGGCTGTGCCAGGGCCTCCAGACACTGCAAACAAACTCCAGACAAATGTGCCCCCTTGTGCATCTGGCTAACATGGGTCCTGGGGAATGGAGCCTCGAACTGGGGTCATTAGGCTTTATAGGCAAGTGCTTAACCACTAAGCCATCTCTTCAGCCCTAATTATTAATTTTATATAACAATAAAGGGCAACAGAAGAGAGATAAGAGCAGCCATGCCATCCCTAGAGGAGGAACAAGGGTCAGCTAGAGTTCTCCAGGGAAATAGAGCCAATGGGTACCCACCCCTCATCTGTGTGGGGTGCAGGCTATAACCCCTAATGGATGTACGGAGCTGCAAATGGTCTCTGTATTGCAATATTGTTTTCTTATCCATATGTACCTTTGGTAAAGTTTAATTTATAAATTAGACACCTTAGGGGATTAATGAAATACAGCCATGATCATAGTGCACAGTAATAAGACCTGTGAAATGTCGTCTCTGCCTCTCTCCCTCTCACACAGTGTCCTTCTGCGCTACCCTCACCTTTCTGCCTGTGATGAAGGGCGGTGATAACCAGAGCAAGCACTTTATGAGTTATGTTTAGCACATGCAAGTGGCCGGCAGTGCCCCCTCATGCTCTGGAGGCATTAGTGAGTATGCAAAGGCTTATGTGATCATCAGCAACGTGCTTCCGTCACATCTCCTCTGATAACTGGAGGTGGCTTGCTGATGGGGAGTGGATACCCTGTGGACATGCTAGGAAAAGGGCTGGTTCATGTCTCATAGGGTGAGGTAGAGTGGGAATGTGGAGCAGGTGTGAGTTTTCACCATGCCACTCAGAATGGCACACGAATAAGCACTTTAAAATTTAAATGTAAGAAATATGACTTGCCTATTGTGGGTAATTTTCATTTAATATTTTCAGAACTCAGTTTACTATAGGGAACTGAAAACATGGAATGCAAAACCATGGATAAGGGGGAACTACCACATGCTATTATGACATTTATTTGTAATATATAAATGTATTTATAAATATAAAATATTTTATAGTATTTATTTCATATTATTGATAATGTAAGTATGTTACATTATTCATTGTGAGGAATTGCTCACAAGATTGTGGATCTGGCCAATCTGAGAGCTAGAGGGCAAGGCAGCCAGCTGATCTCGGGTTGCAGTATCCAGGCAGAATTGCTTCTCATGGCGATTTGATTGAGATGTCCTCCACGGCCTCATGAGTTTTGCATGCTTGGTCCTCAGCTGGCAGCAGGCTGGAGGCGCAGCCTTGCTGGAGGAGGAGGTCACTCAGAGTCTAGCCCAGGTCCAGCACTGAGACGACGTCTGCTCGGGTGACTGGTGCTCACCCTCTGCGCTGCCATGCCTTCTTCTCCATGAAGAAGCTTCCCTTTGAGTCTGCAGGCTGAAAGACATCCTATCTTCAGCACCAATAAGCTGCTTTCTCTTGGGGTTTGGTTTTGTCCCAGCAATAAGCAGGTGGGTATAACACTTATTTTCCAGGGCTTCGACATAAAAGGTCTTCAAAATGAGGACTACCCACGTGGCTTGAGTGTAATCACCTTTATACTGTATTGATTGTAGGTGTTACCCACACCTACACAAACCCTTATTGGTTTTTGATTGAAGATTAAATATGTGGTTACTAAAACCTAACCAACCTGACACCTAGACCAGTTCCCACATCCATACTCAGGGGAGAATGAATGGGGACCCCCAGAGCTATGTTCTGTAGAGCACTTAACCCAGGGCCCCCACAGTCCATGAATACTCTGTGTGTAAGAAATTAATTCTAGGCTCAGAAAGGAGGAATTGCAGTGATCAACAGTAGAAACAGCTTCAAGACTATTAGAGATGTCCAAAGAAACTGTTGATAGGTGATTACATATATATAGAGAGTGACAGAGAGAGGTAGAATAAGCTACCAAAGAAACTGTTGATAGGTGATTACATATATATAGAGAGAGTGACAGAGAGAGGTAGAATAAGGTACCAAGTCACAGACCGGGAGAGGCCAAGTCTCATTCTCCTCACAGTTAGCTGAGGAGGAACTAGGTCCCTGGTCCAGTTGAATATCAGAGAGCCAGTGAGCCAAGGGTGTGTATTCAGCCTGAAAGCCTGGGAGTCCCAGGGATCAATGAACATCCAAGTTACAATTATGTTGTTAAGCTACTCTCTTGTGGAACATCCTCAAAGCCAGAAATGGTCACCAGGCCCCCTAGGCATCCCGTGATCTAGACAATTTGGCATAGAGAATCTATCACAAAGGCCTGTCATTTGTTCTGGGTCCTTCCAGAGTCCTATGCCCAAGTTTGTGTTTAGAACATTGAGTGCTTTCGCTTTCTATCCCTCGCTTTGAAAGCTCCAGAAACATCTAACCATGATCTACCTCCCTTGGCTTTCCTACTATAAATCTGTATGTCCTCCAACTAGTTATCTCATTCTGACGCTCAGTAAACTGGGACAGATACTTCCAACCAACATCTTCTGAGGTTCTTCCAAGGTTAAGAGAAGAGCGTGGGAGCTAGGGAGATGGCTCAGTGGTTAAGGGCACTTGCTCACGAAGTCTGAGAGTCCACATTTGTTTCCCCAGTATGCAGATATACAAAATGGTACGTATATCTGGAGTTTGTTTTCAGTGGAAGGAGGCCTTGGCATGCCCAGACTCTTTCTCTCTGTATCTGCCTCCTTCTCTCTGTCTCTGCCTTTTCCTCAAATAAATAAATAGAATATTTCTTAAAAGAGAGGAGTCGGGCCATGGTGAACACAAGCATCTGACTCCTAATACGATCATCTGTTTCTCAAAATTGTTCTTATTTGCTATTTTATTGGCACAAATGACCTCCAACTACTTGTGTTCAATGAAATAGGTAACAATATAAGAACACTAAGTTCTCACTCCCAAGGGACATAAAAGGCAATTTTCATTCTCAGTAGGTAGCTTTCTAAGCATTTCACCATTCAAAGTGTGAGCACTGCCTAGCAGGTGAATGGTGGCTGGGACCCTCGCTGGGTGCTGCCTGGGCCTGGGCACAATGCAGAGGGCCTTACAAGTGATTAGTCAGGCAGTGCAAGACAGCAGCAGGAGGGATCTACAGCGCGCACAAGCCCCTCACATGGGAAGCGGCAGAGCATAGACCTGCTTCCCGGTGGTAACTGTGTGGCACACGCCCCTGACTGCACTGTCTTAGAGCTGCCTGATGACTGAGGTTCAGAGAATCAAACTTAACTTGCCCAAGGTTAAGTTCAACCTCTGTGAGCTTAGTGATCTAGAGGCAGACAGGGAAATTAGGCCCACTGTTTGCAGGGGTGAGGAGAGGGCTTGGGTAGGGACTTAACCAAGAACAGTCACTTCCTGTGCTCAGGTTTCCATGTAAAACTCTCGCCACCTCCAAGAGAGAGCCATCTTGGGTCTGCTCTGGAGGTCTGTGTGCAACCTGTGTATGGCCCGACACTGTAGGAGATCCTTGGCAAGTGGAGGCTGAAATTTAACCCATATCTCACCCCGAGAGGCTTTTAAAGTTCTGCCTTGGCTCAGAGGTGCCCTTTTCTCAGGCACAGCAATCATTTCATGGACCCAGAGGTCCCGGCCAGCTTTGTACTACTACCCCCTTTGAACTTCTGCAAGTCTTTCACTCACAGTTTAAGAGTTCTTTTTTAATTCCTTTCCAAATATCTGCATATTGCAGATCTCATGGTCCATCCTCGTTCAACTTCTCCTCACCTTCTGGCTCCCTGTGCTTAACTCCCCTTCAGCCCCATTGCACTCACTCGTTCCTCCATTCCTTCACTCACAGACATGTGGTTACGTTTGCTAAGTGCTGAGCCCTGCACCTTCTATGTGTTTGCATATGAATGAAGCAAATTCTGAAGGACACTTTGTCATCAGTAGCTTAAATCGCGTGGGAGAAGGATTATGTAAAGCTAATCATAATAATGAAAATCTGTATTGCGTGCTCACTATATGGTTGATGCGCTCCAAGTGTTCTTTAACTTTTTCTCTTCTTTTCTGTTCTCTTTTTTTTGGTGTATGTATGTAATATGTGGTGTGTGTGTGTGTGTGTGCACATATGTGTGAAGCATGTGCCCTGTGTGCATGAGTTTAAAGATCAGAAGAGCACAAAGGGAGTTCTCTATTGCTGTCCCTCCTTATTTTCATGAAATGGCATCTCTCGGTGACCCTAGAGTTGGCAGGTTTTTGTTTAGACCAGCTGATCGGTAAGCCCTGGTGATCCTCCACTCTCCACCCCTTAGCACTAGGGTTACAGGCAAATGTGGCCACGTCTGGTTTTTATGTGGGTCTGGGGATTGAACTCACGTCCTCTTGCTTGCCTGGCAAGAGCTCTGACCCACTGAGCCATCTCCTCAACCCTTTTCTTGTTAGTGTCATACGATGTGTCCTTAAGGCGTGACTCCTAGGTGACACAAGCCATCTTTCTAGAGAGAAATGCCCATGTGGCAGTGACTTTGCCATCCACAAAGTTCATATTCAATATCCACACAATTGAGTTATTATTAAAAAAGAAATCACAAAGATAGGTCAGTGTTTTAAGTCAGCTTATGACTTTGGGTCTGGCTTCAAGGATGGCTCTCTTGGGCTGCGTGTGACCCGTGGTCTGTGGGTGGATGCCATTATGCCATATCACAGGTGGGTAAATATAGTAGTCTTAAAAAGAGATATAAGTGGAAATGAAAGCAAAGAATCAAGATTTCAACACATTTCCATAGAAGGAGTTATGGCTTGAGAAATAGTTACTTTCTGTAAGAGGAACAATGTTCTCATTTTCTTTTTTTTTTTCTTTCTGTTTTTGAGGCAGGGTCTTGCTATGTAGTAGTAAGTGAATGGGAAGTCTATGTAGACTATGCTGGCCTCAAACTTGCATTGATCTTCCTGCCTTTGCCTTCCAAGTGCTGGACTGGCAGGTGTGGATCACCACCCCTGGGAAGCATAGAAAAATAACAGTCTTGATATACCTAGTATTGAACCTATGGATTTTTCTTGTGTGTCTGTCCTAAATGTTATGGTCTATCTTGAGTGTTAATCTGATGGGACCAGAAACACCTAGGAAACTAGTCTCTGGGAATGCCTGTGAGGTTAACTGAGGAGAGAAGACCCACCTTAGCAGTGGGCGGCACCATTCCAGGGGCTGGAGTCTGGACTGTATGAAAGGAGAGAGCTGGCTGAGCAGCAGCGTTCACCACTTCTCTTGCTCACTGCGGGATGAGTATGGCCAGCTGCCTCAAACTCTTGCCGCCGTGCCGTACTTACTCTGATGATCTGGAGCCTCTAACTGTAAGCCAGAATGAACCTTTCTTTCCTTACATTGCTTCTTGTCAGGTGTTTGGTCATGGCAACATGAAAGTAACTAATGCACTACATCCACTAAGTATCCTGAAAACTGAGTGTGCTCATTACGGAGTACTGTGTATTGACAATAGCATTTCATTTTATTTTTTGTCTTCTAGCATATGCCTACCCCTGACAACCACTGAACACAAAGGGAAGAGCGAAACTTTCTGTAACATTTATGAGATGGCTTTATTTCTATGATGAAAGACTCACTCTTCAATACAGCCCCTGGTAAATTTTAAATTTTATCCAAATTAGGTTAAATCACAGCAGATAGCTAAAAAGCACAATATTTTTCTTTAAGTCCCATTCTAAGCAACTTGCTGTCTGAGGCTTATAAATTCCCCAATGACTGTAACATGCCCATCTTGAAATGTCCTTTTGTGTGATCCAAATTCTCTTACATGTACTAGTCTCAAATGGGGAGAAGTTTTCTTCCTCCCAGGGGACATTTTTGGTTGTCGTAGCTGTGGAAGGGGAGAAAACTATTGGGCATCATGGTTGTGTGTGGGGATAGGGATGCTTTCAGGATGGTACAATGCCCAGCACGGCCCCTACGACAGTTATGCAGCCCAAATATCAGTAGTGCCAATGTTGAGATGCCACACTTCCAGTGCATGGAAGAAAACTCCTGATTTGAGGTACATACACCAGGACTTTAACATTCAGTTGTACAGCATTAAGAAAAACATCTCAGGCTAGACAGATGGTTTAGCAGCTAAGGCACTTGCCTGCAAAGCCTAAGGACCCAATTCTTAGGAACCATGTAATCCAGGTGCACAGGGTGGTGCATGTGTCTGGAGTTTGGTTGCAGTGGCTGGAAGCCCTGGTGTACCCATTCTCTCTCTATCTATCTTAATCTTCCTCTCTCTTCCTCAAATCAATAAATAACTTTTAAAGACTAATGAAAAACATTTGCTTACTAATGCAACTTGTAGATGACTTGGTTTTGAGAATTACATGCAAAATGGCCATAACTTTTTAAATAGCTCACAGATAGAAATTATTTGCTTGAAAGCATATTAACCTTTGTGTTTTGGTGCCAGCCTTTTCACTCTATAAAGAATTCGAACTCTGTCCTTAGAACTTAGTGGGTTATGCTCAAATGATAGGACCAAAAAAGCCAGGCGTGGTGGCGCACGCCTTTAATCCCAGCACTCAGGAGGCAGAGGTAGGAGGATCGCAGTGAGTTCAAGGCCACCCTGAGACTACATAGTGAATTCCAGGTCAGTCTGGACTAGTGTGAGACCCTACCTCGAAAAACAACAACAACAACAACAACAAAAAATGATAGGACCAAAAGAAACCAACTACAGCTAAGGAGTTTTCATCTTGTGTGTGTGTGCATGCGTGTGTGTGCATGTGGACATGGGTGCATCCACGTGCATGTGTGTTGTGTAGGTTACAGTACCATCTTGAGTACCATCATTCCTGAAGCTTCAACTGTGTTGATTTGAGACAGGGTCTCTCACTGCACCTGGAACCACAACTGCTACACGGGCTGCCCAGCAAGCTCCAGGAACCTGCCTGCCTCTACTTCCCAGCTCTGGGATTGCAAGCACACAACGCCATGCCTGGCTTTACATTGTTTTTTACATGAGCTCTGAGGGTCAAACACAGGTTCGCATGCTTGCAAGCCAACTAAGCTCTCTTCGCCAGCCCTAAACTGCTTATGTTTTTCTTCAGTTAATACATTTGTCTTAATTTTTAAAAATCTTCATAAAATTCTGAGGAACCTTGCTGAGCAACCCAATCTATTTTCTGAACACGAGACATTTGGGAGCAGTTTCTGCCTCTTGATTAGACTTCACCTCCGGCTGTACTATTTTGCCTGGCCGTGAGAGCTTTCGCGCACAACTTGCTCATGTCCGGAGCTGTGCTGTTTCCTATGCGCTGAGGGATGCTCACTGGCACCAGCTCCTTCTTCCACTGTGTCATGCCAGTGAGCGGCGGAGGTCTGTCTGACACACAGCGTGCTGTGGTGTAGTCTGACTTCAGTTCTCGGTGGTGTTTCTGAGTTGTGACCAGAAGGCCGGACTCAGCCTGCACACAGCTTTCTGAAGAACTCCTAGTCACTGGGTCCCTAGTGTTAGCTCTCGGTAGCCAGTACTCAAGGGAGCAAATACACAAAGCCACCTTCGCTGCCCTGGCCCTTGGGCTGCCTCGGGTGAGCTTCGTCTGTACAAAGCGTGCTTAGAAGATGGGAGGCAGGAGCCGGTCAGCGCTGCATGCTACAGCCTGGTCAGCCAGGCCATCCTTCATAGACAATTTCAGGAATTCTTGAGTTATTCTGGAATAAGTAACTGTCACATCTTTTAAAAATAGGCTTTTGGCAAGGTTCATATGCCAGTCACATGGGCTGGCCATTATCTTGCATCTGGCTGTTCCCCAGTTATTCCTATGGCAGGTTACCAAGAATCTCCAAGCATACAGTCTTCACCAATACTCTCTCTTGGTCTCCACCTATATCTCTGTTGGTTTGGCTTGTGGGAAATAATGTCAACTTCACCAAAGTCAATCCTGCTGTACAGAAACAGTGGCTACGTACAGACCCTAGTGTTACCGTTTTCTCAGCCTTCTCAAGGGTTGTGTGTTTATTTTAGGTAAATGTATAAGATAGAAGGAAATTAAAAAAAAATCTGTGAAACATAGAGGGAAGTGAAAACATATCTGGGCTGGAGAGAAGGCTTAGCAGTTAAGAAGCTTGCCTTCAAAGACAAGGGACCCAGGTTTGATTCCCCAGGATCCACATAAGCCAGATGCACAAAGTGGTGCATGCGTCTGGAGTTCATTTGCAGCAGCTGAAGGCCCTAGCATGCCCGTTCTCTCTTTTTCTTTCTCTTCATCTGCCTTTTATTCCTCTCTCACTTTCTCAAATAAATACATAAATAAATAACTAAAAAACCTGCTTATAATATTATCTGTTATTGTTAAAATATAAGGTTATCTATTGTTAAATTTTAAGATTTTTAATTTTCAAAATAAAGGATATGGTGCTATTTATCTTGGAATATAGCATTCACCCATCCATCTTTTGGTGCAGTTTGGGTAACATTTTCCAGTTATACATAGTGTTTTAACACATTTACTAAATGTACATGCATATAGTTATATGTAAATATTTATTTTATTTTATTTTATTTTTTTCAAGGTAGGGTCTCACTCTAGTCCTGGCTGACTTGGAATTCACTCTGTAGTCTCAGGCTGGCCCTCAGCTCACAGAAATCCTGCTACCTCTGCCTCCTGAGTGAATTCTGGGATTAAAGGCAACACCACTGTGTCTGACCTTGAACCAACCTTCCTTCCTTCCTTCCTTCCTTCCTTCCTTCCTTCCTTCTTTCCTTCCTCCCTCCTTCCCTTTCTCTCTCTCTCTTTCTTCCTTTCTTTTTCCTTTTCAAGGTAGACTATTGCTCTAGCCCAGACTGACCTGGAATTCACTATGTAGTCTCAGGGTGGCTTTGAACTCATGGACATCCTCCTACTTCTGCCTCTCCAGTGCTGGGACTAAAGGTGTGCGCCACCATGCCTGGCTGTAAATATTTATTTCTTTACCAGTTGCTTTTGTTCAGTGTTTACATTTGCTCTATTCTTGCTATGACAGATGCCCATGTGACCAATTGCTTATCTAAGAAGATAAAGACCTAGGAAAGGGAACTGGTTAGTAGAGGGCTTTGAATATTTTAAAGAGTCCCAGTGTTTTGGCCAAACAACCTCCCGAGATCACTCACTATTCTGAATTGACTAAAACTTCTAACATTCATCCCTGACTTACTTTTCCTTTCAATGGAGGCATGTTCCTACTTCCTTATCAGTAAGAATGTAATACTACAGAGGAACGCACTACTCCAGTGAGGAGGAGTGGTCTAGAATACTGCCTTCTGGACATGGCATGGCTGTAGCATTCATTACCTCAGTGACCATCATTATCTGTGTAATACAGGGACTATCTACATTCCATTACGAGTGATGGAGGAGAATCTGAGGCTCTTGCCCTTCCCTGAGGAGTTATTGGCAGGTAATGGTTACTGGGGGAGCAGAAGACATTTTTTGAAGTGGTGTAGCCACTGGTAATAGGCTGCATGCGTTCAGGTAAATAGTTTCTCATTATGCTCATTCAGGCATCTCTAATTAAACTCAGTGGGATACACACACACACACACACACACACACACACACACACACACACACGGTAAAGTACATCCAGATAGAAGAGGGACTACTTGGGAAGAAGAGAAAAAAGGAGGTTGTAGAAGGGGACAGGAAAAGGGCGAAGAGAAGAGAAGGTAATGGGAGGGATATTATGAATAAAACATGCTTTTAACATGTTCAATGAATGTCAATCAAAATTGAAAAAAATGCTTTTATTAAGAAATTCTTTTAATTAAGAATAGGTATTTGGTTTCATGAAATGCCTTTCTTTCCAAATGATTTTTGCCATATTATCTATCAACATGAGAGGCTGCAATAATGCATTTCATTATACAGAGTCATCCTTCCTTTCCTTGCCCATGAGTTTTCCTGGCTCTCCTGCTTTGAGAAGAGCGGGTCACTTGTGTGGGGAAAGTTGGCTCAGGTGATTTCTGTCAGACAAGACTGTGTGTATTTTCCTTGCTCAGTCAACTTTCCTTGTGAACAGATTTCCATCAAAATGCCTGGAGGTGGTCCCTGAGCTGGGCATGCTGTGACTCCCCTTGCTGTTGACAGGAGGGTGACTGGATCGCAAGAAGGGCTCCTCTCGTGTGTGTTGCTCTCCAGGCCACTTTCTCCTCAGATCTCAAACCTCCGGCAAACACCAAACCTCATAGCTCCAGGTCCAGAGCTCATGACAACATCTTCTGAGCTCCAGTGGTCTTGAGGAGCCCTGGCCTCCTGCCCTTTGATGGATAGGGCCGTTCTCTAGAACTCGCTCCAATCTGTGACTAAACTTTCCTCAGCAGACATGCCATGTTACTGAAATCTTCCGCTTCCATGGTTCCCCACTACACTGTAGGCTTCATGCTCAGAGCTTCTTGAGATGGTCTCTCAGGGCCTCCATCTCCAGAATCCAAACCCTCCACATATTGCCTGGCCTCATTGCTTAGTATTTTCTGGAATATTGGTCAAAGCTTCCATGACCCCATCATTCTTGCACCCTATATTCCTGCAAAACCAGAAACACATGGGTGATACCAAGTTCTGCTGCCAGCTCAAGCTGTAGCCTGGACTCCTTTGCTCATAGCTGCAGTGGCTTCTGAAGGCTTGGGGTGGCTGAGCTAAGGAAATTTTCCTATTGGGTCTTGATCAAACAAAGACGTACGGAGGTCTATCTTCTCAGATATTCTCCTTTCAAATGAGTTGCTATTGCCTAGTCTAGAGCCTTTGATGGATGGGGTTGTTCATCAAAGGCATCATTCCTATTGTCCTGTTGCAAAGTGCTAGTTTCTCTTTGATAGCACCAATGTCTTTAGTTTATAGCTGCTTTGTATGAGCCCACTCTTTTTACAATTTTAATTCATTTTGCACACCCTTTTATTTTGCCAAAATAACATAGTTTTGCATCTCTAGGTTCTACTTTCTGTTCTCTGTCACTGTAAATCTGGCTAAAAGCAGTGACTAATAGCTATTACACAAGCTAAATACTTTACTGTCTTGAAATGTTCTCCACCAAGTAAATCTGACACTTTAAACAATATTTATTTGTTTATTGTTTTAGAGAGAGGCAGAAAGAGAGAGGAAGAAAGAGGGAGAGGGAGGGAGGGAGGGAGGGAGAGTGGGCATACCAGGGCTTCTAACCATTGCAAATGAACTCCAATCACATGGTCCACCTTGTACACTCAGCTTTATGTTGGCACTTGGGAATTAAAGCTGGGTCAGGCAAGTGCCGTAACTACTGATCCATCTCTTCGGCCCAGGTCTGTTACTTTTTCAATTCATCCTCAAATTTTAAGCATGCAGATAGAACATACTCAGATTCTTTGCCCTCATGCAATATGAATGTCTTCAAGCTTAATATCCAATTGAGTCCTTGTTCCCCTCTAGAACCTCTTGAATGCAGTCTTTCTTAGGCCATACTTCTGTTGGCATTTTGGTCTCCCACATTCCCACCAGAATGGCCCATTAAGCTCTGCTTATCATGTCAAAGGATTCCACTTGCATGCAGGTCCAAACTCTTCCATATTCCTCCCATAAACCATTTCCAAAGGTCTATGAACTATATGGTCAGTTCTCACAAAGCAACAGCCCCACTCTTAGTATCAGTGATCTGTGTAGTTACTTTTTTCATGGCTGTGACTTGACAAGAAACAACTTCATGGAGGAAGGATTTATTTTGGCTCATGGTGTGAGGGGATACAGTCTGCAATACCAGGGAAGGCATGACAGTGATGTTTCCATGGCAACAGGATCATGCAGCAGCCTGTCATTACATGATGCCTGTCAGTGGGAGTAGAGAGGCCTGGGCTGCCACAGAGCCTCAGCTATAACCACACAACCCTGGCCCTATGGCCCTTCCTCCTTACATGTGCCATCCCTGTATCCTAAAGGTTCTACAACTTTTCCAAGAAGTACCACCAGCTGAGGACCACAAAGCCTGCAGGTGGATTTCATACCTCAGCCATAGCATTTCTACAGTTGAAATATGTTAGAACCTCTTAAACAGTTTTCTACACTCCATAAATGTATAAAAATAAACATGAGAAACTTTATGAGTATATTTAATGAACTTCTAGATGAGTTATTTTTGCAGTGGAAAAAATAGGATTTGAAACCTTATGATATGTTAAGCACAGAAGACCAAAGTCATATTGTAATTTAATGAAAAACAATTGAGCATTTTGCGGACAACTTGGCCTGTACATAGGCCTATGGGAGTTATCAGCAAATCATCACTGGAGAAGGGTTTTATAGATAGAGGGAAAACAGATAGCTAGATGTTAATGGTGAGTGTGAAGTCTAACAGTTAGCTTTCCTAAAGCCATTTATTCTTAGCAATTTTCTGTGGGGTTGATCACACGTCTATGAAGGCTTGTGAAATCTGGGTTTTAGAGCCACTCTAAACATGAGAAAAATTATTCAGCATACTCATTCTATCTCATCCCCTTAAAGGTACATAATAATAGATTGATGGCTTCATTTAAAAAAATCGAGAAGAGGATATTCTGATTTAAATACAACCTCTGACTGTTTCAGATTTTCTTAAGGTAGTAATGTCACATAATTGCATCATTCACACTGTGATAGTGTGAAAATTACAGGTTGAACACAACCATGTATTTCTTTAGTTGATGAAGATATGGCTATAAAACTATGTTAATCACATCTGAAATCAATTGAATCATTTTAGATGTATTAGAGAGTCAGAGTGAAATGATCTGTTCAGGAAAAACTTCCTCGAAAATACATGTCATTACTCAGTGGGCAGTGTTTACAGACTTGGTTAGAGCATTGCATTGTATTTACTCATTCTGCCATCCTGGTTTGACTAAGTCCTGTAGCTACTGGAGAATTCTGGAGAATACAAGATGTAAAAGCAAAATTGGCTGTAGTTGGACATGGTGATTTATGACTATCATTGTGCCAGAACTGAGGACAGCCTGAGTCAGGAGGATTCTAAGTTTCAGGTCAACTGAGGCAACATACGATGGCCTTGTCTCAAAATAAGATGAAGAAGAGAATGAGACAGGGAAGAAGAAAGAGAAAGGAGGAAAAAGACATAGTAGTAGGGGAGGAGAAAGGAAGCGAAGGAGAGCAGGAAGGAAGATAAGCAAAAGAGGAGGCAGGTAGAAGAGGCGGGAGGAGAAAGGAGGAATAAGGAAGGAGAAAGAAGACAAGGAGGGAAACAAACACTACCACCATCGTCTATGTGGGGTTTTCAACCTATATGAGAAAATGAAATCTAGGAAATCTGTTTTGCTTCTGCTTGTGCCTTTTTTTTTTTTTTAAACATATTTATTTGTTCGAGAGAGAGAGAAAAAAATGGAGGCACCAGGGCCTCCAGCCACTGCAAACAAATTCCAGACGTGTGTACCACCTTGTGCATTTGGCTTTATGTAGGTACTGGGGAATCAAACCTGGCTCCGTTGGTTTGTAGGCAAGTGTCTTAACCACTAAGCCATCTCTGCAGCTTGATTATTTTAAGGTTTTATGTACAGAGAGAAATTAAAAAAAAAAATTTGGAGAGAGGGTCTCACTCTAGCCAAGGATGTCCTGGAACTCACTGTATAGTCTCAGGTTGGCCTTAAGCTCATAGCAATCTTCCTATCTCTGCCTCCCAAGTGCTGGGATTAAAGGTGTGCATCACCACACCTGGCTTTATAGATACTTTTAAAAAATATTATACAATACAAGAGATTTACAGAGAAGTGAATCTTCATGCTACACAATTCACTTTCCAAATGCCAGAGTTAGCAACTTTCAGAGTTGTAACTTTTGACTTTTCCTTTGTAGTTCCAGTAAAAACTTGCCTATTATGTCATTTCTCATTATTTTTGGCCTTAGGTATTACTTATTAATATTTCTCAAAAACTAGACTCTTGGGCCGAGGAGATCATTCAGCAGTTAAAAAAAAAAGCTGAGCCAAGAGTGGTGGCACACTCCTTTAATCCCAGCACCTGGGAGGCAGCGGTAGGAGGATCACTGTGAGTTGGAGATGAGCTTGGGTGAGTGCAAGGCTATAGACGGGTAGATCAATAGTACAGAGAAAGTCGACGTGGAATGGGACAGATGGTATGAGGTTGCCTAATTGCTTTTTGTTGTAGTTTAGCTTATTTGTTTGAAATAGGATCAGTGTGGTTTGAATGTGCAATGACCCCCATAGGCTCATGTGTTCAAACACTTGGTCCCCAGATGGTGGTGCTGTTTGGGAAGCTTGTGGAACCTTTAAGAGATGGAGCCTTGCTGGCAGAAGTGGTTCACCTAAGGCAGACCTTGAGGTTTTATAGTCTGGTCCTGCTCCATTGTGTCTGTCTTCCTGGCTGTGGATGAAGGTGACTTAGCCAGCTTCCTACTCCTGCTCCATGCTCTCCCCACCACAATGGACTGTACCTCTTGAAACTGAGCCAAAATAAGTCCTTTTTTTCCCTTAAGCTGATTCTTGTCAGTTGTTTGATCACAGCAACAAATACAGTAACTAATACAGGCTTTTACTGAACATGAACTTGTGATTCTCCTGCTTCAGTCTCTGAAGTGCTGAGATTACAGGTATATACATGCTTTATGTGTAAATATTAGACCACTCCCCTTATGTTATGTTGTTTATTATTTTGAGAGAGAGAGAGGCAGTTAGAGAGAGAAAGAGAGAAAGGATGGGCATGCCAGGGACCCCAGCTACTGCAAACAAACTCCAGATGCATGCGCCTCCTTGTACATCTGGCTTATGTGGGTCATGGGGAATCGAACCCAGATCTTTAGGCTTTGCAGGCAAGCGCCTTAACTGCTACGCTGTCTCTTTTATGCTACTTTTAATCACCACCAAATGCTGGTTCTTCAGGAATTTTGAGCACAATTCTTCTTAGAACAAGGACTCTCTGCTGTGGACACTATTCTGCTAACTTCATATGCTTTCCAAACGCCAAAGTTTAATTTATCTCCTTTTCTTGACCATTTTTGCCTTATACTTTTCTCTGCTGTTATGATTTGTGGGATATTTCAGTCATGGTTGTGGTAAGCATATGAGTTCAATTGATAACAGTTAGCTGGGACCTCAAAATTTCAGTCTAAACGTTTTACAAGGTAATATATCCGTAAGAGAAGATGGCAAATAATTCATTCTTCTGAAGAACATTCACACATTTTCACTGTTCTTTTCTACATGCTGGAGCTTGGTTAAGCTGGCTCACCTTCTTTAAAAAAATTTTTGTTTTTTATTTATTTATTTGAGAACGAAAGACAGAGAAAGAAAGAGGCCAATAGATAGATACAGAATGGGCACGCCAGGGCCTCCAGCCACTGCAAACGAACTCCAGACATGTGCACCCCCTTGTGCATCTGGCTAACGTGGGTCCTGGGGAATCGAGCCTCGAACCAGGCTCCTTAGGCTTCACAGGCAAGCGCTTAACCACAAAGCCATATCTCCAGCCCCTGGTTCACCTTCTTGATGTAGAAAGCGAGGGGAAATGATAGTCGTGACTGGGTAACCACGTCACACAGAGCTCCCAGACAGCAGCCTTGGGGAGGGGGTTGTCACACAACATCATGTTGTCCTCACACATATTCAGCTACCAAACTCTAAAGAAGGGCTTATGAAGTATATCCTCTTGCTCCAGGGGCTACATGTGCCCCCTTCAGAAAGTCCTAGAATCAGCTCTTGACCTTTGTGCCTTTAGAGACACAAGTGTTAGAAATGTAATGGTGACTTGAAGGTCACTTTGCCTCTTCTTAATTATTCCTTAAAAAGAAAAAAATCTCATTTTTTTACCCAAAACTCTTTCAGTGAAAAGTCCAATACAATCATTCTACCCAACTATAAAGAAACAAAATATTAAATTTATTCTTTTTTTCTATGTGCTTTAATGGGAAGAGTTGGGTCTTTATAGTTTGAACAACCTTGGGTTCAATTTCGAGGAATGCCATCACGGACATGTTGTTTAACTTTGCCTAACCTTTGGTTTTCTTGCCTCCGGAGTGGTTACATTTATAGCTATTTAATAGGTTTCATTTTAAAAGTTAATATTAGGCAATATTTTAAGCACTAAGAAAAAATGCTGTGTACACAGCAGATGCTTAAAAGATTAATGTCCTTATTGGGCCTACAACTGAGGACTCACTTATTATTTTTCATGAAACCGGTTTCTCATTATTTTCAGGATCCTCAAAAATATCTCCTCATATTTATTGAGCATCTATTAACTTATATTGTTCTAGTCATAGTTTCATTTCTCTCTGTTCTTCCCCACCTCACCTCTTTCCTTCCTTCTTTCTCCTCCCTTCCCCTTCCTTTTGATATAGGGTGTCATACATAACCCAGATAATCTGGCTCATTGGAGATTCACAGTCCTACCTTGGGCCCCCACATGCTGGAAGTCCACACTTGTTCCCCCACACAGAGCCTCATGTTCTAGGTTTCATAAGCACAATAACCTTCCGTTATTCCTATGTAAAAAGCAGAGCACACTGTAAGGTATTTAGTCCACATGGATTGGATAATTCCCTCTGTACAGGAATGTTTATTGGGAGCCTAAACTTATCTATAAGGAATAATGCAAACCTGTCACCAGTTCCAGAAAAGCGAAATGGGAGAGGCACTTCCTGTAGTGTACAGCGTGCGTCCTAATTCCAGCCTTGTTTCAAGGCTTCTTCCGCAATGACATTTTTCTTCTCATAGCCCTTGATGTCACATTTACACACACACACACACACACACACACACACACACACACACACACACGTATATGTGGTATGTGTGGTGTGGTATATGAGGTTGTGAGTATGTTCAGGTACACAGGGGCACACAGGCAGGAAGCCAGAGGAGAATGTCAGGTGTCTTTCTCGTTGCTTATCCGTGTGTTTTTCAAGAGATGGAATCGCTCACAGAAACTTAAGTGGCTGCTTCCAGTCAGACTGGCTGACCAGTGAGTGCTAATTTTTCTCACCTTTGCTCCCCACTGACCTGGGGTTACAGGCATGCCTGGCCATGCCCAGCAACTTATGTGGGTACTGTGGAATTAAGCTCAGGACAAATCAAGCCATCTTAGGCCTTCATGCTTGCAAGGCAGGCCCTTCTGCCTGCTGAGCCCTCCCCCCACTCTGGTAATAATAATTTTTGAAATCCTATTTATTTCCCTAGCCTAAGCTGCTGTTAGGTTTGGACCATAGATGAAACCGTCGCAATGCATGTCTGCTGTGCTATTTTGGTCCTGGTTGTTTTTGAAGTATTTTCAGTAATGCCATGGGTTGTCTAAGTTTACTTTCTCTAGAGTCAAGTGACTGTTAAGCATGGGTAGCAAAAGAAAGGAGAAAATTTAATGTTAGCACTGCAGTATTCCTCCCTGTAGAGGAAGTGGGATAGCAAAGGACCCTGGTGCTAAGTGTGGAAAGGTGAGATACTAAAAAAATAACAGCGGAGCCAGCCACAAGCTCCTTGCTTGCTTAGTATTTGGTGAATGAAAATTCTGTTTGTAGGTGGGAATGACAGAATTTGAAATGGTTGTCTTTCAGCTTCGTAATGCACTTGAGAGGGTGACTGTAATGTGGGCATTCTTTCCCTTTCACCCGTGATGTCCAGCTGGTACTCTGAGACAAGAAAGTGATTATGTAATTAGATTGAAGAGGAGAAGTTAGTCCTTCTCTCTTGGTATTTTACCGTTCCTCTGGACAGAGTAGATTTCATGGGAGGAATCAAGTTGGGGAAGAGATCACTTAATTTGGTGATGGGTCAATCACAAAGGTTAAATTTTCACTGGAGAGATGGCACATTGGTCAAAGGTATCTGCTTACAAAGTCTGACAGCTTGGTTTCTTCCCCAGTATCCATGTATGGCCAGATGCACAAGGTAGAGCATGCATCTGGAGTTCATTTGCAGTGATAAGAGGCCCTAGAGTGCCTATTCTCTCTCTCTCTCTCATCTATTCTCAAATAAGTAAAAATAAATAAATAAATAAATAAAACTAAAAGGTTAGGTTCTTTAAATTCCACATTCTATGATACTTCTTGTTGGTTAGCGGCCAACTTTTAATAATACACTCATTTTCCTGTTTCTTTTTTTATTTAATTACTTTAGTGTACAAGCATCTTTAAAAGTTTTTCTTGCTAGTATCTTTTAGGAAGTGGACATTTTCTTTTCCCTTCCGTGTGTGACTTAAATTTGAAGATTATACTCCTTCTATTTTGTTTCCCCACATCTGCATGACTTTGAACTCTCTCCGCTCTGTACCACCCCTTAGAGAGAGAATAATATGTATATTCTAAATATATATATTTAGAAGCTAAAACCCCTGCACATCAGTATGGAAAAAAATACCTCAGAAAGTTAAAAATAGGCCTCCCACATGACCCAGCTAGACCACTTGCTTGGCATATACCCTAGGGTTTCAACACTACTACAGAGGTACCTGCACACCTGTTTATTGAAGCTCTGTTTACAACAACTAAGAGTTAGAATCAGCCTAGATGCTCAGCAATATTGGAAACGTGGTGCATATGCTCAATGTAAGTTTACTCAGCAGTACTGAAAAATGAAAGGATGGATCTGAAAAGAGTCACATTAAGGGACTCAAGTGTAGGAAGATCAAAACTACATGTTCTCTGTGACATGCAGTCTTCTTCTTTGGATCTGTATACCCTGGTTTTGCTATGTCCAGTCAAGAAACCTCATCTTCTCTTTTTTCCAGAGTTTTCTCCATTCCATTGTATTTACTGTCACTGCATGCTCATTTGCCATTTCATAGTATAGAGCTGGTTACCTTCCTATTCATCTATCTACCTATATAGCATCTATCTGTCCATTTTCTATCATCTATATACTTATCTATTATCTATCTATCTATCTATCTATCTATCTATCTATCTATCTATCTATCATCTATCTATTTATCAATCAAACATCTATCTACCCATCATCTATCATCTACCTACTATCTATCTACCCATAATCTATCATCTATCTACTTATCTATCTATCTATCTCAATCATGTAACTGTCAATCATCCATCACTCTATCATCTGTTTATCTGTGTGTGCATGCCTCCTGCACCCATAGAGGCCAGAGGACACCTTGGGGTGTCATCCTCAGGAACACTGTCCTTTGCTTGGAAGCAGGGTCTGTCATTGGCCTGGAGATCATCAATTATGCAGCAAGTCCCAGGGACCCTCCCACCTCTTTCCCCCAGCTCTGGAACTGAGTGTTCTTCTATATTCAACTTTTTATATGGATTCTGAAAATCAAACTCAGGCCCTCACACATACAAGGCAAACACTTTACTGACTAGGCTATCTTCCCAAACCATGGAGTTATTATATTTTAATTGTTTCGCTTCTGTGACTTTTAGAAGATAACTGTTTTTTGTAAAGAGACAATTAACTGAGGGTAGAAACCTCCAAAACATCAGCTTATGGGGTAAGTCACATCTGTGCATTCTTCTCATTCAGAAAGTAGACATGTATCATTTCAAAGTTTTTTCTCCAGGTAGCCTAGGCATCTTTCATGTATTCCGTCTTTGCCTTGGTTCAAAGGAGGGCGCTATCAGCTGTACAGAACACTTGGAGTGATTCTGGTCTGTGATGATCTCGGAGTCCATCGGTAGCTCCTTTAGGTGGTGTCAGTGAGAAGATAGCCCGTTACTATTTCTTGTTACTTTGTCTCCTGACCCTGGCCCCTGACACTGCACGCATTCTTCATGGGACGGTACTGTCCACACTCAGCTCTTATCCTCCCCCTTCGTCATCCTCCTGTGGAAAAAACTGTCCCAGACACAGTCAGTGGTGCACGTCACAACTCTCCTAGGTGATTCTGCATCTTCAAGGTCACAGTGAAGATCGCCTACACTGTACGTGCTTTGCCCTCTTCCTGTAACAGTTCTGTCGTAGTAGCCTTTTTCCCTGGGGAGACAACAACACATGCCTTCACCCCAAATAGGGGTCAGATGGCAGACCAAAGTATGATTACACCAATACCAGTTTGGTGAACCAATGTGTTTATTGGGGGGTCACTTACAGAGCATAAAGAGGGGTTACTTATAGGAATGTGGGACCCCCAAACAGCCACTTTAATGGGGGTTCCTGTGTCAAGATTACTCTTTGGATGCTCCTCCCTCAGCCTCAACCTCAGGGTGAGGGCTGACTTACCGAGCCTGGAGACGCCAAAGAAACTGCTTAGGTGGAGCTGATTGTGTTGAGATTACCCCCGTGGATGCTCTTTCCTCAGGCTCTGGGTGAAGGCTAACTTACAGAGCATGGAGACTCCAGATGCACCACCTCAGTGGAGCTCTTTGTTCCTAGATCTTTCCCTCTCCATGTACTCTACCTCCCCCTGAGCTCACAGGATCTTGTGTGTTACTGTATAAGGATGGCGCATTAAGCCACTTTCTCTGGCGAGTTGACCCTGCTGTTGATAAAAGTGGAAAGAATCGTTTACACCTTTCAATGAAGAGGAAATTTGCAAACAAGTACAGAGCTACCACTGGATACTTGCCTTTAGACCCTTTGAACGATAAGAATATAAGAATCTAAACAAGATTGGAAGTGCATGGTACCATATTCTAATTAATTTTCTAGATTTCCTGAGATTGAAAAAGGTCAACAAACCATGAGCTGATTTTAGTATATATTTTCTTCTTTTTAAAATAATACAGCTGGCATTTCTGTGACCCATGACTATAGATATAATATTTAAAGTTACCTACAAAAGCAACCTGCGGGCACAGGTTTTATGTCCAGGATACAGATTTCCTAGCCCAAGCGAAACTCAGAGGACCTTAAAAGGCCAGCAATCTAAGAGTGTCACACAATAGCGCCACCTGAGTTCAGAGACTTGATTCTCTCTTCCTTATGGCACTTGGTGCAATGTTCCTGGTAGGCATCCTTTAAAAGTTTTTTTTTTTTTTCAGATTATTCTGTGTGATGCTAACATGTCTATAATCCCAAGCCTCTGGCTGAGGCAGGAGGATCACACATTTGGAGCCATCTTGAGCTACCGTGCAAGGTTTAATTGAACCCGGGCTGCATTAGCAAGACTATTTCAAAAAAAAAAAAAACAAAAAAAACAAAAAAACAAAACAGGACGAGATGGGGCAGGACTGTGGCCTATGCCCTGTAAGCAGCCACATGTGGCTTCACAGACGGAGAGGTGGCTATGGAATGGAATCAAAGTGAAGACACTCATTCAGCCTGCTCTGTCCAGCTCTAAGGAGAGCACAAGAAAGCTGCACATCACGCGAGTCCATTGAATCCAGCAGACATTCAATGCGAAGGCAGCCAGCGCCTGTGAAATAAGCGCAGCAAACTGTGGAGGCGCGGAAGGGCCGGGCACGAGCCATGCTCGCTGCCCGCTGGGGGCATGCAAGGCCCTGAACAGGATGCTGTGCTCAGTGAAATCCGATTGCTGCTCTCACCACCCGTGAGCACTCTTTGGATGTCTCCCTTTCTGTGGGAAATCCATTTCGAAGAGGACAGTCTGCTGGGCTCTGTTGAAAACCAGCCTCCAGGAAACTCGTGGGAATTCTGAGGAGAAAGGGAAAGCTTCTAGGGAGTTGTTTTGGAATCCTTTGAGCCACATATAATCAGTGCGAATTTCACTGTATATTGACTGCACATTAAGGGCACTTGAAGTAGTAAAGACCTCAAAGGCACCGGTCCATTATGAGAACAAGCAGCAATTTAAAGCAATATTTTCCCAAAGAAAAGAATCAGGAAGAACAAAGATGCCAAGGTTGGGTTGCCCCCCACCCCCGCCCCGTTCATTTGTGAGAAAATGTGCTTTTGATTGATATCTACCAAAGACCGTGTTCAACATAGCATATTTTTGATGGTTAATGAATGTTCAGAATAGTAATTTGAAACATTTGGGGTGGTGCCCCCAGGCACTTTTTCCAGTGCCTCTTTTATTCTTTGCAATATCTGGAACATGGAGACAGAGAGTGAAAATAATTGCCCGGCTTTTCTTTGCTCCTTCTCCCACGAGTCCTGTGCTCATATTCTGTGTACCAGCAAGAGCTATTCTCCTGCATCCTTCACTTCTTATTTGGAGTCATAGAGCCGGAACTCACTCTCTCTCTCTCTCTCTCTCTGTGTGTGTGTGTGTGTGTGTGTGTGTGTGTGTGTGTGTGTGTGTGTGAAGTAAGAGACAGCTGTGCCATGTACGACAGGGCTTGTGTTAACTCCAGCTCCTTTCCCTGCATCTCTTGGGAGCCCTCTGGTGTGATCTATTTATCGAAACCTGGAATGGCTTCACAGGAACATCTCAGTTTCCAATTCAGATCAATGTACTGGAATGAAAAGGTTATTTTTTTCCACATTTGCACATGTTTTCTTTTCATGTTTGTATTTGATTTTTTTTCTCTGTTGCACGTTGTGCACTGATGGCATTTGGTAGCAAAACACCACACAGATAAGATACTACTGAGAGCCATCAGACCATGACAGTTCAATAGTGTCTCTGTAATATGTCCAGTGTATATCTACTCGGATTCACATACAGCGTAATTTCATATGCTACTTAGAAAAATAAAAACAAGAAACGACACCATTATGCAACAGAACCACTAATTTCAGGCTTCATTGACAGACAAGTAATGCTCTACTGTTAAATAAACATTAAAGAGCTTTCTGTTATCTTTGGTTGTGGTTGAAAAATATTGGTTGTGTAATAACAGTTTGTTTATTTGTGTTAAATTAGATACAGATATTTAATGTGAAAAAATATGAGAAGAGCCCGAATACATCAGTGTATAGCACTAAAATGGTTACATCTTTTTAAGAAGTCTCATACCAGTATTTCAGACACTGCTTGGTGTTTTGTAGACATAGTTATTAACAGCTTGACATTTGAAGCATATTAAGGGTCCATGAGGGGAGATGGCTCAGCAGCTGAAGGTGCTTGCTAGCAAAGACTGCAGACCTGGGTTCAATTCCCCAGCTACCTATGTGAAGCTGGGTGAGCATGAGTGGTAAGATACCCTGGTGTGCATGCACAACACACACACATACACACATTCATCACACACGTGTGCAAGTAAAATTTTTTCAAAAGCTATATATCATTAAAAACCAGCTTCTGTTTTACTGTCAGGGAATTTGGAGAACATTATTTGGAGTTGCTCATTGTATTAACCACTTTACTCATTGCTAAGACCAAATACCAAATCCAAGAAACAGCTTAAGGAAGACATTGATTTTGGTTTACTGTTCCAGCAGTTATATTCCATCATGGCGGAGAAGCACGGTGGCATGAGCCAGAAACAGAGGACAGGCAGGAAGTGAGGTCGGCTTTAAATCCTCAAGACCTACCCTAGTGACCCACTTCTTCCAGCAAGGCTCCATCTCCAAAAGACTTCACAACCTTCCTGAACAACACTGCCAGCTGGGACCACGTGTTGAAGTGCATGAGCCTATGCGGATGTTTTACATTTAAGCCATAGCATGGCAGAATAGGAAGAGTTCTAGTTTTAAAATCTGTTATCTTGGATCCTCACAGAAATATTCCTGGCTTTGTAAGGATTATAAGACTGAGGCTCAGACAATTAAAGTAACTAGTCCAAGAAAAATTAATGATTCATAGTGATGAAATGATCCAAGTTCAAACCCCTCTATCTATAATTTTGACACATTTTTGTTTTTCTACTGGCCCAATCAAATGAGACTCTGAGAATGTGGCCCAGGCATTAATATTCTTCAGAAGAGATTCGAACATAGAGCTTTGTTTGGAAAAATCTACGCTGCCACATCTCTTCTTTCATCATAGCAAGTGAAGGAATTAGTTTGCTACATGGTTCGTGGGTGGGAAGGAAGAAGAATGGGCTAGTAAAAGTAGGATTCTTCTGCTCATAGTGCCCTCTGGCCCGCAGAGATGCCTCAGTGGATACGGGCGCTTTGCTTACCAATTCTGATGACAGGGATTCGAGTTTCCAGTACCCATGAAAAGCCAGATGCACAAAGTAGCACCTCTTACTGGAGTGTGTTGGCAATGGCAGGAGGCCTGACATGCCTATTCTCTCTCAAACAAGTGAATAAAATTATGTTCTCTGATTCCTATTTGTTGTTTCATGCAGTATAGGGAGAGGGAAGGATATAGTATGTGTGCCAATACAAGCTTCCATGGCTTGCCTCAAGAACAGAAGCCTACTTAAACTGGCACATATGTAAGTAGAATTATTTGTAAGGAAAATATGTATGGATGCACACTCATCAAGGGCACAAGTACAGTTTGAGAGAAAGATCTGAAGTATTATGAATATTGAATATAATGTTGAACAGGAGAGAGAGAAAGAGATCTCAAATTCATTATCTTGTAAACCTAAACATTTAAGAGCATGGATCACTGGGTTTCATAACTGAATGCTTAATCTCCCAGCTCTTGAACAAGAGATGCCACAAGGTCATTTTCTTGGGGTGAGGTTGAGAAGAGCGGTGAATATCATGAGATTCATTTGTTCTTTCTTCCTTTCCTTTTTTTTTTTTTTTAAAAAAAACCTTCCATTCTTGATATTAAAGCTTAGCCCAGGGCATATTATCTACGAAGCTGTCCTGTCTTAAATGTCATAGCTTGTCAGCAAAGGTGATTTACTGTCTAGAATGTCCAGGTTTTGTTTGTTGGCTCGCTTGATGAGGTTTTAAGAGTAGAAGGAATTTATTTCTCACTTTTCTTGCTGTCAGTCTAGCTAGTGAACCCCTGCTCCAAATACCATCCTTTTTTAAATAGTTGATTTGACTGCTTCATAACCTTGCTTATGAATCAAGCCTTACCCAAGAGACCTCCATTTAGAGAGAAAGAGAGAGAGGGAGAGAGAATGGACACTCCATTGCCTCCTGTCATTGAAAATGAACTCCAGACACATGTGCTGCTTTGTGCATTAGGCTTTACGTGGGTGCTGGGGTATTGAACTCAGGCTGTCAGGCTTTATAAGGAAGTGCTTTAACCACTGAGAAATCTCCCCAGCCCCCACGTGGGTTTTTGCAGATCACTGGGAATACACAATGACCATAGAACTCTGTAGAAGACAATCTGCTCTTAATTGGTCATTAACCAACAGCATAGTTTGCTTAGAGGTGCTTCATTGAGTTTTGATATAAGTGTATTTGGAGTTTCAAGGTAGAAGGAGGTGTCACCAGGTAATACAAATAGAATCTAAAAGCATGATCCTCATTTCATTAACTGTTGATTGCAAACTTGGGATTTTTTGTTGTTGAGATGCATAGTCTTTTTTTTTTTTTTTCCAAGGTAGGGTCTCGTTCTAGCTCAGGCTGATCTAGCATTCACTCTGTATTCTCAGGTGGCCTCAAACTCACAGTGATCCTCCTGCCTCTGCCTTCTGAGTGCTGGGATTAAAGGTGTGCGCCCCCACGCCTGGCCTGAGATGCATATTCATTTTTTGTGACATAATGGGCACACATTTCAGCTAATAGTTGATATGACATTATAAAGGGCTTTTAGAAAAGTAGACATACATGACTTTTATGTAATGAAAGGAATTTGTTTTCTGTTTTTTTGCAGACATAGGTTTTGGGAAATTGCATGGTTGTGAGCAGGGCTGGAATTAGAGACATGGCTAATCAGAAAAGTATTAGAGTCAGGAATTATAAGCTAATTTAAGTTCACTCTGCTTTCTGAACCAGACCATTATTTGTTTCTGTTAACTGATGAGTGACTGGGAATTTCAGGCTAGTAAATCATTTCACATGGTCTTGTCCTCACCATCAAAGACAATGCCCACAATGTCACCCTCCAACTTCCAGCTTCCTCCCTGTGGTGGTTTAAATCTAAAATGCCCACTGTTTGTGATGAAGCCTCATATTTAATCCCCAGCTGGGGGAGCCTTGGGGAGGTGGAGCCTTGCTGGAGAAGGTGTGTCACTGGAGGTGGATCTTGTGATTTTTTTTTTTTCATTTTTAAAACTTTTTATTGGCATCATACATATACACACGGTGCTGTGATCATAATCCCCTCCTACCACCCTGTTTTGTTTCCTCTCCAGTACCCCTGCAATGAATCCCTTCTTTCCAACTAGTTCCTCTTCTGCTTTGGTGTAATTTCTTTGCCCTCATATTATACAACTCTTTTTTTTTTTATTTTTTTGGCATGCAGAGAGTGAGAGAAAAGAGAGACAGACAGAGAGACAATGGGCACGCCAGGGCCTCTAGCCACTGCAAATTAATTCCAGACGCATGTGCCCCTGTGGATCTTGTGCATACGTGGGTCCTAGGGAATCAAATCAGGGTCCTTTGGCTTCGCAGGCAAATGCCTTAACCACTTAGCTATCTCTCCAGCCCATATTATACAACTCTTGTGCAGTATGATGGGTGTAGCAATTTTATAGCCCAGCCCCAACCAACGCTCACTAGCTCACTTGCTGTGCAGAGGCAATCCCTGGCTGTCTTCTCCTTCCATGCTTTCCCTACAATGAGAAAGCTTTGCCTGGAAACTGTAAGCTGAAATAAAACCTTTCCTTCCATAAGCTGCTTCTGATCATGTGTTTTGTCCCAGAGATGAGAAGGTAACTCCTACACTATCTAAAGATGGATCTTTCCAATAAATCTAAGTGTCCAGGGAACTCAATTGGGTATTCTCATTTAGTGGCAGGGGACAAAGACAGAAGGGCATCTAACAGAATGATCCCATGTTGTCCAGAGTTCTCTGCATCAAAGGAGAATGGGTATCCTGGTTTTGTATGCAAATTTTTGAAGTTAAAGGTATGAATTATTGAGAATAATTTTAACCCTACCTAATACAGTTATGACTCAAACCCATGAAGTACTTTTATAATTTTATTTATTTGTTTTTGAAAGAGAGAGGAACAGAGAGAGTAGGCATGCCAGGGCCTTCAGCTGCTGTGACCGAGCTCCAGATGTGTGCACCCCTTTGTGCGCATGTGTGACGTTGTGCACTTCTGTCACTGTGTGTCTGGGGTACATGGATCCTGGAGATTTGAACATGGGTTCTGAGGCTTCACAGGCAAGTACCTTAACCACTGAGCCATCTTTCCAGCCCCTTTTATAATGTTTTGGAGGAGTATGAAGGTAAAGTTCTCTAATACCTGAGGCAAGAAATAAAGATAAATCAAGCAGAATTCTTCTGTAAAGGGATTTGAAAATCTTGTTTCTTCTCTTGCAAAGCAAGCATGCTGGTTATCCTTTGGCCTCCTTGCTTCAAGTCATGGTTAAAACACAACTCTCCTGGGTTCCCATGGGAAGGAATAAAAGCAACACAAGAATAATACTAATGGGATTTCAAGTTCATGGACGACAGAGGGTATTGACATTGGTAGCTGCGCTTGGTCTTGGGAGACTGGGGAGAAGCTAGTATGGGGCAGCTGGGGATGAACAGCCCTAGACAGAGAAGCTGCAACCTGAGCCTGGATCCCATCAGACTTACTCTTATGACACTTTTTCATGCTTTCAGCCTTTCTGTCTTCCCTTTCCAATGTATAAAATTCTTTCCCATTGACATAACCCCGAGGAAGGAAGATCGTCAGAAATATCACCTAAATAAGGGTCTGGAGAAATGACTCAGTTGTACAAGCTTGAGGACCTGACCGGCACTCATATAACTGCTGGGCAGATGAGGGGACCTGTCTGGAAACCCAGTGCCCAGGAGGTGTAGCTAGGGGATCCCCAGGGCAAGTATAGTTGGCTAACTAGACTAGCCAAATCTGCAATCTCTGGGTTCATTAAGAGACCCTGTCTCAGTATTAAGGTGGTGAGTGATCAAGTAAGTCAGCCCCTGGTCCTCACACACGTGTGCGCGTGCGCGCACACACACACACACACACAATATAACCTACATAAGAATCAGGATTCAAAACTTCCTCTGAAGCCCTTGTGTATGGTTTTTATTGGCTTTTAGATTTGCCTTCTGTTTGGCCTACTTGGTTCCCTTTATATTCTTGGCACAGAGGGAAATGCATATTTTTGTAGTGGGTCTGTTCTATCTAGGTTTGAGTTTTCGGGAGGGCCTGTCATTTAGGAAAGTTCCACTCAGTGAAGGGGAGGAAGACGACTTTGTGTTGGGAGTTGTAGGCGTCTCCCAGTGACGTGTGAGAGATGGATGGTCCCCTCCACGGGCCTTTGCAGGCTAAGAACCCAGCCTATCTGGGGAAGATGGATGGCTCAGAGAGGCTGGTTAATGCATTATCTTTGCTTTGCTGTTGGCTAGCAAGCGAGAAACATTACAATGGCCAATGGCCTTCTTTGCTCTTTTTTTTTTTTATGTTGATCTACCCAATATGCTGAGCACGGAAATTTTCCTGCAGTACTTTAATTCCTGAAAGAAACCCAAAATAGAATGGTACAAATGAAAGAAATACAACAGTGTACTCTATTTCTGCCCCCACCCCCGAATAAATCAGAAATCTCTGCTCTGGCGTCTTACTGCAGTAAAACTCCTCCTCATGTCTTGCCTTTTTTTTTTTTTTTTGCCCATACATAGGATTTTGTGGGAGCTCTAGCTTCTTTCAGAGGCTGTCTGTAGTGGGACTTAGGTGGATGGAAGACATAACTGATCCTCACTAGGGAATTATCTGATGAAGACAGGACTTTGAATTAGGATCACTTATATTTGATATTAGGATCACTTATATTTGGTCAAAGTAAAAGGGCAGAGGGCTTTAAGTGAGGTTGTCTTTTGCCTTTGGAAATCATGGGAGAAATGGGTTGCTGTCAGGCTGGAACCCTGGCAACAAGAAAGTTGTGATTATTGAAGACTTGCTTGAAAAGCCTAAAGGCCTAGGTCCAATTCCTCAGAATCCACATCAAGTTAGATGTACAAAGTAGCAATGCATCTGGAGTTTGTTGGTAGAGGCAGGAGGCCCTGGCATGCCCATTCTCTCTTTCTCTCTCTCACTAACAAATAAATAAATATTAAAAATAAAGTTACAGAAAGTATTTTAAAAGCATATGAAAGTGTCAGGCTGATTTTAAATATTCATTTAATCTCCTTATCTAAGGCATGCCATTCATACAAACCTGAGGGAAAATGTAAGTTAGGATACAAAGTGTTGAAAATAACAATAAGACCAACTTAGCCTGGCTTTTGATGACAAAAAGGAGAGATCAGTTCATGTAATATTAGGTATGTCAGGCTTTAGGCAACACTTGACCCAGAGTACTTAGAACTTGTATTATTTGTGATTCCCCCCACCCCCCAAATGTCTCTTGGCATCCCGTTAAGGCTGCGTGTCTTCGTGGTAGAAGATCCAGTACTCTTCATCTATGGCCTGTCCAGAAGAGGGGGACATGCCTTTGAAAGAGCTTAGAATTTCTTCCATTTGGCTGGCCTAGGGAAGTTACCTACTCACCTATGGAAGTAAGGCTGGGGCCGGTGTTCCCAGAATCACTCTGAATGGCACATGTCAGTAGAACATGCTACAGAAGGCTGGAAGGATATTCAAGGACATGACCAGCAAGTGGGCATCATGTTGTGCTGAAATTAAGGTTCTTTTAGGTTTCATAGATCAGAGAGATGAGAGTTCATTCTCCCTTACTTCCCATCTCCTTCTCTTTGGGACAAGTTTATGGTGATTGTTAATGACCTACTCAGTTCCTCAACTTACCCAGAGAAATCGAGTCATTTGCTTTATGCTGCAGTGAAGTATGGTATTCCATAGCTAGTGAATTCATCTTTTTTTTGCCCTTAACTCTTGATGCAATTTAAACCCATATTTTCTTGTTTAATAGTCATTGGGAAATAAAACGGCTGGCCTAACAATTTCCTATAATACCCTTAAACCTGCTTTTAGTGTCTTACTACCACTTTTATTTGATTTGCCTTCTGATGTCATAGGAACTCTTGTTTCCTGTGTTCGCTAGCTTTCAAATGTGAGGCAGGTTTTACTGACTTACTCAAGGCCACATTCTGTTCTAAGAACAAGGTGGCCACAGCTTCTAAGTCAGTAGACATTTACAAACTGAAGACCCACTGGCCAAATCTGGCCCATGGCCTGTTTCTGTAAATAAAGTTGTACTAGAACACAGCAGATTCACTCATTTCTCTGTGTGTGTGATAGCTTTTGCTACAGTAGCTGAGTAGAGCAGTTGTTGCAGACATGTGGCCAGAAGGGCCTAAAATATTCATAGAGTTTCCCTTTATAGGAAAATTTACAAGCCCGTGGATTGAATGAGATACATTCCTCACTTTGAAAATTGTGAAAGATTTCACAGCTAGATATACTTTTCCCAGGCTTTGTTGGTTAAAGTTTGCTTTTTAATCTTTTTTCTTTTTCTTCCCTCCTTTCTTCCTCCCCCCCCCCCTTTTTCTTTGATGTGTCTATGTGTGAGTGAGTGTGGAGAAGTATGTGTCACAACATCTATGTGATGGTCAGGGGCCAACTTTGGGTACTATTATGGCCTTCCACCTCATTTGAGACAGAATCTCTCACTGTTCACCTTTCTAACCTGGTGATCCATCTCCCCAGCTCTCTTTTCTTTCAAGAGTGTCTTTAAAGGGGATGGAGAGATTGCTTAGTGGTTAAGGCATTTGTCTGCAAAGCCAAAGGATCCCCATTTGATTCTCCAGGACTTACATAAGCCAGATGCACAAGGAGGCCCATGCATCTGGAGTTCATTTGCAGTGTCTGGAGGCCCTGGTGTGCCCATTCTCTCCTTCTCTCTCTCTCTCTCTCTCTCTCTCTCTCTCTCTCTCTCTCTCTCTCTCTCTCTCTCTCTCTCTGTCTCCTTCTCTCTCCCATTAAAAAATAAATAAATGAAATATATTAAAGAGTATCTTTCAAAATGACCAAAGACTGGTGGAGGTACAAATCATCTGAGAAGATTCGTCCAGTCCAGCCAGGTGTTCTTTCCTCTGTCCAGCAGTCTGATGCTCAGAACATACAAGTGACTCACAAGTTTCCTCAGCATCGTAGAGGTAGACCAGATGCCCCTTGCTTCCTGCATAGAGGGTTTCTTGATGGAAAGAGTGCCTAAACCTACCACTACTCAAGAAGGGGCCAGGTCTAAAGTATTTGGGGGAGTATTTGGACAGACAATGATGTCCTGTCCTTTACTAATTTGGACCTGGTATTTAACACTAAATGACTTCATTTGTAGAATAAGAAATGGCAGTACAATGTGCCCTGGGGTCATTCTGAGAGTAAGACAACTCAGTGTGAAGGGCACAAGAATATCTCGGTGGTAGCTGCTGCTGTTCTTGTCACCACCAGCAGCAGACTCCATGCAGACAACCTCACTTCATCCCTGTCTGTCTGAGAGGAAAAGATCTACCCTCCCTGTCCAAGGGCCACTGCTTCTGCTGAGAACTGGGTCATTCTTCCCTTTCCCAGGACTTTATTCTGTCAGATTCTTCATTATCCTGTGTCTTTTCTTTTTGCATCTCTTCACTCGTTCTTCAAGTTATCCACAAAGCACTCAAGACTTGAGAATCATCACAGAGACATTGGCATCACCCACTTCATCATGACATACAGCACCATACTTCTGTCATTCTCTTCATTACCCACAAGGCTCATATCCCTCTGTCTTTACTCCCTTATATGTAATTCCAATTCAACTGTTCTATAACTTCCCTGGCTAGAGGGCCACAGACAAATCTGTCACCTTATCTGTCAGAAATTTAGGCAGCCTTAAAATTCTTGATTTTGTACTTCATGGGAGACATTTTCCTTTCCTTACACTTTGAATCATGATCCTATACTTCTGGTAAGCCTTTCTCTGAAGTATCCTTCATGGCCTGCCTTGTCTGTCTCTTATCAGTAGTCTTATTCTTTATGGGCATTCCTACAGTGCCTGTCTGTTGAATAATAAACATCTCCATCTAAATGTGACAGAATTTATACACCTACTTCTCTTCAAGAAGTACTGCTCCTCTCTTTGACTTTTCATTCTCCTCTTTGTTCTCACAATGGTATAATGCATCTCATAAGTACCAAACATTTCTTATCAACTACATTCTCTGCGGAGAGCTAGAAAAACAACACCTTAAACATTCACAAGAGTACTAAAACACTAAGAGAAATTTCCAGATGGATTCAGATAAGCAGGAGCCAACTCACAGGGAAGCATTAAGAACAGCCTTTTAATTAGGTTTTTAGTGCTCCCCTCCAGTCACTGATACTCTGTCCAAGATCGTCACTATCCTAACATTTAACAACATTTACTAATTTACCTCATTTTATGTTATTTAAATGAACTTACCCAGTGTGTACTGCTTTCTGCCTGGCTTGGTCCTCAACATTATGTTTGGAGAGCTATGTATCTATGTGTGTATAGCCGTTTATTATTGTACAACGTTCTACTGTTTGAATATATTACAACTTATCCCTTTTTCTATTGCTGAAAATTTGAGATGTATTCAGTTTCTATTATTATATGTAGGGCTTTTATGAAATTCTCAATCACATCATTCTGTACCCACTGGTCCATGTTTCTGTTGGAAATATTCCTAAAAGCAAAGCATTAGGTAAGAGGGAATACTATACATTTCCAATATTACCAGATATTGACAAATTCCCAATTTGGCCTCTTAACTTAAATTCCTACTACCAGCCTATCAGAGTTTTTTTCATATAACATACATGTTAAGTGTGCATTTGAACATAACTACTATTTTACCTACTTCATCATATCATAACATAACTACTACATTTGAATAAAATCTGAATCTTAATGAAGGTAAATGATGAAGACATGTATTATTGATATGTCTCCCAAGGCAGTCCAACCCCAGAGCTTGTATACCTTTAGCTACAGTCCTTTCCTTACCCTGTAGATTAAGGATATTGCCATATGCAGACAGCTATTTTATTTATTTCTTATTTATGAAGTTCATGTAGAAAATGTTAAAGCTAGCATACTGCTAGTTGTCAATTCCTATTGTGGCCGACAGATGGTGCTAATGGTAGTTTAAGACATCACTGGGCTCTTCAAACAAATGAACCTTGTAAGAGGAAGTCACTAAGAAAGAGTCTTTTTCTTTTTAAACTTTTTTTTTATTCATTCATGTTAATTGTACAGAATAGGAGTTTCGCTGTAATATTTTCATATATGCACTAGTCTTTTTTATATTGGCCTGAATTAGAAACTTTGAGGTCATTTCTAGCTGGATTCCCAAATAATCTGAATATGAATTGCTCTCTGTTCTCTTCATCCCTTCTTTTATTTGTGTCTTGCAGTACTAATCACAAGTCGCTACTTAGGTACCTGGGTTACTTTAGTCTTGAGGTAAGGGGTTAGCTCAGGCTCATTCTTTTTTCCACATTGTGCCTGCCTGAAAGAAGGAACCCATGTTTGGGGACTAAAATTCTCTCAGGTGCCAATGACCTTTCTCTCCTGTGGTCACATATATGTTGGACTTTCACCATGTGGTCTATAAGTCCAAAACAAACCCTTCCTCTTATAGGCTGCTTCTGACTGGCTGCATTGTTCAATAAATGAGAAGGTAACTGGGACACGAGGGATTTGGTTTTAATCATAGACTTTTATAACTTGCAAGAGGGGTCATTTAAAACATTAAGCACAATGACATTTTAAAACCATTTCCTTTCTCTGACCTTCTTTTCCTGCCTTCTTCTCGCAATTAGAACTTCTCTTAGTGACTCCTGATGCCTTGTTGTCTTCATTCCAGTATTATCACTGTGTTGAGTTTAGGAGCCAAACTGTTCGGTGCAACTCTTTAGACAACTATTAAGCTTCTCTAATCCTTACAGTGGTCATCTGGAAAGTTAGTTTACCTTGTTGAATTATGATTAATATTTATGTAAATAACACTTAGAATGGTGCTATGTGATATTAGTGCACTGGGTCCATTTGATGTTTTAGAAATCACAGCAGGCGTGCATACACACACATGTATTTCTATAAAACTATGAACAATTTCATATATTATTGTGTTTTGTGTATGGTAGCTTTTAATACTACGTTGAAAAATAGACAAATGTAAATCATGTCATGTTTAAACTACTGTTCACATTAGTTTTTTTTTTTTTTTTGAGGTAGGGACTCACTTTATCCCAGGATGACCTGGAACTCACTCCGTAGTCCAGGCTGGATTTGAACTCATGTCAATCCTTCTGGCTCAGCCTCTTGTGTGCTGGGATTATAGCCATGCTTTCTTTTCTCACCATTTTCTTGTACTTTCGTCATGTTCTTTCCCTAATATAATTCTATACTCTCCACACGTGTAGTCACTATTCCTGAACTTAGTATTGTAACTTAAAGTTCGTATGCTTCTTTCACTTGGGAAACCTTATTTGAATCTCCAGGAAATCCCTTCAAAACCCATTTAAAAGTATTTATTCCTGGGGCTGAGGTGATGGTTAACTGGTAAAGCATTGGCCTTGTGAACTAGACTACGGGTTTTGGATCCCAGTGCCTGTGTAAAGCAGGATGGTGTGGCACCTGTGATCCCAGCGCATAAACAGCAACTCCACGGGAAATGGAGACAAAGTAATCCACAGAAGCTGGGGCTGGAGGGCAGCTGGTTTAGTGAACACAGCTGTGATCAACAAAAAGGATGCCTTAAATAAGGAGTGCCGTGAGGTCCAACACCCAAAGTTCTCCTGTGACCTCCACACGCAGACCACGGCATGCACACACCTGTACATACCACACACACAAAGTACCCATTCTTATGTTGAGACATAAGACGTGTCTCCCTATGGTACAGGGAACGTTAAAAGGTTAGAGTTAGGCCAGTGAATGGAAAACTGGGACCAATGTCCCGTCCCAGCCGCTTGCACTCATTATCAATTCACCCGAGTCTCTGTATTAGTATCTGAGAGGTCAGTAAGCCGCAGCTGATGGGCATAGCTGTCCATTAGTAGCCAATAGACAGCTCCATGTTGCTGGTTTGAAGACCCAAACCAGGCACAGCTTAGGGGAGGAGTGGATTTCTTTCACGCTTACAGATCCAGGGGCACACATAAGGGCCCCAGGCCACTGGGGGTTAAAGCGGGCCTAAGCTGCCAGGCATTGCTAATGGCCTCAGGCCACAGGAGGTTGCAGCTGGCCTAGACCCGGGTAACTTCTGTCCCTCCCCCCAACCCGGGACACCAGGACTTCCTGATAAGGCTTCATTTCGCTTTGCCCAGAGCCCTGTGATTTCTTGTGGCTTGCCCTGGCACTGTCCCTGTATGCTAATGAGGTATCAGCCAGCAGCCTTCACACAGCCAATCCCCCTACAGCCCCATGCCCCATGCCCTTTCCCACCACTACTTAGACCCTGTGACCCGCTCCGCTCAGCTATGACGTCACTATATGCTAATTAGGCATTGGTGGGACCTTTGTACTAAGCAATCCCCTGATGACCCGTACCTCTTCCTGCTCTTTCACAAATGCTTATAAATCCGTTTCCCTGACAAATAAATGAGCTGTCCTGCAACGCTGCCTCCCTGGTGGTTTTTGTTGTTGTTGTTGTTGTTTGTTTGTTTTTTCTTCAATGTACTCATGGCCACTCAAGATCCCGCTCCACAGTTGCCTGGATATCTCCAGAGAGCCGGTGCACAAGGGCTCCTGAGGAAACAGGGACCCCCAGGCCCCCAGAACACATACATCTCTGCACACCTTTGGGCTGGAATTCAGATCGCTCCCAAACACACTTTAGCGTGGGACCCCAAAATCCATCTTGTGACACTTCCCCCAGCCAGGAGGCCCAAATTACAAGTTTTAATAAAACACTTGAGTCTGTGGGGGTATATACAATCTTCCACAACAACCAACAGCTCTTACCCAACCACAGAAATTAGATACCAAAAAAATCCTCAAAGTAGAATTAACAACCAAGGAAATTGTTTTTAAAACTAAGGATGGATGGGCTGGAGAGAGATGGCTTAGCAGTTAAGGTGCATGCCTGTGAGACCGAAGGACCCAGATTCAGTTCCACAGTACCCACATAAGCCAGATGCATACGGTGGTGCACATTTGGGAGGTCTCAGTCTCTCTCTCTTTTTCACATAAATAACAACTATATATATGTGTGTGTGTGTCAAATATAAAAAGGAGGTTCAACCTGGTCTTGTGGTGTGGGCCTACCACAAGTTCAAGGCCTGGTTGGACTACTGAGTGAATTTAAGGCCAACCCGTGCAATTTAGTGGAATCCTGTCTCAGCAAGTAGAAATTTGGCTGAGGACCCAGCACAGTGGTAGAGTGCTGCCTGCGTAGCAATATGTGAGGCCCACGTTCAATTCCCAGAAACACACACACACACGTGCACACACACGCACACACTCCCGAAAAGTCTATTAGAGCTACATAAGTTTAGGCTCACTAAAATACCGTAAAGAGCTCCACAAATGAGGAGAGCATCAATAAGAATTTGCACTTTTTTTTTTTTGTGGGAGCAAGGGCACACCGGCGTCTTCCTTTCACAGCCAATAGCAGGTAATTTTATGGCTTTTCTTTCTTTGGCAGAGACTGGCTTACCACAAGGTCACTGATCTGCTTTGCTGTCCACATGTTCAATGCCTTTCTGATTTTATGACTCAGAGCTATTGATTTCTGCTTCCTGGTGCCCACATCTGACAACCAGCTCCCCTTAGACACCTCTCAGCTTTCTTCCTTGGCTCAGACATGGCCAGAATACAAGATAAAAGTTCTAGTTTATCTTTTCTTAGCTCACTTAAGGCTTCCTGCTAGACTCTTTTTTTTCCTCCTTGATATTTCTTTGACTGGAGGCCATCATCCTTAATTTTTCTTTAAAAGACTGACTCAGCATCTTCTAGGACCAAAATCTTTATTGTCACAGAATAAAAGTCTGCATCAAAGTTTTGCATAAGGTTTCATTTGCTTCCGTTAAAAAAATATGTGCAATGTTACTACCTGCCTGTCATTGTTCCTTGGGAAGGTTTCTTTTGAAGGCTTGGAACTTGGCGATCCATCTCGGTTTGCTCTGCCTGCATGCCTTTCCTGTGGAAATCATGGAATGGATAAAGTGCATTCTTGCTTACTGATCTCAATTACATGCTCCAAAGTTTTCTGTCTTTTGATCACCAGTTCCCTACCTGTCCAAATTTGCACAACGCTGCTTCAGAAAGCCTTGTGCATTCTTGAGAAGGTTGTGAGCACTTTAGCTATTTTCTTGTAAGGATGTCAGTAGAGAGATCTATTCCGTTGAGCTGGCATTGGTCTAAAGGAAATTGGAGATGATAAGCACTTGTGAGTTGTGGCCAAGAGAAAGACATGCAAGCGATTTTCCTGCTTCCACTCCCCATAGGACTAGGGTTATAGGCTTGCCATGGCTATGCAAGCCCCAGTGATTCTCCTGCCTCCACTCTCTACAGGCCAAGGGTTCTAGGTGTATCAGGGCTGTGACCAACTGTTTACATAGGCGCTGGGCAATTGAACTCAGGTGATTCAGGCCCTCTTCGGCTCCCATGACTGTGACAAGTACTCTTATCCTGAGAGACATTTTCCACAGCCCCCAAAATATGTGCCTGTTTTTGTAATGAAATTTCATAAGGAATATTAGACACATGCAATTCCTTAAATCTTTCCATCTCTCGATGATGTCTCTGTGAAAATTTTATTTTGCTATGATTACAAAGAAATAAAATAGTAGGCTAACCCCAAGGGACCCTGTTTTTTTTCTTCAACATTGTTCTTGGTGCTGACCTTGGGTATATTAGTCATGAACTTGAAAGTCATGACTGGGAGCTCCTTAGCAGGTGAAGAGGCAAGTATAGCACACTCAGAGATGAGGAAACAAGATCCATTATCCCATGAGGATACATAAAGGGATTGGATAACTTTAGCTGAGGAGGGTTTCTATTAGGACTGGCAACCAGTTCTTGACTGATGAGAGAACTTTGGGAATAGGTTATGTAAGAGCTAGGGGAGAGAGTGGAGGTAGATGGAAAGGCTGTAGGACAGATGAAGCCATGGTGGGCTTGCGTCATGGTGTGATGATAGACTCGGTTCCAACTGGAGCACAGGGTTTGAGGTGTGAGCAGAGCCCAGAATGGTTGGCGAAGGATGGGTCCTACAAAACTTAACAATTATGTTAGAGAACTTGACTCATGTCCTCTGAGTGATGGAGAGGCACTGGATGATTTGAGGGAGTATTCTGACCATATTGACGTCCTTTGTGAGTTTAATATTTGAGCTGAGTCATGATTATTTGCAACGTAGGTTAGTGTGGCCATGTTAACTAGAGGGGGCAGTCACATAAAACTGTAGCTCCACACATCCAGAACCTGGGCTTCTCCTCTTCAGGGTGCAGTGGAAGTGAGAGACCCGACTGGAAGGACAATGGGTTTTAAGAATTCCACAGAGGGCTGGGGAGATGGCTCAGTGGGGAAAGGGCTGGCTGGTAGCAGGAGGACCTGAGTTTGGTCTCCAGTATCCACGTAAAAGCAGGTGAGCTAGCATACACCTGTAATCCCATTGAAGGGGAGTTGGAGTTAGGAAGATTCTTGGGGTTCACTGGCTAGCTGGTTCAGCCAAATAAGTGAGCTCCAGCTTCAGTGAAGAGACCTTGTCTCAAAACAAGGTACAGAATGACTAAGAGAGGTCCCTATGTCAACCTCTGGCCTCAACATATACGTGTGCCCACAGGAATACACCCCTGCACACATCCATGTGCCCAAACCACTCAAACATGCACACTGCATGCACTAACACCATACACCCCCTACACACACAGATAGAATTTCAAGGACATGAAACAGACAAGGTGTTTGCAGAAATTCTATGTTCCCAGAGCACCAGTTGTTTTTGTGTGGGTGTGGGTGTTTGTATGTATGTGTGTGTGTTCATATGCACACTACTTTCTTCAAGGACATCTTTGTTTCTCTCTTCAATGTCTTGTCTTACCTGGTGTCTCGTTTTCTTGAATTTCTCTCTCACTACGGTTTGTCTGCCTCTTTAGATGAAGCCACCACTAGTAACATTCATGTTGAAGAGATTCCCTTGAAGAAAGTTCCCTAAATCACATCTTAGCCATAGTTTGTCCCCTGTGGATTAACAAAAACACCAGACTCCACAGAACTGAGAGGTTGGGAGTACCCATTTTGATGGAGAGCAGTTTTCAGTCATAGACCCTGGGAAGAAAGGATACATATTTTGCTTTCTGTGATTTTCTTCATGTCTAAGCTTTCTTAATTAAAAACTGATTATACTTTCCCATGAGCAAACATCCCATCTTAAGCCAAGCAGATGTTCTGGCATCCTCGTCTCCCCTAGGAAGAAGGCCCCCAAACTCAGAGCTGTTGTAGATGTCCCAACCCCAGACTGCACAATGTGCCACACGTCTCCTGCAGAAACTCATTTCTTTCAGATTAATAAGCTGAGGGGGAGTAACTGAACACAGATATTGATCTGCTAAAAACAAATGAAAGAAAATGACCAGAACAAATAAACTTTGGGAAACCAAATGGTGGAAATCGGTTCTCCCCAACAAAATCTCTGCTCTGTTCAATAGTTCTTTACTGTGAAAGAATTAAACTGAGAGAGATTTAAAAAAAAAAAAAAAAAGAAAGAAAAGAAAAAAAAAAAGAAAGAAAGACAGGACACTGATATACTTGTTAGGGTTTGGAGCTTCTTTGTGTATGAAGACATTTTGGGGTTACTCTTTCTTCATGTTCCTCCCCTCCCCCTCCTACTCCATTCCATTTGAAGCAATATGTTTGCTCCTCGCAGCTGTTTGAATCACCTAGTTGATATTACCAGGGAAGATGCCTCTCCTGGCTCCCCCATTCTCTCCTGCACTTTAAAACATCCCTCATCCCTCTAATGAGTGTCTTCGTGGCAAGTGAGCTCGTCTTAGGCTGGGAGTGCCAGTGGCTGAGAGCACAGAGGGAAGTCTAAGCTAGAATGTTCAGGGCACAGGGTTGCATGAACAGGCTGCCTCTTGATTACATCACACACTGAGTTGCTTCATTGTCATGCAGTGAACTTACTTAACTATCTTATATGGAAATGAGTCCCTTTTCCAGCATAGTGACTCACTCTTTGGAAGGGGTGTGGGAAAGAGAAAAGCGTGGGAAGAAGAGGAAGGCAGGTCTGTGGTGGGTGGTAAGGTAATCAGCTGTACCCTTGACCTCCCTGACACCTGCTCATGGAGTCCAGGCAGATTGGTCACTGTTACCCAGTCCACAAGGCCAGTATTCTGAAGAAATGTGTTTTTGTGCTATAGTCCAATAAAGCTCCCTGTGAGGCAGTTCAGCTCTGCTAAAAGTAGAGATTATAGAAGGAGCTATGTCCATGCAGCACATGGTTCTCAGTTCTTAGTGCTTGAGAAAGGGTTAACTGACATGTTTCCTGTCTTGGCTGCTGAATATTGCTATTCAAAGTGTACCTTCCAGGCTGGAGAGATGGCTTAGTGGTTAAGTGCTTGCCTGTGAAGCCTAAGGATCCCGGTTTGAGGTTCAATTCCCCAGGACCCACGTTAGCCAAGGGCACAAGGGGGCGCACACGTCTGGAGTTCGTCTGCAGTGGCTGAAAGTCCTGGCACGCCCATTCTCTCTCTCTCTCTCTCTCTCTCTCTCTCTCTCCCTCCCTCCCTCCCTCCCTCCCTTCCTCCCTTCCTCCCTCTTTCTCTCTCCATCTCTCTCAAATAAATAAATATAAATAAACAAAGTGTGCCTTCCTTCCCTTCCTGTCCTATCAGAAGAGATGCTTTTATACACAGGGTGGAGGCGGTTGTGTGTGGTTGATTTTCTTAGTATGACTACATACTTAAGGCATGAAAAGGGTTTCTTTTGGCTCACAGTTAGAGGTGACACAGTCCTTCACGTTGGGAAGTCATGGTGGCAAGAGGATGAGATGTTGGGTCACATTGTGTCCACAGTCAGGAAGCAGAGAGGGAAAAATGCTGGTGCTCAGCTCACTTTCTCTGCTATTATTATTATTATTATTAATATTATTATTATTATTATCATTATGTCTGGAACCTCAGCTCAGGGGATGATGCCACCCACTCACTGTTAAGCCTTCCTACTTCAATTAATTACCTAACCAGAAATTCCCTTACAGACATGCCCAGAGGTTTGTCTCCTAGGTGATCTTATATCCTATCAAGTTGACAATTGCAATTAATCATCAAACCCACCCAAACCAGAGAAACAAAGATCATCTTTCTTCTGCCTCTTCCTTTGCTCCCCTACAGCATGTTTTTTTTTTTTTTTCTGATATCCATTTGTGTCTTGGTTTTATGAATAACTGTTCTTCCTCTTAAAGTTGTAACAACCCCTCCCATACACACAGGAAAGAGCCATCTGTGCTGTGGTCACTGCTGAATTTCCCACGCATGGCAGTTTCTGGCAGTGTTTTTCACTGAGTAGTTGGGTGAGTGAGTGACTAGGGATGGACAGATTGATGGAAGGTAAAGGAAACAGTCTCTCTATTCACAACATGCTCCCTCCAATGTGTGCTTTCCCATACTTTGCAATTCTTGAGCTTTCCATGGGACCAAATGGGTGCCCTATAGCTTACTCAAATTCCAAGAGCCATTCAGAGCTAGTGACAACCCCACAAGATTTCCCTTCACTTCAGATGTCTACCCCAAGCAGCGAATCCCCACATTCCCCATACCTCTGTCCAACTTCACTGCAGATTTGAGGTTCCTATGACCCCAACACCCCACCCCCTTAGATTCAGCGAGGCTGGATCATGGAACTCAGGGAAACACTGTGCTTAGGTGTAGTGGTTTGTTAAGATGAGTATTTTGAAGTGTCCGAATGAAGAACTTAGGCCTTTGGTCACCATGCAGTTTGGGGCCATGCCACTCTCCAGGATCTACTTACTCACCTTGAAACTTTCCAAGCTTCCGTACTGAGAGCTTTTAGGGCAGACCCATTATATAAGCATGACTGGTGAAGTCCTTGACCGCTGATGACTAATTCCATCTGATCTCTGGCCCTGCTGTCCTATGTCCAGTGAGAGTGTGGGAGGATGTTCGACTAAAAGCCCTGACTCTGGAGCTATCCTTGCCTTCCATGGTGATCCGCTCCCACCTGAAGCTGGAGAGGGACTTGGCCACCTGTCATCTCATTAGCGTACAGATTTCAAGTGTCTAGGGAACTTTTGTGTTAGAAACCATGGACCAAAACCAAGGGTGATAACAAAAGGTGCTCTTATCACCCTTAGTCTCTGAGACTGAAGGGTGTCTCAAGAATGCAGGGAGGGTGACAGATACTAAATACTGAGTTCTTATTGTCTCATGGGTAGATGAGGTTCTGTCTGGGTTGTAGGGCAAGCATAGGAGAGGGAGGAAAAGGATGTCTGCACCTGTTACTTGTTTACAGCCACGCATCCTACTTTGTTTGCCAAAGAACATATCCAAGCTCTACTCTTGAAATTTTACCTTAGAGCTCAGCATTTCCAGGTGCAATCCACGCTCCCTCATCTTCAGGACACCCACTGTCTTGCTTGGCCACATCAATTCAGAACATGTGTCTCCCTTTAAGCTCCTTTCTCTGGCAATCTGATTTTGAAATTAATAGCATCATGCCTGTGACTCAGACAGCCATAGGTCTTTGAAATGCAGTATTCTTTATGCACAATAAGGTCAATGTTTAAGAAGCATGGTTTTTTTGGCTCAAAATGAGAGGATTCTTTCAAAGATAAATTTTGTACAGTTTCAAAGTCCTTCCTTTTGGGCAATGTCTTTGGCATGGGCTATTTCCTTGGGGGAATTTTTTGCCCCTTCTTGGAGTACTCAGTTCATTTGCATCTTTTTTTTTTTTTTTTGTTCATCTTCCCTCCATGGATTCCATTCTTGAAGTCTATGTCCAGGGAAAACAAAGCATCTCTTAGTGCTTACAACAGGTCGGGTCATAGCACTCACTTGATAAAGCCGATTCTGAGCCCAGGGCCTGCCCACTTGTCTATTCTTGGCATATCGCTAACCTCCCTGCCTCCATGTACAATCCCAACCTCCTATTCTGGTTTGTGTGGGTGTGATGGGTTAGAGGGAAGCAAGCTATCATGCAGGAGCAAAATTGTCAATTCATGTCCCCTACGAGTGTGGCTCAGTGCAGCAGGTGTGTTGAGGCAGGGCTTTCTGGTCTCGCCACTCTTGGATCATGCAAACAGGTGGTCTTAGAATGACGGTTTCTGCCTCCAGGGTCTTGAGGACTTTTCAGAGAAGTGTGGCTCAGGGACCTGCTGCCAGATGCAATCACTGTCTGGTTCTGACTTCAGCACAGTGCACAGTTCACCATGCTGCTAAAGCAGTGCTAGGCGCTCAGCAGTAAACAGCTGCAGAGCCACAGAGACAGTTCGTACACCTGGGTTGAGGGGCACCTCAGACGACACTGGGAAGGACTTCCTGTACTTTGCTGGCATATGTGTGCAAGTATATGTGTGGGTGCATGTGTGCATGGAGGCTGGAGGACACCTTCTGGTGCCATCTTCAGGAGCACCACCCACATCCTCTGACACAGGTTCTCTCACTGGTCTGAAGCTCACTACTTATGCTAGACTGGCTGACCAGCAAGAAGGGTCCCTTCTGTGTCCACCTCCCCAGTGCCTGGGGGTACGGGCATGCACCACCACGCCTCCCATATTTATATGGGTTCTGGGGTCAAAATCAGCTCCTCATGCTTGCAAGGATCGCACTTTCCAATTGAATCATCTCTCCTGCCCCAGTTAAGACTGATTTTTTGATTACTAAAGATTTCTTTTTCTATTACCATTATATGCATTCTCACTGGGGAGATTCCTCCTCCCCCATATATATTTTTTTTTTAATGGTTTGAAGGTTTACTGTTTGGAAGAGCATTCTGATAGATCTCATGTTTCTGTACATCATGATCATTTCTTTGTTTCTTTAGCATATCTTTCCAACTGTTTGCATATAAAACATTCTTGCGTGAGACAGAAAGGAGATTGCTCCTGGCCTTGGGGAGGCCTATTAAGATACTATGCCCTCTTGTTCAGGTGGAAGATAGGCAGGTTTGCTAACAGCTCTCTGGTGAGATTAGAGCTTCCTTTAAGTTGATGTCCCTGGCAGTAGTACTAATCAGTTCTGCATGTTCCTCCAAGACTTGGGGATCATGAGGATAGATGTGCATAGGAGTCACTTGAGGTCTGTGATGCCTGAGAAATGCTGTTCTGTGTTTCCAACTCAGGAGTCCATAGCACATATATAGCTATGACCGACTTGCTGGTTGTAACAGTTACTTTCTCACTGCTGTGACCAAATACCTGAACAAGAAGCAGCTTAAAGGAAGAAGGGTTTATTTTGGCTTATATTGTAAGAAGGGATATGGTCTATCCTATTGGGAAAGGCATGGGGTAGCAGGAACATGAGGCATCTGGTCACATTGCTACTGTAGGCAGGAAGCAGAGTGCAGGCAGGAAGCGGGGGTGGGGGTTATAATATCTCAAGGCCTGCCCCTAGAGACCCACTTCCTCCAGTGAGAGTTTAGCAGGTGCCATTGGGCAAGAGATAAAGACTCCACCCTTTCAATGCCATCTCATGGAGAGACCCTTGCCTGTGAATCCCTACTGAGTATAAAAACAGAGAAGGAAAGGGGCAGAGCATAAAGCAAAGGAGGGTGGTTGGAGTTGAAGTAGATACGTCCTCATTTTCTCATGTGTTTCCTTGAGACTGAGTCTCTTACTCAACGTGAGAGCCGCCATCTTCTCTCACTGACCAAGAGAGCCTCCATCTTCTCCCACCCAACATGAGAGCCGCCATCTTCTCTCACTCAATAACAGAGCTGCCATCTTCTCCCACCCAACATGAGAGCCGCCATCTTCTCTCACTCAATAACAGAGCTGCCATCTTCTCCCACCCAACACGAGAGCCGCCATCTTCTCTCACTCAATAACAGAGCTGCCATCTTCTCCCACCCAACACGAGAGCCACCATCTTCTCTCACCCAACATGAGAGCCGCCATCTTCTCTCACTCAATAACAGAGCTGCCATTTTCTCCCACCGAACATGAGAGCCGCCATCTTCTCTCACCCAACATGAGAGCTGCCATCTTCTCTCACTCAATAACAGAGCTGCCATCTTCTCCCACCCAACACGAGAGCCGCCATCTTCTCTCACTCAATAACAGAGCTGCCATCTTCTCCCACCGAACATGAGAGCCGCCATCTTCTCTCACCCAACATGAGAGCCGCCATCTTCTCTCACTCAATAACAGAGCTGCCATCTTCTCCCACCGAACATGAGAGCCGCCATCTTCTCTCACCCAACATGAGAGCCGCCATCTTCTCTCACTCAATAACAGAGCTGCCATCTTCTCCCACCCAACACGAGAGCCGCCATCTTCTCTCACTCAATAACAGAGCTGCCATCTTCTCCCACCCAACACGAGAGCCACCATCTTCTCTCACCCAACATGAGAGCCGCCATCTTCTCTCACCCAACATGAGAGCCGCCATCTTCTCTCACCCAACATGAGAGCCGCCATCTTCTCTCACCCAACATGAGAGCTGCCATCTTCTCTCACTCAATAACAGAGCTGCCATCTTCTCCCACCGAACATGAGAGCCGCCATCTTCTCTCACCCAACACGAGAGCCGCCATCTTCTCTCACTCAATAACAGAGCTGCCATCTTCTCCCACCCAACATGAGAGCCGCCATCTTCTCTCACTCAATAACAGAGCTGCCATCTTCTCCCACCCAACACGAGAGCCGCCATCTTCCCAGTCACGCTGTGTGGCCAGCAAGCACCTGCAATCCTCCTACCTCCATTCTCAAGACAGGGGTTACAGGTGTGCACAACTATGCCTAGCTATTTTTTTATTTTTATTTATCTATTTTGAAAGTGACAGACAGACAGAGAAAGAAGCAGGTAAATAGAGAGAGAATGGGCATGCCAGGGCCTCCAGCAAATGAACTCCAGATGTATGTGCCACCTTGTACATCTGGCTTATGTGGGTCCTAGGGAATCAAGCTTGAACCCAGGTCCTTAGGCTTCACAGGCAAGTACTAAGCCATCTCTTCAGCCCTCCCAGCTATGTTTCTATGTGGGTGCTGCGGGTTGAACTTAAGCTACCTCAGGCCCTGCCAGGCCCTCATGCTTTCACGACGAGTGCCTTTACTCACTATGCCACCTCACCAGCCCCAGCATTTATTTTCCTGCCTTGGGGCCAGTATCACAGAACCATCTTCCCAATATTCCATTACTAATTTCACATTATCTTCAGTGTCTTCTATTGCTAAATGAAACTTCCAAGAGTAATTTCCAGTGGGTGCAGGAGATGGAGCACACAGACAGATGCAGTAAAGCCCACTAGGCTCAGATGTAGCAAGGAATGCTAATGCATGGGAAAAGTATAAGCAGAGAACTGAATGGATAATTAATTTTAGTGCTGAGGCTCTTACGAAGTGGACCCTTGTGAGGCTATTCCCTCTGAATTGGAACATTGCCTCCTGATGGAAGGGGCAGAGTTCATAAGATGCAAGATCTTCTTCTGGTGCGAGGCTGGGTTCATAAGATGCAAGATCTTCTTCTGGTGGGAGGGGCTGGGTTCATAAGATGCAAGATCTTCTTCTAGTGGGAGGGGCTGGGTTCATAAGATGCAAGATCTTCTTCTGGTGGGAAGGGCTGGGTTCATAAGATGCAAGATCTTCTTCTAGTGGGAGGGGCTGGGTTCATAAGATGCAAGATCTTCTTCTGGTGGGAGGGGCTGGGTTCATAAGATGCAAGATCTTCTTCTGGTGGGAGGGGCGGGGTTCATAAGATGCAAGATTCCTTCCTGATGGAAACCTTTAAGGCTCAGGTTGCTCATGGGAGTTAGAAGATTCCCAAGGCCTTTTACCAAGGTTCTGTTAGCGTTAACAACTGCTGGCAAAACGAGGCTGTGATGTAGCTGCCTGCAGGCTGTGCAGGGACCCCAGGGATGCCGCCTCCTTCAGTTGTTGCCCATGCAGGGCTGGGCTTCTGAGAGAGGCAGCGGCCTTTGAGTCATCCGCACTGCTGCAAGTCATTCTGGGCTCAGCAAGCTGTCACTTGAGCGGAGGAACTGTTTCTTTGCTCTGTGGTGGTGCCCTGTGTGGAGTGAACAGATGTTTGTTCACGCCTCCTAAGGAAAAGTCACAGGAAAGTTTGGCTCTAGTTGATCATGCTGATTTTTCCCCCAACTCTCTGACCAATGTCTCATTGTTCTGCAAAGAACTGTCCTTTGCTCTCTTGTCTTTCTGCATTTACACTTAGGGGATGTTCTGGCTTGAGTAATATGCCCTTCCTTTCCTAGCTCTGTATCCTTCTCACCAAAGTCAGACTTGCCTAGGACCCAGGTCCAGATTACAGCCATTGCACAAAAATCTCACTGTTCTGCTGGCTGGACAACGTATCTTGTTGACCCTCTGACCCAAAGGAAGAAGACTTGTTGCATGATATTTTTCACTGCCCTCCTCCTCTCCTCCTTCCTCTCTCTCTGTCCTTCCTACTCCTTCATCTCTCCCTTTCTTGCTCTCTTTTGTGCCCCTTCCTTCTCCTCTCCACAAGTTGCTTTTAAGATCAATTTCTTGAGATTTGTCCGGGGACGTTCCATCAGTGAGATGAAGATGTGTGAGGACTGCTTGGAACCTTGAGTCCTTTTTATATAAAGAGGAATGTTAACTTTAGAGCAAAATTTTAATTGGATGTCTAAACTTCCAGATAAGCTTTTGTTCGCCATTTGTCATGAATTTACAGGGGGAAGGAAAAAAAATCAATATTCTACGGAATGTCTTTCATCCTGAGGAGGTTAAAAGACTTGAGCTGCAAAGCAAGGAGATCAGAAGAGGAACAGATTTATTTAAAAAAAAAAAAAAAGGAAAGGAAAGAAAAACCCATCTTACCAATGTCATTTGGAAGAACAGACCCTTTCTGAAGCAGTTTCTAATCTCTTTTACAAAGGCGATTGCTATTAATGGGTGACCACAAAGATAAGAAACAGGAAGAACAAGGCATAAAGAGGAAAAAAAAGAAAGCCAAGTACAATTTTCTGTTCTCCTCAGTGTTGGGGAAAGAGATCCCAGATATAAATGTGAACAATTTGCAAACATTTAAGCCAAACTTTCTGCCAAATTTCAATGCCTTTTTCAATTAAGACAAAAAGTATTCCTTTCTGAGCTAACTCCCACCAGATGGGAGGGGACAAGAAGGGTCACACTTCTCCCGCCTAGTTTTTCACAGGACCCTCCGAGTGTGGATAATCCCGGTTCCTGTGTGGTGCCGTGGTGCAGCTTCATACCTATTTCCATATTCTCTTCCACCCTCTTCCTTTGGCCCCTTCCTGTCTTCCCTCCTCTGAATCCCTTTCCTTTCCAACTAGTTCCTCTTTTATTTGGATATAATTTTGAAAATGTCCTCTTTCATCATCCATGACAATGTGTAGATGGGCTCAACGTTATGCAGGCATTGGCAGGGCTGTGCAGTCATGAGTGTGCCAGCATTGTAGCACGCCCTCCCCGCCTTTGGCTCCTCCAGTCTTCCTGCCACCTCTGTCACAAGACATGCAGGATATGATAGAGATGCCGCACTTAGTGCTGAGCGCTCCACTGTCACTTCTCAGCACCTTGATGAGTTTGGAGTCACCTCAGTGGTCACTGCCATCCACAGAGAGAAGCTTTTCTATCCCAAAGTGAGAGCAGTATTAACATATGGGCACAAACGTAATATTTAGAGGACATAATATATCCATTTAGCCAGACAACAGGAATAGTTCTCCAACTGCTAGGGCTTATGGTCTCCCCAGTCATTGTGTTTTGATTAGATTTTCAGCATGAATTCCCTCCCAGGCAGCAGTGGGTCTTCCCTTTAACAGACCACTGCCACCACTGGACCAGTTGCAAGCTTTTTCTCTTCAAAGCTTCTCTACATAGTGCTACTTGCCTTTCCTCAAGGGTAGAATGGAAGAACTTGCTGGCAAGTTCAGAGATGCAACTAATGTCATGTCTACCAGGAGGACTCAGTGTGTCTGTCCTATCCATGTAGCCTGTCTCCCTTCAGTGCTGGGGAGGGGAGATGAGCTAATTTTGAGTTCTTCACTACTAAAGTTTCCTCCCTTTTCTCTGTTCTGATTTTACTTTTTATTAACAAGGCGAATATAGTAGGTTTTGCATAATGCTGACTCTGCCGATGCGTTGACTCCCAGCAAGTCCTGTAGAACGGTGGCTGCCCTCAGCATGTGGAACACTTGATGCATCTGCTCTCAACAACAAGGAAATCAGGACCTTGGAGCTTCTGCCAGCCCCGTCTTCTGTAGCTAGGATACTGCAGTGGAAAATGGGAACAGAGCTGAGGAAGTACTGGGGAGGCTGTCTCAGGGATGATGACAGAAGATCCATGTGTGTAGAACTCTCAGATCTGTCCTTGAGGGTCCTATCTCTTTAATCCTCAAAGCCCCAGCACAGCCCTGGCACATGCCTGCTGGGTAAATGTCCATAGACTATTCTAAACCGCCAAGCTGTTAGAAGGCAAACATGTAATTTTGCTGCAGAAAAGGCAAAGCTGAGAGTTGGTGAGCCTACTTTGAACATTTAACAGTGGATGTAATATGGAAAACATTACATGGCATTTGAGAATATATAAGTTTTATGTGTCAATATCAGCAAGAAAACTTTAAAACAAGGTATTGTCGAGGGCCAAGAAGATTGGCTCAGTTGGTAAAGTGATTGCTGCACAAACAGGAGGCCCAGAGTTTGGATCTCTAGCACCCACGTAACAGCTGGGCATGGTGACATGCAACTGTGATCCTAGAACTGGAGAGATGGGCACAAGAGGGTGTCTGGGGCATGCTGGCTAGCCAGTAGAGCCAAATCTATCTCTAGGTTTCATGTGGGACTCTGGCTCAAAGAAGAAGGCAAAGAGGGATTGAGGAGGACACCCAACACGAACCTCTGTCCTCCACATGCATGTTTACACATGTGTTCACATGCATATGAACATGGATATACACACACTATACTTACATATACACTTTTATTTTTTTTTTTAGAAAAATGAGCCAACTGGAAGACAAGTCACCCCAGAGAAACATGCAGTTCACCTCATCCCCAGCTCTTCCAGTGTTCACTGTTGCTCCCCTTTTCCTCATAAAACTGTGGAGGGGGGGGGGGCGATTGAGTTTGTCTTTGAAATGACCTTGAAGAGTGGCAATTGGCCATAGCTTATGCTGGGATTTTGTAGTCAGCTTGCCAGGGCAATGTGAGTGGCCTTCAAAGCCCCCACTTCTGGAACACAGAGGACAGAGTGATCTGCCCCTAGAAATAGTTGCTCACAAGTGTGAGGAGTCAGGGCATTAATGCTGATTAATGCTGAACAGGAGTCCTCTACTCTACAAATGGCTGAGCGGGGCCTGTTCTGAGGGCCTAACATTGTGGAAGGCTCAGGTGTGTGTGTGTGTGTGCGTGTGTGTGTGTGTGTGTGTGTACCATTTGTTAAAGTATACACGGTGCCCCTCAAGATTCAGCATTCAGGTTGGCAGCGAACCATCCACTCTCATGCCTAGTAATGCCATTCAGGCCCCAGGGAAATGCCTTCCCACGTCTTGCCCAGTGTTCTCAAACAAACGATGACTGCATCTGAATGCCACAAAGGTTTGTGGGTTGTGCTTCTCTGAAGTGTGGGGAGGATTTGAGCAGCAAAACCACTTAGGTAAGACAAAAGACTGATTAAACTGTGAAGCTTTTCTCTCAGCAGGATGGTGGGAGTTGACTCTGTAAAAATGTACGTTTTATTTATTATTATTCTTAGTAAGACTGAGCACTTTCTCCCCTTCGTGGTTCTGGAGCTGCTAATAAATTCGTGTGTGCTCTTTTGCAGTAGTCACATAGGATGACTGAAGAACATTTTGAAATATTAACCGCGAGCCACTCTCAAGTCACTGGGCTGTCAATAGCACGCCCGGATGTGTGCAATAACAATTAAATTCAGTCACATATGGAGATTTTGCTGATGTTCACGTACATAAGTGTCATGAGTTGGCATTAAAAAGTTTGCCAGTTTTTAAGGATAAGAGGGCATATTTTATTTGTCGTTTGTTTGCTTCATATAACTTTAAGATGTTGAATATATGATATGAAAGCTTTTATTTATATTCTTTTCCCAAGGCCCAACAAATACTAGAATTGGGGCTTGTATAAGTCACCTTCTTGTTGCTGGGACAAAATATCTGATAAAAATCAATTTATGGGAGAAAGTGTTTATTTCTGCTTAGAGTTCCCGATGGCAGTTCGACAGTCCGTCCCTTGGGGAAGGCGGAGGGCGGGGAAAGCCCGAGGCACTTGGTCACACCGAGTTCACGGTGAAGGAGCAGAGTGGCAAATGCTACTGCTTACCTAGCTCTGTTTTGATATAGTCCAGGCCCCCAGCCCATGGTGCTGCCCCCAGTTATGGTCTAAGCACTCCCCCCTGAGGTGATTTTAGGTCCTGCCAAGTTAACAATATAAATCATTACAGGGCCTAATGTAAAATACCAGATTATGGTCATTGCTTGACAAAATGTTAGCTTCTGGGCTGAGGAGCTAGCCCCGATGGAAAAAGACTTGTCTTGTAGGCATAAGGACTCAGGTTTTACCTGAAGAGCTCATGTATAAGAGAAAAGATAGGCATGGTGACATATACTTAGATCCCAGCACTGGAGAGGCAGAGACATGAAGGGTATCACTTGGCCAACCAGTCTAGACAATTTGATGAGTTCCAGGCCAGGGAGAGACTATATCTCAAGGAAAAATGAAGAATGACATCCCAGGTTGTCCTCTAGTCTCTACACACACATATGTACACTTGTACATTCACACATGCACATGCACAAGCATGCATGCATGCCTGTCATCATATGTATGCACACATGAACATGCACGCACATACATACACAGACACACATGCACATGCAGACACACGCACACATGCACACCAGACAACATGCTAAAGGTCACCTTCCATCTCATCTAACATCTCCACATTATTGAGGAAGAGCTATAGAAGGCTGCTGAGGATTGTCCCATGTGCAGACAGTTGGGTTCTTTCCCCTTGCAGCTCAGGATAAGCTCAACAGAACAAGAGTGGGGCAGTGAAATGGGGTCCCCTGAGTGTTCTGTTCTCACAAAAGCTTTAGCTTCCTGAGCACCCATCACAAACTGGCTTGATCTCAAGCTTTTTGCCTTGTATTTAAACATATTCTTCTTTTCCCAGAATGGATATAAGTTTCTTGGTGAGTAATCATTTTTTTTTTTTTTTTTTTTTGCTACCATTTAAGGATGGTTTCTGTCTTTAACCATGACAGCAGCAGTAACATTCAATGACTAAGGAGGAGCACTTTGCAAAATTCAATGGGCTTATGTTTTATTTTTATTTTTATCTTACCACCTGTTAAGTTAGGGAAGAAAACCGTAGCTTCTGACATATTGATAAGTTCAGGGGAAAGGTATGTGGGAGGGCTTGAACCTTTCTTTGTTTTTTTATTTTTTTTATAATATTGTGATCAATCAATAATTTCCATCCATGTTATACATTTCCAAACATTTTAACTTTTTTTCTTTGGCTGGAAATGACAATATCACTTTAACTTTAGTCCTCCGAGAATGTATTTGCTGTGGTGTTTTAGATATCATTCCAGAAAATTATTAGTTAATACTCTGAGTAAAGAATAATTTGATGATTACAGTGCCGAATCTTTCTTTCTTCAGAATTTTTTTGGGGCCATGTATTCTGTCCAAAGTAAAGTTTGAGTTCTATTTTGGTTTAAATGTAAAAAGTCCCCCGTAGGCTCCTGTGTTGAATACTTGGTTCCAGCTGGCGGTGCTATTTGGAAAATTTGCAGAACCTTTGGGAGGTGGAGACTTGATCAAGGAAGTGGGACCCCGGGGACCGGATTTAAGATTTTACAGCTCAGCCCCACTTCCTATTTGTTCTCTGCCTCCTGCTTGCCGATGTGATGAGCTGACCTACCTCGCTTTACCCGCCACTCCTCCTAGAAACTACAAGCTAAAAATAAGTCCTTTACTTCCCTAAGTCGATTTGTTCACAAGAAGAAGAAAATATCTGATGCAGGCTCTTATCTACACAAAGAGAGACAATGGGAACAAAGTGTCAGAAGTAGTTAAATCTCTCTTCTAGGCTCTTGCACGTTCCTATTTGTTCTGTGCTGCTTAACATCTGTTGAACAGTGTTAGCGTGTAGTCCCATCTGAGTAACGTGGCTGTGGAGAAGGACTGAATGGATGATGGATGTAAAAGTGAACTGAAAACCAATTACATGGGTTAATAAGTGTCATCTGACTTACAGACCAAAATGGACACATGATGGCCTGAAAGCCAAATCTTGCAGGACACTCGTTTTTGTCAACAAGTTTTATTAGTACATGGCCACATCTACTGTGTTATATATTTCCACCATGAAGGACAAAAATGCATGTCAATGGGTTCTTTAAAGAAAATAATGCACTCACCTCCTTTAGTAGACTATTTTGTTATAATTCTCAAATGTGGAAATAAGTATCTGATATAAATTTTGGGGTAAAATCTTTAGTTGGGAGAATAACAGCTAACGAAATAATGGTAGAATTAGAAAATCTCTACCAATGGATATTTTAAAAAATTTGCATAAGATGGTGTTGGCCTGTGCTATATTCCCACTGTGGGAAAGCATGATACTAAATATTCATTGCTAATTATAATGGGAAAATTTTGCAATTTCATTTCTATGGGAAATTGTCTATGGGAAAGATCTGGCAGTCTTTCCCTTATCCATTCCAGCTAATTCATTCTCAGATAAAGTGAAGCAATGGATGTGATAATGGACGTGATATGCCTCTGAAATTGTCATTATGCGGTGTGTTCTTGTTAAAAATTTGCAAGGTGCATTTAGTCATGGTATTGATGTAATTTCCAGGTAGTAGGGAATACTGAGACTGCAATAATAGGCTAAATGACGCCAAAAGGAGACAGATAAATATAAATATATGCATTTGGATATAACATTCAAATAGAATGTGGGAACACTATGTTCAGTGTGGCATAAAAGTAAAACAATAAAAGATGGTATGAGCCAGGTAGGGAATTTGAGCACTTAAATTGAGTACAGATTTAGAGGATTTGAGGACTAGATACTTTATATTATCAATTAAATATTGTTAGTTGATAATATATCTTGTTAATATAACAATATTGTGGTTGTGCAATATTAAATGAAGTGTTTTAGTTACTTTCTATGTTTGGTATAGACACATAAACAAACCCATATGCAGAACATGAGTAAACATTAGCAGTTAAAATCTTGGTACAGGGCCTGGTGTGGTAGTACACACCTTTAATCCCAGCACTGGGGAGGCAGAGGTAGGAGGATCACCATGAGTTCGAGGCCACCCTAAGACTCCATAGTGAATTCCAGGTCAGCCTGGACTAGAGTGAACCGTACTTTGAAAAACAACAACAACAACAACAACAACAAAAATCTTGATACAGAAACAAGAGTTCGTTGTAGTAGTCTTTTACAGTTACTGTGTTGTATATTTCCAAAATAAACAAACATGAGAAGTAAATCCAACAAGCAACTGATTAAATGAAGAGCCAAAAAATTGACATATAAGAGAAGGAAGACAGACCTTTTCAACTTTACTTATGCTATGTGGTTTTTCTCTGGAGTGCCCTGTGCAGCTTCTCAGGTGAAAGAGTTGACATGAAGATATTTTTGTGATTTTTTTTCCCTGAAGGTATTCATTCCTAGGAATCCACCAGAGCAATACTTCCCCTCCCCTTATACAATTTCACTTTCCTAGTTGGTATCCATCATTCCAGCCTGTCAAAATCTTTACAGTTTTGATTGGTTCGTTCACTCTGCACATATCTTGCTCAGTCTTGTGACATCTGAAAGTTTGATGAGCTTACTTTCGATGTCTTTATCTAGGTAGGTAATAAAGAAATTCAATAGCAACCTCTTGCTGCTTCCTACCAGGTAAAGGCAAAGATACCATCACTTCTGGTGCCTCCCTTCCCGGCTGTGTCTGGCCTGCTCCTCAGCCCTGCTAGGACCCCACGCTTTAGTCAGTTGCAGATACAGCCTGCCATCCCTGCCCCAGAGACCCTGCACCTCAGCACCTCAGCTTCTCCCCCAGTGACTTTCCATCATGGGCGCTCCTGAGCTGTACCAGATACAGTGTGCTCCAGGAGTGTGAAAGGACCTCTCACCCACAATGACTTTCCATCATGGGTGCTCCTGAGCCTTACCAGATACAGTGTGCTCCAGGAGTATGAAAGGACCTCTCACTCACAATGACTTTCCAGCATGGGTGCTCCTGAGCTGTACCAGATACAGTGTGCTCCAGGAGTGTGAAAGGACCTCTCACCCACAATGACTTTCCGTCATGGGTGCTCCTGAGCTGTACCAGATACAGTGTGCTCCAGGAGTATGAAAGGACCTCTCACTCACAATGACTTTCCAGCATGGGTGCTCCTGAGCTGTACCAGATACAGTGTGCTCCAGGAGTGTGAAAGGGCCTCTCACCCACAATGACTTTCCAGCATGGGTGCTCCTGAGCTGTACCAGATACAGTGTGCTCCAGGAGTGTGAAAGGGCCTCTCACCCACAATGACATTCCAGCATGGGCACTCCTGAGCTGTACCAGATACAGTGTGCTCCAGGAGTGTGAAAGGACCTCTCACCCACAATGACTTTCCATCATGGGCGCTCCTGAGCTGTACCAGATACAGTGTGCTCCAGGAGTGTGAAAGGGCCTCTCACCCACAATGACATTCCATCATGGGTGCTCCTGAGCTGTACCAGATACAGTGTGCTCCAGGAGTGTGAAAGGACCTCTCACCCACAATGACTTTCCAGCATGGGTGCTCCTGAGCTGTACCAGATACAGTGTGCTCCAGGAGTGTGAAAGGACCTCTCACTCACAATGACATTCCAGCATGGGCACTCCTGAGCTGTACCAGATACAGTGTGCTCCAGGAGTGTGAAAGGACCTCTCACCTTCTGTCCCAGGGTTCTCATATTGATTCTGCAGCATGAGATTCTCTGAGGTCCACAGTGCTATCCCTGCACTTTCAGCTTGGGAACTGAGGATTTTCTACCCTGTGGAGCAAAGAGGGTTGAAGCATAATGATGCATTTGCTGCCCTTTCTTCATCTGGGCAGACCATTGAATTGTGTCTGATGACCAGTAGATATAATAGGTGGTGCTTTATGGCCGTAGATCATTTCTTCTGCTCTACTGGTCTGTATGACTTTTCTTATTGCTGGGACAAAATACCTGACCAAAAGCTGCTTAGAGAAGGAAAGAGTTTATTTTAGTTCATAGTTCCAGAGAGCAGAGTCCACCATGGTGGGGAAAGCCTGGCAGTAGAGGGAAGCTGGCTGCTGAGGATACAAACTCAGCTGATATCTTGCATTGTAAGTAAGTACTTTACTAGTGGAGATATCTTTCCAGCCCCCATGAGCACACACACACACACACACACACACACACACACACACACACATTCTTTTTTGAAGTGTGTTTTCACTTTAGCCAAAGCTGGCCTGGAATTCACTCTGTAGTCCAGACTGTCCTCACACTTATGGAAATCTTCCAAATTCAGTTACCTGAGTGCTGGGATTAAAGGCATGCACCATCATACCCAGCCACATTTTAAAGTAAGATTTGGAGGGAGATAAAATATGTTCTTTGCCATTAAATAAATCTCATTTTGGTAATTTAGTGTATTAGGGATTTTTGTAGTCAGCTTCTCATTGCTGGGTTGAGCATCCAACTAGACACTGTTTATGAGAGGAAGGGATTTATTTCAACCTTACAGATACTATGGAAGTTCCATCCATGGGGGAAGAAGCTGGCTTCCTTTCACAGATTCAAGTAGAAAGAAACCAACAGCCAGCACCATGAACATGAGCAAACAGAGCTTAAACTGCTCTCTCCACACCTTTGGGCTGTAAGTCAGATCCACCCCTAAACACATCATAGGGTTGGACAGTAAGGTCTGCCCCCAGTGGCACGCCTGATTATACCAGGGATCTGCCCCTAAAGAGGCTCAGGTAGGAAGTTTAATCAGAAATGCCTGAGTCTATGGGGCCATACAAACTATCACACTCAAACTACCACAGGAATGGGGGGACGGTGCAATGCACACACCACACACACACTTGCCTTGGTTTCCTCATTGGTGTAGTAAGCAAGATACTTAGCACTCATTTTATAGGTTAATTGTGATGATTGAGTTAAATATCTATTATCAAGCAGTTATAAAAAGTACCTGGAAATTAGTTGGTACTGTCTAAATGGGAACTGATATTAATGGTAATATGATCCTTATTAATATTATTATGACTACCACTACTATAATGGCTAATTTTCTCTTGCACATACTCAGGAGGGTATGCTTGTAACTAAACTGTGAACAAAAGTGTTCTCCTGGGCAGCTAAAGTAGTGATCATAAAATTATAGCGCTAACACATACTCCTCTCTTGGACCTTCATTCAGAGAATATTTGCCCTTATGCCGCATTAAGTGCTAACTAGTATGTGTTTGTTCAAATCCACAGCCTTGCCCATGTTGGACAAGTGAGCTACCAGTGAGTTACATCCTTAGCCAACTAACAAGCTTTGATCTGCTTTTATAGATCATAGAAAATTAGAAGCATTTGTTAAAAAAAATAAAAAAAACAGAGAAGTGGGACTGGGATATACAGAGAGGCCCATTTGTGATGACAGGTGACAGTTAACCATGAGGAAAAACACATGATTCAGGACTGTATTCATCCAGCATATATTTATTGAACAACTACTTTGTGTTAGGCACTGTTCTGTTCCAAGAAAATGCCAAAGTGAATGTGAATGATAAAGCCCTGGCCCTAAGGAGATTTCATGCTAGAGAGTGGGGTGGAGGACTGGAGAGATGGTTCAGCTGTTAAGGCACTTGCCTATGAAGCCCAAGGACCAAGGTTTGATTCCCCAGTACCCACATAAGCCAGATGCACAAAGTGACATATATGTCTTGAGTTCATTTGCACAGGCTGAAGGCCCTGGCATGACCATTCTCTCTGTATTTGCCCCCCACCAACAAATAAATAAATAAAACATTAAAAAGGGATTATGGAGAGCTGGAGAGATGGCTTAGCGGTTAAGCGCTTGCCTGTGAAGCCTAAGAACCCTGGTTTGAGGCTCGATTCCCCAGGACCCACGTTAGCCAGATGCACAAGAGGGCGCATGCATCTGGAGTTCATTTGCAGTGGCTGGAAGCTCTAGCGTGCCCATTCTTTCTTTCTCTCTCCTCTCTCCCTCCCTCTTTGTCTGTCTGTCACTCTCAAATAAAAAAATAATAATAATAAACAGTAAAGCAAAAAAAAAAAAAAAAAGAATTATTGAGCTTGCCTGAGAGTGGGTTAGAACAGAAAGAAATACACTAAAAAATTCAGTTATGGTCTGGAGAGATGGCTTAGCAGTTAAGGCACCTGCACACAAAGCCTAAGGACCCTTGCTTGTCTCCCCAGATCCCACATAAGTCAGGTGGGCAAGGGGATGCAAGTACAAGGTCGCACATGCACATAAGGTGGTTCACACATTTACAGTTCTATTACATTGGCTGGAGGCCCTGGTGCACCAATTCTGTCTCTCTCTCACACTCTTGCTCTTTGTCATTAAAGCAAGGCAAGTCTGTTGGGCTTGCCTCAAAAGAAAAAAAAGAATTTAGTTATTAGCGTCATATGGTAGAGAGCACACCCCGTCACTAAGGTGGTAGAGGGGATAATTAGAAAAAGGTGGATAAGACATGAAAGATGAAATGAGCCAAGGTTTCCTAATGGCTGAGGAACAAGTGTGCCATGTTGAGGCAGAAAAAAAAAGCAAGCATGAAAACTCCAAGGTATGAAAGAGCTCAGAGGATCCAAGCAGATGAAAGAAGGTGGGAGAAACTAGCTCCCTGTTGCAGTTACCTTCTCCTTGCTGGGACAAACCACCTGACCGGGAGTAGCGCATGCGAGATAAGGGCATATGTCTGCTTGCCGTTTTGAAGCGTGGTGGGTGGAGCTTGCATGCCCACATCAACAGGTAGGAAGTTGTCTTGGTGAACTAAGCTAGCCCTGGCAAAGGGGCTGGTCTATCTGGTCCTAAGGCCCACCCCCATTGACACACCTCTTCCAGCAAGGCTCCACCTCCCATAGGCTCAAGGAGTTTCCCAAACTGCTGTCCAAAGGAGACCAAGTATTCCAATCACATGAGCCTATGGGAGACATTTCATCCAGCCCACCATACTAGCTCAAGGCCTTCATGGGGACGGGGTGGAGCTGGCTGATCTGAGAGAATATTATAGAATTAGGAAGGGGTTAGCCCACACAGGGTGCAGAGAAGACAAAACTTTATTACTGCAACAGTGGGGCTCACTGCAAAGGTGTGACTACAAGGCTGTTGTCACCCAACACGAATGTAAGACATGTAATGGTTGTGACCACCGAGCTGACAATGGTGGGGGCCAGACTGAAGTCCGGAAGGCCTGCTTGGGACTGTTGCTACAGTGAACAGGGAGACGGTGATAGTCTGCATTAAAATGCTGGCACTCAAAAGGAACAGAGGGAAATACAGTTCTGACCTTTCCTGACGTTGTCTCGACAAGATTTCTTAGGAATGGAGGGCAGAGGGAACAGATTTAAACAAAAGACAGGAATCCATCAGGACTGACCATTGCTCCTTCACTTGAACAAGCATTGAGGGTGGTTCCATATTTTGAGATGAGGAAAATGAAGTGTGATCTCAGCAGGAGGGAGGCATCAAGATTATCCTTGGGTTCATGTTTGACTGGAGAAATATATGGAGGAGCCAGGCAGGCATTTGATAGCACAGTTCTATGTAAAGAGAGTGAGGTGGACTGGAGGGATGGCTTAGTGGTAAAGGTGCTTGCCTGCAAAGCCAAAGGACCCAGGTTCTATTCCCCAGGACCCACGTTAGCCAGATGCATGGGGGGGTGCACCCTGGAGTTCGTTTGCAGTGGCTGGAGGCCCCAGTGTACCCATTCTCTCTCTTTCTCTCTTTCTCTCCTCTTCTTTCTCTGTCAAATAAATAAATAAAAATATTTTAAAAGACAGTGAGAGACACAGTTCTTATTATACCAGGAATCTTCAAGGGGTGACTTATAGCACAACACTGAATTTGAAGGAGGCTATATACTTTGCCAGGTAAAGATTGGTGAAGGTTTTCATTGGAAGTAAATTTTGAAAACATCATATACATCAACAAGGAGAGGCCATTGGGGAGGGGGTAGGTCACAGATGAGCCTAATAATGGTACCAAACTGCCTGTATTTGCTGAACAGAAAACTAATAAAAAAATTTAAAAAAAAAACACCAACCACTTAATCAGGTAACAAATTTTGTAAGTATTTATAAAGCTCTTTTCTTTTTCGTGTGCAGTATGTATGTATGATGTACGGTGTGGTGTGGCAGATGTGTGTGCAGGGGACTCTTATGTGTGGAGGCTCATCTGCCATGAATTTCCTTGAGACAGAATCTCTCTCTGATCACAAAGGTTTTATTTTCCCAGTCCTCAGGGATTCTCAGCGTTCTGCACAGCTGAGATTACAGGCATGAGTGGTCACATCTAGCATTGTACAGGGGTGCTGAGAATTGAACTACGATGGTCTCAGGCCGTAATGCTTCTGTGGTGTAGCAAGTGCCCTTTCTTGCTGGACAATCTCCCCAGACAGGCCCCTTATAAAGTTCTTTTAAAGCTCTTCCCCCAAACAGGGTATGCCAATTTATAATCCCATCGCTGGGCAAACTGAGGCAGAAAAATTGACACAAATTCAAGACCAGCCTGGGTTACACACAGTCAATTCCAAGTCAGCATGAGCTACATGGTGAGACGGTCACAAAAAACAAAACAATCAAACAAACAAAAAAACTAAATTTTTTTTTTTTCCACACGTGTACTCTGGTTCACTTTGACCTCATGCACTTCTTAAAATTGTCTTTCTGGGAGTTTGTAAGCAAGTCCTTTCCCATTTGTTCCTCCTTCATTCCTCTTTGAAAACTACATTGATCTCTGATGATATATTAGGTGCTTGTTTTATCCTGCAGTGCTGGGTCTCAGGCTCTGTTTAGTTCAAGGTTCAAACAATCACTGTTTGATAGCTTCCAAAGATGGAGATATTGAGGATGTGGTGGGGTGGGGCCGGGGGAGATGGCTTAGCAATTAAGGCTCTTGCCTACAAAGCTAAAGGACCCCCGTTTAATTCCTTCCCTAGACCCACGTAAGCCAGATGCATGTGTCTAGAGTTCATTTGGAGTGGCTGAAACCCCTGACATGCCCATTCTTTCTCTACCTCCATCTCTATCTGCCTCTCTCTCAATTAAATAAATAAAAATATTTTTAAAAAAACATATGCCAGGGCCCTGAGTTGTATTAGGCACCTTAGCATCAAGGTTCTAGTGTCAAGGTCATTTGGCCTTGGGCTGGAGAGAGTTGAGTTTCCTCTGAGCATCCAGGACCTTGTCAGAGATGTTAATTAGCAAAGCTGTTTCGGGAACCTTCTCTCAGTCTGTGAAATCTTTGATTCTGTAAAGGGGCTTCCTCTTATTATTTTCTGTTAAATGTAGATTTTATGCGTTAACTTCTTAACAAGCACTCTCTGCCTCTTGCCTACCCCATCCATCCTTGAAGGACTGCCCCCATTTATTTTGCTGGCTAGGGCAATGATTTCATTGCCTCTCTCAGTGTGTGGGATGGCTCCACGGCAGTTTATCCAAGCCCCTTGGTGGGAGAGCCTGCTGAATCTGTAAAGGTGTTATTATTTACTCTTTTAATATTCCTAAACAGTGGATTGCTTGAAATAAAGGTGTTGGGCTTAAGATCCACAGAGCCTCTGTTGACTGCCGGCAGCAGCGGTACCTGCTGTTTCCAGCCTCTGGACCCCTTGAGTAACACGTTCACATTTTGCCAAATATAGACTATGCCATTCAGATGGGGTGTTCTGCCTGTTGTCAAAGACTCCTTGCTGCTCCTCTCAGAGATTAAGAGAGAAATGGAATCTCCATGATAAAAATAAGTGTCCAGGTCTTGGATCAAGCCCATGAAGTCTGGAGGAGGGGAGATGAATTGATGTCCTTTAGCACCAGCCAGAGTTGACACTTTTTTTTTTCTGCTGCTAGATGTTGAGCTGGGAATTAATGACTCCATTAAAAAGAAAAAAGAAGAACGACTGGGTTGATGACTCAGTAGTTAAAGGCATTTGCTTGTAAGCTTGCTGACCTGAAGTCTGATCCTCCTCCGCCCACATAAAGTAGATGGAAAGTGGTGCAAACATCTGTAATCCCAGTGCGCCCACCGCAATGGGTGGTGCAAACATCTGCAACCCCAATGCACCCACAACAATGGGTGGTGGAGCCAGGAGGATCTGCAGTGGCAAAATGAAAGACTGTGGCAAAAATAGGGTGTAAAGAGGAGATAAGCATCCCAAGGTTGTCTTTGGATCTCTATCCTTGCACCATAGTATATGTGTGCCCATACACTTATGCCATACACATATATTCACACCCATACACACACACACACACACACACATAATAAAACACAGAAACAGAAACAAAGTCTAAGTATAAAGCAGTGGATTTGGTGAAAACCATTCAGGTAACGGCGGACGCTTAGGAGGTGGGATGTCTGTAGCATCTGGCTAGGTCCACCTTTCCCGGACTCAGTTCAGTGTGACTTATTTCCCACATTTTGCGCACCCTCCACCAAAGCCACCTCAATCATTTCTTCATGAGTCAAATGAATACTTAATCTCTGGATTGTACTGTCTGCACTCATACATTTTATACTTTATTTATGGGTACGTTTTAGATGGAGAGAGAGTTTGTGTGCGGGGTTTTAGTCTGTCTCTTCTATTTATAAATGCAGGTATCTCTAAGTTTCAGTGTTCCCACTCAGGAAATGGAAATGATGACAAACAGGAACCGTCACACATTGTACTGTGGGAACTCAGGAGGTTTGTTTTCTGGGTTTGTGTCTTGTTGACTGTGTGTTGCTAGGCAAATTGTTTGGCTTCTCTGGGCCTCAGTTTCCTCATAGTCTAAATGAAATAATACTTGCAGTGTAGTCATAAATAAGATAGGGAAATTGTTTCTTGTGTGCATGGTCTCTAAAGCAGCATAGTATGTCACAGCTTCTAGCATTGCAGCTTTTTCTACATGCACCCTGAGACTCTAACATAGCTTATGGTATTTCAGAATTCAATATAAATTGGGCCAGCCTTAAGCTTATAGACAAAGTATATGATTTGCACCTTATCATGCTGTGATCTTGTATTGAGGCTTGACAGCATCAGTCCCAAAGACAGCAGTGCGGCAGGCCCGGGAACACAAAACCAGGAAACTCGCCTGTCACTCAGAACCCTCGAGGACCCAGGAACCTGTGCTGCTTGAGGGAAGATCCTGATACAGTGAAATCCCAGAGCCAGTGTCCCCGAGGCCAACGTCGGCTGGGGTTGGATGTGTCTCTCAAAGGTCATGTGTTGGAAACTTACTTTCTGATGTGGCAGGGTTGAGAAGTGGCACTTCAAAGAAAAGATGGATGGGGGTAATGAGAGGAAAACGAATAAGGTTCCCCTTAATGTCATTGCTGTGGGGATGGGTCTCTTACAAGAGAGTTCAGAGAGGGAGACACCCAGAAGAATTCAGGATAGGAAACTTTTCTCAGCCAGTCCAGAGCTTTTATTATTATTATTTTGAATATTTTGATGTTAAAACATGCTTTGGGGACTGGAGAGATGGCTTAAGGCAATTGCTTGCAAAGCCAAAGGACCTAGCTTCAATTCCCCAGGATCCCACATAAGCCAGATGCACAAGGTGGCATATGCATCTGGAGTTCCTTTGCAGCAGCTGGAGGCCCTGAAGCACCCTTTCTCTCTCTCTCCGCCTCTCTCTCTCTCTCTCTCTCAAATAAACAAATAAATAAAAATACAACATTTACAAAAAGTGCCTTGGCCCAGCTTGCTAGCTGAGTGCCAGTTTTGTGGGAGGATGTAGAGCTGATTTGAGGCTGTGCAGTGCCCCACAGCTGGCCAGATGATGAGGCACAGCTGTGTCTCTGTTACCATAAAGCGTTGCTTGCTGGCCACGGAAGGGAAAGAAATACAAGGCTCTTCATAGCCAATCCTTTGTCTGCCTTTGCTGTCTTCTTGTTTTAGAAAGCCAATGTCAGTAAAGTAGAACCTGGCTTTTTGAGAGTTGTTTTCTTTCTAACATTGATGTGGAGTTGTATCTCATTGCTCAGCCCTGTCTTAGAAAGGCTAGGCAAGTTCATTCAAACTCTCCTAAAATTTAAATATGAAAATTCTCTAATCTCTCCTCCTTTCTTTGTCTTCTCCATGAGTGATCATTCTTTAAGTTTCGTAACTTTCTGAGAAGTGCTCTGGGAAACACATTGATTTTTATTTAAATTCAACAGTGGCCTGGCGTCCCACATGCCTTATTGATATCAACATAAATCTTGCTTAATTTAAACTGCAGAAGGTACTGGACTCATTTGATTTCTTTCCCAGGACCATCTTTATACTGGGTCCTTGTCTGCGGGAAGAGAAGCTCACTGCTTTACTTTCCCTCTTCCACACCTCTGTCCTGGGGCTCTGGGCTGCACAGAGATTCCTGGAGACTTGAGAAGTTCTCTGCATGTGTGATTGGGGGGTGCTGGTGTGGGGGTGTGAAGGAGATGTACTCATCTATTTTCCATCTGTTCTCTGTATTTTTCATTGCTAAGTTCAGTAACGTTTACAAACACAATGATAAAATAATTTCCACCCCTCCCACCCCCAGGAACCTCTGCCTTTCTCATTTGGCAAAAGGTACATTTTTATGGTTGTAATGCCAAACTTTCAGGATGAGTCAGTGTCCAAAACAGGACTAGTCATTAATCTCAAAGATGGCAAAGTAGATATGAAACATGGATTATTACAACAATTTTCTCATGGAAGCATTTTCCTGACCTTCCAGCTTCTGGACTTTGTGGTTTTCTCTATCCCTTTCCACTCCAAATTGGAATTTGGCAGTTTATTCTGAAGCACTGTGGTTTTGTGTGTGTGATGTGTATGTGGAGATAGATAGATACATGTATGCATATATATATATGTTTACACACACACACACACACACACACACACACACACACACACACACACACATTTCTCTGTTAGAGAGGTTGAGTGAAAATTCCAGTAAAGCTGAGATGTCTGTTGCTTTAAGGTGGTAACTCAGGTCCAAGGGGCATGATAATGTTGAAGAATAATGAAGCAATGGCAGGAAGAAAAATTCCAGGATGGAGAGAACAATTCTTTGTGAAGTTCTTTCCAGGAGGGAGCCATGGCTGGAGTGGCTGATCTGACATGTTTCCGTAGCAGGGCTGGAACAGAAGTTAACATTTAAAAATCATGGCATCGTGACTATTGGAGAAGGAAAGAGAATGAACTGAACTTACAGAATGCCAAATTCTCAGTTTTCAAAAAGAAAATGAGAACGTTCCTTCTAAAGGGACATCACCACCTTCCTGTCTGTCCAGAGTCAGGAAGAGAGGGCAGGAGAGGCAGAAAAGCTCTCAGGCAGGCTTTGTGGGGAGGAACCAGCTCAGAGAGCAGCTTCTGGGGCACCTGCAAGCTGTGCTCAACGAGCAACCTGGACCTGGCCTCACAGGGGGTTGGCTGATCCCCAAAGATCTGTCTTGTGGGAATGGTCCCAGCTGCTGATTGGAAAGTAACTGTGTGTGTTTGTATACATGTGGGAACACATGTGTGTGCTCATGTATGTGGAAGCCAGAGTTTGATGTTGGCTGTCTTCATTAGTTGCTTCCACCTTAACTTTTTGAGACAGGGTCTCTTACTGGTCTTGTAGTTTACTCCAAGATTTGGGAGTTCCTGTCTGTGCTTCCCCAGTGTTGGAACTATGGATATTGGGCATTTTGACTTGGGTAATAGGGACCTGAACTCAGGTCCTAATGCTTGCATGGCAAGTACTTTACTCACTGAGCTGAGCTGAGCTGTCTCCCCAGGCTCCTCTCTTTTCAGTTTCTGAGGTGATGTCAGGCTTGGAATGGAAACAGCTCAGGCTCGTTTTGGAAGGAGACCTTTGAATAAGAAAGACTGCTCAATATCTGTGGAAACATAATTAAGTAAGTGAAAGTTGCAGGCTATGTTTTCCCTCAGGTACATGAGCCATTGTGTTTCCAGGGTATAGCTATCTTTATGTAAATCTTCCTCTCTTGCCAGAGTGGATTTTTCTTCATCCTTTCCAGTTAGTTCCTTGCCTCTAGATTTGACTGCAATTCATGTTGCGTTGTCACTTGAGGCTCTGAGTGACAGGTTTGACTTAATTCTATAAATGTCGTATACATCTATAATGATGCAACCATCTCTTGGTATCCATGGGAAGTTGGCACCAAGCTCCGCCACATGCCAGTTCCACCAGCGGTCAAGTTCTTTCTATTCAATGTATCTAATCACAGCTCATCTTCCCATATTTTTATTTTCATTTCTGGAATTTTCAAATGCAAGTTGTTTTTTGCTGAATCCCATCCCTCCTCCAGTATATTGTAAAGTATCTCTAGATCACATGTATGTCTAATGCTTTGTTAATGACATATGAATGGTATAATACGTTCTTTAGTCACTAATAACCAAGATGGAATAGTCAGTACAGATGAACATGGGAACAATAGTATTGATCTAAGCTTGTTTGGATGCATGGATTTTGAACCCACAAATATGTAGAGGCAACTATATAGGAAGAAATACTTTGAAAATGTAAAGCACCAATGAAATATAAATTAAGTGAGTATCTTAATTATCTCCTGAAAATTAAATGAATCAAAGTTACTTATGCTATCCTCACTTCCTGAGTTTCTTAACAATGGGAACTCCCCGAGTTTCGTAGCTTCTTAACAATGGAGTCTACCATATAATGTCTTCCAGCCCTCAACTGTAGAGCAGTTCTGTATTCATTGTATAAGGGATTGTACCTGAGCCTAAGTCCTCTACCCTGACTGCTGGAGGTTTAATATAGTCATAAAGCACAAGGACAGTTTAGTTAGAGAGCTGAATTCAAATTCTGACTCTACCCCTTGCTAACTAAATAACTGGGGCATGGGACAAACATGATGCACAGATCCTGGCTGAAGGCTGTTTTCTCATAAATGGCAGTTGGCAGTGTTATTTTGTTTCTTATATACAAACGTAGCTTGATAGTATCCATATGCATCAGACATAATTGAGTTTTGAGAGCAAATGTTTCATGTCTTAGAATTAATCTTATTTATTCCTTGCATGCTCAGAGATTTTGAATTGTCTATGTTCTACTGTGGTACTTCTTTTGTCATAACTTAAATTTTACTCTGTTTAGCAATAGCTCATCCATCTAGAGGCCTCTCATTCCAGCGTTGCTCCTTTGAGTTGATATAGTTTCTATATCATTTTATGAGGTTTTTAGCGTCTAATCTGTGGGACAATGGAGTGATCAGAGGAAGCACGTGACCAGTGAAGGCAGACCTGAAGTAGAGGTGATGTGTTACTTCTTAAACCCAGCGGCCACTTCTGAGTATCAGCATTGCTCCTACTCCGAGTGTTGTAAAGCTCAGAATGCTAATGTTGTTTTGCTTAACAAAGAGGTTACTATGGTCTGTTAGTGATGATAACACCCTTTATAAGGACATTGGTTCTACCATACTTTCACTACACAGAACACTGTGATCCCAGAGGGGCACTGGATTTTCCCCACATGCAATCTAAGCAGGTTTGCAGTAGGTTTTCCAGTGAATGCTAGCTAAGCATCCTCCAAATGGACACTTGACATGTCCCCTTGGAGATATTGCCATGGTCAGGTCCAACAGGTGAAGGGCTCATTCCTGCAAGACTGTACCAACTTGCTCTGTGAAGTGCAAGCATGCAGGTAAGTTATCGTCACTCCAAACCAGCCAACTATAACTCAGTATTTCCCTCCCCCCAACTCTGTCCTAGGGTCCAGTTGACTTTTTAGAGTGACTCACAACACACAGGGAAAGGTATTCACTTATCTATTGTAAAGGGAGTTGTAAACAACACTGATGGGTGGCTAGATGGTGGGCTGTGGGAGGGAGAGGGGCAGAGAGACCTTGCCCTCTCACTTTCTCTCTGGGCCTGCAGTTCTCTGGGTACCTCCGTGTGCAGCTACCTGGGGGCCCTCCTAGCCTTGTTCTGGTGTTGAGCTACCCAATTGCTCCCCAAGCTTTGTTCTGTTGGGTTTTTCCTGGAGCCTTCATTACAAAAGTCTGATTAAAATCATTTGCTATTGGTGATCAACATACCCTCAGCTGCTTTTCCTCCCCAGAGATTGGTCACTGGTGCTGAAAATCTCTACCTTCCAATCATGTCTTGGTCTTTCCAATGACCAGAGCTCCTATCCTAAATCTAGAGACTTCCAGAGATTAGCCACCATCTCACTGGCGTGCAAAAGGCCCTTATCACCCCAGAGAGGGCACGGACTTTAGGAGCTGGATGAAATCTATCAGTCTATAGTTCTCTCTCTCTCTCTCTCTCATCTTACTTTCCTTCTCGGTATCTCTCTCACTCACAATACATGTATCTGTCTAAATATCACATGACACCTCCCCTACCTTGGGCGTGGACTAGCACACAGGGATTCTCCTGCTCCATTCTTTCTTTTTTTTGCTATTCTAAATACAGAACTTGTCCTTCCTTCGAACACCGTGTATTGGAATGCTTGTCTTTTCCTACCTAATCTTCCTCGGTAAATTTCTGTCCTAATACTTACATCTAATATGCCCTCCCTTTTTTTTTTTTTGTAAGGTAGGGTGTCACTCTGGTCCCGGCTGACCTGGAATTCGCTCTGTGGTCTCAGGGTGGTCTCGAACTAGCAGTGATCCCCACCTCTGCCTCCTGGGTGCTGCCATGGCCAGCAACGGTCCCATTTTTTAAAATTACAAAAACTTCTATCATTTGCTCCACTTTCTTTCACTGGATCCAGTTTTCCCTCATACCCACAGGTCCGTTGCTGATCCCAGTCTTCCCTGCTGACGTAGAATAAAGAGATGCTCTGGAGGACCTCTGGGATCTTGGGACTTCCCAGTGAGTGTGAGCATCTAACCCCTGCAGCATAGGAACCCATAGGGCGAATCATTTTTCCACAGTTTCCCCTGGCTTCTGATGAACGAGAGCATGTATCTAAGTATTGTATTCCTCATTCATATCTTTTATGATCTGGGTTTATTGAGGTTGGAAACCAAATTCTCTTCTCCCCTCTTGTTGCATTTTTTTTCTTCCTGAGGTAGGGTCTCACTCTAGCCCCGGCTGACCCGGAATTCACTCTGTAGTCTCAGGGTGGCCTCGAACTCACGGCGATCCGCCTACTCCTACTGCCTCCCAAGTGCTGGGCTGAAAGTGTGTACTGCTCCCAGTTACTAACATGCCCCTTCAGGAGTAATTCAGCCACATGCATATAATTTCTTTCCAGGGTCCCCGAATCACTTGATCCTCAATATTGCATCTAGAAACCATCCAGCAAAATGATCTAACACATTTCTGAAAACAGTTGAGTTACTTTCATGAATGCTTATTTATTCATTTTTCTATTAACTCTGGACTTCCTCTTGGTGACTACATTTCACTGATGCCTGCTCAATGGCTTTGTTTGGTGTCTCCCCTAGGGAACATTCTTTTTCTGTCATCCTTGCCTATCTTAGATTATGTAAGCTCCCAGAAGGCAAATACTTGGTCTTTTAAAATTGCATTGTATAGTCTGTGTACAAATGATCAATTAATTCTCAAAACACTGACAGTGGTACAAAGCACAAAGGAACTGATGGTATCTTAAATGATTGAAATGATGTCTTTAATGTATTGGTTATCTTCAATTTTTTCTCCTAATAAAAACTGTCAGAAAGGAGGAGATAATGTGAAAGTATATCGAGTTTCTCTGAACTAAAGTCCTGGTTAAATTGAAATTCTTATGAAAAGATCAGTCTTAGGTATTTCTGTCTGTATCCACACAGTGTTCCTGTCAGATGCATCTACTGGTCTCCTTTAATGGTTCTTGTAAGATTAAAAGGTTGAGGAATTACCACTGTGCTAACAGAAGAGGTGAAGGGTCCATACTTAACCTGGGTCAGGGGTTGGTGAGTGTTTTGTGTAAAAGGCCAAATGGTGAAAATCATTCCAACTCTTTGTGCATATGGTCTCTGTCACATCTATTCAACCCAGCTGCTCCAGTGTGGAAGCAGCTGCAGACCATAGGCAAATAAATCACTGGGTGTTTTAATAAAACTTTATTTTCAAAAACAGCCACAGATTTGGCATTTGAGATGTAGCTTGCCAATACCTAATGATTAGACTAAATTGTATTGATTTATTTGGAGCCAGTTCATAAATGTATTTATAATACATTAAATAGCAAGGAGAGGAGAGACACCACCCGCCCACTGTCTTGGTCAAGAATGTGAAAATAAGAAGCTCGGGGCAGTGCGCTCTGTCACCATAACACTCAAGAGGCTGCGACAGGAGGATCATGAATTCAAGGCCAACTTTGGCTACATAGAGAGAATATTAATGAAATGTGAGGGAGCTGGAGAGATTGCTAAGTGGTTAAACGTGCTTTTTTGCAAAGCCTGACAGCCCAGGTTCAGCTTCCCTGTGCCCACATGAAGCCAGATGCACAAAGTAGTGCATGAGTCTTGAGTTTTTTTGTTTTTATTTGCAGGGGGTAGAGGCCCTGGTACATACATACTCATTCTCTGTCTCTCCCCCCCCATATCTCAAATAAATAAATAAAATGTTTAAAAAGTGTGAATGTAGTTTTCATGACATGTTTAGATCATATATATATATTTTTTTACTTTGGTTATTCATGGTGCTCAGAAACACCCGAGCAAAGGTACGTTCCACAGGGGTTATTCTTACCTCCAAGTATCACAGGCATTTTCATTTCTAAGATCACAGCTACTCAGTCTTAGTATAGGATCCTTTCCTTCCTAACTGCTAGGTTTGAAGAATCCCTGCAGCAGGGATGGTTAACACGGTCAATCTGAAAAGATCTAGGACCACCTAGGAGACAAGCCTTGTAACTGAACATTTCTTCCTGGTGTAAAACACACTGTGATGATCCTCCCGACCTACGTAATAGGTTTGTGGCTATAGGCATGTGATCTGTGCTCTGGACCACTCTGTTCCACACAGTTCTGCTTTAAAAATCCAGAAATAGGACTAGGGAGATTACTCAGTGGTTAAAGGCACTTGTTTACAAAGACTGCAGCCTAGGTGTGATTCTCCAGTACCTGTGTAAAGCCAGGTGACAAAGTAACACATGCATCTGGAGTTTGTTTGATTGGCAAGAGACCCTGGTGTGCCCATGCTCTCTTTCCTCCCTCTCTCTGAAACAAATAAAAAATATTTAAATATTTCAGGAGCAGTAAACTTACATGGTCCACTTTTTCTATGACGCTAAGCAAAATAGTTGATTGATTTAGTCCTCGGCAGAGAGGTGTGTGTGTGTGTGTGTGTGTGTGCGTGCGTGCGTGTGTGTGCTGGAGAGAGAGAGAAAGTGGAAGAGAAGGGAAGAGGAGATTTGGAGGGAGGGAAACATAGAGAGAGAGGAGAGAGAGGAAGAGAGAGGAAGGAAGGAAGGAGAGAAAGAAAAGGAGGGAGGAGAGAGAAGAGAAAGACTTATCTACATACTTAAAAAAAATTCTAACACCTTAAAAATTCCCCAGATTTACTGCATCTGAGTCTGGCGTTGGAACCTAGGCATTAATATTGATTGATTAATTAAGCAAACTCCCGTGTAGATTGTTTTCTATCACTACTGAATCAAATTACCACAAATTTTGTAACATATTCGAATATTTATTCATTATTTTTATTCATTTATTATCTATTTATTCATTTAATAACACTGGGTCTCAGGTATTCCAGACATGCCTCCTCTTTATGTAGCCAAGGATGACCTTGAACTTCTCATCCTTTTGCCTATACCGTCCAAGTGCTGGATTTGTCCACCACACCCAGTTTGTATAGCTCTGGGGATTGAACCCTGGGCCTTGTATATGCTAGAAGCCCATACTCTACCAACTGCACTACACCCCATTCCCAAATTTACTCGCATGAAACAGCATAAATATTTTATTTCATATTGCAGTAGGAAAAAAATCTGGTGTCAATCTCATTGGGTGACAATCCTGTGGCTGTCTGGGCTCTGGAGGCAGGTGGAAGAGTGCATTTTCTTGTCTTTCCTTTCTCAAAGCCAGCAATAGGGGGTCAAGTTCTCCTGGATGTCATGCTTAGGGCTTCTTGCAAGGTCTTTTCTCAAAGCTCTCTCTTGCAACTGTCTTCCCTTTGAAGACTTTTGTATTGTGCCCACCCAGGTAATCTAGGATAGCCTCCTTAAAATCAGCTGATCAGTAATTTTAATTCTGTCATAACCTAGCATGCTCACATGTTCTAGGGATTAGCATGGGAAGCCCATTGCTCCACTTATACCACCATGTAATCCCAGCTCTGAATAGAAAGAATTTCCTTTCCCATAGAATCATGCCATTTTCTCCTGTGTTCTATTGGTGGATAGTGTAAGAGCATTTCTTCGTTCATTTGTTTATTGTTTAAATAAGTAATGAGTTCCCATGTGTTCCTGTACACCTAGCAGCCAAAGTCTACAGAGAGAGAAAGACAGTCAAACAGAGAAGCTGCTGGTGGGGTGTCACTATGGTTTGAATGTGAACTGTTGCCCATAACCTCATGTGTTTGTGATGAGGCCTCTTGACCTCTATCCAGTGGAGAGTTTGGGAGGTGGAGCCTTGCTAGCAGAGGTGTGTCACTGAGGATAGACCTTGGATCTTACTGTCCAAGCCCTGCCTGTCAGTACTAGTTAGCTCACTCGTGCTGATTCCTCCCTGCTGATAGGCAATATGTGAAGCTGGGAGCGAGATTCCTGCTCATACCATTCTTTCTCCACTACGAGGGAACTTGCCCTGGAGACCGGAAGCTGAAGTAAAACCTTTCCTTCCATAAAGTGCTAATGATTGAGTGTTTGGTCTCAGTAATAAGAAGGAAACTGCTACAGGTAACACAGGGAGGTCCCTTTCTTAAAGTTTGAGACCAGCATTCACTTTCATATAGCTTGAGGAAGAGATTCAGAATTAGGGGTGGGGCTATAGAATGCTAAGTACCAATAGGTACCTCCCCTGGACATTTACCCCATTATCTGGAGGGCTTACCTTCAACATGTATGGCGGTTGCTTATGACTGCTCTTTTGCAGCTGTGGAAAGTCTCATTAATATTAAGCGAAATAGGATGGGAGGGATGGCTAAGTGGTTAAGGCACTTGCCTGCAAAGCCTAACAACTGAGATTCTATTCCCCATTACCCACATAAAGTCAGATGTACAAAGTGGTACATGCATCTGGAGTTTATTTGCAGTGGCTGGAGGCTATGGTGCACTCATTCTCTCTCTCTGCTTGCAAATAAGTAAATAAACATTCTAAAAATATTAAGGCAAATTACAGCATATTATTCTATGAAATAATGTGCATATTCCCATAATACAACACTAGAATACATACCCTTCCTCTGAACCTTGGAAAACTTAATTACTTTCTTCCATGTTTGAATGACTTTCTAGGGAAAAACAAAACCAAAAAAAAAAATGGGAAGAAAGAAACCCAGAAATCTGACCCATGCTCTGTGGTCATAACCTCCACACAGCCCTGCAAGCATTTAGCCCTGTGGCTGTGTTCTGTCTGAGGCAACAGAGCACCATGTTCTTGGTGGAGTGCAGTCAGTATTAATTTTATTGGGCATAACAGGACTCCCAGCATGCAGTCACAGTGTTGCCATTGGCAACACCCTAGTTCATCCGGGTATCAAAGTAGATTGGATGTGAAGGTTTGGTGCCTTGTGGATCTCAGCAGCGAAGGACAATTTGGGGAATTGGAAGCCTGCTGCTCTTCTGAAGGGTAAGGGGGTCCAGGCCAGCACTCCGAGGTGCCCTTGTTCTCTTTTCTCCTACCCTAGGCATGGCATTTCTACTTGGGGTGTTTTCTCCATGAATCTGCTTTCAGTGAGTTGCTTGATTCCCACGAATAAAAAGATTCAACACTGTGTGCCAAGAATATAGGCAGTGCTTTCCGAGCTGGCCGTTTTGCACCTATCATAGGATGGCCAGCATTCACAAACATTGGAGGGACATCTTACATGCAACATAGAGATTACTGGGTTTCACTGAAAATGTCTAAAACAACAACAACAACGAATTATAAACCAACAGAAAAAAAAAAATCCCTGCTTTTCTAGAGTTTCTTTGCTGTGTTTTAGACATCAATGCCTTGTGTGGAATGGTAAATAGCAGAGTGAGAGACCCAGTGAGAAGATCCAGAGAGTTAATGCAGCAAATACAGGTGTATCAGGATCACTTAGAAAGGGGCATTAGGCCACATTTTTAGGCCAGGTAAGGATTTCTGGAGGAGTTTCTGCTCAAAGGTGACACAGGAGCTAGGAAGGACGAGAATTCTAGGGGTTATATGATGCATATTTCCAGGGAGGGAAGTATATCTCTTTGTGTGAGATACTTTGAATGAGTTCAGGTGGCAATCTTGGCATGGGGAGAGGGTGGTGGGACATTTTATACGAGGGAAGCTAAGCTGCTTCATTGCTTTGTTTAGGGCTCATGGAGAGAGTGTGCATGATCACCAGGTAAATGTGGCAGAGTAGAGATGATTACCCCACTTTAAGAAAAACTTCAAGCAATTGGCCAAATATGTGTTTATGGGTACATTAATAATACAGCGCTGTGGAGTCTTTCATTTTATTTTGCAGATATCTGAACTGTGCTTGTGTGTGTTTGCTTTTATGCGTGTGGGTGCACATGTACGAGTGGATGGCTGTGCGCTTGATGCACAAGCACCTGCTTACTATAGAGGCCAATGTTCAGTGTCCTTGTCATCTGCTTGCCACCTTGTTATTGTTAATTATTCGTTTTCTCAAAGTAGGGTCTCACTGTAGCCCAGGCTCGACCGTGCAGTCTCAGGATGGCCTCAGACTCACAGCAAGCCTCCTACTGCTGCCTCCCAAGTGCTAGCTTAAAGGTGTGCACCGCCACACCTAACAGATCGACAGAGAATGGGCACACCAGGGCCTCCAGCCACTGCAAATGAACACCAGACATGTGCACCACCTTCTGCGTGTGACTTACGTGGGTGCTGGGGAATTGAACCTGGGTCCTTAGGTTCACAGGCAAGTGCGTTAACTGCCAAGCCTATGTTCTATTTGTTACATAGGTCATAGTCTTATATCTGCCCCTCCTCCCCAGTTCCCATTTTCCTGAGAGCCCTCCTCAATGGGATTATTGGTGTTCACTGTGGGGTAACTGGAGCCCCAGTCTCTGGGGGTAGCTTGATTTTTATTCACTGTTTATTTGAGAGAAAGAGAGAGGGTCTGTCACTGAACCTAGAGCATGCCGACTCAGCTGGCCTGGTTTGCCATCAAGCTCTCTGTCTCCACCTGTGCAGAGCCAGGCCCCTGGGAACATGCATACCACCACGCCCATCTTTGTACATGGGTGCCGGGGATCCGAACTGAGGTCCCTGTGCTTGCAGAGCCTCTTCCCTACCAAGATAAGAGGTTTGCCCAGGCTGGCCTCAAACTTGTGGTTCTCCTGCTTCATAAGCATGCACTGCTACGTCCAGCTTATCCACTCAGCCATTCATTAATATCAACCCTTACACGACTTCACACGTCATGCATCCAAGTGGAAGTTTACCATTGCATAATATCCTCAACTTTGCAAAGGTACTTCATAAGTCCAGTATCCTGTCATGCCCCAAACTGTTCCCTAAGGAAGGCTGTACAAATATTGTGACCTGTAATGAAGAGGCAGGGGCCTAGGGTACCAGGAATATGCCATCTGAAGCTTTGTGATGGGGTCTGCGTCTAATCTATTGGCTCCTCATCTCAAGACATTTCTAGTGACCATAAAATGAAAGCATCCTCACTTATTTACAAAAAAGTAACTGAAAATTTCTACTTTCCCCTCATCGTTCATGAAGTTTGCCTTTTAAGTGGGCTCATGTAAGTGAGATTTGATAGGCCTTAAAAGATGTGGACTGAAGGAAGATTGGAGAAACTCCAGTATGCACTTTGTGAATGCATTTAAGATATATGCATCACTTGTGGACTCAAAATAGATAGAACAAGAGAAAATGGATAGTCAGAGTTTAATCACTGTATAGGTATATACATATATATACATATGCATATATATGTATATGTGCAGACACATGAAATGGGTCTTAGTTGCCTTATTACTGGGAGGCACAGTTGTTATCATTGGCCAGCATATTAATGTGACGTGGTATTGTTAATGATGGTGTGATTAGCAATACCATTTTGAGAGGTGCCGTCAAATGCTGGGGACTGTCTTGCTCTAGTCTTCAGATGGAGAGAGACCAATGGCTATCACATTTGCTCAACGTGCTTCCAGTGCATGGCTGTGGCCTCCAACACGAGGCGGTTGGGATGATTGATACCTGTTGGAGGTATTCATGCTTCTTGTTTTTGGTACTCCAATTAAAGAAGCAGATTAAAGCTGAGCTTTTAGTATGGGCTTGAGATTGAAAGATGTTTTAAAAGCAGGTGATTGGTCCTGTACTTCCACTTCTTTCAATTTGACCATAAATCAATTCTGAATGATTTTTTCTTCCACTGTAATTTCTCTGAGGTTTTGAACTTGGGTAATGAGCATCCCTGTCTTAGAGTGAACCTGATTTTCCTAGATCTTGTTGGAAATGTGATGAAGATTTATGAAGGAGCTGAGGAGCAAATATATTACATTTCTCCTTACTCTGTTTGTTTTCCCTCACCTTTCCTTCAACCCCGATAAGTCTCAACTTCCCTGCATGACAGAGAGTATTTGGGAGAAGGGAAAGTGCCGGTGTGTCTTGACCTACTTTCCAGTAACTGTACACTTACACGTGAGACACTGATACACGTGAGACACTGATACTACACGCGGCACATGGCACTCCGTCCTGGCGAGAGCACGTGGAAAAGCAGGGTGCATTCGTCTGAACCACCCCAGCTCTTTCACTGATTTGTAGTCTATTGATGTTACATTTTGTGTTTCAAAAAGTACACCAGGCAGCTGAAGGTACCTCTGCCACCGAAGGAGCTGCCTGAGTTGTGCGACTTCTGAGGAAGCCTGAGCGAAAGGAGGGGCGTCAACGGGGATTTCTTGCACAAATTTTCTTTCTAAGCTCGCTCTGTGGCTTATACCACAGGGGGTCGTATGATGCCACTGGGTCTGATGAAGACCTGCATTGAAAAATTATGAAAACATACAGTTTCCTCTCGTTTTTGTATAATTGTTTTTTCATTTTTTTTTATTTTAGAGAGAGAGACACACACACAGAGAAAGAGAGAGATACACACAGAGAGAGACAGACAGAACTGGGTGCCAGTGCCGCATCCACTGCAATCAGACTACAGGTGTTTGCGCCACCTAGTGGGAATATGCGACCCTGCACTTCCTGACCTTTGTGCCTCTGGTTTACGTAGGGTCTGGAGAGTCGAACATGGGTTCTTGGGCGTTGCAGGCAAGGGTCTTAGCCGCTAAGCCATCTCTTCAGCCCTCGTATAATTGTTAAAGCATTTCATTGTCTGGGAAATAGATTGGCAGTGAAGCGCTTGCTAAAATATGTTCTTCTTAGGGCTGGTGAGAGAGCTTAGTAGTTAAGGTGCTTGTCTGAGAAACCTAAGGGCCAAGATTCAATTCCCCAGAACACATGTAAGCCAGATCCTCATGTTGGCAAATGCATCTGGAGTTTGTCTGCAGTGGCTAGAGATCTTGGTGGACCCATTCTTTCCCTATCTCTCTCAAATAAACAAATAAAAATAAAGTTAGAAAAATATATTGTTTTTAATATTCATAGTATTACTATTGGGTATGTTTGAATGTGCACATGCCACAGCACATGTGTGGAGTACTGAAGACAACCTGGGCGTGTCGATCCTTTCCTTCCACGTTTTGCTTAAGACAATGTGTCCCTTGTCTTTGTTTTTGCCACTTAACATGCACCAGTGTAGCTGGCTTGTGAGCTTATGTCTTCTCCTGGCTCTGCTCCCATTGCCATGGGCACATTGGGCAGACAGATGTGGGTTTGGCTTTACACAGGTGCTGAGGAATTGGACTTGTGCTATCAGGTTGTGCACCCTGGTCCTCTGTGTGTTAGGCCTTTGCCTTTGGACAGGGACTACACTGTTTGCTTCCCTGGGTTTTCTAGCTTGTAGATAGAAGACTTTGAGATTTCTTGGACTACATAATTAAAACTACTCACAGCAAGTCTCTTTCTATATGTCCATGTGCATAAATATTTACTTGCCCTATCTCCATCCTGCTGAGTTCATATCTCAGGAAAAACCTATTACAGAAGGAAATCCTTCATTCCAGATATTCACAGGACTGGAATATAGACCTGTTTCGATGCGATCTTCATGTCGAATAGGATATAAAATAAAAACAACTCATTGCTCAAATGTATAGGCCCTCATGTGTATATATCACTATCAAAAACTGAATATCTGAAAGGTTCTTCACCAAGCATATTGGCTCATGCCATAAGTCCTTTAGGAGATTGAGGCAGGAGGATTGCCTTGGATTTGATGCTAGCCAGAACTATAGGATAAAACCCTATTATATAAATAAATAAGAAAGGAAGTAAACAAACGCATAAACAAATAAGGAAAGACCACTGGACCCCACAGTGATATAAAGGAAAAGGTGTTTGCTTTGTTTGAGTTTCTCTTCAAAATCTTTTAGGGACTAGGGAGATTACTCAGGAGTCACAGCCAGCTGCACTTTGGGATCCTCCTCTCTGTGTCCTGACCCGCAGAGATGTGAGAAGCAGCCACATCCCATTTGCACAGCCACAGAACTCCTGCAAGCATGCACTTCTGTCATGACAGCGTGCACCCTCAGACAGCGACCAAAGTGAATTCTTCCTCCCCTGAGTGTCTCTTATCAGACTTAATGAGATCGCAGCAAGGAGGAAAAGGAGTTAATATAGAAACTCAGAGTGATTCCTTACTTTCAGACTTTCCACCTAAATGGGGGAACCACATGGGTTCTTCTATGTCAGTTGCCAATAGCAGTCCCTTCTATACAAAGTAACATTCATTTGGGTGCTAATTTGGTAGGTGGCAGAGTTTTTGGAAGACCTAGGGATTCAGAGTGAAGTGCCTCACGCCCAAGTAGAGGAGACATTCCCCATCACTGGCTTACAGTATTGGATGGAGCTGCTTCCAAACCGGGGAAAACTTTCCATCTGTGTAAGGTTCCCAGTCTCTTCCACATGGAAGTTACATCAGTGTTTGGAATGTGTGGGGTGGGTATATATCCCTGGTGCTCACCACGGGGTGAGAGCTCAGGCGATCCCCACAATAAATTGTTCAGTGTTGTGCCACGGGAGGGCAGTTGAGAAAAGAACCGTGGGGACACCGAGTGTGAGCATCTGTTTGAGAGGCAGGGAGGGCATTCACAGAACTGTCTTAGAGTATGATTATGGGTCCTAAGTGTCAAAGTCAGGATATGACAGGGAGAAGATGCAGAGACAAAATCTCAGTGGAAGATCACAGTCACACAAAAGGAAATGGCTTCTCAGTGCCTTGGATTGGTGCACATTTTTACTTTTTTATTTGAAAGCTATTGGTAAAGAAAGGAGAGTGAGAGTGTGTGTGTGTGTGTGTGTGTGTGTGTGTGTGAGAGAGAGAGACAGCACAGAAACACCATTGCCTCTTGACACTGCAGACTAACTGCAGACGCTGTGCCTCTCTGGCTTTGTGTGGGTACTGGGGAATTGTACCCAGAATATCAGGCATTGCAGGAACGGGCCTGTGACCCCTGAGCAATGTCTCTCCCACCACTACCTTTTTAATATCTGGTGCAGAAAGAAACGACCATGTCCTTTTACCTAGTAATTGTCAATGAGGTGTTGTATGTTTGCAAAAACCTGAGCAGCAGACATACTGGAGGATCACAATGGCTTTTCTCTGTCTTAGCCCAAGCTTGAGACACCCTCTGCTCAGTTTATTGACCAGAATTGTTCAGGTGGTCTCCCCTGACTACCATCAAAGATGTGGACTCCTGGGTATCCAAGGAAGAGGGGACAAGAGATCATAGTGAACCAGAAATGCCTTAAAGAAAAGAGAGACCTACTATATTTATTTATTTAAGAAAGGAAGAGAGAGAGAGAGAGAGAGAGAGAGAGAGAGAGAGAGAGAGAAAGAGAATGGCCACTCCAGGGTCCCCTGCATCTGCTAATGAACTCTGACACATGCACTATCTTGTATCTGGAGTTAAATGGGCACTGGGGAGTCAAACCTGTGTCCTTTGGCTTTGCCATCAAGTGTCTTAACTGCTAAGCCATCCCTCCAGTCTGAGACACAATATCTTTATCATTTGAAAATATGATGTGCATTTAGATATTGGTAAATTTAGTGTGGCTTACCAATTTAAGAGGTATGCTTGCTTTTTTTTTTTTTTTTGCCAGTTTGCTTATTTTGAATAGGATGATCTCAAAATAAGTATGTTTTTGGGAAATGCAATGCTACTAGGTCTGTTGTGGTAGCTAATAAAAAACTTTGAGCAAGTTTAAGTGTCGTAAACTGTGTTGAAGCAAGAAAAAATGTCTCTGTCAAAATGCGTGTTTGTCTTAAGATACAAATGATATTTACTTTATTGAAAACATATCTTTGCCAACCAACTGAGTAAAATTTTTTTTCTCTTGAATTTGAAAGCCACTTTTGCCAGTGAATTCACTTAGGTATATAATGCTTAGCCAGCAAAATATTATCACTCAGACAACTTTTAACATTTTTTTCTTCATTTCTCAATGAATATCGATTCATATATACTCGGTATATACAAGGTGCACTTTTTAGATTTGTGTGTGTGTGCGTGCGCATGCATGTGTGTGTAGTGTGTCTGTGGTGTGACTTGGTGAGTCATGTGTGGCATATTCATATGCATGTGCAGGTGCATGTACCCCATGTATACTTGGAGGTCAGAGGAGAACATTGGTTGTCCTCTTACTGTTCACCTTCATATTTTCTCAATTTGCAGTGTCTCCCTCAACCTAGAATTCCATTTGGGGTCAGCAGACCCTAGCAATTCTCTGATCAGCATACCCTACCCATTGGAGATGACTGATGCCATGCTCAGCTTTTTATGTGGGTTTTGGGAGTTGAACTTGATGGTCTCCAGTCTGTGAGGCCTTTGAGCTTAAGTGGTAGGTACTCTTAACCACTGAGCCATCTCCCTAACCCTGAAGTGCACTTTAAAATTGCAAAATAGGTCTTCAGTAAAGTTTACCTTTTGTGTCATGAATGTCCGGTGTCCATTTTTCAGACATGGTTAATTATGAATTAAAACAAAATTGCTAATTTTACTGATGTAGTACAGATGGGGAAAGAGCTCAGATAAGACATAAATAAATGCAGTTAGTTTATGGCAGGCAAATTGAGAGTCTTCTGTTGACAGTTATGTTCCTTATTTTTAATGAAGGACCACCTTGCATATTTAATTATCACTCCTTTAATTTTCTCTTCTAAATTTATGTTTTTCTATTCTGCCCTCTCTTAATGCTGGTATTGAAAGGCTGTTAGGAGGTTTTAATTTTGATGTACCTGTGTAGTGGGATGTATTAGAAAGAAAACCACAGTCAGGGCCCTTACCAGCTCTGCACTTTACCTCTTGGTCCTTCCCTCACCTGTGAGATGCTCCTAGTAAGAGAGAGGACTGAGTGGGTCAGAGCATGACTGCACAAGCATGAGGCTCAAGAGCCCTTGATTTGCCCTGAGCTTAATCCCTTGGCACTCAGGCAAACACCTGGCATGGCCGTGCATGCCTATAACCCAAGTCCTTTGGGGAGCAGAGACTTGAGAATCATTAGTTTCCTGTTTGCCAGACTGACTGAAAAGATAAATGGCAGCTCCAGATCTAGTGAGAGACGCTGCCTCAAGGAAAGGGCACAGCAGAGCAACAGAGGAAGTGACACAATGCTCTCCTCTGGCCTCTGCAGTGGTGTGTGTGTGGGGCACATCTGTACACACACGTATGCACCACACATCCTACATATTACCTAAACGCACATGCAGAGAGAGAGATGGAAACACTGACCGTGATTCATGACGATGGGCATGGTTGTTAAGATGATTACTACTTAATTGTTTATCTTTTCCAATTCAGTGGAGGCTAGGGATTTACCCCTCAGAATCTGAGCCAGGATTCAGCAGCCTACAGCCCATGGGTCTATCCCACCCTTTGCCCACTGGTTTATTGTTTTATGGTACACAAAGTTTTGTTCGAATACATTCACACCCATTCACTTACGTACACTCTGTGGCCGCTTCCTTCTTGCAGCAGAAGAGTTGCGTGGATGTAAGAGAATGTTTGCATCCAGAGAAGCCTAAAAATGTCAAACATGTTTACTTTCTGGCCATTATTAAGAAAAGTTTTTCTCATTTCTTGTTTAGGTGGTGACCAAGTGTTTTTATTTATTTATTTATTTGAGAGCGACAGACAGAGAGAGAAAGACAGATAGAGGGAGAGAGAGAGAATGGGCACGCCAGGGCTTCCAGCCTCTGCAAACGAACTCCAGACGCGTGCGCCCCCTTGTGCATCTGGCTAACTTGGGGCCTGGGGAACCAAGCCTCCAACTGGGGTCCTTAGGCTTCACAGGCAAGCGCTTAACCGCTAAGCCATCTCTCCAGCCCCAAGTGTTTGTTTTTACTTGAGGAAACTTAGGAATTTTGCCTTGAAAGGATATGAGGTTGCCTTAACACAAAATTTTGGGGTGAGAGAAATGGCTCAATGGGTAAGAGCAGTTACTTCAAGTATGAAGGTCTCAGAAGATCTAAGACTGCCTGAGTTCAATTCCCTAGGACCTGTGTCAGTAGTGGGCCATGGATCCACTAATCTATAACCACAGTTTTTTGGGGAGCAGAGACTGAGAATCACCGTAGGTCCTGAGATTGGCAGCCCTGCATTCAGAGCAAGACTGTGTCTCAAGAAATTTGCAGATGAGCAGTAGAAGGACACAGCATTCTCCTTTGTGCTATCTGCACACAGTCACACCTATTCATACATACACATACATATATCACACATGCTCCTTACGCATGCTGCACATGCAAAAACCCCAATCCTACCACATCATACAACTAGAAAATTGCAATGACAAACTTGCCTTACAGTAGAAAGGAGAGGGGTGCATCTATGTCTTTATTCTTTGTGGGGGTTCTCCATGTCCATGTGTGTGTGGCGTGTGTCTAAGTGTATGCATGTTTGTGGGTGTGTGGGGCACATGTGTGCATGGACATGTGTATGTACATGTGCATGTGGAAACCAGAGGGTGATGTCAAGAGTGTCCCGTCTTATTTTTATTCGAGACAATCTCTCTTCCTGAACCGGGTCGGAGCTCACCTATTCGCTTAGACTAGCTAGCCATTTAGTTCCGCGGATCTTCCTATCTCTGCCTCTCAAGTGCTGGAGTTGTACGTGTGTGGCCGCGCCAGGCTTTCTCGTGGGTTGCTGGGGATCCACACTCAGGTTCTCACAATTGTGCAGCCAGCACTTTGCTTTCTGAGCTATCTCCCCTGTCCTGCCTTCTCACTCGTGAAGGACTGCTTCTGGTAGAAGCCACTATGCAAACCGACACGTGCCTTCACAGGGCCACGTGTGAGACAAACACACAGAAGCTGTATTAAGTTCTGAAGGCAATGTTTACGCTTTAGTCACTTTATGAAACTGATCAGTTGTCTGGGCATTTTTTCCCTCTGTTCACCAGGAAATGTGAAATAGAGAGTGAGCAATTTTCTCATCGATTTTATCATTGTAGACTGGTAACCTGGATGCCTTTTTTTTTTTTTTTTTAACGGCCACTTTTCTCCATCAATTGATGGGATTTATTTACTTAATTTACTTAACTGCCCAGTTAATCACTCCAACTTTCTAATCTATCTTACCATGGAAAGGCTTGGCCTGTTTGAATTTTCCACATGGTCGGTACAGTTGAGGTCGGTCTCTAATGAGTGGGCCCTGGCAGGATAGGATTCGTGTTTGTTTACTCACCTACTTCCTTGGGCTCTTTGATCTGTCACCCCAAAGTGTTTCAATTTCACTCTCGAGTCAGTTCAACACTATTATAGAAATACCAAAGGGAAAGACAGGAGACTGAGAATGGGGTCGTTCAGAAGCAGTGACCTGGGTGACAGAAAGCGTAAAGTGAAGGGCTTGTGAAGAGAAAGGTGGGAAATGTAAGGCCATGGACTGATAGAATAGCTATGCAGGGTGTGAGGGGAAGTGGAAGAAGCCAGTGTTTTAGGGGGATGTCTCCACTGGAGAGGAGTAACCACTGGGCTCACAGACAAAGGACAAAGAAAGATGCCCTTAGGAAGGATCCGTGGAAAATAAAAACATATCCAAGTGTAACCAGTCTGAGAAGGTCAAACTGGATGTGAGTTCAAACATTGTCCTCATGTATTTATTTTCTTGTACATGTGTGTGGTGTGTTTGGATGTGTACCTGTATATATGTATGTTCATGTGTGCGTGAACATGTGTTTGGGGGGAAGCATGTGGAAGACAACCTGTGTCATTCCTGAGGTAGGATGTCTTTTCAAGACAGAGCCTCTAGTTGGCCTGGCGCACACCAATAAGGCTAGATTGTCTGGCTGGAGAGGAGGAGGGATCCTCTTGTCTCTGACTCCTCAGTGCTGGGATTACAGGCATGTGCCATTGTGCCTGGCACTTGATGTGGACGCTGGGGGATCAAATCTAGGTCCTAATGCTTGCAAAGCCAGCACCTTACCCATCTTAGCCCAGCTTTGTTTTGGTCTGGAATCTTGAGGCGGCCTTGTCCAGTTCTACTTTGCTCAAATAGGGAATTTGTTCTATAGCCTCATCTTCCATGCATTTGAAGAGCTTTTACATCTCTGGATTGAGGGAATTCCTCAACATTAAGCAAAGGACTATTGGGGGAGCAGATGGCAGCATCCACACAGAATTCCTCCTTGAGTGGACATCAGTGGGCACTGCATTGGCCAATATGCAGTGGCCTTCGGTGGTAATGGAGAAGTATGTCCAGATGGCGTCATGACCTCGCAGCCCTGCTTCTGGTGTGGTGATCCCTGCTGTAGGGGATGGCGCTGGGGCCTGGGTGACACACAGAGCCCTGTGTCATCTCTGACTGTCTACTCTTTGGTATGGATGATATGCATTTTTACATGTGCATATGTGTGTGACATATGTTTGCATGTGTTTGGTGTGTTTACATGTGTGTGGGAGCACATATTCAGGAGTGTATGGAGGCCAAAGGAGGATGTTGGGGCTCTTCCTCATTCACTCTCCAACTTATCCATGGACACGGGGTCTCTCATTGAGCCTAGAACTCTCCAATCCGGCTACACTAAGCTACCCAGTGTTCCCCAGAGATTCCTTCTCACTCTTCTCCCTCTCTCTTTCTCTATCACTAGGATTACAAGCATGTGGCATAACAACTGGCATTTTATGTGGGTATGAGGGATTTGAACTCAGGTTCTTAATCTTGCTCAATAAACACTTTATCCACTGAGCCATTCCTCCAATCTTTAGCTTAATACTTTTTTTTTTTTTTTTTTTGGTTTTCCAAGGTAGAGTGTTGCTCTCTAGCTGAGGGTGATCTGGAGTTCACTATGTAGTCTCATAGTGGCCTTGAACTCATGGCAATCCTCCTCCCTCTGCCTCCCGAGTGCTGGGATTAAAGGTGTGCACTACCACACCTGGCTAGCATATGCATTTTTTATAAATAGAATTTTTAAAATTTATTTATTAGAGATAGAGAGAGGGAGGGAGAGAGAGATAGAGAGAAAGTGAGAATGGGTGTGCCAGGGCCTCTAGCCACTGCAAACTAACTCCAGACGCATGCGCCGTGTGCATCTGGCTTATGTGGGCACTGGAGAATCAAACCTGGGTCCTTAGGCTTTTCAGGCAAGTGGCTTATCCAATAAGCAAACTCTCAGCCCCACTTATGCATTTTTGAGAGTGGCTTCGGAATTTAAAAGTGAAGTTTTTTTTTTTTTTTCCAGCTCAATATTGAATATTTTTGTTTTGTTTTTGAGTCTTTGTTTTCTATTTTCTCTAAAGGTGACTCACATATTCTAGAAATGGATCTTTGGGCTCTGACCAAAGGATTGTGGGAAGAATAACATTTTAAAATGCTGTATTCTGCTGAAAGTGGTTATTAGCCGGGTTTATTGATGGCTAATGGCATTGAAAAGAAAGGAAGCCATTTATTAGGATGAGGTACAGAGAACATTCTGGATTTATCTATCACTTGACTAGCTGATTTATTGGTTTTAGATGCCACATTATTGACCTTTCCATCACTGCAATCAAATATCTGACAAGAAACAACGCAAGGGCTGGAGAGATGGATTAGTGGTTAAGAGACTTGCCTGCAAGCCTAACAACCCAGGTTCAATTACCCAGTACCCATGTAAATCCAGATACACATAGTGGCTCATGCATCTGGAGTTCATTTTCAGCAGCTAGTTTGTTTGCCCTGGTGGTCCCATTCTCTGTCTCCTGTTTTTTCTCTCTCTCTCTGCAAATAAGTTTTTTTTTTAAAAAAAAAAAATAATGCACATAAGTGAAGATAAATTTACCTTGGTTCATGGCAGGGAAGACACAAGGGTGGGTGGCTCCATGGCAGTGGGAATAGGTGGCAGCTGCAGCTCACATCTCAGTGGACCAGGAAGCAGAGTCAGCACAGGAAGCGGGATCTGACCATCGTCCTCAAGCTTGTCTGCCTCCTTGACCCCCTTCTTCTAGCTAGACCCCACCTCCCAAAAGTTCCACAGTATCCCAGGACAACATTCTTGAAGCTGGGGGCTAAGTGCTCAAGTAGAAAACTGTAAAGGGGCCTTTTCACTCTTAACCATAACAGATAACAACGTGAAAACTTGATATGGAAGCACTATAAGACATTGCTGGGGAAATACCTCAGAGGTCCAAGTCTCTGATGAGAACAGTGCCAGTGATATCCATCATAATCCAGACGAGAACCAAGAGCTCAGAGATGAATAGCTATTCATAAGCCCGAGTCCCAGGGGACAGCCCTGGAGACTGAGGTGGGGAGCTTATTGGGAGTGATGAGCCAGGCTGTAAAAGTAATATTCTTCACAGAAAAAAAAAAATTCAAAACAACCGATATCTTTGAAAAGCCTGGGGTTCTATGAGTGGGATTTCTTCAGTTATGTGCAGCTTTCAAAAATTTGTTGAGTAAATGCCCAAGGATGTAGTCTCAGCAGTTGCCTTACATCTTAAAGAAAATATAGGTGAGCCTGGCAGCTATAGGGAAGAGGAGGTCATTCTAATTAGGAGGATTTACCTGAACAAGGACAGAAGTGGTGTAAGTCTGGCATAAACCAAAGACAGCAAAATGCTCTATGAAAATCAGTGCTCTGTGTATGTTTGAGTTAGTAGTGTGGATTCTGAATGCCTTAGTGAGGATTTGAGTTTCTTGTATTTTTACTTTCTATTTTTTGCATGTGTGTGTGTATGGTGTGCATGCACACATGTGTGTGTTTGTGTGTGAGGGTACATGTGTGTGTGTATGTGAGGGTAAATGTGTGTTTGTATGTGTGAGGGTACGTGTGTGTGTGTCTCTGTGTGTGAGGTACATGTGTGTGTGTGAGGGTATGTGTGTGTGTGTGTGTGTGTGTGTGTGTGTTTGTGAGGGTACATATGTGTGTTTGTATGTGTGAGGGTACATGTGTGTGTTTGTATGTGGAGCCCAGATGCTGCCATTGGATGCCTTTCTTGTTCCTTATGAGGTCAAGAGTCTCTCACTGAACCCGGAACTCACTGATTTTCTAGTTTCGCTAGCCAGCTTGCCCCTGGGGACCCTACTGCTACCTGCCTAGTGGTTATGGGCACGGGCCACCACACTTGCACTTACGTGTGTGGTAGTGACCTGAACTCAGTCTTCATGCCTCACAGCAAGTGCTTCACACTTTACGCTCTTGTGCTTTCCTGAGCAAGAGAGCTGGGACGGTTTGTATTGATTGTCAGCTTGGCAGGACCTGGGATCACCTGTGAGAAATTATCTCGTGTGAGTGAGTCTCTGGGCATTCCTGGTAGGTTAATTGAGTTGGGAAGACCCATCTTAACTGTGGGCAGCACCAGTGAGTCAACTTGACAGGACCTGGAATTTGCTGCGAGGGATTATATAGATTAGGCGAGTCTCTGGGTATGTTTGTGAGGGATTATTTAAATTAGGTTGATTGTAGTGGGAAGACCCATCTCAACTGTGGGTAGCAGCTTTCCAAGGGAGGGGCTCCTGTACAATATAAAGAGGTCTCTGACTGAAAACCATCATCCATCACTCTCTGCTTCCTCACTGTGGACTGCATGTGATCTGCTGTCTCAAGCTTCTGCCACCCTGCCTTCCCTGCTGTGATCGACTGCGACCTGGAGCCATAAACTAAAACCCTTCCTCACTTCAACTGACTTTGTCAGGCATTTTTACCCAGCAATGTGATGGTAACTAATACAATGATATAATAAATAATTCACCAAGTTTGTTTATAAACTTGAAGGCTCAGCCTCCCTCTTTCATCTCAAAATGCAGAACATACTGGTATGTTTGGTATGTCTTTATAAAAAATATTTAAGTCTTTGGGCTGGAGAGATGGCTTAACAGTTAAGCGCTTGCCTGTGAAGCCTAAGGACCCCGGTTCGAGGCTTGGTTCCCCAGGTCCCACGTTAGCCAGATGCACAAGGGGGCGCACGCGTCTGGAGTTTGTTTGCAGAGGCTGGAAGCCCTGGCATTCTCTCTTTCTCCCTCTATCTGTCTTTCTCTCTATGTCTGTCGCTTCAAATAAATAAATAAAAGAAATTTAAAAAAAATTAAGTCTTTATCTAATTTTCCTCCCTCACCTAACTAAACAGTTTCTCAGCCTAGGACTATGCTCATTCTAATACACACCCAAATCATAGGAGCTTTGTTACGATGACAATTCTGATTCCATATGTCTGGCAAGGAAGGGGTAGGGACTGATCTCCAGCTGGTGCTGACATGGCTGGTCTAGGCATCATACTTTGAATTGAAATGACTAAATAAAGGAAGGGAAAGGTATTGTTAGCGAAATAGGGATTGATATTCACAATCAGAAAGGCCCAAGTGTTTGAATTTTGGCTGTAAAACTTATGAGCTAATATGTGACTTGGACAAGTTATTTGAGCGTTTTGGGCCTCATTTCCTTATCTAAAAAAAAATAAGGATGGTGATCTAGCCTCCTCAATTACCATTCTAATAGATATGAGTTTCTTAGGTTTACTGCTCAGAGCCTGACGCACCTGGACCACCACCCAGGCTCCACACTGGCTGAGAGAATGACGAGACTCATCTTATCACGCCTTTCACACTTCCAGCGCTCTGGCAGCTGATTAAGAAATTATGAGGTTTTAGAATTTCATGGTTTCAGAAGAGATCAGAATCAATCATTTGTGTGCGGGCATGCGTGCGCGCGCACACACACACACACACACACACACACACACACACACACACACACTCTCACACCCCTGATCTCGGGAAGAGGAATTTGACAAAGCCTAGCTCACCTTTTTACAGATTCTCTGTTGCACCAAAATGTCAAAACTTGAGTTGAATGAACAAGCGTGGTCCTTCCAGTGTGTCAGCATTAGAACGCAAACAGTTCACTAACACGCTTTAGTGGATTGTGTTACCTGATGGGAAGTGAGGAGAGACGCTGGTTAAACTGAGAGCCTGTGGTGAGCCACGGGGTGAAGCACATGGTGGAGACGCAGGGCAGGCAGGAAGGGTCTTGCTTTGTTCTCATGAACCTTGTTTGTTTTTTTTCTCTCTCTCTCTTTCTCTCTCTCCTCCTTCCTACCCCTCTCTGCTTTTGTTTCCTTTTCCTTTGGTGCGGTGTGTGCATTTGTATGTTTGTAATATGTGTGGTGTATGCGTAGTGTACCCAAGCACAAGTGTAGAGGGATTAATGTGGCAGAGGTCAGAGGAGAACTGAAGGTAACCCTTCTGCCACTCATCTGCCCTGTTTCTTCGAGATGGAATCTCTTATTCAACCTAGAGCTGCCATTGATCATTGAGCCCCAGCAATTCTCATGCCTCTGCTCACGTCAGGACTGGGGTCACAGATTCATTTGCTTGTACACGTCATCTCTCCCAGCTGTCTTCGTAGCTGCTGGGGAATTGAACTCAAGCCCCGCAGGCTTTCAGGCTTGCACAGAACTGCCCCTACCAGCCGAGCCATCTCCCCATCCCCGGTTTTTGTTTGGCTGTGTTTCTTTTATTAAATATTTTATTTGTTTATTTATTTATATATTTATTTACTTAAGGGGGGAAAGAATGGGTGTGCCAGGGCCTTCAACTGATTTGAAAACCGATTTGCCACTGCAAATAAACTCTGGATGCTCACACCCTCTTGTGCACCTGACTTACGTCAGTCCTGGGGAATTGAACCTGGGTCCTTTGGCTTTGCAGGCATGTACCCTAACTGCTGAGTCATCTCTCCCAGCCTGTTTTTTTTGTTTGTTTGTTTGTTTGTTTTTTTTGTTTTTGTTTTTATTTGACAGGATCTTAGTCCATGGCCCAATCTGGCCTGGAAATCACAGCAATTCTCCCAGACATTGACATTACAGATAAAAACTCCCATGCCTAGCTCTGAGCCTTGTTTTCAAGAGCTGAGCAGTGAGACAGAGATCAACAGTAAGAGAGACCAAGATCCGTGTTGTCTGATGGACATTCAGGAACACACACACTAAAATGCACTGTCACTCACTGACGGAGAGGGATTAAGACCAGTCTGGGTAGTACTAATGACGGTAACTACAGAGATGCACGTCTTTTCTTAAGAGTTTAATAACTTTTAAAAGATGCCTTATTTTTAAATATCCGAGGGAAGATATTGAGTGTGTGTGTGTGCGTGCGTGCACTGCGCACATGTGTACATGTGTGAACAAGGGATAGAGGGCGACCCTGTGTGTCATTCCTTGGGTACGATCTACCTTTTCTTGAGGAAGGGTTTCTCACTGGCCTGGGACTCAACAAGTGTGCTGATTGGCTGGCCAGAGAGCTCCAGGGATGCCTTTGGTCTCACCTCCCTGTACTGGACTCCGCACGCCCCTACCTGGCCGTTTAAAGGTGGATGTTGGAGATTACACTCGCGTCCTCAGGCTTCCAAAGCCAACACTTTACCAATGGAACTTTCTCCCCAGCCCTGGAAGACAATTTTTTTTTTTTTTGTTTTGTTTTACTACTCTATCTTCAACATTTATAAGAGTGACAAGTGCAGAAATTCTCAATAAATATTTCTGAGATGATGAGTGCCTTTGCCAAGGCACACTACTGGTGAATTTATGGTGATGATAACTGAGAACAGAAAGTTTTAATTTTGATAGTTTCTGCTACCATCATTTGAAGCATTGTATTATTTTTAAAATATTTACCGTAGTTGACAGTGAGATTCACATGTCTTTGAAAACAGGATTATTAATTGCAAATCATCATATCTGCTATGCACAGATTATTAAGCAGTGCGATAAGTTTTTTTCATGTGACTGGAAGCATAAAACATAAGTGTTATTTTGCTGTTCCTCATAAGTACTTCCCTAGCAGAAGGTAAAATCAGAAAATTCTGATGTGGGAAATGCAGGAATCATTCCAGAGCCACTGGTTTTCAGTCAGTTTTGAATGAAAATTATGTCCCAAGAAGACTCTTTCCCTGGACCTGAAAATGCAAGTGTGTCTTCACTGCATTTTCAAAGATGATATTACACTTAAGCGCATAATTTATAAGCATACATTTGAAAGGCTTTGATGGGTCACTACCACTTTGATGTTCTTTTTTTATTATCATTATTAACAATATATTTCATATGGATACATCATATGTTGGTGCCCTCTTTTCCCTTGTCCCCGCCCCCTCTTCTGTTGGGGACCCTCCTCAGTAGGATTGCAGGTATTTCTCATGGGATTGTGGTTTATGCATTGTGGGAGCAGCAGTCAGTTTTTTTTTTTTTTTTTTTTTTTGGAGTGGGGGAAGGAATGCTTCTGGGTTTTATGTCGCAACCAGTGGCTCTTAGAATCGTTCCGCCCCCTCTTCTGCAAAATTCCCTGAGCTGTGGTGGATGAGTTTTAAGTCTACTTCAGCGATGAGCTCTTAGGAGCCTCTGGATCTCTGCTTTGTTAAGTGTTGAGTGACCTCAGGGTCTGTCTCCGACACCCTCGCACTGATTAGCAGGTTCACCATGGAAGCAGCGCTCTCCCAGTTCCTCTGTAGTTTCAGCTGTGCTTGGCTGATGTGTGAGGTGCGGTTTATGTCCTTGGGTCTTATTACCTTTTGAAAAAGAAAACCATTGAGTGAAGTCAGCATAGTTTAAATAGGATCTCTCCAGCCCTCAATGTTCTTTTTTTTAATATTTTTATTTATTTAGTTGCAAGCAGAGAGATACAGAGACAAGAGAGACAGACAGACAGAATGGGCATGCCAGGGCCTCCAGCCACTGCAAATGAACTCCAGATGCATGCGCCTGGCTTTACATAGGGAGTGGGAAATTGAACCCCAGTCATTAGGCTCTGTAGGAAGCACTTTAACTTTAACTGTTGAGCCATCTCTCAAGCCTCCACTCTGATGTTCTCAAGCACAAGTTGGTCAATAATACTGCTTCCTATTAATCTGCCTGCTCAGTAGAGTACAAAACATCTACCAAAGCAAGAACTACTCTAATGTCAGCAGCAAGTACATTTGTTCTAAAATAAAAGAACAGGCAGGGTAATATCAGTTCTGGCCGGCATGCAGCTCAGGAAGACCTGTGACTGTCCCCTTTTGGGATTCTTCTCTTGCAGTCATGGAATGAAGGTTTCTTCAGGCACTGTACGAAGGCAGGCGCATTCATGGGTTCCTACACTAGGCTGTTCTCCATTTACCCGGCCACAAGCTCACTCCTTCATAGCTACAGAGATCAAGGTTTCATGCTGGACTGACACATTGCTATTTGGTGTGTGTGTGTGAGAGAGTGTGTGCGTGTGTCTTACATCTTCGAGGTAATCACCTGAAAGTCATAAAAGAGAACAGGTATAGACTCAAATACACACACACACACACACACACACACACACACACACACACACGCACCTGTAATCACAGCACTTGTGAGGCAGGAGGATGGTGAGCTTGAAGCCACTTGTCTCAGAAAACAAGATTCTCTCTCTTTTTTTTTCCCCCTGGGGTAGGGATAGTTATCCAGTGACATTGCCCCCAAAGTATTATTATTTTCTCATTAGTAAATAAGAGGTAAAAAGTAATGGCTCTTACCATGCAGTACATAAAGTGAGTGAAAGCAGAGAGAACTCATGGAGATTTGTACAAATATCAGCATGTGGCAGTGAATTATGGGTTTTGCACCTGAGAGATATGGGCTAGAGGCTGGATGTCACGTTCAAATGGAGAATGTGATCTTGAAGGTAAGTACCAAATACAGAACAAGAATGGGAACCCTGGGCGTGGGGCCAGCAGGGCAGGAGAAAATGAGTGTGGCCCTAGGTGAAGGAGCTCCTCGCCAAGAACATAAAAAGGAAGAAGAGGGACGGAAGTGGGCGTTCTGCTCCTAAGCGAGGCACACGACTGTCTCCGGGAGAGGACGAGACTCTCCCAGAGGTCAAAATCTTAATAAGTGAGCTGGGTGGATCATAACAAGTGCATTTCACATGTCCTTTGTAGAGTTTACATGTGTTAGAAAGAGTCTTCTCAGGAAGAAAGTTTGTTTTAAACATGCTAAAACTCCATAAAACCATCAGGTGATTCTGGAATTCTACCTATATCTCAGATATTAGGACTTTTGACTTATATTTTATATGAAGAAAAGAGTTATGATCAACTCTAATACTTCCACATTATGCCTCTAGTTAACTAAAAGAAAACCTATCATATTTGCTTTGTAATCTGTATGCAATGGATTTGATATTTGCAGTTAATACTTTGTGTTCAAATTCTCATTAATACGATGTGGTGTTGTTTGGAATAGGAGTCCCTGAATTAATTTTCACTCATTGGGCAGCCAAGTTCCTTTAACAGTTTTCAGGATAAAATAGAAATTAGTCGAATGTTCTAGAAGAAATTGCTGTACAAGTGGTGTTTGCACTAAATGACTTGTTATATTATTCATCTTAATGAGAACAGTTTGTGAGCTCAGTGCTGACATGAGACTTCATTTGATTGGGTGATATGGTGCATTGCTTTCTCACCTTCAGATGGTTGAAGATGGTTTAACAGACGCCCATAAAGAGGTGCCAAGTCTATCAGTTACTTTTTTGTTACTGTGAGCAAATACTTGGCCAGAGGCAACACAAGGAAGAAAAGGGTGGAATTCAGTTTCCAGTTCCGGAGGACTGGAGTCCTCCATCGTAGGGAAGGCACGGCAGCAGGAGAGGAGGCCTGCTGGTCACATCGTGTTTATAGTCCGGAAGCAGAGCGACGACAGGATGTGGAGTCGGGGATAGACTACGGAAGTAAAGAGAGCAAGGTACGAAGTCAGAGCAGAGAATAAGGACCTACGAGCTAATTGTAAGATGAGTTGATAACTGTTTGAATCAGAATAAAAGGGAGACAGAGAGAGAGGGGAAGGACAGAGAGAGGAAAATAAGAGGAGGAGGAAGAGAGGAGGAAAAGGAGGAACAGGAAAGGGAGGAGAGGAGAGGAGGAGAGAGAAGACAGTGGCAATGCAGAGATGAAGTTCAGCACATATGCCCTTTCTTCTGGTTCATGTCATTGACTGCAAAGTTAAGATCACAGGCTATTAGTGGATTGGCCTTGTGGGTACAACAAAGGACACAATGTGATGCAGAGTATCTTTTAAGAAAAAAAATATTAAATCATAGGCCAGAAAAATGACCCAAGTAATCTAATTTGTATTATTTTATCATTTCCAGTATTGTTTTAATAGAAAACTGATTTTATTATTCTAGGAGGAAGCCACATATTTTTCATTCCTGGTTGATTATTTGAGTACATTGGTGCATAGCTACAGGAGGGCCTTTTTGTTCTTCTAATATGTGACCACATTAGGGGAGTGGATAAAATTGCATGCACACTAAGGTTTCCTCGCTCCTTTAGCCCTCAGTACCTTGAATTTGTAATAACTGTATCTCATTATCTTCTCCCTGCTATTTTCAGGATATGTTTGTGTTGATGCTACATTGCCAGAGGTCAACAATGATCTCAAGTGATGTTTTAGATCCTCCATGCCCTCCCCCACCTCACAAATGACAATGAAACAGTGTGTTTTCAATCTGACAGGTAATGGAGATTGTTTTTTGACCTATTGCTGTACCCATAAATAGTTAATCCCATTATTGAAAAGAAGATGAGGCTATTAGCTTTATTTAGAGAAGATTATTTTAATAGAGGGAACCACTGGGGCTGGCGGGCACTTTCTTAGGCTTTTTAAGTGCAATTAGGAGATTTCCAAGTAAGGAAACTGGAATGGAGATTATGCTTTTCCAAGTGTGAGTGAGTGCATTATTTTGTACATAATTATCTGACCAGGAGCAATTGTGAGATCAATATATCTTGAAGCCACGGGGTTTTTCCTAATCGCATGTGTTTCCTAACCCACTCAGCTAAGCATCCTGAGATTCGGATGTGTCCTTGGATAATCTGTCAGCTTTATAAGCATGCTGCTGTGATTCGCACACAGGTGACAGCTATGGGCCTTAAAGGTGCAGCCTTGGCACATTCCTTGTATACCTCGTTTATCTGTTATTTCCCCTGTTGTCTTACAGTCATGATTACGCAGAGTTTTACTTCTGCAACTTCCCAGGCTTCTAGAAGTCTGCGAGAGTCATAGAATCATTTTTGGCATTTTAGAGCTTGCTACATGGCCAGGGACCTATTTAATAACATGGCGGGATGGGGCTGGTTCTTAGCTGCTTGAGAAATCTTAGGTGTGTAAAAAAGTGGTGGAAAAAATGGATTTACTTGGGGTGATACATCACGGTACAGTATGTTAATTGTATGCTCTTTTTTTTTTTTTTTTTTTTTTTGAGGTAGAGTTTCACTCTGGCCCAGGCTGACCTGGAATTCCCCATGGAGTCTCAGGGTGGCCTCGAAAATCATGGTGATCCTCCTACCTCTGCCTCCCGAGTGCTGGGATTAAAGGCGTGCGCCACCACGCCCTGCTGTATGCTCGTTGTTGTTGTTGTTTTTTTTTTTTTTTTTTTTTAAACAAGCTGGGATTTTTTTTTTCTTCAGTGCAGAAGAGAATTTACAGCCTAGGACTAGGGAGACAGCTTAGTCAGTAGGTAAAGTGCTTATTTGAGTTATCATGATGCCCTGAGTTTGATCCTGAGAAGTCACAAAGATACACTGTGTTTGGTGGTGCACCTTTTTTATCCCAGTGCTGAGGAGGTGAAGACAGATGGATCTCAGTGCTCACTGGCCAGCCATTGTAGCCTAGTTGATGAGCTCCAGGTCATAGAAAGACTATGTGTCAAAAGTGGTGGATCAGGCTGGAGTGATGGTTTAGTCATTCAGACACTTGCTTGCAAAGCCTAAGGACTCGGGTTTAATCCCCCAGCCATATAAGCCAGATGCACAAGGTGGTGCGTGCATCTGAATTGCATTTTCAGTGGCTGGACGCCATGGTGTACCCCCCCTCTCTGAAATAAGTAAATAAAATACTTTAAATAAAGGTTATGGAATTTCTGAAGATGACACCTGAAGTTGTCCCTTGCCTCTGCCTGTACACAAACACACACACACACACACACACACACACACACACACACACACACACACACACAGAATATATAGCCAAGTTTCCTAGGTAATTACCCGCCCTGGCATGTGTCCACAGTTTTATGAGGACAGTCTATACAGTAGCTGTTTGGTCAGCCTCAAAGTCCACTGAGACTGGAGAGGTCAACTTTCATAAAATTCAGTAGCCTGACTTTAGTGACTTGGAAAATCCCTTCAAAAACTCAAACAAGAGGCTGGGGAGATGGATAAGTGGTTAAAAGCACTTGCTGGCAAAGCCTGTTGACCAGGGTTCAACTCTCCAGCACCCATATACAGCCAGATGCAAAAAGTGGTGCATGGATTTGGTGCTCATTTGCAGTGGCAAGACACCCTAGTGTGCTCATAGGCACACATATCTAAACACAGGTTCAAATTAACTAATTAATTAGCCAATTAAGTAAGAAAATAAAACAACACTGACTTTTGGGCTTTTCCCACCCCTAGCTTTTTTATTTGGCATGTATGTCATACAGCCACCATATATGTTTCTGTCATTATAATTTAGGACACTTGGCCTAGTATCTGAACATTGGTATTCGTTTCATTACTTTTTTAATTGATGTTTTTGAGGTGTTAAGGATTGAACCCAAGGCCTTTTATATGCTAGGCAAGTACTTTACCACTGAGATACATCTCAGCCCTGTTTTGTTACTTTTCCCATTTTAATTCAGTCTCTATAAAACTGCATAGATTTCTTTGTTCTGCTTTTCCCAGTGACCCTAAGTGCTTGATGCTATTCTTGTCACCTGAATCCAGTGCATGGCCCCGTTCCCCCCTTTCTCTGCATCCTTGTACCTCCCTCTAAAGATCATTGTACCAGCAACAGAACTAGACATCATCTCCTGGAGTACTTACTGTCTTCTTGTTTCTCTGGATTCCTGCCTCCTGATAGTCTAGATTCTGAACTCCTTCAGGGAGAATTAATTCATTATCATAATTTTGCATATCTTGTCTTCATCCAGTACACACGGCCATGGACAGGTAAAGCCATCAGGCAGTTGAAACTGAATAATTTGTGTTCATCTCTACCTTGACATGAGTCTGCTACCCTGAGCCTGGTGGCCATCAGTCTATGGAGAACAGGAGCTGTGGCTTCCTCAGCCCTCAGTCTGCTGCGTAGGAATCCAGCACTATGTAAAATGGGGCTGAAGCAGCTCTCATAGCGATGGGGCATGCCTCTTGTGAAGGGGCCACACAACACTCTCATAACGATAGGGCATGCCTCTTGTGAAGGGGCCACATAACGCTCCTCGCTAATCCAGCTTCTCAGCCTTCGGGTTGAAGTCATCTTTGCTAGCATGGACACTGAGGTGGGTTCTCCTTCAGCTTTGCCAAAGCCTTTGAATAAGGGCTGGGAGGTGGCACAGTAAATAACGCGCTTGGTGGACAAACATGAGGACCTGAGTTCAGATCCCCACACCCACACACCCACACCCAGCAGTGAGAAAGAAAGCAGCGTCGGGAGAATTCCTGGGCTTGCTGGCTAGGTGCCGCGGCTAACGTGACCAGCTCCAGTTCCAGGAAAGAGCCTGTCCCCAGCAACCAGCTGGGGCTGCGGTGATGGTCCAGTGGGCAAAGGAACTTGCTTGCCCAGACTGCCGGCAGGAGTTCCACTCCCCTGCCTCAACGTGAAGCTGAAACAAAAGGGGGACGTGTGCCTGACATTTTGCTTACTGTGATATGAGATCCTGGTGTGCACATACATGCATGAATAAATAAATTAAATTTAAATTTAAAAATTAAAAAAAAAAAACAAGTGGAAAGCAATTGCAAAAAGCACCTGGCATTGACCTGTGGACTCAGGTGCATGTTTGTGTACATGTGTCTACACACATGTGTGCTCACCCACATCATGCATGCTGCATATGCATATACATGCAAATATATGCAAATGATTCCTTTGAATGATGACAATGATTTGATAATATATTACTTGTGCAAACTGTACTATTCAGGTATATAGTCTATCTACCCCTAATTTTATTTTTAGTATAATTAATTATTTTAAATATTTTATTTTATATCCTATGAATGTTGTAGTTTCACTGAGAGCTGTCAGCACAGTTCCTAGTACTGAAGCTTTAATTGGAGACATGTAGCAACATTTCCAAGTTTCTCATTCCAAATCTCAGCTTCACATGGAGAGTACCAAATCACTGCACAAGCAGTCAAGCCATTGCCTTTTGACCAATTGGCATGAATATAGTTTCTCTGCCCTGAACAGCTGATACTCGGCCTCAGTTAGCTCCTATGGTAGGATTCATTCCCATGTCTGTCATTCAAAGCCTTTTTGGGTATATGATACGGTTGGTGGCCTGTGAAAAAGCTGTCTAGACAGGGCATTAAAACTACTAACATACCATCTTTATTGGCCCCACTGTGGTGAGAAACAGCCTAACGTCTAATATGAATAAAACCACCAAGGAAAAGTCCAACCCTGGACTTTCTAGTTGGGCAGATGTTAATTCCCATTTTATCTGTGAAATACAGATGATATAGATGTCACTAGAGATGTAAACATGACAAAAGTCTTGGTGTGAAAATGCCCTGAGAACAACAGTGGATTGGAAAGGTAGAAACCAACCCCTTTTCTCTCAAAGCTACAGTTTTCTTAACCTAAAAACTCTGGAAGCTTCTTCGCCTGTACCTCAGCCCTGAGAAATCTTCTGGACATAGTATATAGCTTGGATTTTACAGCCAAGTAAACATGCTCTGTGTGCTCCCAAAAAAGACCAATATTTATATATCAAGCTCACCAAGTTAAATTTACCTTCCTACATTAAGCCTGCATGATGAATGGCTTTATCCTACCTATTAAAGTCTGTTAAACCATAAATCCCCTCACAGGAGAGGGAGGAAAACTATAACCAGAATGAACAGAGCCACCGGGGACAAACCATTCCTATTTAAGATGGTTATACCATATCACATTTGCCAACAATAATATGTAAAATACCCTGGGAAACCTATTTACCCTTATTCTGCTTCCACTGCCATTTCTGTTGTTAACAACAAAAAAAGAGGAATGTTGACATAAGGAATTTCTAACCCAATATTTCCATTTCCCTCTTTTATTACCTACATAATGCAGTGTTCCTTGAACCAATTTTACTTATATTCTTGTTGTTAGGTAGATAAATGGATTGATGAATAAACATGAACGTGAAAGCATTTCTATACTCTAGATGGAATGTCCTTTCTGCTCACTGAAATTTTAACCTGTTTCTCAGTTTTAAGAAAATATCCTCTTTCTGCAAAAGACTTTCTCTTATCTTGGGAGATTTCTCTCTTTCACACAGAACTTTGTATTTTCCACTGGTAGCTATTTTTTTTTTCTTTTTAGTTTGTGTGCTGGGGGAGGTTGCATGTGGGCACGGGGACAGACATATGTAAATCACAGAACAACCTCAGAGTATTGGTCCTCTCCTTCTACCTGCTTCTAGTGAAACAGGGTCTTTCTTGTTTGCTGCTGGAAGGGCCAGATGGTGTCTGCCCTGCGAGGTTCATCTCCTCCTGGCTCCACCTCCTGTAGCTGTGGGTGTGTTGGGGTTATAGACACTTGTGCACTTTGAGTCCAGCTTCATGTGGGTGCTGGGGATTCAGACTCTGGTTGGAAGGCTTGCAGAGCCCAGTACCTTTAACTGTTGAGCCATCTCCTTAGCTCCGGGTAGCTGTTTTACTCTGCTTTGTATGTCTACAGCCATACCATCCTGAATGTGCCTGATCTCATCTTAATCTGCTTTGTAGTAAAGCTATTTAAGTCATGTTCGTAATCATCAATAAAGTGTCGTGTTCAATTAAAATTCCTCGGTGCCTTTCATGCTTCTTTCTTTGTATTACACAAAGTGGAACATAGAGCATTTAGAAGGCAGCCGGTGTCAGCAAGATAATGTGTGATCGAGTGGGGCACTTGTGCATGTCATCCTTGCGCAGGGGCCATGCTAATCTTCTCTGCATCATTCCAATCTTAGTATATGTGCCGCCGAAGGGAGCGAGTAAACAGGGACATTAGTAATTGTGCTGGGGCAACATAAACCAACCAGGACCCTATGAGCGGCCCATATATATTGACCAGGGAGCAGAAACATGAATGACAGGAATGACAGTTCCACGAAGGGCTCTGTTCAGGTCTGATTTCCGACACTCTAGAGCACAGCCTCTTCAACTGTCAATCCCAGTGGGGTCGCGTCACTGAGCTTAGGGTTTGTGAAAAGTTTGCCAATAAGAAAAGGGTTCTGAATGTACAGTAAGCAAAATCACAATAATGATAATTCAAAATCAAGTCTGTGATGAGTCCACGCTGTTTCTGGCAGTGCTCTCCCAGGTCGTGTCACGTGGCTTCACTCTCGCCTCGGCTCTGAGCGCACGGCATGTCCACTTTGCACCGCGTCACACTACGCAATGCCGGTGAATGGTGCCTGAAGCCCGTTGGGTCAGAGTCGAGAGTGATGGATGTTAGTACTGCAGTGATTCTAGTCTACCTGCAAAGTTACCTGACCTGAGGACCACAACTGGTTAGTTAGAGACAGCAAGGACTTAATATTTGATCTACTTTCATTCCTTAGCATATAAACATCAAATCAGTTTATCTTTTTTTTTCTTTTAATTTGTTAATGCAAGAGAGAGAGAGAGAGAGAGAGAGAAAGAGGGCGAGCGAATTGGTGCGTTAGGCTCCCAGCCACTGCAATCAAACTCTAGACACATGTGCCGCCTTGTGCCCATGAGCTTGTATCACCTTGTGTATCTGGCTTATGTGGGATCTGGAATGTCCAACATGGATCCTTAGGCTTTGTATGCAAGCGCCTTAACTGCTGAGCCATCTCTCCAGCCCCAAATCAGTATATCTTTGAATTGTGTTGCATTAGAGATTTCATTTTTAAAGTTGTTGTTCATGTTTCTTATTGAGTTTCATAAGAAAAAAAGTCATTAAATGAAAAGGCTCTGGATTAGGATAGAATTTCCGAAATGGCTCTAACTGTACTCTTGCCATTTTGTAATATGACTTTATAGAGTGCAGCACTCTGGGCACTAAGGATTGTAAAACCAAAATGCAGATCAACTCTGAAAAGTGTTGAAGATGCACAATGTCCTCCAGTATCAGATGCTCACCCAAGATGTGAGTATTCATGTGAGAACAAATAAGCACTTGCTCTCATGACTAGCCTGAGAACCTCCTCCAGGGAGATGCAAGTAGAGACTGAAGTGATTCAAAATTCACCAAAACAGAAATTTAGAGGCTAAAGAGAACTCAGCACTCATGGGGACATCTAACATGACCTCCAAAGCTCAGGGAACATTGTGGAATTGTGGGCAGAGGGAACGAAGAACCAAAGGGTGGGGAGGTATATCCTGAGGAATATCCTCGCTCCCCTCTCACACAAAGTGACTGACTGGTGCATTCATGACCCCACAGTGATTACAGATAACCCTCCTGAAAGGGGGCCTCATGACATAGGTGTGTGGGGGGGCATCAGAGGATTACCCAGCTGGAATATGACTAATATGCAGTATATTTGTACAATAAATTTCTCAATTAATAAAAACATAAAAACAAAATCATTAGTTATTACTTAAAAATCAATAAAACATAGAAGAAAGAAACCCAGCCATGCCATTAGTATATAAATTTGTTTTTGTCTTTAAGAAAATGTAAAATAAGGGGGCTGGAGAGATAGATGGCTTAGCAGTTAAGGTGTTTGCTTGCAAAGCCAAAGGCTCCAGGTCTAACTCCCCAGGACCCACGTAAGCCAGATGTACAAGGTGGCGCACGCATCTGGAGTTCGTTTGCAGTGGCTGGAGGCCCTGCCTGGCATGCTCATTCTTTGTCTCTCTATACCTGCCTATTTCTGTATCTCTCTCTCTCTCAAATAACTAACTAACTAAATAAAATATTTTTTAAAACATGCAAAATGGGGCTGGAGAGATGGCGTAGCGGTTAAGCGCTTGCCTGTGAAGCCTAAGGACCCTGGTTCGAGGCTCGGTTCCCCAGGTCCCACGTTAGCCAGATGCACAAGGGGGCGCACGCGTCTGGAGTTTGTTTGCAGAGGCTGGAAGCCCTGGCGCGCCCATTCTCTCTCTCCCTCTATCTGTCTTTCTCTCTGTGTCTGTCGCTCTCAAATAAATAAATAAAATTTAAAAAAAATGCAAAATGATGTGCATACCAAAGGATTGTTTGGAAATAAATTTCTTTATGATATATTCTCAGCAAATATTTGGTTTGTATCTCTATTATTATAGTATTATGCCCAGAGTCACTTTTTTTTTTTTTTTTTTTTTTTTGGTTAAGGCTGAGGAGATGGCTCAGTGGAGAAAAAGTGCTTGCTGCTCAAGCCAAAGTCCCCGAGTGCCATGTTCAGACACTGTGTAAAAACCTGGAAGCTGTGGCACTTCTGTAGTCCTGGTATACTGGTAGCAAGATGGGAGGTGGAGACAGGAGCATCCTCCTGAAAGCCCGTGATGGGCACGGCAAAGCTCGCCAGGGTGGGATCCAGAGAGCGAGGAGAGAGCCCGCTCCCAGTGAGGTGGGGGACGAGGCCTGACTCAGAAGTTGTCCCTGGACCGTCACGTGGGTGCCGTGATATACTCACACCCACATCAAATACCACACACAGGGACATGCACAAGCATGCACATGTGTGTGCACACACACATACACACCCCTTCACAATAAATGAATGATTGAATAATAGATAATTAATTTTTTTAATGTCTTAGTCAAAAAGAGTTTGCAAGCTCTAGAATAGAATGGGCTTTAGTGGGGTCTTGTGAATGATACTATCGTAACAGTGCTGCAGGACGTAAATACTTAAGTACAAGAGAATAAACGTGTTCGGCATATGCTTTGATGGCTCAGGCTTCAGGTTACGGTAGGTGAGCATAAAAATGAAGCAGGCATTTTTCTTTCTGGTATGGGTTTATTCTGAAACCAGCAGTGCTCAGAATGTGATTGTTTAAAAGCTTAGCATCATGGCCACACCCGTGTCTGTCTCCATTGCTGGGTTATGAACTATTTCAAGGAGGAAAATATATGTGATTTATACTGGAATTTCCTGTCTCCTCATATGCATACAAGCACTGATGCTGTGGAATTACACAGAATCTTGGAAGAGCTCTGCCAGTTCAATCTAAATTTTACGTGTGGTGTGTGTGTGTGTGGAGGTCAGAGGACAACTTTCAGGTCAGTCCCTTGCTTGTGTACTTCGTTTGAAGATGGATGTCTTGCTCTGGATTCTCACTCTACTGTTATTCTTTTTTTTTTTGGTTTTCCAAGGTAGGGACTCTTGGCAATCATCCTACCTCTGCCTCCCAAGTGCTGGGATTCAAGGCATGTGCCACCACGCCCAGCTTCTGCTGTTATTCTTTGCTGTGCTCCCCAAAAGTTTCTGGGAAGTTCTCGTCTTCCTGCTTCCCATCTCATCCTTAGGTTGTATCATGGCCTCTGGCTTCTTACATGGGATCCAACAGTCCCTCAAACTGTGGTGATAGAGCTTTTATTTTTGTTTTTACAAAATTCTTTTATTTTGTCCTTGTATGTTTGTGTGATGTGCGTGACGGGGGGGAGGTGTATGGATGCACATGAGTGTGATTGTGGATTCACACTTGCAGAGGACTACCTTTGGTGTCTCACCCTCCACCTTGTTTGAGAAAGCTCTCTTTCCTCTCTTTCTCTCTCTTTTCTTAAAATGTTTTATTTTGTTTTATTTATGTGTGAGAGAGAAAGAGGCAGACAGAGAGAATGGGTGCACCAGGGCCTTCAGCCACTGCACACGAGCTCCAGACTTACACAGCACCTTGTGCATCAGGCTCATGTGGGTCCGTAGGCTTCCCAGGCAGGAACGCTAACCACTAAGCAATTTCTCCAGCCCAAGGAAGGTCTCTTGCTGGTTGTTAGGCACTGTGTACCAGGCTGGCCAGCCTGCCCTTGACCCCCTATCTCACCATAGGATTGCTGGTCTAACAGAAATACGTGACTGTCTGGCTTTCACATGGGTTTGATTTTATCCAAAATCTATCACTTTTTAATAAAACTCTTGACCCGTAGAACTAATTCTACTGAGGAGGAGTTTTGCTGCTCAAAAGAAACCATCCTGTTTTTGAATCCCCATATTTGTAGGAAAATACTCCTATAAGTAGGAACATACCTTGTTACACCTCTGAATTGTCATACTTTGTGAGCAATCCCAGAACATTGCATGTCTACTTGCTTGTTGCCATTTGACCTGCTGTATTCACCCAGAATAGCTCATAAGTCCTCTACCCTTCAGATCGTTGAAGTCTATGGTCTCCTGAGTCTCATTCACACCCTGACTTTGCTGAATTTTTAATCCTTTCTCATATAGCTTATTTCCTAGACTAATTGCTATTCTCTTAATCTTTGAAAGTATCTCACTTTGACAGCCTTTCTTAATAAAAAACAAAATACCCAATTGTGAAGAAAAATTTCGGGCTCAAGTCGAAGCAGTGCAGAGTCCAAGGTGTCTAGGGCAGGCTGTGCATCGCTGTGCGGGCAGTGTGCTCGTTGAGTGGGAAAGCAAACAAAAGGAGGCTGACTCCAGGCTCAAGGGGTTTGCTTACAAAAGAAGGCTGTCTGTCTTTTGTGATATGGACATCAAACCCAGGGCCTTGTACATGTTAGGCAAGTACTATGCCACTGGCCACACGTCTAGCCAGTAGATTTGTAAGAGAGAGAGAGAGTCTCATTTCTCTCGGTGTAGCTGAGGCTGGCCCATGCTGGCTTTGAATTTGTGATCCTCTTGCCTCTATCCTCCAAATTCTAGGATTATAGGGGTGGTTTGCCCTGTCTGACTGAGGGCCTCTCTTTTCTTACCAGCACAAAGGCATCAAATTGATTACTCTGACCACCTCTCATATGGACATCTTCACAACACAGTCCAAGATTTCCTATGCATTTTTTTTTTTGGTAATAAATTAGCAATATTTTAACCCTGAGCCTAACTAAGGTGTCTGGGCCTTATTTCTATGAGCTTTTCCTAAGCTAGATTTCTCTTATTGAATCCAACATTGGTATATGTTATCAAATAGGATAAAAACTTTGCATAGGGCTGTAAAAATAGCTTAGCAGTTAAGGCATTTGCCTATGAAGCCTAAGGACCCAGTTTCGATTCTCTAGGTCCCACATAAGCCATATGCACATGGTGGCACATGTGTCTGGAGTTCATTTTCAGTGGCTAGAGGCCCTAACACACTCATTCTCACTCTCTCTCCCCCCCACCTATCTCTTTGTCTGTAATTAAAAAAAATAAATATTAAAAACAACCATTGCACAACTTGCACATGTTGTCTTGTATGTTGACTTGAGGTCATTAATTATCCTTCAGAAATATTTTTCCCAACCAGCTCTCAGTCTACCTCACTACTAGATGCTTCTCTATCTTCTTTAAAATTCAGTCCATGGGGTAGGGGAGATGGCGCAGTGGTGAAAGGCACTTGCTTGCAAAGCCTCATGGTATGCATTTGATTATAGTACCCATGTAAAGCCAATTACACAAAGTGGCTTGTGGAAGAGTCTCCTGTCTTTCTCACTCAAATATGATATTTTAGGTGGGTTCCCCAAGTGTCTTCCAGTCCTGACATGTAGAAGAAGAAAGCCACTTATTCTAAGAGAAACATGAGGCTGGGAAGATGGATTCTCTGGCCAAGGAGATTGCTCAGACAGCGGGACACTTGCCTCACAAGTATGAGAACCTGAGTTCAATGTTCAGTACCCACCGAAAGTGCTAGGTGTATGTATGTCTGTAATTTCAGCTCTGGAGAGGCAGATACAGAGGGATATCACACACACACACACACACACACACACACACACGCACACATTTAGATAAATAAATAAAAGAAAGGGCCCCTTCTGTCTTCTTACAAGTAAAGCCTGGAGATTCACAGCTGATTTAACAGTACAGGAAATACCCAGCCTATTCACTCGGCTTCAAAGTCCATGAGCCAGTCCAATCGCTTAATCTCCACAGATCACTCAACAGTGACTAGGAAGTAAAATTGTCATCCGTGCAAGGGAGGCTAAGCCAACAGTCCCAGGACCTATTAGGCTTGGCTGTTATAATAAATGACTCCTAAAACCGAGTCGCTTGAAGAAAGATCCATTCTCACCCAGCTTCCTGTGCTCCCTGAAGGTTGGCCGGAGAGCTCTTCTCCACGCACCAGCACGGCTCTTCCTGCATGGCTCAGCAGGATAGGGCGTCACTGAATGGAACAGTGGCCAAGGCCGTGACAGAGAAGAGGGAAGCTTGTGAAGCAGGGACTGGCTCTAAAAGCTTCTGGCGCAAGTGACATGCAACATTTTTCTCAATTTTTAATGGAAAAATAAGTCACACTTAGCTTCACATGGCTAGGAAGTATAATTCCACTTTGCTTGTGAAAAGAGAGAAATAAAACATGGGGAAACAGCCAAATGAACCGGCTGAAAAAAATATGTATATATATTCTATCCACACAGAAGTAATAGGCTTGATGCATGATGACTTTACAAAGTAACTGTGGGCTGAAGACATGGCTCAGTAGGTGCTAACTTTGCTGCACAGGCATGAGGGTCCAAGTTCAGATCCCCAGCACCCACTTAGAAATGCCAGTCATGATCTCTATCACACTTTCCAAGGCTCAGGGTCCGTTGCGGAACAGCTGGTAGCAAGAATGTTAGGATCTAAAGGAAGGGTAGGACTGCTTTCAATGCACTCTTCCAGACACAAAATGGCCTGCACATCCATGACCTTGCAGGGCCTGGTACTACCTACACAGGACCCTCATAATAGGAGAAAAAGATGATGAAATCAAAGTAAAAGAGAGACTATTGAGAAGGGGAGAAGATATGATGGAGAGCATATTTGTGAAGGGGAAAGTGGAGGGAGAGAATTATCATGGTTAATTGTCTATGATTATGGAAGTTGTCAATAATAAAGTTTAGAATTTAAAAAAATGCTAGGCATGGTGGTGCATGCCTGTCATCACAGCACTGAGGGGATAGAGAGGCAGGCAGGTCCCTAGGACTCAATGGTTAGCTAGTCTAGCTGAATGAATGAGTTCTAGGTCCAGTGAGAGACCCTGTCCCAAAAAATAGGCTGAGAGTTATTGAGGAAGAATTCAATGCCAAGTTCTGGCTGCCACATGCAAGGGTGAGTCCCCTCCCACACCCTCTCTACAGCATCCGTACACTCCTGCCGTGTGTGTGTGTGTGTGTGTGTGTGTGTGTGTGTGTGTACAACAAAACTTAATTTTTCTAAGAATATGCATTAGAACTCACACATTCTAGAATTCATTTAAAAATCATTTACAAATTGAAAAATTCAGCAATTTCAAGGGAAAATAATCCTTCCTGGAGTTCAAATTAAACTCCTAAAATGTGATGGGTAAACCCTATCTCACAACAGAATAAGGTAATTGAAACATTGAATGAAAAAGACAGTTTTGGAATGCCCGACGTACACATGACGGACATTTCAGGAGGGCAGAGGGACAGATGGAGGCACAACAATGATGAAGCAGCAACAGCCTGAAGAAAAGATCCTTCACGACAAGAACTACTTGCAATCTCTCTCTGCTGGTTTTTTTTTTTTTTTTTTTTTTGAGACAAGATCTCAGGTAGCCTAGGCTGACTTTGAACTTGCTATAGAGCCAAGGATGAGCTCCTCATGCTGTTGCCTTTACCTTCTAATTATAGGTGTGTGCCGCCACACCCAGACTGAATTTATCTTTGAAAAACATAATTCTGATATATCTATACACACATATATCTACCCATATTTGTATACTAATATATACCTAAACATGTGTAAATTCACATACTCATGTGTAAGAATATGGAGGTATAAATTTATATACCTGTAAGTAGACGTGCTTATGTCTGTACTCTGGGATTATACATGTATGGTGAGTGGTGTGAGTTCATACATGTGTGTGCACAGATATTGGTATATATATACACTAAAGTAGTTGATATGAGTATACATATGTGTCATTTGTATTTCCTGGTGAGATTTTGGAAGGACAAAGGGAAAGATTTTCTAAACTTCCATAGAAAAACACTGTATTTCTTTTTGTTAAAAATTATTCACTTATTTTCCCGGGGGTGGGGTAGGGACAGAAAGGGAAAATACTTTCAACATTAGAGTCTCCTGCCACTGCAAACAAATTCAAGATGCACACACCACTTTGTGTGTCTGGTTGTTCGTAGGTACTGGGGACTCAAACCCAGGCCATGAGGTTTTTTCAAACAGGCACTTTAGACACTGAACCATCTCTCTAGGCTCAGGACCTTATTTCTGAGTAGGAAAAGAGGCTCAAACCAGCACTAGTTCATATCCTCTTGAGGTAGAGGAACGAGGTGTCTAGGTACTTTTGAGGGGACATGCTGCGTCAGGATTGCTGTCTGTGACCTTACCTACCAATCAGAAAGAGAGAGGGAAATACTCAGATATATAATGAGAGAAATGTTCAGTCATGTAATAAGACAGGAATACTTAGATATCAAATGCTTCCAGTTTTGAACCATTCTTTTAGTATGTCTGTAAGGTACTGGGTGAACTAACTTAGCCAGATGGAAAATTGAACCAGAATACATATTTCAAGATAAGGAAGATACTGCAATGAAAATTATGAATGTCAGATTTTATAATAGAGTTAAATATTTACTCTTCCTAAACCATTACATATAGGGGTGGGGGTTCTTTTTAAAGATAGGAGCAAAGAGACTTCAAGGAGTGTGGCATTTGGAAGGGCAGGGCTGGAATTCAGCCTGGAGATCTTGATGGATCAAGCCCATGCACTTTGCCAGTTTTCCACTGGAATTTACTTGAAACCTTGAATAGTTAAGAACTGTTATAGTGAAGAAAAAAATAGACTACAGCAAAGTATACTTTACATATGGCATATCTCATGTTTGTGTGACATGTAGATGTTCAGAATAAATACCATACATGCCAGAATTCAAAAATAAAGAGAGAGAGAGAGAGAAAAAAAACTGCCTGAACAGACAACTCAGTAATGAAGAATGCAAATTAAAGATATTGGCATGAAAAGATAGCCCACCTCATTCACAATCTATAGAGCACAAATTCAAACAACAACATGAGACCGTTTTCTTACCTAATGCACTATGTAAAATGAAAAGCCCATATAGAATGCACGGTGTGATTGCTGAGGCTCCAGTTAAATGTACCTTTTCATACACTTACCATCACAATATTATGTACACAGAAAACTTGAAAATACATAGCCAGAAAACTTGCCAGGAAAAATGATTCTAAAACTTGTATCAAAGTTCCTGCATAGTGTATGAAGAGGTTGGTGTACTGGTGGATGTTGAATCACTGCCGAGGGTCAGGGAGAGAAGAAGCCAGGGGAGATGAGGAGGGAAGAAAACAAGGAAGAATGTCTTCTTTGTAGAACTTTCCGCATTGCACAATAATACCCACTATGGTGAAGGAGCAGTTGTAATTGTTCAGAGCAGAGCTCGGTTGCGGGTTGGGGGGGGGCTGCTTGCTGCTGGGTGTCCCCAGTCTGTAGGGGCGGCCCTCAGCTCACTGGAGAATGACATCCCGACCTCAGCGGCAGCGTCGCTGTGAACCCATCACTGCAGGTTGTCGGTGTTATTAAAGTTGCTAGAAGAGCATGCGGTACCTTTAGGGGTTTGTAAAATTGTGTGTGTGCACGCACACATGTGAGCATGCCCACATGAGTGCTCAAACTGGTCATGTGCTTGCAAGCACGCATGTGTGTATGTATGTATATGGGCTGGGTGCTGTGGAGGCCAGAGAACAACCTTGGGTGCTATTCCTCAGCCACAATCCATCCTTTCTGTGTGTGAGATGGTGTTTCGCTTGCCTGGAGCTAACCAAGTAGGCTAGACTGGTTGACCAGGGAGCCCCAGAGATTCACTCTCTCCACCTCCCCAAAGCTGGAATTGTAAGCCTATGCCACTGTACTTGACTTCCTCTCTCTCTCTCTTTGTTTTCACGGGCTCTGGAGAGCAAAGTCAACTTTCTGTTCTTACATGGCAAGTGCTCTACCAACTGAACTCTCTCTCTCTCTCTCTCTCTCCAGTCCCCGCAGTTTATAAAATTCTTATAATTTTTTTTAAGAGCAAGATTCCCCGTGGTCTTTGCAATGTTTTAAAATTTGATTTCTTTGGTCGTCATCCCTCAAACTCAATCAGTCAAGTTCTCTATTACTGTTTCCTCATCAGCTCTTTGACACCGTAAAGGAAACTGACAGCTCCATTAATAACATGAATCTTCAGACCTTTCAAGGCTGGCGAGGGAGTGATAGATAACGTCTCTGCTAACCTTGGAGGAGCGTGTGTGACTGTGGTAAGGGAGCTGCCAGGTTTCTTTTCACTTTCAATTTCATCAGAATTCACGTTCCATCAGGACAGCAGAGGCCACGTGTGCCTCATGCACCAGAGTTTTCCCATAATTCCTCACACCTAGGCATTACTTAACTGATCATTAATCAGCTAGTAAATGAGGAAATATTCTTTTTAGTACATTTGGCCGCCTAAGTTTGATAACCACCTTGATAGAGAAAGAAATGACGGACAGAGAATTCTGAACATTTTCTGCTATGACTGTAGACTGTGCTGCAATTATCTGATCAGTCTCAACTTTTGTTGGTTTTCTTTTTACGTTGGGAATTTTTAAAAGGACGTGTAGAAGATGGCTGGGTAGATGACTCTGCAGTTAACAGCTCTTGTTGCATAGGCATCAGGACCTGCAAAGTCTCGAGACCACCAGCGTTCAAGTTCTCAGGATCCATGTAAACAGCTGGGTGTGGTCACACATGTCTGTAACCCCAGTCCTGAGGGACTAGAATCTGCTGATCAAAACAATCTACACCAACAACATTATAGGGGGAATATGGAAACTCTGAGCTGAGTGTGAGACCTTGCCTCAAAGAAATAGTGGATGAGTGAAAGGAGGTAGGTACCTGATAATCTCCTCTGGCCTGGGCACACATGTGCAGAGATGCACACATGTGTACATAGATGCATATAATTACACACACATTACATCACACCGCACATAATAAATACTCTAAACATGCATGCACAGAGCACAATTATACTATTTGTATGTGTGTGTGTGTGTGTGTGTGTGTGTGTGTGTGTGTGTGTGAGTGTGTGTGTGTGTATGTGAAGGAACATGCATAGGATCTTTTTGCCACAGACATTGTGATATATTTTGCATCTGGCTCACATGGGAAGCTTGAGAATTGAATCAGGGATAGCAGGCTCTGCAAGCATGGTCTTTGGATGTTTATGATGATGTCAAAGTTTCCTCTTTTTCGGGCTGGATAGATAGCTTAGTGGTTAAGCACTTGCCTGTGAAGCCTAAGGACATGGGTTCAAGGCTCCATTCCTCAGGACCCACGTTAGCCAGATGTACAAGGGGGTACATACGTCTGGAGTTCGTTTGCAGTGGCTGGAGGCCTTGGCGTGCCCATTTTCTCTCTTTCTCTCTCTCTCTCTTTGCCTCTTTCTCTGTCTTCTACTTTCAAATAAATAAATAAACATAAAACAATTTTTTTTAAAGTTTCCTCTTTTCAAACTTTCCTGCCTTAGGCATGCTACCTTCCTTTTAAATTTTTTCTGTTTTTCAAAGAAGATATATTTGTTAATCTTTCATTTATTTATTTGAGAAAGAGGAAGAGGTAGATAGAAAGAGAAAGAAGAATGAGTATGCCAGGGCCTCCAGTCATTTCAACAAAACTCTAGACACATGTGCCATCTTGTGCACCTGGCTTACCTGAGTACTGGGGAACTGAACCTGGGTCCTTAGGCTTCGCAGTCAGGTGCCTTATCTGCTAAGCCATCTCTCCAGTCCTCCTTTTAAATTTTCTTTTCTTTTGTTTTCCTTGAGAAAGGGTCTCAGCTAGTTCAGGCTGGTGCAAGGATAACCTTGAAATGTAGATCCTCCTAACTCTTCTTCCCTAGTGCTGGATTAACAGGCACGTGCCACCACAACATAAACTTAGGTGTTCTGAATGCTGGGTTCCCAGCTGATGGATATTTGGGAATTAACACCTCCAGGAGGCAGTGTTATTGTTGGGGGTGGGCTTATGGGTGTTATAGCCATTGTCCCCTTGTCAGTGTTTGGCACATGCTTCTGTTGCTCTGGTCCACCTTATGTTGGCCAGGGGGTGATGCTCATGCCGTTGTTTTCCCTGACATCTTTGAGCTTCCCCACTGAGCCTGTAAGGCAAAAGAAACCTTTTTCCCACAAGCTGCTCTTAATTGGGTGATTTCTATCAGTAATGTTAACCTGATTGCAACAGTAAAGTGGTACCAGGAGTGGGGTTGCTGCTAGACACCTGACTATGTGGCTTTGGACTTTTATAGCTGATTTTTAAGAGTAATGTGGAAGGGTTTGAAACCTTGGCCTAAGTGCTTGGCCTTGTAGTGCTGTAAGTACAGCTTGATGGACTATTCTGGTCTGAGCTGCAAGACCTGAAGGCAGTAAGAACTATGGACTGTGAGGTTTGGCTTAAGAGGGTGAGAAAGAGCTTTGCTTGTACTGGGCTAGCAGTTTGTGAGAAGCTTGCTCTTATGCCCGTGTCCTGAGAAACTGTGCAGGGTTGCATTGTGTAGAAATGGATTGGTTTGAGCAGGGGGATATGACACAGAAAAAAATAAAATGAAATCTTTGGGCCTAAACTGCTGCCTGTTCACCTGCAAATTGTTTGAGAGATTGCAACCTTTGTGCTTGGGCCAGCTGACCTGCAATGGGGCAACAGGAAGAATCTATACTCTGTTGGAGGGGCCTTAGTGCTCAAGAAGTGTCCTGTTCTTCAAAGTCTGCTTTATTCCCCCCGATTAACAAATTGGCACCTACCTGGTATCGTGGAGTATAAGAAATGCTGGAAAGAGGGTCATTGAGTTTGCAACATGGTCTTGTGTTTTGGAAATGGCCATGGGCAGTGTGAATCAGGTTTGCTGGTTGCCTGCATGAAGACCCCATGGGCCCATGAGGATGAACCATGGATTGCAGTGGAGACCCATTGGGGATGCCGGGACCATGAGATGGCTGCTAAGGAAAGCTGCTGGGTCCAGTGAAGTTTTCTAGGATTGTGAGTAGCCTAGTTGAAGGGGCAGAATTGTAATACCAGAGACTTGTTGCTGGTTAGAATTATTGGACTTGGAGATTTGCTAGATTTGCTATGCTTAAAGCTACAGAGCTTGGTGTTTGCCCTGTTGTTTTAAATCTTGTGTTGGTTGAATGTTTCTTTGCTATGCCCAATGCCATCTTTTGCAGTGTATTTATTCTGTGCCATTATGGTTTTGGGGAGATTGTTTTTTTTTTTTTTTTTTTTTTACTATGGCTCAGTTAGAAGACCTTGGATTATGGGAATGTATGAACATCATTGGGATTGATATAAAGTATGGGGACTTTTAAAATTGGACTGAATGCATTGCATTTTGCATCATGGATGGTTATCAGTTTATGGGGGCCAGGGGAAGAATGTGGTGGTTTGATTCAGGTATCCCCCTTCAACTTGGGTGTTCTAAATGCTGAGTTTCCAGCTGATGGAGATTTGGGATTTATCACCTCCAGGAGGCAGGGTTATTGTTGGGGGCAGGCTTATGGTGTTATAGCTAGTGTCACCTTGCCAGTGTTTGTTTTCTACACTTTCCTGTTGCTCTGATCCACCTTATGTTGGACAGGGGTTGATATCCACCCTCTGCTCATGCCGTTGTTTGCCCTGACATCATGGAGCTTCCTCATCGAGCCTGTAAGCCAAAATAAAACTTTTTCCCACATGATGCTCTTAGTTGGGCTATTTCTATCAGCCATGCAAACCTTGCTGCAACAACCTGTGACAGCATAAAGAAGAATCAATTTTGGACTTGTGAGCAAACTTATATTGGGTCATAACTGATAACCATGCAAGTCTTGTGAAAGTGACAGCTAACTTACTTTGAGGTATTTGAATTTCTCTGGCTGTTGTTTTCTGTATTGTTTGTCTTAATATAAAGGATATTTTAACTAAAAGTTCAAAGTTTATGGGACAAAAATGTTCCTAAGTGGAATTACCATGTGTTCATGAAGGCGCCGTGACTGTAAAAAGCCTCACTCTAGAAAGCCTACAGATGCTCATCATTCTCATCATTACCCCTTTGCCATCTTATTAGGAACACAGAGCCCTGGCAAACGCTCTGCATTCTAGAATCTGCTACCTAAGTATTCCATCGCCTGAGCTCAGGGGGTGCAGCTCCAGTTTGCAGGGAATACTGGACTGCTGGCAAAGTGTCTGTGGGATTCACCAATAAATGTGCACATTGCCCAAGGAACTACGAAGAGGAAAGATATGATGTGCCTCTGAAATCACCACTCTAATTGAACCCTCTCCATGGGCGGACAGATAGGCCTGTGACTCGACGTGTCCCTTTCCCTCTCCATCATCCATACCCACTGCCTGCTGTGGCCAGCTCACTCACTAACATCTTCAGGAGATGCTGCCAGATCACACGGATGTGGCTTCTAAACCGTCTTCACATTCCAGTTCCATAACAAACTAGATGGGCAAGAGAAATCCAATTTGGGCTTCTGCTTTTGCCAGGCATAGTAATAAATCCATATCATCTTTCTCCCATGAGAACACTAAGAAATCTTGTATGAGGCTGAAGGGCTTGTAAATGATGGCCACACATAAATTTGGGCTATAATTTAATTTTAGAAGTTATTGCCGGGATGAATACTAAATGCAGGGCATTGTGGGTATTTGGTAGGGAAAATGGTTCCAAGTGCTGACCACACTAGTTTCCTTCTGTAAAGAGTTTAGGATGTTGTCACAAAGGTGAAGGAATATGGGTTTAGTACCAGTGAAGTAAATTATGGTAAGGCAGAGCCCACTATCAAAGGGAGATTAACCCTATCTGATAGAACCAGGGTAAGTAAGTAGAGCTGACTTGAGCAAAGACTGGATGACTTTCATGTTTATTGCTACTTTTACTTCTTCTCTTTGAAATGATAGTGATCACCTCCCCAGATGGTGGTAAATGCAGTTAGTCAAATTGCCACTCATCGAATGGATGGGTCTGAATGAGTTATGCCAATGGCTGACCTCAAGTAAATCTTTAGTTCTTTTGACAAGTGGAAAACTTAAGAAAATGGGGGAAATTCTCTATTTTTTTTTTTTTTTTTTTGAGGTAGGGTCTCACTCTAGCCCAGGCTGGGATTCACTATTGTAGTCTCTGGTTGGCCTTAAACTCATATCAATCTTTGTATCTCTGCTTACTTAGTGCTGGTATTGCTACCACATCTGGTAAAAATGGGGAAGTGCTAAGGAAAAAAAAAAAAATCAAGACTCACTTTTAGAGCCAGCTCTGGGGCTGGTGAAATAGTAATGCTGTGTTTAATTAATTGCAGAGTAGACTCCTCTCGGCATGGTGTGTATGAAGCCTGGATGGGACCTTGAGAGCAAGAAGGGCAGCTTGTAGATTATAAAATGCTGCTGGAAGAAAAGAAGATGTGAAACTGGATTGTAAGGGCTATCAAGTCACATAATAGGTGCCAGGTGAGGAACAGGTCTTGATAAATAGGACCCTGGTTTCAAGTCTATATTTAGAAAGAACTGCGTGTTTTAGGAATTTTCCATTTTGTTGACTTTTTAAAAATATTATTATTTATTTGGAAGGGGAGAGAGAGAGAGAGAGAATACCAGGGACTCTAGCTGCTGCAAATGAACTCCAGATGCATGCACCACTTTGTGTATCTGGCTTTATGTGTGTATTAAGGAATTGAATCTAGGTTGTTAGGCTTTGCAAGCAAGCACCTTAACCACTGAGTCATCTCTCTAGCCCCATTTTACTGATATTTTGTGTGTGTATGTATGGGGCGTGATTGCTTATGTATGAGGATGTGTGTGTGTGTGAGAGAGAGAGAGAGAATGCATATGTGTGCGTCCATGTGAAGGCCAGAGGTCAACACTGGGTGTCTTCCTTGATCACTCTTCACCATACTTTTAGAAATGGGGTCTTTCCCTGAAACTAAAGCCTACAGACTGGGCTAGACCGGCTATCCAGCATAGCCCATAGGTCACCCTGTATCCCCCCCCCACAGCGCTGGCTGGGATTACAAGTGTGCACTGTCTTATGCCACTTCTACATGGTGCTGGGGTCTGAAGTCAGGTCCTCACGTTTTGTAGGGTTAGTACTTTACCAATGAGCCATCTTCCTACACCAGTTTTGTTGATTTTTCTTAAAATAAAAACATATTTTTTACTTAGAATTGTAAGCACTTTATGCAACTCTGCTTTTGTATAAGATAATATTGGGTTCTGGAGTATTTTACCATGTTAGGGGTGATAGACAGTCCTGTTTACTAAACAGTGGCTTGGAATATCTTTGTTTGTCTACCTAAGTGGATTAACATTTTTTTCTCCTCAGATTTCAAACATATGACTTGTGATTACAGGTTTCAGAGCTGCCATAGGAAAGAGAACAAATTCTGATTTTATATAATGAGTTAAGATGCAGGTCAAGAAAAATTAATGCCTTGGGGTTTATTGTACAATATGCAGTAGTCTTTGAATTTTATTTAATAGAAGAAAATTCTATTAGCCATTTTCTTCCCTAACTCTTCCTTCATTTAATCAAGAAATTTAATCAGTCATTAGCTCATTAGCTGGGCATGCTGGGCATGCTGGCTCATGTCTGCCATGCCAGAACTTGAGAGGCTTAGTTAAGAGGATCGCCGTAAGTTTGAGGCTGGCCTGGTCCCTATACGTTGCATTCTAAGTCAGCCTAGGTTAGGTTACAGACCCTGTTTCAAACATAGTCATTTTAACCTCATTAATTTTTAAAAAGGACAGAACTATACTAGCCTCAAATTTAGAACATATTTCTGAGACTTGATGTGGAGGAAAAGTACTTTGTAATGCAAGAGTTTAGTAGCAATCAGTACGTCATGAAAAAAAAAATCTCCTAATTGGAAATCGGAAAACTTGCTTCTTAATTCTGATTCTGTTCCACACTAGTAAGGCTGTGCATAAACTGTCATTTTTCTCTGAGTCTCTGTATTAATGTCTGGGAAATTTATGGTTTTAAATTTGGTTTCTTGGTTACACATAATAATAATAATAATAACAGTAAAGAGTTATTGAAGGGCACACACTCTCTGTTGGACACTTTCCCTGAATTATCTCACCTGCTTCAAACAACAGTTCCTTTGAGGTAAAATGACTAACCTGCATTTTCAGCTGAGGGAGGGAGTGGAGGTGCTGAGTTGAACTATGAGGGTACAATTTAGCGGGAGGTGATGGAGTGTCCCTCACGTAACATGGCCCACTTTGACATGGTCCTCATGACTGACCAAGGTTTGTCTTGGCTTAACATGGGAGGAAACCAAGACCACAGGTGGTTCGTCCATCTTCCTTGGGAGACCATGACTGAGTTAGAACCAGGGCTCAGGCTTCGTAGCTCCAAGGCTGACGGAGACTTCCACTGTGGTCTAGTTACATCAAATACCCTGAACCCTGTTGATTTTCTGTTTAGAGTTTTACCTATGAAAGAAGCTCCAGAGTATTTTAAGCCACAAGATAAATGAAAACCATTGTTGTGTCCAAATTGCTTGCAGGGTAATTTTTAAAATATATATATATATAGCAGAAACATTTTAATGTTAGTAAGCATCCTACAAATAATCTGGATTTTTGGGTCCACTTGAAAAATGGAAAGATTGGGTATACCTGGGATCTAAAATCCTCATGACAAGTCACCATTCAAACAGAATCCCAGATTCTCAAAGTGTTATTATACAGGCGCCTTCCAAGCCCCTCTCCATCTGTCCGAGTTCCCCCCAGGGCTCATACAACCAGTGGGCTAAATGAAAGATCTCAACTTCTTTAGTGTCAGAGACTTTGATGGTCATTAGTATGGCTTGGCAAGTGGGTCACCCTCTCTGGCTGCTTCCTTGTGACATCTATGTGAATAAAAGTCATATCCATGTATCTTCTTTCTCATGGTCAGAGCTTTCACAGGCAGCGCACTTTCCAGCACAAGTGACATTTCAGGGTCAGGAAGGCAAACCACGTCATAATTGGCCCTGTCACCATTTGAGTTTGATGCTGGCGCCTCGTGTGTTTGTTCTGGGTGAGTAATCTGTTCGCGTCTGGAGAGGCCACACACAGACGGATGTGAACTCTGCTTCTATTCATTTTCTGCCTGGGATCCTGGTTCCTCTGGGTCACAGCTTTGGAACGATCGGTAGAATGGAAATTTCCTGGTAACAAATTTGGTTGCAAAGACATCCCTGGAGCCCACTGTGATGGTTGACCTTCTAAGTTGTCCCTGAGCTGCAGTACGGGGGGCTCTGTGAGTGACAGTGCTGGGTGATGACCGCGTTTTCACAAGCAGTATCACATGTGAAGTTGAATCACCCCTTTTGACAGATGAAATTATGGACACCTGGGGTTACTTAAAGTGAGATAGATAAGGATCTGTCGTAGCTGGCCATGGTGGCACGTGGTTGCGATCCCAGCTACTCATCAGGCAAAGGCAAGAAGATCAGGAGTTCCAGGCCAGCCGAGGCAATGTAGTGAAACCCTACCTCAGTAAGAAACAAACTGGTACAGAGAGAAAGGGGGAAAGGGAAGACCTCATTCTAGAACTTTCATTCATAGCAGAAGTGACAGGAAAAGTAGACATGCAGGTCACAGTGTGCTACAATCTCCCCCCACCACCCTTTGCCTTGCCCACCTTCACCAGGAGATGACAGGGGAAACCAGGAGAGGGGTGGATAGAAGCTCTCCTGGTGATTGGTCCACCTTCATCAGGAGCATTTGTCTGGAACCTCTCCCGACAGCCTGTGGGGTGTCTCATCCAGGCTGGGAAAAACAACGAAATATTGCCATCACACTGAACGTCAATTATTCATGTGGTGTGTGTGTGTTATGTGTAGTGTGGCATGTGTGTGGTGTGTGTATGTATAGTGTACTCATGTATGTTTGCAGATTGTGCCTGTGTACATACACATCAAAGCAGAAGTCAATGTCTGTGTTCTCCTCTGTCTGTTTTCCACTTTTTGTTGCTTGGATCCTTCTACCTGTGCCTCCTGAGTGCTGAGATTAAAGGTGTGCGCTCCACCATGCCCAGCTAGCCCAGATATTTTTATGTCACTCAGCTCTAGCACTCTGCTAGGCATTCTAGAGATTATGAAGGCCCATGTGCAATGAGCCCTTATCACCCAGATGCTGACATCAGGCATGTGCACACAGTGTGTCTGCTGTAACTGTCATAGTCTGTGCAGCATCACCAGTGTCCTAGACACACTCAGCATAATAAAGACTGCCCTGCTCCTTCCTAGAGATTACAGAGGACAAAAACGTGCATTTTAGGTTTAGATAAAGTACTAATACAAAACTAAATTGGGGCTGGATAGATTGTTTACTGGTTAAGGTACTTGCCTACAAAGCCAAAGGACCCAGGTTTGAGTCCCATATAGGCCAAATGCACAAGGTGTCACACGTGCTTGGAGTTCATTTGCAGTTGCTGGAGACCCTAGCATGCCCATTCTCTGCTTCTTCCTCCCTCCCTCCCTCTCTCTCAAATAAGGAAATAAATAAAATATTTTTCAAAACCTAAATAGGAGAGATGCCAAGCTGCCTTAGGAGTGGACACTGAGCAGATTAAGAACTGACTCCAAACAATGCCTTCCTCAGCAACTTTAGACATTTTTTGGAACTACCAAGAGACAGTTTTTAATAGTAGAAGGTGTTACAAGTCAAACATCTAATGATAAATCAATGCAGTTTGAGATAGTGTATAATTGTTACATGATCCCAAAGGTCATCCTTATGTATTGTTAATGCAAAACATAGCTCTCACATCAAAGAGAATAAGAGATCATTCATTTTTGGAGAAAAATGTGAGTGGTCATGATCTGGGAATATGGATCCAGGTCACCCTGAAAACATGTTCCAATGTGGAAACAGTTTTTAAAAGATTTTATAGTTACAGAACAAACAAAAGACAGAGCTTCAGGCCTTTCAAACTGCATAGATGGGAACATCAGGTAGGGTACAGTGGAGCTTGGAGATTCTTGCCATAGATCTCAAGTGCTATCTCATGGTATTTTGAGCTTTTAGGCTGGGGGAAGCTAGTGGTCTGCTAAATTAATACATTTCAAAGGTTTTTACATCTTTGTCTCAGGGAAATTAAGTCCACGGAGGTGAACAGTGGTCACCAAGGGAACTAAATAATTATACAAGAGAGCTAGAGATATACTTGCCTGTGAAGCCTAAAATCCCCAGGACCCATGTAAGCCAGATGCCCAAGGTAGCCAACGTGCATGCTTCTGGAGTTTGTTTGCAGTGCCTGGAGGCCCTGGTGTGCCTGTTCTCTATCCACCTCTCTCTATCTTTCTCTCTCTCTCTCTCTAATAAGTAAATAAAATAAAATAATCCAAGATGATTTGGCTCTGAATTTTCTATTCCGTTCTTCTAGAATCTTTAATATATCTTTAATATAAACTTCATGATGCGCTGTACAAAGAACCCAGGAAGGGAATAAGTAGGTTAAAAATCTTTTTTCCTTGTACCATGGCTCTCTTGGAGTGGAGATGCCTTTGAAAGTGAGTGTAAGTAGACATCGTATAGGTATGCTATTTGTCACATGTATGTGAAAATCGGCCACTGTAAATTTCTTCCCTCAATAATGGTGCAGCACTATTCTGAACTGACCAATGTACAAGAGAATTTGTTGCTCTTGCTGCCATGTGTCCTTTCAACAACCTCTGTAAATGATTCTTTACTGGGCTTATGTCATGGCCAGGGGAGCCATGTCTCCCCACAGGAGGTGGGGTGAGAAGATTCAGAGCCTATGTGATGGGTGCTTTCATATTCAGGGCTTAGCAAGCTCCATCATCATTGTACTTTTCTTCCATAGACTTTTATTTTTTTATGTTCCAGTACTTTATTTACACAAACAGCATGTGGGATTTGGCTCATAGGCTTTCATTGCCAACTCTGCTCTTTTATTTTCACATGCCTTTTTTAAAAATTATTTTTATTAGATATGGACATATTTAGCATGTAAACAACACATGTTGGTGCCATCCTTTCCCTCCTCCCTGCCCCTTGTCTGAAGAGGCCTTCCTCGTTGGGGATGTGGGTCAACTCCATGGGGGTTGTGAGTCACGCATTATGGGGGCAGCAGTCAGTTATGGAGGAGAAGCGATGTCTCTGTGCAAAATGTCCCAACTTGTGGTTCTAATAATCTTTCTTCCCCCTCTTCCACAAAATTCTCTGAGCCAAGTTGGGTGTGTTTTAAGTCTACTTCAGTGATGAGCTCTTAGGAGCCTCTGGATCTCTGCTTTGGAAGGAGTTGAGCCTCCTCAGTGTCTATCTCCTTCACCCTTGTGCTGATATCAGATTCACTAAGAAAACAGCCCTCCTTGCTCACCTTCCTTTGTGGTTTCAGCTGAGGTTTCAATTGAAGTGTGCTGGCTCATTTATCTCCTCAGATCCTGCTCCCATCTGAAAAAAAAAAAAAAAAAAAAAAAAAGCAGAATCTCCAATGGAGACTGAAGTCAGCACCAGTTAAATGGGATAACCATTATTAATTTAGAGAGAATTTAAAGGGTGTAGGCCCTCTTATATGCCAAGATTAGTGGGAGCTTGACAATGAAAGCAGAATCGTTATCTGGATGTGATTCTGACTTGTCTCCCAGATCCAGATATGGTTTCCTTTCCATGGAGCAGATATGTTACTGAATCTAAGAGCAGTTGGTTATCCACCATGGCTGTGGGCCATTGTTGCACTTGTGTGAGCATCACATCAGGTTGTTTGCTTCTGAGTCCATTAGACGTTGAGTTGCTTGGACAGATGTTGGCCGCTTTTCCCCAGTAGCACATTCCAGCACTAGGTGGGCTAATTATCTGGGGACTGACTCTCTTCTGGATTCCAACCAGGTCTCTCTATGGTCTGCGCTAACAGTGTATGGTGTGTTAGCAGTAGGGTCTTGCCATTAACTTCTGGTGGGTAATCAAATGCTCTGACAGAAGCCTGTCTTGTTTGTTTTGGGAGATCTAATAAGTCTCTCTTATCAACAGCTTGTTGTGGATGTAAGCAACATCCCGGTACAGAAAATTACAGGCCAGTGCCAAGGGAAAAGAACAAAGAAAAAGCAGAGGAGAAAGAGGAACAAGGGAAATTTAAGGTTAGGCTTTGTCTCACCCTTTCCAGGGCCCTTTGATTCAGGTGCGCCCCTTACAGTCCTCTTGAGAGTACCTACCTTCTAGTCTAACTTCCAGGATATAGGACTCAGTGGTACCAGTTCAATGTGGGTTCAGTTTTGTGTTCCTCCTGCACCCTTCCCCTTCCCCCGCACCCCACCCTCCCTATTGCCCAGGCCTCGAGATGCCATTCAGGTCTCTCAGCAACTCAGGCTGATCCAGATTAGGAACCACAGATGAGTGAGACCATGTGATGATTGTCTTTCTGTAATTGTGTGAGTTCACTTAGAATTATCTGTTCCAAGATTGACCATTTATCTACAAATTTCATTGTGTCATTTTTTTTAACTTCTGAGTAGAATTCCATCATGTAGATATACCACATCATGGTTATCTATTCACCCAATGATGGGCACCTGGGTTGATTCCAGCCCTTAGCTATTATGAATTAAGCAGCTGTAAACGTGGTTAAGCAAATATCTTTAAACTGAGATATTGAGATTTTAGGGTAAATCCCCAGTAAGGGAATTATAGGGTCTGCTGGTAACCCTATCTTCATCCTTTTCAGGAGTCTCCATATTGATCTTCATAGTGGCTGTAGCACCTTACATTCCCGCTAAGAGTGAATGACGGTTCCTATTTCTCTACATCTGCACCAACATTTGTTTTCATTTGATTTTTTCATGTGTGCTATCCTTACTGGGGAAAGGTAGAATTTCATAGTTGTTTTAATTTGCATTTAACTAGTGGTTAGGGATGTTGAACATTTTCTTAATTTTGTGTTAGCCATTTGTAATTCTTCCTCTGAAAACTCCCTATTCAGTTCTCTGCCCAACTTTTGGAGTGGGTTGCTTGTTTTTTTTATTGTTTAGTTGTTTGAGTTCTTTGTAGATTCTAGATACTAGGCTTCTGTCACTGGTATAGCTGGAGAAGATTTTCTACCATTCAGTGGGTAATCTGTTGGCTCTGCTTATGGTATGGTTGCCTGTGCAAAATATTTTTAGCTTCATGAGATCCCATTGGTTGAGTGCCTGTTTAATTTCCTGGGCTACCGAGGTTTTGTTAAGGAAGTCTTTTCCGAATACTATATCATGGAGAGTGCCTCCTATTTTATTTATTTATTTATTTAATTTTATTTTTTAAGGTAGGGTCTCACTCTGGTCCAGGTTACCTGGAATTAAGTATGTCATCTCAGGGTGGCCTCAAACTCCTCCTCCCTCTGCCTCCCAAGTGCTGGGATTAAAGGCATGTGCCACCATGCCTTCTATTTTTTATTCCAGTAGGTGAAGAGTTTCAGGTCTTATATTGAGGCCTTTAATCCATTTGGACTTGAATTTCGTGTATGGTGAAATGAGTGCGTATAATATCATTTTCCTGCATATGGTTATCCAATTTGTCCAACTCCATTTGTCGAAGATGCTGCCTTTTCCCCAGTCTGCACTATTGGCACCGTTGTCCAAGATCAAGGAGCTCTAGTTACTGGACCCAACGTTCCAGTGGTTTACGTTTATGCTCCTAGGCCAGCACCATGCTGTTGTTTTGTCACTAAGGCTTTGCAATATAGCTTTAGATCAGGTATGGTGATACACTGAGGTTTGTTTTTTTGTTTTTTCTTTCTGAGATATGTTTGCATATCCGAGGCCTTCTGCCATTTCATATGAATTTTGACATCAATTTTTTTCAATCTCTGTGAAGAATGATGCTGGTATTTTTATTGGTATTGTGTTAAATATGTATGTTGCTTTTGGTAGAATTGCCATTTTCACAATATTAATTCTACCTATCCAGGAGCCTGGGACGTTTTTCCATCTTCTCAACTTCTCCTTGATTTATTTCTTGAGTGTTTTTTTTTTTTTTTTCTGTTTTCATTATATAGATCTTTTACATCCTTGGTTAGTGTTATTCCCAGGCATTTAATGTTTTCTTTTTGTTTTTGTTATTGAAAATGTGACAGTCTCACTGATTTATTTCTCTGTATATTTTTCTTTTGCATATAGAAAAGCTACTGATTTTTGTGCATTGATTTTGTATCCTACCACTTTGCTGAAGGAATTTATCACCTTTAGAAGTTTTGAGATGGAGACTTTCAGGTCAATTATATACATCATGTCATCTGCAAATAGGGCTGACTTGACTTCTTCCTTTCCAATCCCAATCCCTTTGATTTTTTTCTCCTGTCTTATTTCTTGGGCTAGTACTTCTAGACTATGTTAAAGAGCAGTGGTGAGGGTGGGCACCCCTGTCTTGATCCCAATCTCAGTGGGAACTCCGTGAGCTTTTCCCCAGTAAGTATTATTTGGCCTTTAGGAACTATAAAAATATATCTAGCCTTATTTTGTTGAATATAAACCCTCCATGCCTGCTCTTTCCACTGTTTTGATAATGAAGTGGTGCTGTATTTTGTCAAAGGCCTTCTCTGCATCAATTGAGATGGTCACGTGGTTCTTATTGATTTGTTGTATTACAGTGACTGATTTCCATTTGTTAAACCATCCCTGCATCCCTGGGATAAAGCCTACTTCATCAAGGTGGATAATGTTTTCTATGTATTGTTGAATTTCATTTGCAAGGATTATGTTCAGGATCTTTGAATCTAAGTTCACTAGGGATATAGGCCTAGTTTTCTTTGCTTGTTGCATCTCTGTCAGGTTTTGGTAGTAGGGTGATGCTAGCTTCATAAAAGGAGATGAGGAGGATTACCTGGTCTCTGATTTTGCAAAACAGTTGGAAAAAAATTGGTTTCAGTTCTTCAATGACGGTTTAATAGAATTCAGGTGAGAAGCCATCAGGCCCTGGACATATGTTTTTTGGGAAAGTTTTGTTTACCTTTTCAGTCTCCATGGATGTGATAGGTTTGTTTAGGAAATTAATCTGCTCTGAGTTTGGTTTTGGTAGGTGGTATGTGCCTAGAAATTCATCCATTTCTTCCAGATTATTCAATTCTGTGGAGTAGAGGTTTTGGAAGTATGCCCTGATGATTCTTCCAATTTCACTGATATTTGTTGTGATCTCTCCTTCTCTGATTTTGTTAATTTGAAACTCCTCCTTTTTTGTTTGATCAAATTAGTCAAGGATTTGTCAAAGAAACAGCTCTTTGTTTCGTCAATATTTTGCTTTCTTACTTTCCAATTCATTAATTTTTGCTCTAATCTTGATTATTTCTTTCTGTTTGGAGCTCTTTGGGTTGGATTCTTCTTGTTTTCCAGAGCCTTTACATGGACAGTCAGATTGTTAATTAGGGATCTCTCCACCTTTGTAATGAAGGTGTTTAGGGCTGTGAAATTTCCCCTTAGGACTGCCTTCATGTGTCCCATAAGTTTTGGTAGGTTGTGTTTTCATTATCATTGTCTTCTAGGAATTTTACAGTTTCTTTTTTTGGTTTCTTCCATGACTCATTTATTGCTTAAAAGTGTGTTGTTTAGTCTCCAGGAGGTGGTGGAGTTCCTAGTGTGTATCTTGTTGTTAATTTCTAGATTTAAAGCATCATGATCTGACATGATGCAGGAAGTTATTTCAGTTTTCCTGAGTTTATGAAGGCATACTTTATGGCCTAATATATAGTCAATTTTGGAGAAGGCTCCATGGGCTTCTGAGAAGAATGTCTATTCTGTAGAGTTGTGGTGGAAAGTTCTGTAGATACAGATTGTCTAGTTGAGCTGTGATGTTGTTGAGCTCTATTATCTCCCTGTTGATTTTCTGATTGGATGATCTGTCTATTGATGATAGTGGAGAATTGAAGTCTCCAACTATGATGATGTTGGTGTTTATTTCTGTTTTATTGTCCAGTAGGTTTTGTTTTATAAACTGTGGTACACCTGTGTTTGGTGCATTTATATTTACGCTCTGATGTACTCATGTTGGATCGTTCCCTTGATGAGTAAGAAGTGGTGGGTTTATTGAAGACAGCTGATAGAAGAGTCCAGTTTTTTGATACACCCTGATAACCTGTGACTCAGGTGAACAGAAATGTTGGTACCCAGTGGCCAGTCAGGATGCCAGAGCAAAAGGCCTGATTCCATAGCTCACACAGGGATCAGGCCTCCTCAAGCAAAGCTCAACGGGACCTACTGGGACCACCAGGGGTCTGGGAGGAGCCAGGGAACAGGTATCTATCCATTCACTCTGTGATGTACCTGCCAGCACACAGTTTGGCCCAGGGAACCTGGACCAGAGAGCTGGGAGGAGCCAGAACACAGGGGTCTGGTCTCCTCACTCCATACCACTGCACCCAGCAGCACACTATCCATGCAGGGAACCCACACCAGGGATCTGGGAGGAGCCAGTAGAAAGGGGTCTGGCCTACTCACTCCACACCATTGCACCTGCCAGCACACAGCACCAACTCTGTTCTTGACCAGGGTTTCTAAAAATTTTTTCCACTTAGTTTTCCTAAAAATTTTAAAATTAATTTATTTTCTAACTTTCCCCTGACAACGTCCATAAATATAGACAATATACTATGATCATAATCCCTTTCCACCACACTCCTCCCAGCCCCAAATCACCTCTCCACTGACTCCTTCTTTCCAACTAGTCTCTCTTCTGTTTGGAGGGCATCACTTTTTTTCCTCTTAGCATGCCCTTCTTAATTCTGTCTTTGTCGCTGGCCAATGTGATAGCTGTTTGCAATTCCCTCTGTGGTTCCTTTCTGGATGAATTTCACACTGCTCTGTCTTCTTGGCATGGCCATGGACTCTTTAAGTTTCCGTGTCGTAGAGAAAAAGAATAATCCAGTCTGGAATTTATAAAGGAATGAAATTTTTATTCAAATTTAGAATTACTTTTAGAAAGCTTCTAAAGAATCTAAAGTTTCCTCAATTTACATGATGTTTTGATTTTTTTTTTTTTTTGAGCCAAGATCTCATGTAGCCTGGGCTGGCCTTAAAATCACTTTAAAGCTGATAATACACTTGAACTCCTGATCTTTCTGCCTTTGTCTTCCTCCCAAGTGTGGGATGACAGGTGTGTACCTCCACACCTGGCTCAGCATGAAGTACATACGGTGTGCTCTCCTCAATTTCTGCCAGGCAAGTCACATGTTCTTGTACCAGGGCAAGGTTTCTGCTAGGCACTGAGTGTATGTCACCTGCAGCTATTTGCTTTAGAGGCACCAGACTGCCCCAGGAACAGATGAAGTGGCATTACAGTGAACTCGGTGAGTGGCCAAGTTGAGGACACAGAGGAATCTGCTCAATCACTCTCTTATCAGGATTGTCAGCTGGAAAAGGGCTTAGAAATAACCTCGTAAGATACCCAGCTCTGAGTGTCATCTTCTCTGTGTTTAGGCTGTTTGCTTCACGATGCTGGTTCTTAAAGGTTTGAGGTCTAGAATGTCTGATATGCTCACAGGTTCTCTATTTAGGAAAAAAAAATTGGCACACAGAAAGGCTACCAAGTCCTCAGCAGAAATATGTTTGTATCCAGTGGGATCAGCAATAAATTCAGCCAAAAGCCTTTCCCTTGTGTAGTATAAACTGGGTTGAGATAAGACCTCTTTGCCTGTGTTGGACGTCACTCAGTGCAGCAGTGCACTTTGAGTTGTCTAATAAGTCAGATGGGTTTGGATTGTCAGTACAAGCCCAGGATTCTTAGAAAAAAGATACTCTCAAGTCAAGGGGGTGGGGAATGGGTAAGGAGTTGGTTCAGTCAACAAAGGGCTTGCTGTAAAAACACAAGGACCTGAGTTTGTATCCTCAACATCATGTGAATGATGATGGGTGGGGTGTCAGCCTGCTTATGGTCCCAGTGCTTAGGAGTCAAAGACAGGGGAATCCCCAGGACCAGATGGCTGGCTAGAGCAGCTTGATCAGTGAGCTCTGGCTTCAAGTGAGAGAGCCTGTCTCGATAGATGAGGTGGAGAGTGATTAATAAGCATGCCCAACATCAACCTCTGGCCTCCACACTTACACAGACACACACACACACACACACACACACACACACACGCAAAATAAAAGAATAGAAGAGATCTCTCAGCGATGGGCCTGTCATATACCCCATTTCGATCAAATAGTTCCGATTGCCTCTGGCAGGACTCTAACTCCAAAACAGGTGAGGAGAACATATCTGATAGCATAACATCTTAGATGCAGCCTGTAGACCTTAGGCTATGCCACTTGTCTCTGGTTCCCTGGCCTTGTGCCCTCTCTCTATGCCTGCTTCCATTTTGGGCCTCTTGGCTATTTTATCCTTCAAAGGGTTCGAATACAGCTTCACAATTTTTTTCTCTTCAGAGCTTTGTTACCCTTGACAAGCCTGTGGGACAAACACTCCTGACCTCTGTGGCCTCCTGTCTGACAGCTGTGACTGAATGAATATTCAGTCAACAAAGCCTCACACCAGGAATCATGGGAAATGGTAGAAGAAGGAGGTGACATACCTCTGGCCTTTGAACATCATATCAGCTCACCAGAGAGTCAGAAGTGGTATGCAGCCTAAACACTAAGGTCACATGAAAACTCAAAGGTCAGCTGGACTTGGATGATTATTTATAAGTCGAATTAACATGGCTCATGTGATAACCTCGTGTGTGTGTGTGTGTGTGTGTGTGTAGCATTTTAAAATGACTAAAGAGATTAGAGTAGACAAAGATAACTTCCTGTTGTCATAGTTTTCATCCACCAGACAGAATTCTGAAAGAAGGATTTAAAAGCAAGTGTTTTATTTAGGAGACATAGGATTCACCAGGAAGGGGAGAGGGACCAGAAAAGCAGTCAGAAGGGCTGGAGAGATGGCTTAGTGGTTAAACGCTTGCCTGTGAAGCCGAAGGACCCTGGTTCGAGGCTCAATTCCCCAGAACCCACGTTAGCCAGATGCACAAGGGGCCACATGCATCTGGAGTTCGTTTGCAGTGGCTGAAGACCCTGGCACGCCCATTCTTTCTCTCTCTCCCCATCTTTTTCTCTCTGTTTGTCGCTGTCAGATAAAAATAAAAAATGTTAAAAAAAAAAAGAAAAGCAGTCAGAAAAGGGTATGCCAATTAGCCAGCTATTTTCAATAGCTGGAACTTAAGCCTATAAGAAAATTCTGGAAAACCCTAGAATGTTTGTCTCAAAATGATATCCTGGTGCTGAGGATATGATCCAGTTGTTGAAGTCCTCACTGAGCAAGTATGAAGCCCTGAGTTCAGGTCCCCAGCACCCATGTAAAGTGGTAGGTATGGAGGCTGGCATCTGCAATCCCACTGCTGGGGAGATGGACGCAGGAGGATCCTTAGGAGTTAACGGCTAGCTAGTCTAGCTGAATCTGAGTCCCAGGTTCAGTGAGAGACCTTGTCTTGATATATATTTGAAGAACAATTGAAAAAAACACCCAGTACTAATTTCTTCCCTCTTATGCACATGCACACACACACACACAAACAAACATGTGTACACAGTGCACAATATACATACACACACATTATCCAGACTTCTTCATAGTCCCTTGTCAAAGAATCCTTTGGACGACATGATCTCTACAGCATGCAAAGAGCAATACTTACTGGCACGTGGAGGTGCGTCTTGACAGGACCTGAAGGGTTTCAAGGAGGGACCAGTGGCCTCTGCTGCATAGTTCATGAGAATGCTGGATTTAAAAGTAAAGGAGGAAGAGGACTTCAGATTTCATGCGAATATTTCCCATGAAGACTTTAGAGCAAGTGTAGATGCCATTCAATCCAGAACCAGAACCAGAACCAGTCTGCTTCCCTGTGCAATTCCTCAAAGGCAACCTGCCCAACTGGCAAAGGGACACAGGCCAGACTATCAGCTGAAGCAAAAGAAAACTGAATATGGCTATGAAGATGTAGATTGTGGCGCTTCCCTGAGGTTGGATGTCCTGTCATCCACTAGGTGTATGTTAGGTTATTGGATGACTGTTCCGGGGAGCCATGAACAAATATCTCCTTGTACGCACACTGTGCATTAATGGCAGAGGAAAGAAATGATTTTCCCCCAACTTTACTTTTCAGTGACTTGATCAAGATTCACAGGAGCATAAGTGACTCAAAGGCAGCTGCATCATCCAGAGCCCGTGCTAGGATGGGTGAGGACACACAACAGCTGCAGTCCTGGACTTCTCTGCCCAACTTACAGGAGTCAGTCTCCTCTCCCTTGTAATTGTTTACTGCTCTTACAACTTTGGGGAGGAGTCCTTTTGAACCTTGTAACTGTGAGCTGCCTGAGCCCTCTGGGTCTTGGGAGCCTTCTTTCTCCATCCAGGGTGTTGCAGCTCAGAGGACATAACTGCACGACACAGGGCAGATAAGGTCAGTCCTACCAGCGGTGGGCAGAGGAGTCACTTCTGTGGTAGGCGTCACTGAGACCTAAGTGTGGTCAGGGAAACCATGGGTCCATTTCTCTCCTTCAACTCAAGGCCAGAGAGGCAGGCCATGAGCAGCAACAATGAAGAGTTTGTCCTCTGTCTCTTACTGTCTGTAAAAGACTGACAGAGGGTTAAGGCAGTTATGGTGGGAATCATGATAAGACCCTCCAGAGAGGACCTGATGTAGTTCCTTGCATTGCATTGTTCACAGTCTTTTCCAGAGAACTGACACGCAGGAGACTTCAAGACCATTGAAAGCTGAAATAGCGTAGAAGGCTCTTAGCTGTTTAATATCATGTAGTTGTTGACACATGGTTCCCAAGGATTTCAAGTGTCCCCCACAAGGCCTTAGGTGCATCAATCTTTGTTAATGGAAATGTTCATGTGTTTTAGCACACATTTTTGGTTCCCTAGAAGATCTCCCCAGGCATGGCCTCCTTGAGAAGGCAGCTCAGGGGTTAATTAGCTTTAACATATTAAATAATATGATAAAGCTGGACATCATGTTGCTTATCTGTAATCTTGGCATTAAAGGAAGCTGATGGAGGAGGGTTGTGAGTTAAGGAGCAGTCTGGGCTGCATAGTGAGACCTGGTATCAAAACAAAAATAAAAACAAAGGATCTTACAAACACTTTTTATAAATTTTTTTTTTCTCTATCCTGTCTTTAGGGTAAAAGCAGAGGAGACCTGGGTCAGTCATGTCAGAGTTTATGGACCTGCATGTGTGTATGTGGGGTGGTGTGGGTAGGTGGTGTATGCATGTTCATGTGTGTATGGATGCCCATTTGTGTGCATGTGTGGAGGCCAGAGGTCAACCTCAGGCATCGTCCTCAATTGCTCTACATTTTATGTTTTTGAGACAGGATCTCTCCTTTGAGTCTAGAACTCGCCAAATGGGCTGGACTAGCCAGCCAATGTGTTCTAGGAAACCCTGCCTCCCTAGTGCTAACTTTTCAGTTGCCACCACCCCTGGCTCTCATGTGAGTATCAGGGGTTTGGGCTCATGCTTGGTTAACAGTTTGTCAACATCTCTCCACCTCAATTCCTGTCCATATTTGAGGGCTTTTACCTTGGGAAAATAAGTTGGCTAGTACCATGAAACTCACTCGTGTTTCAGAGTGGAAGTAAGTATCAGGCTGGGTCCATCCTGAAGACAGAAGCTACACAAGTTACTTTAATAGGAGGAATGAATATAGAATTGAAACTGTTAACTAGGTGCTGGATAAGTCAAGCCATCCACCTATAGGAGGTAAACTGCTGAAAGAAGCTATCCTGGGACTGGGAAAAAAGAGGACAAAGAGGATAAACTGGAACTTCAAAGCTTGGAGGGTGGGCCCAGAAGAGGGTCAGTGTGGACCTCTTAGGAAGGGGACTCTGGATAGCTGACCATGCTGCTGTCCCTGAAGAGGCACAGGGAAAAAGAGGGTGGGAATCTAGAGAAACTAGACAGTAGACTCAGTTGCTGTTATTAAAGCCATGTGCTGAGGGCAAAGCAAAGGAATATGTAACAGTTACCTTCTTTATGGGGACAAAACATCCAACCACAAGCAGCTTATAAAAGAAAAGGGTTTAGGTCAGGCTTACGGTTTCAAGGGGGTTTCCCCATGGTGGAGAAAGCTTGGTATGAGCAAGATGGCAAGGTGCCACATTAGCCAGGACGAAATAGTTTGAAAGAGTTCACCTTGTACACTCAGTGGGCTGGACTAATAAGCCTTAAAGTCTGCCTCCATGACACACCTTCTACACCAAGGTTCCACCTCCCAAAGACTCTACAATGTTCCCAAATTGTCACCAGATAGGGGGCCATGTATTCAAAACACATAAGCCTATGGGGGCATTGCATTCAAACTGTCACAAAATGTTACTGGGAGATGGTAATAGGAAGCAAATAAGGAGCCTGTGTGTACCTCCTCACACCTCTGATCACTCTCTGGTGTCCCCTGTTTGGCAGAGCCCAGTAAAGGAGTGTAGGCTCAGGAGAGGTATGATGTGCAGAGTCCCACCCCAACAACATGAAGCAGATTGAGTTTGCAATTGAGAGGTAAGGAGAAACAAACACACGCACACACATACACACATGTGTGTGCGTGCGTGCGCGCGCAATATGGGAAGGAAGAATAGGATGAAGAGTGTACATGGGAGAACAAATACTAACAGAAACAAAGTATGTACCCAAGAGCTGTCTAACATATGGAGGACTGCTTCTCACGTACAAAAACAAGCATAGTACCCTGGGCATGGTGGCACATGCCTTTAATCCCAGCACTCCTATTTGTTGAGACAGGATATCTCACTGTACCTACAGCTCGCTGATTAGGCTAGGTTAGCTAGCCAGTGAACCCTAGGGATACCCTGTCTGCCTCTTCAGCAATGTGATTATATACAAATGTCACACTGAGCATTTCACATGGATTCCAGGGAACCAGACTTAGGTCCTCGTGGCAGGACTTAACCACTGAGCCATCTTCCCAGCTCCGAAGCTTGTCTTTTGCACCATGTTTATTCTGGGACCTACACATTTACAGGTCCAATGCAGTTTGAGACATTTCTGCTCACAACTATTTCTATTATTTACTTATCCTCCCCTGTATTTCACTATTTTGGCTCAAAATAGAAGTGTTCCTCATAGGCTCACTTGTTTGAACACTTTGTAACCAGATAGTGGTGCTGTTTGGGAAGCTTATTGAACTTTTAGGAGGTGGAGCTTAACTGATGGAAGTGGGTCACCGGGGGTGGTCCTTGAGGTTTTATAACTTGGCCCTATTCCCTTTTGGTCCTCTGCTTCCTGATGATGTGCATCTCTGTTCTCACTCCTGCTGCACTGCCTTCCCTGCCATGGAAACTGCCCTGGAAACTGAGATGAATTCAACCCTTTCCTTCTTTTAGTTTTTTCTTCTGGTCTGGTATTTTTTCTTAGCAGTGAGAAGTAACTGGTACATGGAACATTGAGGGTGAATTCATGTATGACATGCAACTTCATGTTAAGTTTCTCTACCCATGTGCTAAGCACTCCACTTCACACACTGTATAGCTTGATGAACACAGTGACTTTAGAAGTACTTTTATGCTTCCTTAAGAGAAAAGAGATCCATAGGAAGGCTGACACATGTGCTGTGGGTGCAGCAGTGAAACATGTGACTTTAATTTCAAGTTCATGTGCATCATGTTGTGAAGCCTATGTGAGGATGCTTTATTATTTATTATTATCACAACCCCGCTTCTCACTTAAATCTCCTGCTACACCCTCATGTCTGGGGAGAACTGTGTCATCTCCGGGAGCAAAGCTGCCACCTGAGTTGAGGTGGCTTCCAGGAGAGGATCAGCATGCACTGCGACAGCCACCAAACACATGCAGCTATTCCAGTGAATTTTCGCAAGCTGTTCCTCAGGCAGAGTTTCAAGAGCTCCATAGATACAGATAGGTGACCACTATGTCAGACAACACAGGACATTTTCCATGATTACAGACAGGTCTGCAGTAGTCTATAATTTTGGTGTGGCACTGGTAACTGGATTTGTGTACATGAGCTCTAATGGCTGCTTTTACTGCTGTACTTCTGGTTTTCTTGCCTTTTTCTAATGACCTTCCCAGCACAAACGGACAAGGAAGACCTCTTGTTAAGTTAAAACGACATTGGTATCTGTGTTGTGTCATAGTTTAGTGACAGGATCTACTCAGAAGAGAGGGGATGAGTGTTTCAACTTGTGATCTGCAGCACAGGTTGTTTTTTTTTTTCTTTGTGCTACTTACCTTGTCTTCTGGGGAGATGGGTTATGGCAAAGACAAAGATTTCCATGACATTGTGGGGGGTGTGTGTGGAAAAATGGTCACAGGGGGAGCCAGGTGTCTCATGCTCTTAATCTAGATTTCTTCTGACCTAGGCAGGAAGTCTGGCTAGGATAGAAACTACCTCTATATTCCATGATCCCTAGAGTCAACAAGCAGTGCTAGATTTTACCAGAGGACGTATACCATGGGATGGAAAGAATCTTCTTTGAGATTTGTGGCTTTACAGGAAGGGCAGTGGGATGACTTGAACATGAAAACCACTGAAAAGAAGACCATGAGGTTGATGTCCACCCAACCCACATCCCTGGCCTTTCCCTGATGACCTCCCCAGGAAAAAGGGACAAGGAGGACCTCTTGTTAATTTCCAACTGCATTTTGCTCTCTGTTGTGTAGTATTTCGGTGACAGGATCCACTCGGGAGAGTTGGGGCGAGGCTGGCTGAGGTTCTCAAGGAACCAGGCTTTGCACTGAGATGCCCGCGTGGCAGTGGGATGATGCCTCCTGATCTTACAGAACTTTGAGACCTCTCAGAGGTCATAGAAATCACCTCAAGCCTCCAGTCCAGGATGCGTCTGCCTAGGGAGTCCCCAGGGAAAGGTGGCAGGTAGAGTATCCTGAGTTTTTGTTCTTGTCTTCCTCCTCCTCCGTGTGTCCGTGTCGCTCTGCTGTGTCTGCTGCTCAGCCTTCCTCTCATGCGGGGACATTTATTGTATGTTCTTGTCAACAGAGATAGCATGGACTGCAAAGTGGCCAGTGCCTCAGAGAGCTCGTCACAGGAGATCTCCAAGATTCCACACTGCGGAACGTAACGTACTAGAATGTCACCCATCCGAAGAGGAGGCGAAAGAAGCTAGCTGAGAGGAGGTGAGGACCCATCCGCTCTGCCCTCTGCCCCTTGATTCCATGAGTCTTACTTATCAGAGTGTTTGAACCCATACCTGATGGGCTTTTTTTTTTTTTCTTTTTTTTTTCCCCTGTGTGTTCTTCTGTAGGTCCATGGCTTGGCTAGTATGAGGATGGATGGATGACCTTCTTGGCCGCCCTGTGGAGCTGCTGGAAGACAGTGAGGAAATGGCCATTAGTCCACAGGATGGGAATTAAGCATGCTTGGATTGAAAGTCACATCCAGCATCCTTCAGACAATAGTTCTCAGAGTCCCGCTTCTGAGTCAGACTGTTTTCTCTCTGTTACCAATATTGGTTGAATTTATTTACTTTCCTTTTCCTTTTTCCTTTGGCCCAGAGAATTGTAAAAGGGAATTACTTTAAGACATATAATTTTGTTCCAAATTAGCCTTGCTTATGAACAAATTCTGTTCCTGGAAACTTCTTGAATGGCAGCCCCAGGTTAAGGTAGTAAATGGAACTATGCAATTGGATCTGTACAGTAATAATCCTTAGGTTAAAAATACATTTCCTTTCGGTCTTCTAAAATTTGGATTCGAATAATGACCTGCCTGAGTCACATTTGCTTAGCTATGGAGAGATCTTGATGTGGTACCACTTGGAGTTGAAATATAATCAAACATACATTTTACCAGGGGCTCTTGCACATTATTTGATAGAAATGTAGTACAAAGGAGCCTACACCTTTAAGGCTGAAATATAGTTCCCTTCTGATACTAAAGCTACAATGGCAAAGAATTTTTAAATATCAAAAGTGGTTTTTAGATACCCTGGATGTAAGAGAGGCAACTTTGGATGGTTTTGAAGTGCTATTTCCTAAGGAAAATCAGGAATAGGAGATTAACCAACCTCACAGAACGGCGGAGCTCAGGTTCTGTGGTTCTGTAGACTTGAGGAATTTAAGCACAGGGCAGCTTTTGCAACTGGGTTCATAGAAACAGTGCCATTTCTGACACTGTCTTGTAACTATGTCTACCTTGCAATAAAACACCTTGGTTGCCTCAGCAATAAAGTCTCTTGTCAATTTACTACAAAACGGTATCCTCAGTCATTTTGTTAGCCTTATCTGATGCAGATTCGTCTATACCATGGACCTTCCAGAGGTCTAGTTTGGACCTGGATGTGTGGCTCCTCACAGCAGTGGCGATAGCGTCACCCCTTGTCTGCCGATGGAATCAGGCTTCATGTGGCCTTTTCTCCTCCCCGCGTTGTAGTCAAGTCTAGAGCTCGCTGGCGCGCTGTGCTCCCCGCTGTAGCTGTGGTCTGGCCTCAGGCTCTGATTTTGGAGCTCAGGTGGTTTTCGTGAGGCTCTTGGACCTGCACTGGCTCTCTGAGCCTTCCTCAGACAGGAGGTGAGAATTGTGATGATAAGTTCTAGGAAAGGCATCTGAAGGATGGTACAAATGCATATTGGAGACACTCTGGGATATGATAACACTCAATAAGTGGTGGTTGTTTCATTTTTCATGACGGGTTTCATGACCAGGCAGGCTGGGTGATCTCTGAGTAACAACGCAGGCCTCCTTGCTTAAGGACACTGGAAAGAAATGTGGGGATTCATGGTACAGAAGTCAAGAGGCACAAAATTGATGTTCCCAACTTGGTTTCATAGCCAATTATTTTTCTCATGAAATAAGGCTAGTGTCTTTTGTCCCTTACAAGGATGACATGATCTGCTTCTGGGAAAGCGACCTGCTATGCACATAGACACTTGAGACACTTGTTTCCTATCCATTGCAGTATTAACCCTTGCACAGGCGGGAGAGCCCCTCGCTTTAAACACTGACAAGGGGGTCTTACCATGGAGAAGAATTTCTCCAATTGTGTTTGTGCATCTGACATATTAGTAAGAAGCACTTTTGAAACATATTTTTTTAATCCAGCACACTCCCCCACCATGACAGCATGAAGTAGGTCCTTTCTTTACCCACCCCCCATACCTGTGGGAGCAACTGAGGCATAAATGGGAGCTACCTGGTCTGTGAAGGGCATGGCTGGGATGACTCAGGCATACCTCACTCTGAAGCTGGGGCTTTTCCCATCATACTGAGCTACTTCCTGACTTGAGCCCAGTCCCTGTGAGACCATTCACAGGCTCAGGAATAAAACACCTACCGTCAGCACTTCGTCGTCTTTAATTGTAACATGGGGCCAGTCAATATTGAGCCGCCCCACATGCTTCCCACAGCTACGTTCTTAGCTATCAGCAAATGTATACAGTGTCGATCAATATAAAAGATAAATATTTTACTTTAGAATAGCATTTCCAAACTAGAAAATACTTCTCACTGGAGTTTGGGTGGAGCCTGTGACTTTACGCCGAATTCTGCTGAAGGTTTCAGCACATTGCGTCCAGCAGGGGAGGTCACGGTGGGTGGGAACGTGGATCGGGACAGCTATGAAAGGTCAGAAACAGGATAGAAGGAGCAATATTGGGTTCTTGAGTAAAACAATATTGACTCCATCATAGTTCATGCATTCTTCACCAAAGGATCCTGCTGTTCCCAGACCGACATGACCTCTTCCCAGGCCCCTCTGAAATCTCATCAAGAGGAAGGCGCGATGCCTTATCCGTTTCAAGGGCCTGCTGGTGTACGAGGCGGTAAACGCATGTGCAGACGGCATTGTAAGTGCAGCAGTTAGCACCCTGTCCACGATTCTCAGGGCTTTCTCTGCCTCACGCTGTTCCTTTGTACATTTCAGACCTGAAAGAAATTAAGACTTGAACTTTCGTTCCTGCTCCCCGCTTCACTAAACCTCAGCCAGTGACTGAGGTGAGTTGGGATATAAATGTCTCTCGGGCGGACTGCCTGAGGCAGGTGGTATACTGGTTTTGAGTTTCCCAATGAGGGATGCTGAAGTTGCTCATGGCAGTACCCAGTTTGATTATAGTTTTATAGGCTGAAGCTGCCTGTCCTTCCCTGTATCATGTTCTCTCATCTCCACCAGTTTTTCCTAGAGTTACCACACCCATGAGTTGATAGTTAATCTGCACAAAATTTCCCATTTTAGTTAGGGTCTGCTTTTGAAGAGAGCCTAAGATAATTCACATTTCTGGTGCTGGTCAATTACAGAAATAATAATGCATCACAGAAAAATACATTTTCATTCAAGAATCATTTGTCCCTGTTTTCTCTAGACAGTTTGCTCCATTAAGAACAGATTAAGGGGGGCGGTGGGCTGAAAGGTGGCTCATTGGTTAAACTTGCTAAGCCTATCAGCCTGGGTTCAATGACCCAGTACCCACATAAAACCAGATATACAAAGTGGCACATGCATTTGGAGTTCATTTGCACTGGCAAAAGGCCCTGGCATGCCCATATTCTCCTCCCTCCTCTTTCTGTCTCTGTGCTTGTAAATAAAATTATTTTTTTTAAAGAACGGGGAAAGGAGTCTTACAGATCTGTGGCCCTGATGGCACAATGATTTTCTTCCTGTGTAACACAGATCTCCATAGTTATAATTTCCTTTCAAAGCAAAAGACTCAACTAATACTATGAGATCAGGCAAAATTCACCTAATAGCTAATCAAATTACAATGTACTGACTAGAACCAGTCATTAAATATAAGAGGGGAAAGGGGAAAGGAGAAATTCACAAGCCCGGAGCCACCCCCTCCCCCCCACAACTCCTCCTGTAGAAATCCCTCAAGGATTTCTCTATTTCTGAATCTCTTCTGCTTCAATTAGCATTGACTGAGGCTGCTTAACGTGCTTGGCCCTTTTCAAATCCCATTACTGGATACTCCAAGATACTATCTGTCTGCAGGCTTTTATTATGTATGGGACCTTCTTTTTTTGTGTGTGGCAGGATTATTGACTATTCTATGGAGTAGCTAATACATTGATCAGAGTATTATAGAAGAACTTTACTTTTATTCCTGGCAAGGCAGTTTTAAAACTTTTTTTTTTTGTAATTATCATTATCAACTCAAGCCAATTCTCCAAGCTCAAGTTATGATGGTCTAAAAAAGCATGTCAGACTGACCCATTACTGCTTTGAAAGATAAACATGGAAAAATGTCAACCCTATAAAGTAAGAAAATGTGACTCAATCTTTGGTTACAGACATCACACACTGAATTTACTTCTTTGTGTGTGTTTTATTCCTGCTTACTGAAGAAATTACCTATTATAAAATACTTATTAGACAAAATAAAATGTACATCAATTCTCTAAGACACTTACTGAATAGCCTTTTAAATAAAAATTTTAAGTTAAATATGCCCTTTGTTTCTCAATGGCCTGTTAGTGTTCCTTCCCACACCGTCACTGTTGAGTATTACTGTGGACTCAAGGCCAAACATAGATTCACGTGATTCAAATCAACTATAGTTATTATTTTTAGTTTTTATATTTGTTTATTTATTTGTTCATTTATTTATGAGAGAAAGGCAGAAAGAGAGAAACAGAGAGAGAGAAAGGGAGAAAGAGAGAAAGGGAGAGAGAGAATGGGCATGCCAGGGTTTACACCCACTGTAAATAAACTCCAGATGCATGCACCACCTTGTGCATCTGATTTTATATGAATACTGGGGAATCAAACCTAGGTCCTTTGGCTTTGCAGGCAAGGGCCTTAACTGCTAAGCCATCTCTCCAGCCCCAACTATAGTTATTCTTGAGGCTCAATTATCACAATGCATGTACCCCATTAAGCTGTCTCTGTTGTCTTTCAGCATCATACCTGAGAGTTTTTTTAGTGTCTTGCTTAAAACACAATATGTTTTATACCCATAGTCATTTTCTCTTGATATTACTTAAGATTTTAGTGCCTGAGATGCCCTGAGAAACATCAGGATTACATATCAATTTTATCCACATGATTATCACTGCAGATAAATCTTTCAGGCCAATGAAATGGAATTACTGGAACACATGTATTTTAGGAGCATCCATTTTCTTTAGCATTTTCTAATGAGTCATGGTATTATCTGCTGTTCTGAATTTTTCTCTGACATTAATTTCCTTTGGCTTTATGCTAATATGCCCGGCTACCTCAGAGAACTAGCTTCCACAATAACCATTCTTCATTTGTTTGCATCTGATTTTCTGTTACTCACTTTTGTGCAAACTTCCTGACCAAGGCAAGATGAGATCCAAGTACAGATGATGGAAGGATGAACAGAAAGATCTTTGCTTCCATAAAAAGGGGGTACTAATTAGGTTTAGATTTGAGAATTTTGTGCCACAGGCCATAAATGCCCCCTTGGGCATTTTACCTGTGGTCTAAGGCAGCGGGTCTCAAAGCAACCCCATGAGGAGAAAAGGTGTTAAAAAGGAGTTATTGGGCCTGGCTTCAATAACTTCTGATCATTAAATCAGGGTTGGGTCTAGAAAGTTTGCATGTTTAACAAGTTAGAAGAGGCAAACGCTGCTGAAAATTAGAATTTACTCTGAGCACCTCTGGTCTAAGGTTCATTGCTGAAATATGGAAAACTGTGGATACCTTTAACCTTGAAACCAATAAATAAGGATGAGTTGAAGTAAGAAAAAAGTAAATTAACAAATTCTAGAAAGACAAGTCCTTGGGAAATTTGAAGTTATCATCAGCATCATAATTCTTATTAATTATTTCTTGAAGCAGGGTCTCACTTACTCTGTAGCCCAGACTGGTGTGGAACTCACTAGGTAGACAAGGCTGGCCTCAGATATGTGCCAATCTTCCTACCTAAACATCCCAAATACTGAGATTACAGGTATGACTCACCATACCCTGTAAAAACTGGAATTGTCTTGAATCTTGTATATCAAACCATGCCCACCCTATACTCTTTAATTTTCATTCTCCTCTAGTGAACCTAAATTCTCATCAGCCACATATCTCATATGCAGAGAAGTGCAAAAACTTCAATTAAAAAAAAAAAAATTAAGGGAGCCTGGCATGGTGGCACATGCTTTTAATACCAGAACTCAGGAGGCAGAGGTAGGAGAATTGCCATGAGTATGAGGCCACCCTGAGACTACATAGTGAATTCCAGGTCAACTTGGGCTAGAGTGAGACCCTACCTCGAAAAACCAATGCCACCACCACCACCACCACCACTATTACTACTATTAATAATAATAACAATAACAAGCAGAAATCCATAGCTCATGTAGGAAAATCTTCCACACACTAAATAAATACCAAGAGCTCTACAAACAAAAGAAGGAGGTTTTGTGTTTTCAAGTTCAAACTCTTGATTTTATTCTTAGGGTTGAAGTCGCCCCTTTGTCTCTCCTTTTACCTGGCCTCTCCTGCATCAGGAAGTGTGTCCTCGGGGGCCTTAAGAGGTGCTGCTGTGCTGTCATTTCACGATGGACAACGACAGCTGTAATGAATGCCTGTCGTAGTGACAGAAATCAGACATCTGGGATCTTGTACGAAGAGTCAGGCTGGAAGATAAATAGCTGCATGCGTTTATCCTACTGTTAGGAATTTGAACTTCTGACAGACCTCAAGGTGTTCAGCTTATTTAGGGAACCACCTGACAAGGATCCTTAGGTTTCTTGTTCCTCTATCTGACCCCAAAAGGTAGGGGTCCTTGAGAAATCTGTCTTCTCTCGTTGCTCCCTGATCTCTCTGTTTATTTTTCTTTTCTCTTATGATGTCTTCTCCGTGGTTACAGGTTCAATCATTTTCTCCAGAAATGGTAGATTAATGGTCCATCCATCCCCCCCCACCCAAAAAAAAAAACCCTGAAACTTCATGTGTTCAGGAATTTCAGGTTAACTGCCTGTAGCCAGACTTGGTACCTTTCTCTTCTCGACCAGCTTTTCTCTCTTGATTTACCTTTTCTGAATGGTAACCACACTATTTATGTCATTAACATCTCCTCCATTTTTAATATCTAATATATTTACACAATTCATTCTCCAGCATATCTCTCTGACCTTGAGACCTTCTTATCTATGCTAAGAAAAATTACAACTTAGCTGTTAAGTTATGATGGCATTTTGCCAGATGTTCTCATCTTTAGCCTTTCTTCATCATATTAACACAATATACATTCATTTTCCCTGAAAATCATGTCTCTAATCATGCATTTCTAGAATCTAGGATCTTCCACGATTCCCAGGACAAATTAAGGTTTGCTTAAATTCTTCACCTGTCCTTCCCATTTTCTAACATATAGCCCTAACATCTTTGTGTTTTCTGTCTCACCCAGGACTATGAACTTTCTTACCTTACTGGTATCATATAACTTTTTAAAAACAAACTCATAACTATCATTTCTTTTTAAAAAAGATTTATTTTTAAAATTTTATTTATTTGAGAGCGACAGCAGAGAAACAGGGAGGGAGGGAGGAAGGGGGGAGGGAGGGAGGGAGGGAGGGAGGGAGGGAGAGAGAGAGAGAGAGAGAGAGAGAGAGAGAGAGAGAGAGAGAGAGGGAGGGAGGGAGAGAGAATGGGCACATCAGGGCCTCCAGTCATTGCAAATGAACACCAGATGCATGCACCACCTTGTACATCTGGCTTACGTGGGTACTGGGGACTCAAGCCTTGAACCAGGATCCTTAGGCTTCACAGGCAAGTGCTTAATTGCTAAGCCATGTCTCCAGCCCCCAAATATCTTTTCTGTGTGAGTCAGGGTCTTCCCCTAACTATGCTGAGTTAGAACTCAGCCTGTAGCTCAGGCTGGCTTCAAAGTGACAGCAGTCCTCCTACCTCAGCCTCTGGAGCACTAGGGTTTTGAGCATGGGGCACCAAGCCCATCTTAAATTTAATCTTTCTTTATTCTACTTTCCTATGGCACTGTCTCCTTCCTCTGCCTTCTGAAATCCATGCTTTTAAAGATGTGTAAGACAACTTCCCTATGGCGCTGTCCAGTTCTCCCAACAAATGTTCGCTTTTCCTTCTTTTCGTCGAGCTCTGTGCAGCTTGCACTTTTGGTCTTGGGTCTTTCTCTGGTAGTGTTCACAGCGTCAAACAGTATTTGTTTGATTGAGAACTCAGGTGCCTTATTATACACATAGTAAATACCAAGATGGATACTCCTGGTAAGCAGATGTTGTATACTATATTGAACATATGAGACCCTTTCTTGGCCAAGCACAACAATACTAGAGCTGGCCCGTAAAGACAATTATGTTCTAGAGGAAAAACAAAGGCAAGAAATATGTCAGTGGTTGTGATCTGTGCAAAAGAGAAAAGCAATGCCAGAGAAATGTTGGAACGTTGGTGCAAGATGCATATATATAATTTATAACAACAGAAATATATTTCTCATATTTCTCGAGACAGAGAAAACCCAGGTGAAGTTATTAATATGTTACTATCTGGTGAGGGTTTGCCTTGACCGCATACTCTAGGTAGAAGGGATGATGTTATAGTTACTACTTGTTGCTAGGGCAAAGCATTGGACTAAAAGCAGCTGATGGGAGGATTTTTTTTTTTTTTTAATTTTGTTTACAGTCTTAAGTGAAAGCTTCATGATACCAGGTAGAAGCATGGCATGAACAGAAGCTGGGCATCACAATCTGCCACAGCAGGTGGAAAACAGTAGCAGGGAGAGTGTGCCAAAACTATAGCAAGGTGGAGCTGGCTATGACACTCCCAACCCTACCCTCAACAGCACACCTCCTCTAGCAAGGCTCCACCTCCAAAATTGCTACCAGCTGGGACCAAGCATTCTAAGCACACGAGTTTATGGGGAACAGGGACATCTGATTCAAACAAAAAGACATGCTGTGCCCTAACACAAAGAGACAAGCTAGTGCTCCCTTCAGCCTTAAGCCTGTTAAGAGGGGTTCTAATCCCCTTCATGACAGCAGGCCCTCATGATTTATTCACCTTCCAAGGCCCCACTTCCTACTTTGGCGGCATTAAGAGTTATGTTTCAATGTGAGGTTGGAAGGTGACATCATCATCCAACCAGGGCAGCCTAGCAGCAGGATGGGAATCCCTGAGGGATTTAAAGCCGGACAATGCTCTGGGAGTGGCGTTACAGTGGCAGGTGTTAATCCTTAGTTATTAACTCCAAGGAGCTGTTTGTCGCCTGCAATTTGGGTGAGCCATCTAGCCTATGGCTTGCACAGATGATGGCTACTGCTCTGTGGCCATGAAGTATTTTCCACTCTTATCTTAGGAGAGGAATATGTCCAGAAAAGGGAGGGAAAAAACAATGAAGTAAAAGAAAGAGTTCAAGATTGTTTTCCTTTACTGGTAGAATAGGACATCTTTGGAAAGAAGACATTGAAAAACAAACACGGGAAATCCAGTGTCCAGGGCACCCTCTAGGATTAATTTTCTTTGCTCTTAACACACTGCCATGATGGCATCATAGCTCCATGCTTAGGTGACAAAACCAACCAGTGGTCTTGGCCTATGCCTAATGTCACCATGTCTTCTGAAGGATGGGTAAAAGAGAGTGTTAAGGTCTTCATAGATCTATTTCACTGTTTTCTTTTTCTTGTATGTTTGTGTTGAACATGTATGTATGCACATGTGTGTATGTGTGTTTATATGTGTATGGGCAGGCACAGGTTTATTTGCACATGTGCATGCTGAGGCTAGATATCAATATTGGGTGTCTTCCTCAGTTGCTCTCCACCTTATCTTTTGAGACATTGAACTTGGAGAGCTTGCCACTTTGGCTAGACGATCTGGCTAGTTTCTTCTTCTTTTTTTTTGTTTTTAAATTATTTATTTATTTATTTGAGAGCGACAGACACAGAGAGAAAGACAGATAGAGGGAGAGAGAGAGAATGGGCGCGCCAGGGCTTCCAGCCTCTGCAAACGAACTCCAGACGCGTGCGCCCCCTTGTGCATCTGGCTAACGTGGTACCTGGGGAACCGAGCCTCGAACCGGGGTCCTTAGGCTTCACAGGCAAGCGCTTAACCGCTAAGCCATCTCTCCAGCCCTAGCCACTTCTTGACTCTCCAGTGCCCGGTATTTTAGGTGGGTGGCGTTCTGAACTCAAGTCCTCATGCTTCCAGAACAAGAGCTCTGGGGACTCAGCTGTGACCCCAGACTGAGCCATTCTACTTCCTGTTTCCATCTTGCCGTGGTCAGACAGATGGCGCACGCGCAACGCAACACTCAGCACCAAGACGCGCGGCCAGAGGGGTCACCGTTGACTCTGCGGTTCCCTCCCAATGCCTTTCTGAACGCCGGTTCTCAGTCTCACGACTTGGGAGTCTTTCTGCCTGATTATCGATAAACAGAAGATACAAGGGTTTTGTTAATGAGTAACAGTACCCTAATATATCATCTTTCTCAGATGAAAAAAAAAAATCATCCCAGGTATCATGGCTTTATGTATGGGACAGGGAATGAGTCATTGTATGATTTGTGCGGTGTATATTTATTTTGCTTCACCCCTACCCTAGGACTGGTAGTAGGGTAACAAACGAATGGGAAACGCCCCATGACTTTAGAAGATCACAGCCTAGTTTTCCAAAGCCTTGGGGAAGGATTTTTGTATTTTTTTTTTCCTTTTCGAGGTAGGGCCTCACTCTATCGCACACTGACCTAGAATTCACTGTGTCCTCTCAGAGCGGCCACCACACCTGGCTTGGGGAAGGATTTTACGGAGGAACATCTAATGCTGGCTTTCCTTAGAAAGGCTCTCTGAGTGTGAACTTGTTATCTTTCATAGAAGAATCAGTTCCTTCTCTGGGGAGCCAACCCTCATTATTTGGTGGAAATCAGTGCCTGCATGGTTTTACCCATGAGTCCTGGTTTTAATTCAAGAAACTCAAGTGCTGACATAGGCTTGGCAAATAATACATGAGTCAAGCAGTCATGGTATTCCAATTAAAAAGTACAAAGATTTTGACAAATGACATCTTGAATGTGGCCACAGTGTAGGTAGGTCAAGTTAGGGTCTATGGTAAGCTGGACACTATGCTACTTTTCTGCTCTCATTTATTGGTCTTTTGAAGAAACACTGGTAATATGAATATATATATATTTTTTTGAGGTAGGGTCTCAAACTCACAGTGATCCTCCTACCTTTGCCTCCTAAGTGCTGAGATTAAAGGCATGCACCACCATGCCTGGCTTTATTATCAATATTTTTCAAGGCAACTAGGATTTGAAATTTTCCTAAATTTTAATTTGGCAGCAGACCTTTAAACTCTCTGTGAGTTAAGACTGGAAAGATATCTCAGTGGTTAAAGGCTCTAGCTTACTAAACCTGCCACCTCAGGTTCAATTCTCAAGCCACCTAGGTAAGCTGGAATTAAAACACTGTGCAAGCATCTGGTGTTCATTTGCAAAGGCAGGAGGCCCTGGTGCATCCTCATTCCCTACAGAGACAGAAATAAATAGATGATAGGCAAAAACTCTCTTTTAAAGACAAATGCCACATTTGCAGCTAGATCTTGTGTGTGCTTGACTGATTTCCACGTTTTCTTTAAGCCCCACAGCCATAAAGAAGAAACACATATTTACTCTTTCCCTTGGCAGAACATAGAGTATTTGAAGACAGCTATCATTTTCGGCCATCACCACAGTCTCTTTCATAATGTCTTTCTCACCATAAGCCAAACCCACGGGATAGTCTTGACTCTGCCAACAAACACCTGCATGAAATAATGAACTGGGTCACATACAGACATGGGTTCTGTAAACATCCGGGGTGATAGGTAGAGAACACTGGCTATGCTGTGTTCCCTACTTGGACTGAGTTATTCTTCACAGACACTCTCAGCACCAATGTAGATCCAACTCTTACTGAATGATGGGAATTTTAAGTCAATCAGGAATTTATTTGAGGAAAGGAGTCCTTAAGTCACCTACCTGTGCATGACTTTAATTAGCTAAACACGCTTACTCCAGTGCCTTTTATTTATTCTAATTATCCCACAGATATTCCTTTCTGTGTCAGTTATATTCAATTCCTTCCTCATCTGGGCTCTTTTGTTTCTGATTTGGGTCATGGAGGCTGACTTCTCTGGACTGCAATATCCAGGTTCCTTTGCCAGATGGCTTTATAGTGGGGTTTTGATTGATAAAAGGTACCAGAAAGATCACAGGAAGCAAGAAGAGAGAGGGGCCCAGATGTTTGTCCCATATTCCTTTCTGCTTTGAATCTCCACCTTTGATAGTCTGTGGCTCACTTATGGAGACTGAAAAGGTAGAGACTCAGGGACACAGTTCTAACCACACTCCCCTGATATTTATTTCCCTCCTTTACCTCTCTAACCCTAGGGACATTGTGAGCTCTCTAATGTTGTTAATATATGAGTATCTTAATATTCCTTGTTCATTCTCTGACTCTCATCAATGAATACCTCTGGCTCTTGTTTCAAAAATTTTTTTTGATAAATTCTTCATTCTGCAGCATTTCCCTGCAGATATGTTGGATTATTGCTTGCATCTTTGATCCTTATTTATGATACCATTTTTCCATATCTCTTTCTTTCAAGGGTAGGCAAGTATTTCTTAAGGAAGCTTAAATAAATAACCAATATAGTTACATTTTTTTTTTAAATTTACCATAGTGGTGGGTATTGGGATCCCCTTGGATAAGTGCATGTTTGAAATTATTAAGAACCATCCATGTATTAAACCCTGGTGTGCAAGATTCTGTTAATGGTATGCATGGTGGTTTCAATGAAAATGGCCCTGTGGCCCCATGATTTTTTTGATGATGCTTCATACTTAGTCTTTAGCAGATGGAACACTGCTGGAGGAGGTGTGTCATTGTTGGCAGGTCTTGAGTCTAGACTATAATGTTCATAGTGTGTTCAGAGCTAGTCTGAGCTCTGGCTGTATGCTCTCTCTCTGCTGTGGATGTATGGTGAAGTGAGCCAGCTTCATCTGCCATGATGGAGCTTCCCTCGGATTACGTAAGCCTGAAGTAAAACTTTTCCTCTCATAAACTGCTTTTGGTTGGGTGTTTGTCCAAGAAATGATAAAGCAGCCACAACCATACGTAAGGCTGGCTGTCCATTCAAGGATGGACAGGGGCATCTTCTGAGCATGCAGGTGTCTGAGTGCACCCTCATTTCTGACTGCACTTGCAGTGGTTGGTCAGAGGTTGTAGTCTCAGGATTAACATAGGTTTGGAACTTGTCAAATTTTTCTGACCCCCATTGTTGGCAAGCTTGAAAGGATGCCCCACCAATTTTCAACTTAGCTATAACTTAATGCATTTTGGATCTCTCCCATTTTATTCTCAGTTCATATATGGAAAGCCACATACATTTTTCAGAACTATAGCCCACCTAATGATCTCAACTGCATGAGGCTGGGTGGACTTGGGATTCAAGGTTTTCAGGGTCTGAACTCAAGTGCATGATGGGTGCACTTGGGATTCGAGGTTTTCAGGGTCTGAACTCAAGTGCATGAGGCTGGGTAAACTTGGGATTCAAGGTTTTCAGGGTCTGAACTCAAGTGAATGAGGATGGGCGAACTTGGGAATCAAGGTTTTCAGGGTCTGAACTCAAATTCATGAGGCTAGGTGGACTTGGGATTCAAGGTTTTCAGGGTCTGAACCCAAGTGCGTGAGGATGGGTGGACTTGGGATTCAAGGTTTTCAGGCACTGGTGTTTGCCTGTCTTGCTATCTACTCTCTCAGTCACTCTTGCTGAGGTCACATCTCATCTCTTCACTTTTGCTTTTACCCTGTAGTCAAGTTCCTAGCCTGGCTTGGGAAATAATCCAAGATAGTTATGACAGAGTTATATAAAGGTCATGTTCTGCAAACAAAAAAAATTATGAGAATTTAATATAAGGAACCAATAAATGTAAAACTACATCATTAACAAGTAATTAGCCAGAGGTGAATAGAAGTTTTATATTTAGCAATTCAGAACATGATTTAACAAATTCTATTTCCCAACAATATGGGCAGTAAAATGTTCATTAATTATTTTAATATGATCTTATCATTAAACCATTTTAAGTATTAATTCTTCCAGTATGTTTCTGAATTATGTCTCGTTACTAAATTTGTGCTGGATTGCATCCTTTTTAAAACAAAACAGCTCACTAAATACTTGTTTTGTTTTCAACATAGTACTTGTGGATGTGTACTTATGTGTGAATGCACAAGTGTGTGTGGAGGTCCGTTCTTGGATATCAGTCCTTCACCTTTCTCGAGGCTGTCTCCACTTCCCATTTTTCTGTAGGCACAGTGGAATTATAGATGCACACTAGAGTATCCAGCTTTATGTGGATTCTGGGGATCTGAACTCACACTTGAGCAGAAATAACTTTATCTATTGTGTCTTTTCCCTAGCTTTGAACAACATTTAAATTCTAATTTTTGTGATCATTTAGAACTAGAGAAACAAGTTGGAGACATGGCTTAGCAGTTAAAGTGCTTGCCTTTGAAGCCTAAAGATCCAGGTTCAATTCTCCAGTACCCACATAAGCCAGATGCACAATATGGCACATGCGCTTGGAGTTTGCAGTGGCTGGAGACCCTGGTGTGCCCATTCTATCTGCCTTTTCCTTTCCCTGCCTCTCTCTTTCTCCAATAAATATATATATATATATATAAATAATAAAATTTTTAAAAAATGATAGAGAACCAAGTCAGTTAATGTTTTCTTCATCACATTAGGACAGAATAGATCACAGGTGGGCATTTCTAATGATACAGTGTCCAATTCTTTATGCTGTGTGTCCTCACAGAAAGGTCCCCTAGAGCAGGTCTTCTTGACCAGAAGCAATTTTGTGTGATATCTGGCAATATTTTGGGGTATTTTTATTTTCAGGATTGGAGAAGGGTGTTTGTGCACGCCTCTGATATCTTCAGAATGCCCAGAAAAGCTCTCTCCCGTCCCATAACAAAGAAGACTGGGTGTAAACTGTCAGTACTCTCAAGGTTGATAAACCTTGCCCTAGAGAGATAGTTTTTTTTTTTTTTTTTTAATTTTTATCTATTTATTTGAGGGCGACAGACACAGAGAGAAAGACAGATAGAGGGAGAGAGAGAATGGGCGCGCCAGGGCTTCCAGCCTCTGCAAACGAACTCCAGACGCGTGTGCCCCCTTGTGCATCTGGCTAATGTGGGACCTGGGGAACCGAGCCTCGAACTGGGGTCCTTAGGCTTCACAGGCAAGCGCTTAACCGCTAAGCCATCTCTCCAGCCCGAGAGATAGTTTTTGTATGTGTGTATTGTGTGTACATGTGTTCATGTGTGGGCATGCATATATGTATGTGGTTATGTGTGCATACATGTAGGAGTCAGAGGGCATTATCAGCAATCATCCTCAAGAAAGCTGACAGCAACTTTCATTGGCCTGGAACTCACTAATTAGGCAACAATGTCTAATCAGCAGGCTCCAGGAATTTTCTCTTGATAAGATTACAGGCATGTGTCACTGTCTATGACATTTATGTGAGGACTGAAGATTGAACTCTGCTCCTTAGAGACAAGCCCTTTATCAATTAAGCTGTCTCCTCAGCCCAGCAGCTTCTCAACCCTTCTGTGGGCTGTCTGACTGCTCTTGCTTCTCCTGCTCTCTGGGTAGGGCTACCATCTTAACCAATCTTAAGTCACCCCAAGCGAAGAGGGCTTTTGCTCAGATTCTTTCTTCTCATGACTAGCTGCAATGCATGGGATGTTGTTACCGCAGCGGAATGGAGTGATAGCCTGCTGAGGATCTCTCAATCAAGACGCATGGCTGCTTAGAACTGTCAACTGTCATTTAGAACCCAAACTAATGACTGTGGTTCCTGCTAAGGGAAAGAGGGATGTTGGAACATGGGTGATGACAGAATAATTCTGATCACCGGGAAAGTGAATCTCTGAATTGCTTTTCTCAATGTACAGTGACAACCTGGGGACAGGGATCAATAACCCTGAGATGTGAGTGTTGCTGAAGGTGGAGGTCTGTGAGAGTGACTCTTACCTAACTGGCGGCATGGATGGGTGTTGGGATGGGTACAAGGTATCCATAAGCAAGGTTACTTGGCTCAAAGGTGAATTTGACTAATGGGGTGAGAGTCCTGGGCTGAAAGATCATGAAAAAATAGACTATTTAGAAGGAGACAAAAGGGCACCATGCAGTAAAACAAAGGAACAGATCTGGATAAATTTATTATTATATATTATTATTTATTATTACTATATATTATTGTTGCTAAAATTAGGGACTATAAATGGCTTAAGGAAAAGGTTTCATCCAATAGCTAGATCCACTTAACTTGTTTTCCTGTAACTAACCTCAGAGTTTCAGTGACGTTGGCTTCATGCACAGGTACACTTGGGCTCCATGCGAATGGTCTGTGGCCGTGGTAAAGAAAAGGAGCTGGATTTTATGGCTGTGTCCATGCAGTATAAAGAAAGACGAGTCTTTCTGGAGCCATCAAACCTCAGCAGACATAAAGTAAGGACCAAGATATAAATGCAATAAGGAAGCTGTAAATCCCTGACAACTTGCAGAAATCTTGGGGAAAACAAGTGAATTACTACAGAATAGAGGGCAAGGGATGCAAATAAATTTTAGTGAGATCTCCAAGGATGAGGTTATTTTGGCTGGGTCTGGGTAACATAATGTATTAGGAAATACATGATTTCAACAGAGATTTAAGCTACATTGGCTTAAGGTTTTTTTTTTTTTTTAAAAAAAAAGGGGGGAAATTAATGGTGTAGGTAAGTGAAAACCAGGAGGTTGCATCTAGGTAAACCAGCACAGTGGCAGTGGGTTGATTACCTGCATCCTGTAACCTTCCTCTGTGACAGCTTCATTTCTAAGATAATTCTGTTCATATGGCAACAGAGATGTTTATAGTTTACTCCAGACTTCAAGCTCCTTGGCAATTGCTATCTTAAAATGAAAAGGGAGCCTCACCCCCCAACTAGTGTACAGGTTTCATGCTGGGGTGGGCTTTTCAATGATGCAGGTGCCTTTGAGTCTCCCTTGCTCCTGCAAGATATCCCAGCAAACTCATAGGTTCACCAAGCTCAGCATGGATGGAATCCTTCCTTTGGTCTGTCTGGGCCCTATGTGGGATGAATTGCCATTTCTTTATAGCTTTCTGGGAAAAGTCACAAGACAAAGTGTGACTGGGGGGCAGGGTACAATTAGGATGGAGGTGTGTGACATTACACTGTGGAGAAAGACACTTAGGAAAACAAAAGTTAATTCTGATCAACTTTGTTAACCTCCTGTCACAGTGAGGGTTCTCAGAACGCACTAGGCTGGGCTAGGAACAAGCATCCCAGCTGTTCTCATTTATGAAATGCTGCTTCTCCACGAGGAGTTACCTGGGGCAAGGAAGCTCTGCACAGTTAGGGCTGACACTGTGAAGGAAGAGACAGTTCTCTGCAGCTTGGTAGCAATTATTTCCCTAAGAGAGATCAGGGGCACACGTGGCTGAATCTAGTCTGTTCGTTTTCTGTTGGCGACTTTGACTTTGGCATGTGAGTCCATGAGAGATGTTAATCGTCTGCTTCCGCCCCTCCCACTTCCCCTTTTCTCCAATTTTAGAATCCAATTAACACTAGCCTCATAAAACGAGTTGAGAACTCTTCTCTTCTCATCTGTTTTCTGGAATAGATTATGAACATTTCCTGCAAATTCTTTTAAGTGTTTGGTAGAAGTCTCCCACGAAAGCCCTCTGGACCTGGAGATTTCTTTTCTCATGAGGTTTTGAATCACAAACTCAATTTCTCTGACAGTTATGGACCTGCTCAGATTTTTCATTTAGTAGTGCTTGGATTTTGATAGGCTGTGATTTGTGAGCAATCAGTACATTTCTTGTAATTGTTGAATTCATAAGCAAAAGTTGTTCATAACATGGCTACAATTTCACCACTGCAGATCTGAAATGAGATCCCTTGATTTGTTCTTGGTGCGGGTGACTTGTGCCTTCTTGCTCTAAAAATGTCACATCACATAGCTTCCCCTTAATACACATGTAACTTTAGATTGTCTATCTTTGGATATATACTACATGTAGTTACTATCATTATTGTGTTTAAGAGATATTTTTAATTAATTAATTTGCAAGCTAACAGAGATATAAGAGAGATGGACAGAGAGAATGGCTGTGCCATGGACTCCAGCCACTGCAAACAGACTCCAGACGCATTCACCCTATGCATCTGGCGTTTACATGGGTACTGGGGAATAGAACTCATGTTCTTAGGCATGTGCCTTAACAGCTTAGCCATCTCTAGATCTTGGGTGTCCTTCTTGATTACCTTCCTCTTTATTTCTCTGAGACAGGGTTTCCTACTGGTGCTCAGAGCTGGATGATTCAATAAGACTAGCTGCCAGCTTCCCTGGGGATCCCCTGCCTTCTCCTCCTTGATGCTGGGACTCTAGACAGCTACCACGCCCCTCATGATCCAAACTGTGGTCTTCATGCTTGTGTGGGAAGCATTTTATCTGCTGAGTAATCTCCTTAGCCCCAGGCATGGACTCCTTAATAATTACAAGAGCATAAGAGTCTCCAGAAACTGCATCTAGCTGGACACCTCGGATGGACAGCCATCCTTCTGAATATGAGGATTCCATTTAAACACCACAAAGGATGGCTCAAGTTTTAAGCATTCAGTATAACGAAAGACAAGTGTAGAGTCTGTATCCAGGGTCATGCTATGTACGAACTCTGTGGAATTAAATAAATGTGAGCTAGCTTCGATGATGAAGCTGTGAAGGGATATAGATAAAGTCTGTGTTGGTAAACTCTAAAACTGAGGGACTTAAATTAATAGCATTTATTATTAGGTATATAGTTCAGACATTTAAGAGGGTGACTGTATATTCACTTGCCATTAATGTTGCATTCAATGAGGACAATCTGAATGTTTTGAACATCATCTCCTGTCTTTATTTTTATTTATTTATTTATTTATTTATTTTAGACAGAGCAAGAGAGAGAAAGTCATAGAGAGGATAGAGAATTGGTGTGCCAGGGCCTCAGCCACTGAAGTTAAACTCCAGACACTTGCACCACCTAGTGGGCATGTGCAACTTTGCTCTTGTCTCACCTTTGTGTGTTTGGCTTATGCGGGATCTAGAGAGTTGAGCATGGGTCCTTAGACTTCATATGCAAGTGCCTTAACTTCTAAGCCATCTGTCCATCCCATCTCCTGTCTTTCAACAAGCCACTTTCAGGCTTGTTATGTGATGGTGGTGAAGCTTCTGAACCGAGAGTGCATTATATCTTTGCTCTGAGGCTCAGGTGTAAGACACTGTCGTCCTTGCCATGGTCTTTAGATGACGGGACTGTACAGATTAAGTGAAGGAGAACATAGAGCTGTCAAACCCTGGCAGGAACTCCCCAGTCACATTACAATGTGAGAGGGCCATTCACTAGGCCACCAATGCACTCAGTTTCCCAAAAGGCTCTTTTGCAGTCACTTGCCCAGATTTCTTAAAATAAGTGTTTGTAAGTAGTTTGGTTGTCAGTTACTTATGCTTAATTTCACAAACTTTCTGCCACTGAAAATTATAGAGATGCCATGTGTCTTAAAACAATGTGATGCTATTTCCTTTAGATAATTTTTGCCACATATTAATAGGAATAAGACTATAAGACATACAGTGAAGAATAGACCGAAAAGTGGAGAGAGGAAAGGAAGTAGGCAAAAAGAGGGAGAGAACATTTTTGAATTATAAAAGCTAGTCTATGACTACAGCACCCTGAAGTCACCCAATCTCATCTAAATTATAAATCCCAGAGCCTTCACACGGGTTTCCAAGGAACCTGGAATGACTGTTTGTTCTGCTGGGCAGAAATGTCCTCATATGCTACTTCAAGATAATCCTTATGAAATGCAGTGTCTCTGTTGGAAGGTATTGTAGGTATTTTTCAGCATGGCTGAACTCCTCACGTTAACAAAGTGCTTTCAAGGTCACATTTATATTTTCTATTTTTCTATAAGTCACTTGGTGCTTTTACCCTTGTTTTACTTGAGGGTAATGTGGTTCCAGCTTCACTCTGCTGCCTTCCTGCTGTGTCCTCGCAGACCCCCACGCAGCCTTTGAGATGTCATGAGATAAAGAAATACTGGGAGGGGCTGGGGAGATGACTGAGTGGGTAAGGGGGCTTACACCTGAATTCAGTCCCTAACACCTGTGTGAAAAGCTGGACCCGACTCCAGTGCTGACGGGGTGAAGGTAGGAGGCTCTCTGGTCAGCCAGTCTAACTGGAGCATCGGGAGCTGCAGGTTCAGTGAGAAGCTCTGTCTTGCGGAGATAAGGTGGCTGGGAGATAGAGGAGGACGCTCAACACCTTCCCCTAGCCTCCTGCGTGTGCATGGGGCATGTGCAGCTGCACGGACATGGGCATATACCCTGTGCTCACAGACATACCACACACACGCACATGCACACACACACACACACACATATACACACGCACACACACATACACACATGCACACACGCACACACACATACACACATGCACGCACACGCACACACACATACACACATGCACACACACATATACACACACATACACACATGCACACACACACACACACACACACACACACAGAGCAAAAGGAAATACCGGATTGGCTTCATTCCATATGCACAGATGACAATGAAGTTTCTGGAATCTTCTGCGGCATGTAAGTGCTTCTTTATGCACAGCTCTATTTCCTTTGTCACCCTTTTGTCGAGTATTAAAAAGACACATGTCTGTATACAATTAGGAACACCACTAGCAAAAATGCCACCGTGTTCCAATTGGTGATTTTACTGCATTTTTACTGGATGCATAGTAAAACAATATATATATATAGGCCAAGTAAGTAAGGTCCCAAACTAGTGATTATTCATATAGGTGATCAGTCAGATACTTCCCATGTGTCATACACTGTTCAAGGTCTTGGGGGGATGAATAAGACATATCCCCTGTCTGTGAGTGCCCATTCCACTCCAGGAAAAAAAAAAACACACTCATAAATTGATAAGTTACTATATCCTGACATATAGGTAAGCAGGTGACTCATTGCACATTCTGTCATTCACGTGGTTTTAAGCTGAGCATGCTGAGGGCAGAGGTAGATTGTCATGTTCTGACCTATTCAGATTTGCCATCTACGGTGTTTAAGTGGTTTGAATCTTCCTTGCATGAAGTTGCTGTCTGTTTTTGCAGAAAAAAATTACATATGGAATTCTAATTCCTCTGGTTCAAGATTTATGCTAGAGATGGAGGGTTATTTTCCTTAAAAATATAATTAATTATTTGAGAGACTGATGCGGGGAGAGAGAGAAAGAGTAGGGGGCACCAGGCCCTCCAGCCATGCAAATGAACTCCAGATGCATGCATCACCTTGTATATCTGGCTTACGTGGGTGCTGGGGAATCGAACCAAAGTTCTTTGGCTTTTTTTTTTTCTTAACTGCTAAGCCATCTCCCCAGCCCAAAATGGAGATTTTTAAGATAGTATATAATAAGGCTATTCATAGGGTCTAGAAAATCCATGTTATTTGTTTCTGTGTGAATGTGTCTACATGTGTGTTCATGAGAGTCATGTGTGTGCCTGCGGAGGCCAAAGGTCACGTCAGGTTTTATTCCTCAGACACTATCCACTTTTTTTTTTTTTTTTTTTTTCTGAGACAGGATCTCTCTTTGGACTGGAACTTGCCAAACAGGCTGAACTGGCTGGGCAGGAAGCCCAAGGAGTCCATCCCTTACTGACTTCCCTGTTCTGGGATTACAAGAATACATGACCGAGCTGAACCTTTTAAAAAAATGTCTTACAGGGATTAAACTCAGGTCTTCACACTTGCACAGCAAGCAGTTCACTGACCGACCTGTCGCTCCACACACACCGTGGCATTTTCAAGAGCGTATTTGTGATGACCTATCAACAGTTTTGATAATCCATAAATCAGGTTCCCAAAAATAAAATACATTAGTGGGCTGGTAATGACGTGGCGTCAGTTGCGTGGTTGACGGAGGGCGATGAGGAGTGGGATGGGGGTGATGCTGACTGAGCCTAGAGATGTAGCTGGAGAGATGTGAACAATCTGCTCAGGTTCCCTTTGAAGGGTCACGACTGCACCCACGTTTGCCATTAAGAGAACCTTAAGGGCCACGGAGATCGTCACTAACGTGTACTCTGTGCCAGTGTGGGGGTCCGAGTTTGATTCTCAGAATACATAGCAGAGGGGAAAAGAGCCAGGTGTGGTGTTGTGTGCTTGCAATCCGAGCGATGCTGAGATGACGCAGGAAGATCCTTTGAGATCACTGGTCTGCTAGTTCAGCCTACTTGGTGATTTCCGGGCCATTGAGAGGTTATGTTTTAAAAGAGACTCCTGAGGTCCACCCACACATGAGAAAACGTGGACGGAACCAGAGGCAACACTCCTCCTGGGCTCCAGCTGCACCACAGGCGCATGCTCAGCTGAAAGTAGGCGTGCACCTACTCACACAAATATATCCAAACCAACAACAACAACAAAAACATGATAGTATGGATATATGTGCAAAGATTAGGAGAGATGGCTCCTCACATCCCTCCCCCCCCCACTGTGCTAAGAGAACCCTGCATGCAAAGGCATAAATAATTGTTGTCAAGGAAAGAAGCTTGATATGAGCTCTCTGTCAAACACAGGGGGAAATTGTACAGAAAACTTTGCTAGGGAGAAGGAATGCCTCAGTCATAAGCAGAAGCTCTTCATTGATTATCAAGTACCTATGTACTTGTGAGATACTTAATAAAAAAGGTGCTCACACATCACCCTGCTTACGCCGCTAGAAGAATGCTCAGTACCCAGGAATAAGGTTTGTGCGATCAGAGTTGCTGATTTAGAGGCCTCTCTGACCCAATTTACAATACAGCAAAAGGCACAGGGTGTGGATACAAAAGAACTTCTGGATCTTGTGTGCCTCTGAGTGAGAGACAGATTACTTAAAACATTAGATGCTGGAATTCCCTGGATGTCGTCTAGGATCTCCTCCTCTTATTCTGCAGAGACGAGTCTAGTTGCTCAGTAAATAGGTTAGGTTGCATGATGCTCTTCATTGTCAGCTTGCCTGCATTTAGAATCACCATGGAAACATCCCTGGACATGTCTGTGTGGGAGTTCCCAGAGAGCTTCCCCTGTCAAGGGAAGAAGACCTACCTTCAAAGTGGGCAGCAACATCCCGTGAGCTGGCATCCCAGGCAAAAAGTCACAACAGGGAAGAGCTGAGTTGCGCACCAGCCATCATCTCTTTCTCTCTCTGTGCTTCCAGATCCAGCCAAATGTAAGGATGATCCCCCACCACGCAGCTGGGCCCTGCTTCCTCTGCAGGGCCTTCTCCATCAAGATGGATCCCATGCTCTGCGGCATGAGCCACAGTAAACCTGTCCTCCTTAACTGACTTCTCCTTGGGTCTCTTGTCACAGCAACAAGAAAAGTAGCCACTACACAAGGGAACTAACGGTCATCTCCTCTCAAAGGCCCAACAAACCAAAATCATTTCTTTGTGTTGAGTAAGAAGGTACAGTGGCTTTTCTACAGGAACCCTCCCAATTCTCTAAAGATAGTTAATGTGCAAAGTGAAATTTAGCAGAACTTCAAAGAAATGTTTGTAACCTAGCTTATACGTCAGCAATCTTAGAGGTAGAGATTGGAACATGAGAAGATCCTTTTGATTCCTCTCCAAAATAGAAGACATATTCTTTGGGCACATTTTTTTTTTCCCCATTCCACATTTTAGCTGAACAGGGTTGAAAAAATATAAAACTGTTTCATTTATTCCATTTATCAATGAGTCAAGAGGACATGCATCTTTTTTTTTTTTTTTTTTTTTTTTTTTGTAAAGTGATGGGATTTTGAAATCCATGCAATCAAGGCAGCTAACCAGAAGAAAAAAAAAACACAAAAAACAGTAAATAAATACTTCTCCAATTAGTGCTCATCAGTTCAGAGATTGCTCTGGATACCTGGGAACTTTTCATCCCTTTATAATATTTAGAAACTCTTGAGTATTTTGTTTGATGTCTAATTGAGCCCCAGTGCAGTAGACATCATAAGCTTAGTTGAATTTGTGTCCATTGAAATGACTGAAACTTGGGAACCAAGTGGAAGACCTCAGTCCCCACCTTCAAAATCTTTGTAAACTCTGCCCTAAGAAGATAGAGTTATGTTCCTCCAATGTCAGCAAGGCAACATCCTGAGTGATGTCATTCTTTGCCCGAGGAAGGCAGAGAATCACATGTACTGCAAGATATATTGCAGCTATGCCTGGGGGATTCGGTCCAGGGCTGCTCTCCCTCCTTCTGGGTTAGGAATTCATTGACCCTGTGCATGTTTCCCTAACCACAGCAAGGTGTAGGGTGGATTATTTTATTTGGTTATTTTGAGGTAGGGTCTCATTCTAGCTCAGGCTGACCTAGATTCACTCTGCAGACATAGGCTGGTGTTGAACTTACAGCAATCCTTGTACCTCAGCCTCTCCTGAGTTCTGGGACTAAAGGCATGTGCTCCACCATGCCTGTCCCTGTAGTGTGGATTATTAATGTTCCTTTTTAAGAAGTGTTTAATTGACATTATATTATTATGTCTCTGCTATGTGCTGTAATGCTATGAGCTACGGCATGATGACAGTCACTTGAGGAGAAAATGGTGTCCAAGACCAAATAAGAGAAAACCAGAAGGATGATCTTGCAGGAGAAATAACCTTAAGGTTAATAACATAGGATCAGAAAATTAAGAAATAAAAGAGATCTATGACAGCATTTGGATAACCACTTTCTCCTAAACTTCCTTAACAAGCATTATTAACCCACCACGACCCCTTTGATGGACCCAAGTTTATTTCTCTTCAGTAGACAATGTCCTGAGAAATCACCACCTATTGACTGGCATTGTGGACAAAATCTATCTGTGATTTAGAAAGTCCAGTTTCGGGCTGGAGAGATGGCTTAGCGGTTAAGTGCTTGCCTGTGAAGTCTAAGGACCCCGGTTCGAGGCTCGGTTCCCCAGATCCCACGTTAGCCAGATGCACAAGAGGGCGCACGCGTCTGGAGTTCGTTTGCAGAGACTGGAAGCCCTGGTGCGCCCATTCTCTCTCTCTCCCTCCATCTGTCTTTCTCTCTATGTCTGTCACTCTCAAATAAATAAATGAAAATGAACAAAAAAAAAAATTAAAAAAAAAAAGTCCAGTTTCCTTCCAGATAATTCTTTCTTTGAATTATTTCCCCAAATCCTGAGCATTGATGATATGAAGTGTTAGGTACTAACATGTATGCCTTTTGAATCGCTGACTGTTATTTTTCTTTCCTAGCAGAGCTCTTAAGAAACCCAGTGGTCCATGAACAGTCTGTGTACACCTTTACTGAACAATGCTAATTTCTAAAGCTGTGACGGCATTTATGGAAAATGGGACCGATTATAGAAAAATGGTCTATCCTCTTCCAATCATGTAGAACCCTTCCATTGAAAGGGACAGAGATTTCCTGGTAGAGTACTCTGGGGGAAGGCAAAGTGTGTGTGTGTGTATGTGCATGTGCGTGTATGCATGTGAGAAACTAACTTCAAGGTATTAGATCACTCTGCTCTGGAGATTAAGGAGTTGCATGATCTCTGCATGCTCTAAGCTGGAGCCTCTGGAGAGCTAGTTCAGGACTTGAGAGTGGAGTGCCAATGGAATAGACTCACGACAGTTTCTGAGAACAAGGAGAGTGACATCAGATGACTGATATTCCATTTCAGCCAACTAGACCAGTGAATGAGGTGCAGTCTTCCTTCCTGTAGTTATTTTTTGTTCTAGTGACTCCACCACTGCATTGAATCATGCCAGTTCACGTTGAGGAGGGTCCTCACTACTCAGTCCCTCCATGCACATGCACATGTCCTCCAGAATCACCTTCAAGTCAAATGCTCAGCAGGAACTAGTGCTTAGTGGGCATCCACTACAGCAAAGGGGGTATGCAAACTAACCATCTTAGGTACCATGTCTCATAGGACAGAGCTTATCCCATGGCATCCAAAGGAAGTCAAATGACCAACACCAAAATGAGGAAGCAAAAAGTTCTGGTTTCCCGGCAGTTCAAGAAGCCTTGTCACGGGGGTCTGGGGTCTCTTAGCTTGAGTACCTGCTCAGTGACTGCTTCTGTCTATAGTTTCAGAAACTGTCCCACCTTTCCCCTCTGTTCAAAAAAAAACAACAAGTTATTCTCTGATTTTGCTTAGTGTCTGGTTCTTTCGAAGCCTGGTTTGCCAGCATCTTTCACAGCTCTTATTCCCCTCTCCATGTTGTCTTTCATTTCCCCCTTTGTTGTTAAATACTTAGAGTTCTCAAGAGTTCTTATTTGATATTTCGAAGAACCCTGCAGCTGTCCTGTGATTTGAATATCCTCAAAGTCTGGCCATGGCCATGAAAATCATGGAATTCTGGGGAGGGAGCCATCAGTGTGTTTGATTGATTTTGTTTTTTAGACTTTAAGTGTGTCTATGAATGACTGGAGGGGGCTATGAGGGTGTGCGACACGGTGGGCACGTGCAGGCCAGGGCAACACTTGGGTATTGGTCTTGTCTTCTTAACTCTTTGCAAGCAGGATCCTTGTATACTTCACTGCTGGCTAGTGAGTTCTCCAGGACAGCTGACATCATCTGAACAGTGTCTCCATCTTGCCCTTGGTGCATTGGGATTATAGACACAGTCTATCATGTTAGACTTGACCCAGCACCTTGTTCACACTTACAGAAAACACATTAACTATAAACATTTTTCAGGGAACATCATGGACCTAAAGGTTGTACTGCATGAGGTTATGAAAATGTTACTCCATATGATTTAATCTCCATACATGAGCATTTTTGTATTTGGAGTTCTCAATACAGTCACAGTAGCTTATTTCTCATAGGTCAGTGGTCTTTAAAATATGCTCCTTGTACTAGCAGCACAAGCATCAACTGAGTACTTTTTAATAAGATAGAGTCCTAGGATTCATCTCAGAGGTCACAGATCAAACCTTTTGTGTTAGAGCCCAGCAATCTGCAATTTAACACAACTTCCAGGTGATTCTAATGATGCTAATGCTTCAGATTCATTAACAGAAGTCTTAGTTGTATTGAGAAATTTTTTTGTTGTTATTGTTGTTATTGAAACAGGGTCTTCTTGGTAGCCCAGATTAGCCAGGGAGTCACTGCCTTGTCCAGGATGGCCTTGAGCTCACAGTGCTCTTGCCTTAGCCCCATAAGTGATGGGGTTATAGGTGTGTGTTGCGAATGTTTAGAGGCTACGCCTTAATTTTGTTCCAGTATTTTGTTTTTACATAGGACCTTATACATAGGAAGTGTTCAATATCCATTGATGAGTTTTTACTATGGTGGAGCAAAATGTGAAATGGACCACACTGGGCTCATTAGACCTCAAGTAAAAGCTTATAATTTTTACACAGCATTTGTAGCAAAAAAAAATAAAATCTAGTATTCTTGTCTGGTTGTGGCACCAATGTCAACATTAGGAAATTTAGGGCTGTCTTTTTTCTAGTGATACTTTCTATTTAGTGTGTGAAAACTGCTCCTACAACCCACCAGGATTCTGAAATATCACCTTTTATCTTCCCTGGGTCTCTTGAACTTCTGTTCCATCGGGAACAAATGTCCTTATATTTTCACAGCTGCTTCTGTGTTGTCTCAGTTATTTTTCCTCTCAAATGAAATGCTCCTTTTTCTCCAAGGCTACTTGCTGCTAGAAGCAGCTCCATCCTCCTGACTCCTCACTGCCTCCTTTACATCTTTCTGTTATTAGGTAAATATTAAAGGCTGCTTTGAAACTCACTCTAGGTCTGGCAGCCATTCTCTAGCCCAGTGAAAGGTCTCTGCTCTAAGCAATCCCTTAAAGTGTGAATTGTTCCAACCCACCACCTCACCTTCAACCCTAGCATCCCCCTGGGAGCTTAGTGCCCTCATTCTTTCCTATCCTTTTCCTACTTTGAAAGCTTCCAGCCTAACACAGCCTTTGATCAAGGAGAAAGTGCCCAGGAATTTCTTCATGTACGATGCTAAAGGAAATCAAATAATAAAGAGAGTTTAGAGTTGAACTTGAAAAGGGCTTAAATGTTCTGAAACCTGTCTGCAGGATCATCTACTTTCTAAGCCTAGTAAGTTGAAGCTAAGTCTGGGCTCCTCGTTCTACTGAGCATATATATTAGTTACTTCTCTTGTGTTCTTACTAAATACCTGACAAAAAAAATAACTTAAGGGAGGGTTATTTTGGCTTATAATTTGAGAGAATACAGTTCATAATGGTAGAGAATACATGGAGGCAGCTGGTCACATTGATCTGTAGTCAGGAGCAGAAACGGACAAGGAGGATTGCGGGACCACCGCTCCAGAGACCCACTTCCTCGTGTTAGTCTGCACCTCGTAAGTGTTCCACAACCTAACAAAACAGCTCCGTCAGCTGGGGACAGCGCGCTCAGACAAGCGAGCCTGTGGGGTACATTTTATAATGAAACTGCAACCGCATGCTTCTCAGGTGCACATTATTACCATTTTTCACTTCTTTTGGAGGAGTTCCTTAGACTCTGAAACCTAATTATTTTTCTTCTGTGGATAACAGACATGAATATCACAAAAAGTTAAAAATATAAGATGTTGTAGCTAATTGGAATAGCTCTCATTTTCATTATGATGTTGGCTGGTGTCCTTTGATATTATTGGTTATCCACAAAGAAATCCTTTTATTTATAATTCTTTTCTGCTTAACCATTTTTGCCCCTTTTTAACAAATTTCTTTTGGCATCCAATAAAATGATTGTGTAATATCTCTTCCTTAGTCTAGTGATGTAATGAATTCTGTTAATACATTTTCAAATATTGGAACTCTCAGATACACTCAGGTTGATCACAAAGGATAAAATATTTATTAAGGTATTGATTCCACTTACTATTGTTTCTGCTTGGGGATTTGTATTTTGATGTTGAAAAGATTGCATTTTCATCTGTATTCCCTCACAGAGAAGCATTTTAAATATTGTGTTTTTAAAAATTCATGTTCATGATTAAAAGGTGCAAGCAGGATTGAGTTTAAAATTTAAAACTTGGGCTACTTTAAATATGCCCTACCTTTATCCTTACCACTTGTAGTGACTCTTTTATTATTTCAGTGAATCTTCTCAGAACTTTTAAATATATATATATATATATATATATATATATATATATATATATATATGTGTGTGTGTGTGTGTGTGAGTGTGTGTGTGTGTGTGTATGTATATGTATATGCATATGCATATATATATATATATATATATATATATGTATATGTATGTGTGTGTATATATATATGTGACTTTCTCATTACTGGGGCAAAAATACCTGACCAGAAGTAGCTTAAGGAAGGAAAAGCTTTTCTGTGGTTCACAGTTCCAGAGGTAGGGACCAGTATGGCAGCAAAGGTGTGGAAGGAGCAAGAAGCCAGATCCTATCATCATGTCAACAGGGAAGAAGAAGGAGATGAAAACTGAATGAACTAGTTTTCTCATTTTTAGTATTTTATTTATTTATTTATTTATTTATTTGACAGAGAAAGAGAGAATGGGTGTACCAGGGCCTCTAGCCACCCACTGCAGATGAACTCTAAACACACATGCCCCCTTGTGCATCTGAATAATGTGGTTCCTGGGCAATCAAACATGGGTCCTTTGGCTTTCCAGGCAAATGCTTTAACCACTAAGCAATCTCTCCAGCTCTAGCTTTCTCCTTTTTATATCATCCAACAACCCAGCTCATGAGATGGTGTAACTCAGAGAGTTGACCAGAGATTTGATTCTGTGGTGATTCTAAATTCTGTCAAGTTGACAACCAGAGATTAGTTATCACAGTCCGAAAGTACATTGTTATGTGTAATCTATGAAATATAGTGGGGTTCATTCATTTTATATTTATTTTTTAGTGAATATATTCTGAATATCTGTGTTTCACAAACCTTACTAAGGGGTGCACAACTATTTTCTTGTCTGATGTAGCATCATTTCCTTAGTCTTTCATTGATGAGCATTTAAATATTAGCAACTACATTATCACATATCTTTATGCATACATCTCTATATATCTGTAAATCTCACAGAGAAAATTATTTGAGTTGTAATTGCCAATTCTTTCCATTGTGATAGGTATCACATGTTGCTCTTCAAATGCTCTTTGTACTAAGAAGTGATTTGGAAGACAAGCTTGCGTTTTGTATTGCCGAGTGACAATCTTGCTTAGGACGGAAGGCTCAGGTCTCACGTCCATGTAGCCCCCTTGGCTGGAACCTGGAAGCCCTACTCTTAAAACCTTCTTGCCTTGGACTGGAGAAATGGCTCCAGAGATAGAGAGCTTGTCACACAAGGATGAGGATCTGAGTTTGGTTCACCATGAGCCCTTGGAGAGCTGGATGCGGTACCCCGTGTCTGTAATCCCTTATGCTCCTCCAGTGAAATAAGAAGCAGAGGCAGGAGAATCTCTGGATGTTCACAGACCAGCTAAGCCTGGCATACACAGTGGTGAACAACAAGAGATTCAGCCTCAAATAAGGTGGAGGGTGAGGACTGAAACTCCAGGCTATTCTCTTACATCTAAATGTGTGCTGTAGCATGAGTGAACCTGCACACATGCACACGCACACACACACACACACACACACACACACACACACACGCACACACACACCACATCTACATAAAGTTTAAAAATAAACAACAAAAAACAAACAAACAAAAACTCAAATCCTGTCTCATTCCCCTGCAAGCTCCCTACCAGAATTTTTCTCTTCAGAATCACAACAGATAAACTAAAGAGTCTTCATTTCTGCTCACTGTATGGAAGAACTCTACCTTTGACCGCTTTTAATTCTGAAATTTCCTTCATAACCCAAACAAACTGAAAGCTCTTTTGCTTTTAGAGGGGATAGCATTTCCAGAAAACATTATAGGAAAATGGTTGTGCAAAAAAAAAAAAAAAATCACATTGGGTCCCCATGCACTTGTGCTTTTAATAAAATCTCAGGAAGTGCCCCCAAGGTGCCCTGATTCTCAGCCTCTTTTCTTGCTCTCTAGAGAATGGTGTCACCAGGCAGTCTTTTCCCTGCTCATTCCTGCCTTTTTTCCCTGACTATGTCAACAATTAGGAGCTTTCTGATCTCTCTCACTTTGACCCACTGTGCCCTAGAAGCTTTGTTCACATGCTTTTTTTTTTTTTTTTTTTTTTTGTCTCCTGCTCTGTCCTTGCTATTTCCTGCGGCTTTCTTTCATGTGTCAGCACTTCTCCTCCTGTTGAGGCTCACCCAGGTCACGCGTCCAGCCAGTCTGTCACGGATGCGGGAGGTATGAGCAGGGCATTTGCACAGCAGTGCAGTTTCTATCTGATGTTAACCTTATGCTTCCAAGGTTTTGCTTTGTTTATTCCCCCATGGCAATCTTGTGGTAGTGCATTTCAGCTGCTGTGTCTCTGTCCACTCGGCCAGATTTGGTGGCTCACCTAAGAAGCACAGCCACGAGAGCCCCATCACTGTTTTTGTGACTGGGGTGAGAGGAGCTGCACCTGGCCGTGAGTCACAAAGTCCTGCTTTGAATCTCAGCTCTTTGGCCTCCTCTGTACAAGACTTATCCCAGCTGAGACTTAGTGTCCTGATGACCACAGCAGAAGTAATTACGGAGCAGCGCAGACATATTTGGTCATATCCCGCTGGAAAGCATCGCAGGATAATGATGTGTGTAAAGTGCTCAGTGGTTCCTGTCTCGCAGAGCCCAGGAAATTCCCACAATTCTTGTTGATTTTCATGAGTGTGTGTGTGTGTGTGTGTTATTTGCACATGTGTGTGCACGTGCACATTCCTCATATGCACACATGTAAAGGCCAGAGGAGAACATTGTCATTATTCTTCTGTCATTCCTCTGCCTTATTTCCTCAAGATGGACTCTCTCACTGAATCTGGACCTGACATATTTGGTCATGCAGGAAACCTTAGCAATTCTCCTATCACCTCCTTCCTCTTCACTGGGGTCATGCCTGGTTTCTGCATGACGTTTGGGGGTTGTATTCAGTTCCCATTCTTGTGCAGCAAGAGCTCTTACCTGCTAAGCCGTCTTCTCAACCCCTGTTGTTTGTCCTTGTTTATTCTCTGTGTGGCATAGAGCCTTACACAATGAGTGGCATTGAAGAAAACGAGGCTGTGGTCTGTTAAATGAGCATCCAGGTTCTACCATATGTCCCCTGCCATGAGGTGCTGCCTCAGGGAGGGGACCAAGGGACCTTAGATTGGAGCTTTGGGCACCATAGTCAACACATCTTTTCCTCATTTATTTTTTTTCCTCAGATTTTTGTCACAACGGTGAAACGCTAACCCATTTTCCATAAATCAGTGAGATTACACGGCATGTGTCCTCCTATGTCTGACTTGTTTCATATAATATGATGCATTTCTGTTCCATCCATGTCACTGCAAATGATAAAAATGCATTCTTTTCATTTCTGAATAATATCCCATTGTGGTCACATGCAGAATTTTATTTATTTATTCACTGAAGGACATCTGAGTCCATTCTGTGAGGTTGGCTATCATGAACAAAAATGCAATAAGCATAAGATGCAAGCATCTTTTGGTGTAAAATTTTCTATCTTTGGGCTACACACCCAGGAGCAGGTTACTGAATCATATGTTATTTATATGTTTGGGATCTTTGTTCTTCTCTTTAAAATCTTTGTATGTGGTGGGGCATGCACATGCCACGGTGCCTGTCTAGAGGCCTAAGGACAACCCTTCGTGTCAGTCCTTGGATTCATCCTCATTCGATGAAGGGTCTCTTGATCACTGGTGTGTTCCCCAGGCTGGCTGGACCATGAACTTCTGGGGGTTCACCTGTCTCTCTACCTCTCATATCACCATAGACACACTGGTATCATGGACACATCACTGCGTCTGGCTTTATGTGGGTTCTGGGGATTAAATAACTCAGGTTGTCGTGCTTGCTTGGCAAACACTTTATCCACTGAGCCATCTACCCGGGCCTTATGAGGGCATTGTACCGAGGTCTCGTAGTCTTTGCCTTTACTGGGTCAAAAGAGTCTGATGAATCTGGAAGAGGGAATCACAAGATTCCCCTTTGCAAATATTCACAGGGATGAGAATGACCACTGGGCCCTGACGTCTTCCACCATGCATCACGAACCGTGACGAGCACGGATGTTAGACTCCCATAGAGTCAGGTTCCAGGTCTATCGCCTGATTGAAACATTTGCTTATGTGTTTTACCTTCTTTGTCTTCTTACAAAGAAGGCCGGCTTCCACCCTAATCCTTATGAGGATTGTGGGTAATATGCTGCATGCCCATCACGGTGATGAATGCCAACTACAGGTTTATGTTGATGGAGGGATCAGGCACAATGGAAAACTGCAACTCATGAAGGTTATTTATCTAAAGGACAAGAGGAAGTCAGTTCTTTCTGGAGACAGGGATGTGTGATTGGCACAGCCCGATTTCAAAGCGAGTGGGATGTTTCTGGTGTACTCCGAGCATGGCTGCCGCATTAAGGATGCGCTGAGGGGACACCGACGGGCAAGGCTGCATCCCGCTGCTCCTCCGTCCCCACAGCCTGTGTGGGTAAGTCTTCAACAGTTCTCCACTCACACCATCAGGACCAGAATCCAAAGTGTTCCCCTGACATGACCTCTTCCATGGCTTCAGAAGCGAGGACTAGAACAGCTGCCTCAGGCGGGACCCTGACCCTTCACGTAAGCACTGAAGGGCAGTTGGCTCAGCCTCCACTGTCATTTTCCAGTTATCTTGTCTATGAAAACAAAATGATAGCAACTCTCATCCTCTGGTGTCAGGTCCACAGGCCTGGGGCCACTGCCCAGGGCCTATTACATATGAATGTGTGGTCTTTGTTACTGAGTAGGCATGAAATCATAATGGAAACCAATCATCACCATCACCTCACTGTTCAGTATGCCTCATAGGCTCACTGATCCTTTAATGTCCATAGAGCCTTTAGTAAATTCCACGGGCCATGCTGGGCATTGCTTATCATGATAAGCATATAGTTGCCCGATGTGGACACAAAAGTGGTATTTTTGTGGAATCTGTAATTGTCATACGGGATAATTTATGGATGCTTTGGGGGGATATATACAAAAGGATGTATATCTCAGATTTGGAAAACGTTCCCAAATAAGAAGAACTAAATTTAGAAAGGAGAGATGTTTCATATTCAGTTATTCACCTCTACTCACTCGGCAAATGTTTATCAACCAGAACTCTCTGGTTTAAATATAATGTGACACCTATGCAGCAGTTTGAATTTCCCAATAAGGTCTAGTGTGAAATTGGCCAACATGAAGCAAAATGAAATAGTAATGTCAGTCATATTTTAATTACTGTTATGCACAACAAAAACATTGTCATTTCTCAAACAGGTTCTGGGCTGGGGATGCTTCCTCCCTGCTGGCTGTCCTTCATAGAGCAGGAAGGTGCTGGTTGCTGGGGGAGAAAGTCATCAGTGGTCATACCCATTTATGGACACTGCATGCTACAAAACTGATGTGTCAGGCAAGGTGTGTCCTTGGGTGCAATAGTGGCATGAATGTTCATGGAGTAACTGCTTTCTGATTAGACTTGAAGCCTGCCACCCAGAAGAGAATTTATATCACGTACTACAAACCTCTAGTTCAAAACAACAACAACAACAACAACAACAACACACACACACACACACGCACACACACACACACACACACAGTTAGTGCTGGAGTGATTATTCAGCAGATAATTATGATTGTTTGAAAAGCCTGATGGCGTGGATTCAGTCCCCAGGATACATGTAAAGCCAGACACACAAAGTTCTGCATGCATCTGGAGCTCCTCTGTAGTGGCAAGAGGCCCCGTGTACCCATTTCTCTCTGTCTCTCTCCCTCCGTCTCTCTGCCTTCCCTCTCTCCCTCTGGGCCTACAAATGGATAAACAATATTTTTTTTAAAAAAAAAACCCTGTGGTTAGTGAGGTCATTGGACATAGGGGACTTATTTATCCTTTTTTGTTAAATGAGCATGTTGTCAACTACCTTCTAAATATCTGTTTGCACACAGATTACTGTTGCTCTCAGTCTTGGTCAGAGATTTATCTTTCCAGTAGAAATCAGCTGATGCTGAAACTCAAAACTGGTCAAAGTCCTGGAAATAAGTGACCGTGCTTGACTTTAAATGGGACAGCAACATCACCCCTCCCCCGCTGCAGAAGTGGAGTTGAAGGAGTGAGAGTTGGGCATGAATATGGCTGCCGTGCTCATGAACACGTGGAAGATGAAGCTGCCTATACAAGCCCTGTGCAGTATTGGGCCTGTCAGCATTGCATCATGGGTGAAAGAGGAAGGGGTTCTTGAACGCCACACCTCCCTGAGGAACTATTAATAGTCAACAGTCGCTCGGGTAGGGGAAGTCATTCTCTTCAGTGGTGTAGCCACTAGTAAGTTGTACGTATTTCATAAAATAGCCCCTCCCAAGACGTGCTCATGCAAGACACCCTAACTAAACTCAGTGAGTGACCCCCACACACAAAGGCATGGACATAGAAGAGGAACTAATTGGGAAATAGAAGGGGTTCAACAGAATGGAAAGGGAATAAGAGAAGGTCATAGTAAAAATGAAATTTTCATGTATGAAGTTATCAATAAATAAAAAAGGGAAAAATATTTCAACATGTAACCAATGAAAGCATTGAAGTATTTTCATTACTATACTCACCTTGAAAATCAAGCATATTTTTATACTTCTAAAGCCTTTCAGACCAGGGCTGGCACATTTTTGTCTTCAATAACTGCTTCTGGACAGTGTCTTCCACATGAGTGGTTTCCAGGCGCCATACCAGTTATAAAGGACACAGAGGTGCGTGAGACAGACACATTCCCTGTTCTAATTGATTGTGAGAACTGTGCATGGAGTGTGAAGGGATTTCCAGGATCAGAAAGAAGGCTCTGGTCAGAGAATTAACATGTGCCTTAGTTCAGGGTAGTAAAACCATGGTGAATGGACTAAAGTATCACAGATAAAAAGAAAAAAAAAAGTAAAGCATATTTGCATATTTTAATAGAAGGTACTGGTACTCAGATAACAATGGCCCTGTAAGTAGTTAGGTTGGATCATGAAGTCAGTGGGGGACATTGAATAGTTTTAACCAAAGGAAAGATCACATAATGTTCACATTTATAAAAGATGATGTCTTTTTTTTTTTTTTTTTTTTTTGGTTTATTGAGGTAGGGTCTCACTCTGGCCCAAGCTTTCCTGGGATTCACGATGTAGTCTCAGGGTGGCTTCTAACTCAATGGCAATCCTCCTACCTCTGCCTCCTGAGTGCTGGGATTAAAGGTGTGCCATCATGCCCGGCTCTCTCTCTCTCTCTCTCCTTTTCTTTTCGTAGAACCATGTGGCATGTATAAGATCAAAAGCATAGACATTATTTAAAAGGCCATCATAGTAAACTTGAAAAGAGATGATGCTGGCATGGACCGGTATTTGAAAAGTGCAGGATGTGAGCATCTTTGAGTGCATAGCAGCTAATGACGTATCCAGTTCTCTCTTTGTCATGTGAGGGTGTGTGTATTAGTTGCTAAACTTGTTGTGATAAAATTCCTGACAAAATCAACTTAAGGAAGAAAGGGTTTATCTTGTCTCGTGCTTTGTGGTTACAGTCCATCATGGTAGGGGAAACCTGATACAAGAGGTGAGAAACAACCGGGAACGTTGCGTCTGGATCAGGACGCAGAGAATGGTGAACCTTGGGGCTCAGCTTACTTTCTTTTTCATTCAGCCTAGAACCCCCAATCCATGGCATGGTGCCATTAAGAGTTAAGGTTAATCTTTCTACCACAATGAACTTCATTAAGAAACACCTTCACAGATAGGCCAACTGCGATAGTGTGAATGTATGTCCCTCACAGACTCAGGTGTTTTACTAAAACTTGTAAATTGGGTCTCCAGCCCCCTGGCTGGAGGAGGCATCACTAGGGGCTCATCCTAGGGTCCAGCTCAAAGGTGTATGGGGGGCCGATTGGAATTCCAGCCCATGTGTATGAACAGTGGTGTGAGTTCTGGCAGGGTCCCTGCTGCTTGCTGCCGTGTGCGCGCACGTGTGTGCGTGCGCGTGCGTGCGTGTGCGCGTGTTTGCTTGTGTGTGCATGTGTGTGTTGGTGCTAGTGATTTGCCTGCTGCCGTGTGTGCGTGTGCATGTGTGTGTTGGTGCTAGTGATTTGCTTGCTGCAGTTTTTCTGTCTGCTTCGACCTGTTACCCAGGCCAGCTTCCTCCACTGCCTATGGAACTTCCCCTGGATGTGTAAGCTTGAAACAAATCCCTTCCTCTCCTAAGCTGTGCCTGCTATGGAAGGTCATCCTATCTATGTTAAGATGTCTATCACACCCACAGATTTGTCCCCTAGATGATTCCAGATCCTATCAAATTGTCTATTAAGAGTAACCATCCAGTGCTGGGGAAATGGCTTAGTGGTTAAGGTGTTTGCCTACAAAGCCTAAGGACCCTGGTTTGATTCCCTAGGGCCGACATAAGCCAGATGCACAAGGTGACACATGTGTCTGTAGTTCATTTGCAGTGGCTGGAGGCCCTGGTGTGTCCCTTATCTCTTTTTCTCTATCTACCTCTTTTTTTTCTCTCTCTCTCAGATACAAAAATAAATAAATAAATAGATAAAATATTATTTTAAAAATGAATAACCATCCATTGGGCTGGAGAGAAGGCTTAATGGGTAAGTTGCTTGCCTGTGAAGCCTAAGGTCCCCCCAGTACCCACGTAAGCCAGATGAACAAGGTGATGTATGTATCTGGAGTTCATTTGCAGAGCCCAGAGGACCCATTCTCTGGCTGCCTCTTCCTCTCTCTTTCTGAAATAAAAAAAATATATATTTTAAAAATTAAAAAGAATACATTATAAAAGAATAACCATCCATCCCATCACAGAAGGGCAAGAGTCATGCATGACATCCTAGGTCAACTAACATCAAAGAAAACTGACGGATTTTCCGGAAGTGACTGCCACACCAAAAGGAGTGGCTCCATAGAAGATGAGCATTCAGGTAGAGTATTGTGGGCTTGTTTGCAGATACGAGGCAGAGAGGAAACTGAAGGATACAGAATTCAACTTCTCTTCTCTCCTCCTCTGGGATGCTGTGGTGGTTTGAATCAGATGACCGTCCCGAAAGTTCATGCGTTAGGAATGCTTGATCCCCAGCTGGTAGCCGTCTGGGAAGCAGAGCCTTGCTAGAGGAGGCGTCACTGGGGGTGGGGACCATGGGCAGGCCTTGAGGCTTAACAGCCTTCAGTTTGCCAGTGCTAGTTGGCTCACTTTCTTGCTGCTGTTTTCTACCTGCTGAGGCAGAGGTGATGTCGAGCCTCTGTTCATAGCACTCTTTCCCCTGCCATCATGAAGCTTCCTCAAGACTGTGGCCCAAAATAAATGCTTTCCTTCTGTCAGCTGCTTTGAATCAGATGCTTGCTCCCTGCAACCAGAAGGTGATTTCCCAGGTGCTGAAGTATCTCACCTAGAACCAGGGAGGCCAGGGACCTAGGCTGAGGAAGTTCAGACAGAGTCTGTATTCTGGGGTCAAGATCAGAGTTGAAGGGACTAGAGAAATAGCTCTGTTGGCAGAATGCTTGCCTAGCAGGCATAGAGCCCCGAGTTTCATCTCCAGCACCTCATAAACTGGGTATGGTGGGCGATGCCTGTGATTCCAGCACTTGGGAGGTGGAGACAGAAGGATCAATAGCTCAAGGTCATTCTTGGCTACATAGTGAACTTAGGGCAAGCCTGTTATACATTAAGACCGTGGGCTTGGGCTGGAGATATGGCTCAGCAGTTAAGGTGCTTGCCTGCAAAGCCTAAGGAACCAGGTTCTCAAAGTGGTAGATGTGTCTGGAGTTTGTTTGCAGTGTCAGGAGTCCCTGGTGTGCCCATACCCTCTCTCTCTCTCTCAAATAAATAGAAATAAAAGGAAGAAAAAGAAGCAAGAGAAGAGTGAAGGAGGAGGCATGAATGTAGGTGGACACAAAATTCAACAGTCCAATAAGTACCTCTAAGCCCTGCCTGTGTGGGTATGAAATTCAGAGGGAAATCAGTCCATATCTTAAAGTGCAGGTACAGTCTATGCAAACGAGCAGCGTGTTCTACGAAGAGGATGTGAAATTAGGACAGAGCCCTGAGGTGCACCAGTACCCACAGCAGAATCTGAATAGAAAAGGTTTTCCTCCATCACCCCTTGGAGGGATGACGAGGGAGTTGCTTCCCGCTTTGGTCTGCTAATTTTTTTTAAAGGTCCTTTTCATGTTATGAATCAAACTGCTTGCAAGCCATTGACTTTGCAAAATTGGTGTGTTGGTAGTTATTTTCAATGCTATTTTTTTCTTCTGTGTCTCTTTCAGGCTTTTTCCATCCTTATTATTTCTTTAAATGCCTAATCACCACTCCTGGGACCATCTTGCTTCCCACTAATGATGCTAATACTTGCTGAATCTGTATTTCTTATTTTCCCCTCTATTTCTTTTTCTTCTCCTCCTGTCTCACTGCCCAGTTCACATGAGCAGATAAGCCAGCAGAGGGAATATTTTCCAGCTGCTAAAAGTCCCTAGGAGAAAAAAACAGATAGAAACATGGTTTGGAGAATATAAGACATGATGAACAGTGTATATTTAATAAAAGGGAAGGCAGAAACAGAATGAGTGAGAAGAAATGAACACACCTCTTCAAGGATCTCACTACCTAGACAGGATGCTATAAGTCCAATGGGAAGCAGAGGCAGGAATTTAGATGAAAGGAACGGTCCTGGGAAGAGTGCTTGTCATGCAAATGATACATCCCAGAGCTCATGAGTGTATTTTGATGGAGATGGATGGTCCTAGTGTTGCAGCATGTTTGAAGTGGAGGGCTAGAAATCATATTGAAAGCTGGGTCTGGTCACGAAATATGGAAAGATGATAGAGGAATTGTTCAGGGCTCAAGGTAAGGATTTCAAGTGGACCTCAAGTGAACCAAAGCAAACAGACTAGTAGACAGTTGCTGATTGATAAAGTCTTTGGAATGGTGGTGACTCATGTGCATGCTTTCAATTGTATACTCACATAAGGCTTTTGTGTTCTGTCCACAATGGACACAGTGGGTAAGGTTCCATTCCATTCCTATGTAGTCAGGGAAGTTTCATCTCATTAGCAGTGGAAATACTCTGTTGCCTTCATAGCATTACTTCTCAAACAAAGTTGCTTGGGGCTGTAGTAAACATAAGTGGAGTACTATAGGAACACGAGGGATGGCTGCTAGTTACGTCTGGTGAATACTCTACAGACCAGGAGGATTTAGGTTTGTGCAGGGGTTGGAAAAGATGGGAAAAAGCATAAAATAGGTGCATGTGGATGAGGAAATTCCTCTTCAAAATTGAACTTTGTGTCCCTGATTTCAGAAATGAAAATCCCTTTCTTTTTTTATTTTTTTTTTGATTTTTATTAACATTTCCATGATTATAAAATATATCCCATGGTAATTCCCTCCCTCCCCACCCCCACACTTTCCCATTTGAAAATCCCTTTTTAATATGTAAATATTTATTTTTTGATAATTTTCTATAAATGTATAATGCATTTTGATCATCTTCACCCTAATTATCCTCTCCCCACTCCTATTGAGACCCTTATTCCTCACAACTATTTTCCTTCCTGCTCTTATATCTTATTTCTTTATGTTTATTTTTTGTGATTATTGAAGTCAGTTCCACGTTGTTGGAATGAACCTCCAAATGAGAAACAGTTTGTTGGAGGAAGGGTTTCATGAAAGCTTACAGATCCAGGGGAAATTCCATAGTGGTGGAAGAAGCTGGGTCCCTTTCGCAGATCAACACAGAGAGAAACCGCCACCAGCCAGCACCACAAGCAAGCACAAAACCAGTAGCAGAACAGCAGGGACCTGGGCAGAGCTCAGACCTATCTGCATACCTTTGGGCTAGAAATCAGATCTGCTCCCAATGACACACCTCCTTCACCCAGGCAGCTAGAGGCAGTCTTTAATAGAACACCTGAGTCTATTAGGGGACCTGCATGCAAACTATCCCAGTGATACACGGAGTTTAATTAAGTTTGCTTGCATGAACATGGAGAGTTATTTACTGGAACATAGGCAACTTACCACTGTCTGTACCACTGAAGAAAATTACTCTTCCTCATCCAGCAGCTATTAAATTGCCAGTAGCTCTCAGGGAGGGGCGGAGCCTCAAGAGACCTTCCCCCATCCAGAAGGAATGACTTTGTGTAGGTCTTAAGCAAGTGGCCATGGCTGCTATAAGTTCATGAGGCTATGACCATGTCTTGTCCAGAAGATAGTGTTTCACAGCACTCCTCCCCATGCCCCCACTTACATTTTTTCCACCCCCTATAAGTCCTTCATATAGCTATATAATTGATTAATAATCAAAGTCCACTGCCTTGTCAAAATGCCTGTTATGTGCCTCCATATCCATTAGCTTTCTTGGATTTGATTCCTCCTGTCCATACCATAAGGTCTATAACAGTAGAAATGCACAGGGAACTAGAGCGGCCCTCAGGAGGGGCATGAGCCAGCCCGTGAAGAGGCAAAGGAGACTTCCCAGGAAAGAGACAGCTAAGGTAAATGTCAAAGATGAGTCAGACTGGGAAGGGAGAGAGAGAGTCAGATGTGGAGGGAAGAGAGGGCATTGTAGGTCAAACCTGCTCTTCATTCGCTGTGTCTTTCTCTCTGGTGAATCAGGCTCATTTCTCTGCAACTTCACGGAGCCCCCATCCCAACTCTGGGGCTCAACTGTCACTTGCCTTGGTGAATGAGGCCTGAGCAGACACTGTGGAAGGAGAGGCTTGAATAAGTAAACTTGCATTTCTGTTTTGTTTGTTTTTAAAAAATATGTATTTATTACTTGTGTATGTGGGTATGAGAGAGAATGTGAATGGGTGTGCCAAGCCCTCCTGCCACTGCATATGGAAGTCAGACACATGCGCCACTTTGTGCATCTGGCTTTACGTGGGCAGTGGGGAGTTGAACTAGGACCAAAGCAGGCTTTGTAAGCAAGCACCTTTGATCACTGAGCCATCTCCTCAGCTCCTGCTTTACTCTTTTTTTTTTGACACTCTGTCACCATTACAGGATTGTACCTGGCCTGGAGCAGCAGGGCCACCTCCCTCAGATATGTGAGCAGCAAACATTCATGCTTGTGTAACCCATGATAGCCTGGTGGTTGCCTGTTAGGCAGAATTAATATGACCAGAGAGAACTGATGCACAGGGCTTTGGCACTAAAGAACGCATGGAGTATTTAATCCTCAGACGAGCGTGCACTTTCTAGGTGCTACAGAGATGTCTGAGTCCGTAAAGTACCTACCATGCACGTGTAAGGAACTGAGTTCAGATCCCGAGAATCTACACAAATGGCAGGTGGATGTGGCAAGTCTCTTGTCATCCCAGCAGCACCTGGGTGGTAGACACAGGGGACCTGTGGACACAAGCTGCTTAGAAAGACTAGCAGAATCAGTAAACCCGGTCTCAATAAATAAGCTGGAGAGTGATCCAGGAAGACACATGAACTTCAACCTCTGGCTTCCATGAGCACATATGCACGTACACACACACACACACACACACACACACTCACACACACACTCACACATGTACCATATGCACATGCAAAGTAAAAAGAGAGTTCAAATACTGACAGTTCCCACAGGTTCCTTTACTCTGCCATCCCTGGACTGCTGAAACAATTTAGAAACAGTTCCCTTGGTGAGATCAATGCCATCAGAAGGACTATGGCCGATTCTGATGCGGAGCCTCTTGACCTTCATTGGGGAAATTGAAGCCAGCTTAGAAGAGCCTCCCAGCTAAAGAGCTGAAGGGAGGGATGGAGGCAGAGTTCAATAGATTCGTTGTTTCGTGTTCCCGAGTAAAGATTTATAAACAATCAATAGTACTCATTTGTTGTTTCTCCAAAATTAAAGGACAAAGACCTGTGGCTGGGACTATCCGATATGCCATTTAAACATGAAAATCTATCACGGCAAAGGAGTCAGTTAATAACCTGCTTCTGTGCTATGATGATTTTTTTCCACAACCTAAAATGTGAATACAATACCCGAATCAAATGACCCTGGTGCTCTGTGGGGTGGGCATCAGAATTACCTGAAATGGGGCTGGAGTGATGGCTTAGCATTTAAGACACGTGCCTGAAAAGCCTAAGGACCCAGGTTCCAAGCCATGTGAGTCAGATGCACAAGGTGCCATATGCATTTGTAGTGGCTGGAGACCTTGGCATGCCCGCTCTCTCTCTTTCTTTCTTTTTTTTTTCTTTTATTGTAAATTTTTATTTATTTATTTGACAGAGAAAGACACACACACACACGCGCACACACACACACACACACACACAGAAAGATTGAGAGAGAGAGAGAGAGAGAGAGAGAGAGAGGGAGAGAATGGGCAGGCCAGGGTCTCCAGCCACTGCAAATGGACTCCAGATACTTAGGCCCCCTTGTGCATCTGTCTGTAAGTGGGCACTGGGGAATTGAATCTGGGTCCTTTGACTTTGCAGGCAAATGCCTTAATTGCTATGACATCCCTCCAGCCCATTCTCTCTCTTTCTATCTGCATCTCTCTTGCTCTCTTACTCCCTCTCTCTCTTGCTCTTAAATAAATATGAATAAATAAATACATTTACAAAAAAGAAATATTGAAATGAGCCAGCGTGGCGGCTATCATGGAGAATGTTTCCTCTGGGGTAACATTAACACACGTCTTCACCCCAGATACGGCACGGATAACAGACCAAAGCATGATTACACCAAAACTCGTTTGGTGAACCAAGTAGTTTTTTAGGGTTATTACAGAGCAGGTTGAGGGGTTGTTCACAGGAGCAGTGGATGACTGGAAGGCAGCTGCACCACTGAACAGCCCTCCCGGCATGGGGAGGACTCGAGGACGCACACCGCACCTCCGCCAGGCAGCATGGCTGGTCCGCATCTCTGGCACACTGCATGATTTGCAGGCTCCTCAATAATAGTCTCTTCCTCCAGCAGTTCTTTGTTTTCCCTCCCCCATTCACATAGCCTTGTGGGGGCGGGGGGTTGTTGCAATCTCTTCCCAGACTCATTGTCTTCTTGAGTCTCCGGACCTTCCTTCCTCCACCTTGAAGGGAATGCTTTAATTTCTAATGAACATTGGTCAAAGACTGGCCTCCAGTAGTTATCATTTCTATGACCTTGAGGAGTGGTTGTGTGACCTCTGAAGTTTCAGGTCTCCAAAACTGACTTCCTAAATCCCCAGAGCCTCCTCTGTCTGTTCAGGAGGGAGTGGCACACAGAGCCAGGTTCACATTGTTCACCTAGGTCACCAGCTGTGGGACACTGAGCGCAGTGTTCCTGTCACTGCTACGAAATATCGGTTTATGCTTGTGACCCCAGTACTTGGGAGGCTGAGGCAGGACTTGTGGGAATTCAATGCCAGCCTGGGCTACATCGTAAAACCCTATTCCCTAGCACAACAAATGACTTCTGGCAAGCTGGCTCGGCGGAGAAAGCACTTACTTCTCCAACCTGAGTACCTGAGCTAAGTTCTCCCCAGGCCCTGTGTAAACCTCTGGAGGCTGGTGGGCTTCTGTAATGCCAGCCAGCTGTCTGACAGATGGGAGGTGGAGACAGGGGGACTTCCCAGAAGCTCCTGGTACGGCAAAGATCAGCAGAGTGTGATGCAGAGAGAGAAGAAATACTATCTTAAATGAGGCAGAAAGGCAAGGAATGACCACAAATTTTTTATCCTCTGTCCTCCACTTACATGCCATAACTTGTGAATGCCTTAACACACACACACCCGCCCCAACTCAATCAATAAAGAAAAGCAAAGAAAGGGAAAGAATAAAGAAAAACCTGAAGGGCTGGTTAAAACCCTGTCTCCAGAGCATTTGGTTCAAGCAGTTTGGAGAATATCCCAGAATTTACATTTTCAGGCCTGGCATGACTGAAATCCCAGCACACTTAGCGTTCTGAAGACTGAGGCAGAAGGTCTGTGGGTTCAAGGCCAGCCTTGGATACATAGTGAGGCCCACACATCGTGAGTCTCAGAACATAAACAGCAGATAGGCAATGAGTTTGTATTTCTAACAAGGTTTTGGTGATTCTAAATAGCCTGGATGTCCACTGCTTTGGGGACCCCTTCCTACGTGATGGGGTGACTCTATGACGGCTTACTGTGTCAAACTCATGAGGCCATGGCATTCAGTGGATCGGTCAAACATCAAGGTTTCCATGGTGGTTGTTTTTAGATGTGATTGACCTTTAATCCAGTAAACTGAGTGAAAACAATCACCTACATACTGTGGGTGGGCTTCAGCTAACTAGACTGATACCTAAGCAAACACAGAAGCTTTCCAGAAAGACAGCTGCCTCAAAATGGCCCCAGTTTCCCACCGTAGAGACTTGTGAATGTGACATCATATTTTGCCCAGTTTCTAGGTGACCAGCTGTCCCTACCCACTGTGGATTTGTCAAGCCTCATACTCATTTGAATCCATTGTTTCATTTTTACTCTCTCTTCCTCTATTTATTTATTTATTTTTGATTTTTCGAGGTAGGGTCTCACTCTGGTCCAGGCTGACTTGGAATTAACTCTGTAGTCTCAGGGTGGCCTCGAACTCATGGTGATCCTCCTACCTTTGCCTCCCAAGTGCTGGGATTAAAGGCATGCGCCACCGCACCCGGCTTCTCTCTTCCTCTATTTATAAACAACCAATGATATGTTGTAGATTCTCTATACCCAAAGTGCAAGTGGTCCTGCTGGACCTGTAAGGCATGCCATTTAACAATGGAAATTGATTGTAGGGGGAGAGATGGCTCAGCAGTTAAGGCACTTGCCTGCAAAGCCTCACAACCCAGGTTTGATTCCCCAGTACCCACGTAAAACCAGATGCACAAAGCAGTGCATTCACCTGAGTTCCTTTGCAGCAGCTAGAGGCCCTGGCATGCCCATTCTCTCTCTCTCCCTCTCTTTGCTTGCTAATAAATAAATGAATAAGCAAACAAATTTAAGAAAAATTAATCACAGATAAATTCTTTGACTCAGTGTCCTAGTATAGAAACCCCAGTATACTGCAGCACATTTCTTTAATTTTTAATTCTTTTATTGATAACTTCTATACTTACAGGCAATAAGCCATGATATTCCCCTCCCCTCCCCCATTTTCCCCTTCACAACTCCACTCTCCATCATATCCCCTTCCCTCTCTTTCTGTTAGTCTTTTGTTTTGATGTCATCATCTTTTCCTCCTATTATGAGGGTCTGGTGAAGGTATTGGTAGGCACTGTGAAGTCATGGATATCAAGGCCAATTTCTGTCTGGACAGTTGCATTGTAAGGAGCAGTACCCTTCCTTGGCTCTTACATTCTTTCTGCCACCTCTTCCACAGTGGACCCTGAGATTGGAGGGAGGGATAGCAGCACATTTTTAAGAAAGAAAATGAACAGCACCCCCCCACCTTTATCCAGAACCCATTTCTGTTTCCATACTTCTCACCATTCAGAGGCCTCTTCACCCAGAAGAGGCTCAACTGCCTCTGCGAGGCAAAACCCACTCAGCTCGCTTGGGAGCCAGCTTCCTGTGCGGGGTGGCCTTCCAGTTGTGGGACAAACCTGTTGCCGGGTATGGGCATGTTACAGGGTAATGGGTGTGTTTTTCATCTGATCAGCCTCAGAAAATTGTTCATGAGTTCTGGCCCACAATTGGAATTTCATAAATATTTTGAATGTGTAAATGTGAAAATTAAAGGCTTCTGTTCTTATTGAGATTCATGAACACATCACAGGGCTATAAAAGAAGTACCAGTTACCCTATTACATGGTATAAATACAAGCATATAATTTTCACTTTACTAGGCTCACCAAAAACATATCAGGAAAAAAAAAACAAAGCTACAAGATAAATAAACAAGGTGGGAACTAGGGACATGAATGGCTTGCCATGAAAGCATGAGGTCCTGGGGTCAGAGCCCCAACACTCGCATAAAAATGTCTGCCTGGAATCCCAAACACTCCGGAAAGAGAGAGGGAACCCCAGGAGCAAGGCAGTTAGCTAGACTAGGCTAATTAGAGAGCTCTGGTTTCAAGTAAGGTTCTGTCTCCAGAAACAAGATGGAGAGTGATGGAGAAAGACACTTAACATCAGTCTCTGGTTTCCACGCACACACACAGGACTTGCCACTCATGTCACTTTTAGTCTGTTTCCTTACAACATTTTAGCAAGCACTACTAAGACAATATGTTTTCACACATGTAGAAAATTGGACATGTTTTCCTTACATTTTCAAAATTAAAGGAAAATTAAGCAAATGACACTAGAATGAGAAAGAATGAGCAATTCATTAGGCAATAAGAATATTAACTAGAAAGTAGGAATCTCTTTACTATTTTAATATGCACTTGAGTTTAATTGGCTCAGCTTTGAATATGGGGTGATGAGGCGAGTTGTTAATACGAATCACGCACCTTTTATATACTTAATAAAATCCAAGAGTCTGGGATGCATTTGTGTTGCAGACAATTTATCTGGAGGAGTTAGTGAGTGGAGAAACAGAGAGACATAATAGGAAATCAGTGGCTGAGAAACCTACGAAGTGAATTAATGTGGGCCTTACTTTATTAATTTATAACAATAATGTAATGGATAAATCAATGAGGAGTGCTTTGAGAGAAATGGATAGAGGAAAGAGTACCTTATTTATTTATTTATTTATTTATTTTGCAATTTGTTGAAATCAGTTTCCTCTGTAGTGGAAATGTTGGCCAGAGGCAAAGAAATGTCTTTCTTTTGACACAGAGGCTCAGGGGGTGAAACTGAAGGATCTGGGGTTACTTGGCTTGGATTCTTTGAGCCTTGAGACTTCAGAGCCCTTCCAGGGACTTCCAAATGCTGCCATTCACACTTCTGTATAAAGACTTCTCCCCAAAGTCTTTCCTCTAGGAGACTGGCAGTGATCCCCAAATGGCTCACTCACTGGTCCTCCTGGCTGTGCTCGTCGGTACATAAACACCCCCAGGCCCCTAGTTCCTTGGGTGGCACAGTCCTGGGTTTTACTTTACCCAGATTGCCAACATTTCTCCTCCAAGGAATCAGCTAGAGAGACCCTTCCCTGCTTTTTTGGTGACGCTTACTATGTGTTTCCCACATGAATTCTTGCATTTAAATCCTTGCTGAAGCTTGGCTACTGGAGACCTGTACAGAGAACATTGACTCCCTATGGTTTTGTTCTTCTGTTCTTTTTTTTGCTCCAGTGGGGGTCTTGGCTCTTTTGGCTCTTCTGTGGAATCCCACTGGCTGCTGCCGGGCCATTAGCGTTTTGAGGGGCTGAGGTAGGTAGAACAGCAGAGGATCTTATGAGGCACCTGAGCAGAATGAGGTTTCATCGTCGTCTCCTGTCCCCTGTCCCTTGTGTCCTGCCTTGTCATCCTCACGAGTGTGGCACGTGGGGCCAGGCCACTTAGTCTGAGCTGTGCTGACTTTCCACTGAGACTCTTATTTGAAGATGGGAAAGACTGGGTTCTCTGCTTTTCATTCATTTTTTTTTTTCAAACCTCTTAACATTTATTTCTTTTACTTATCTTATCATGGAGAACAGTCAATTAGATATCGAGAAATGTTGATGGGACATTGGCGTATCAAATCATTCTTTGTATCAGTCTTATATCACTTATCTCTAAGGGGTTAAATCATTCCTTCACCATTTAAGTATTAGAGGGAATGGAGAGATGGCTCAGTGGTTAAAGTATGTTTGTGGTATAATAATTATTGTTATCTTTATTATTTAGTGCTTCTATTCCTGCTTAGGATTTTTTGTTTGTTTGTTTTTTTTTTTTTGGTTTTTCAAGGTAGAGTCTCATTCTAGCTCAGGCTGACCTAGAATTCACTCTGTAGTCTCAGGGTGGCCTCGAACTCATAGAGATCCTCCTACCTCTGCCTCCCGAGTGCTGGGATTAAAGGTGTGCGCCACCACGCTCAGCAACCTGCTTAGATTTTTAAGATTTACTTTTATTTATTTATTAGAGAGAGCGGGGGGGGGGGAGGAAAAGAGAGAAAGAGAGTGACAATGGGCACATCAGGGCTTCCAGCCACTGCAAATGAACTGCAGATGCAGGTGCCTCTATGCGCATCTGGCTAATATGGGACTCAGAGAATTGAACCTGTATACTTAGGCTTTGAAGGCATGTGCCTTAACCACGAAACCATCTCTCCAGCCCCTGTTTTCTTTCTTTTCTTAAATGATAAATCAGAAGACTTTCCCACATTTATTGAGAGGGCCATAGATTTTTTTTCTGTTATATCGTTAATGTAATAAATTATGCCAAATATTAATATTAATCAAATATTCAGTGATGATGGTGGTTCAAAACAGATGTCCCCCAGAAATTCACGAGTTTTGAATGTTTTGGTCCCCAGCTTATGGCAATTTGGAAGGTGGAGTCTTGCTATGTTGTGAGAGGAGGTGTGTTTCTGGGGGTAGGCTTGGAGGTGTTGTATCCAGCTCCCCCTTGCCATCGATCAGCCCACTCTCCTGCTGCTGTTTTTCACGTGCTGTGGCAGAAGTGACGTCCATCCTCTGCTCATGCCATGCTTTCCCCTGCCATCATGGAGCTTCCCTCAATACTGTAAGCAAAATAAGACTTTCCTCCCATCAGCGGCTTTGGGTCAGGTGTTTTGTCTCAGCACGAAGGTAACGACAACATAGGTCAACATGCATTCTTGGGATAAAACCAATGTAATCAGAATACATTGTTCTTTGTTGGTACTGCTGGGTTGGGTAGTAAGTTTTTTGTTGATGACTTTTCCCAATGATGTTGATGAACTATTGGCTTGCCATTTATTTTTATTTCAGTGCCCTAATCAGTGCATTCTGGCTTCCCAACATGAGCTGGAATGAGATATCTTATACATTATTATGCACAATTTTTTTCTTGACTGATGCAAGTGTGATTCCTATTTAAATATTTGGAAGAATTGATCTGTCCTTCTGATATTTTCTTGTGTGTGATGGATTGAATTACTTTTCTACATATAAGTTGGTTAACATATTCTATTTCTTCTGATGTTGAAACAAGTTTCTTGTTATAGGGGGAAGTTGTATTCTTCACAAAATGCAATTTTCACCTATGTTTTAACATTCCCTGGTGAAAATTTGTTCACTGTAACATCTATATTTTTTTTTAACAAAGCTATAAGGATCTTATGTGTGTACTCTGATGTTCCCATCTCATTTCTTAGTTTATTCAAATAATCTTTGAAAGATATTTAAAAATATTTTATTTATTTGCGAGAGAGGCATACACACACACACACACACACACACACGTATCACACACACACACACGTATGTATATATATATGTATATATATATATATATGTATATATATATATATATATATGTTACCAATTTAGGTTTTTTAAACAAACTCGCTTTATGCCTTTTAATACATTTTACTTCAATTATTCTATTTGATTTTTTGTTATTATATATGTGCATGGTAGGGTATACATACATATTCATTTCAAGTGCACAGTTTGATACAGTTTTAGATATTTACTCATCTGTAACATCACCATGTAGGTCAAAATATCCACAAAAATTCCTTCCTGGACCTTTCTAGCTTCCGTCAGCCCCACGCCCATGTTTACTTCTAGTCTCATTTCCACTGCTAACATTAGTTGGTTATCACAGATGTTTGTTTTTACATTCCATATAATTTTGTGCCTAACTTCTTTTGTACAATGTAACGTATATGGGTTCTCATCATTTTCATTGACATGTAAATTGTCTTTTTATTTCTTTATAGTATTCTGTCATATAGCTCTAACTCAATTTATCATGTTCTTTTATTGACTAACATTTTTCTACTTTATGGCTATTTTGAATAAAACATCTATATGTACATTCTTGTACATGTCTGAGAGATTACATATGTATTGTTTGTAAATATCTATCTATATATGGATACATACATATTTCTGTCCATCTATATCTATATCTATATCTATATCTATATCTATATCTATATCTATATCTATATCTATATCTATATCTATATCTATATCTATATCTACATCTATCTATATCTATATCTATATCTATATCTATATCTATATCTATCTATATCTATATCTATATCTATATCTATATCTATATCTATATCTATATCTATATCTATCTATATCTATCTTTTTTTTTAAAGCCACAGAACAAGCCTTGGTTTTTATTATTTAAAAAAGCTTCATATTTATTTAGCTTTCTGACTCTGTGCTTGTGCCTTCAACACCTTCACGACGATTTTCTGCTCCTCAATAAGGAAAGCTTGCTTGATCCTGTCACGGACACATTTAGCTCACATGGAACCACCATAGGCCCGGCTGACATGTTTTTTGTTTTGGACAATCTCATAAGGACTTTAGGTCTCACAGCACGAACCCCTCGAAGTCGGCCTGGGCACATGCCGCAAGCTGACTTTGGTGCTTTCCCGACCTTCTTGGTGTACAGGTAAACAATTCTATTACCAGGGGTTCGGGACAGCCTAGTTTTGTTAGAGGCTGTGTTGTAGGAAAACCTACGACGGTATGTCAAACGCTGGACCATTTTGAGTGCCTCTAAACAGCAGCCCCGGAAGAGGAAAAAAAAGTATATCTATATCTATATATAGTGAGAGTAGCAATCTTACTTCATAACCAACTGAAGACCCTGATTGGGGTATTTTATGGAACTATAATGGATGGGTATGAGCTGGTCAGTCCAGTCTCCCCACCAGATGGCCAGGCACCAGGAAAGGAAATAAACTCATTTATATCCCTAGAATATGAATTTATATCCCAAGTAAAGGGAATTACTCCTCTTGGAAGGGGATCATTGTCCAGAAATCTTCTGATATTGCTGGCCTCCAGCAAGGCAGAGACTACATGGACTCCTTTAGGAGAAAAGAGGCAAGGGAAATCTAGATTTCCCCCTTGCAGTTTCCAGGATATTTCTCTCTTTTACTCATGGGAGTCATGGAATCCATTAACTTGCCTCACCAGCATTCAAGAAGGCTGAAGTAGGAGGATCAGTATGAGTTCAAGGCCAGCCTGGATCACATAGTGAATTCCGGGTTAGCCTGGATACAGTGAGACCCTCTCCCTTTCTCTCTCTCTCTCTCTGACACAAGCATTCAGGGAGAGAGAGAGAGAGAGAGAGAGAGAGAGAGAGAGAGAGAGAGAGAGAGAGAAACAGAGTTGATTTGAAGCTGTGGTTTAATCCTTGTGACATCTGGTTATTCATGTTTCTGACTATGGTCTGCAACCTCATGGAGGTTCCTTGTGTAGTTGGGTCCTGACCTTCTGATTTACTGTTCCTTACCTGATGCAAGGTCAATAGTTCTGATTAACCTCTTGGTTTCTCAGCATCTGCTTTCTCTCCTGTTTTCACAAATGTAGCCATTGATATACGTGAATAGATGGTTAATTTATTTTTAATTGCATAGAGTCCACATTCATCCCAGCTATCATTTCCTCAGTAGCGGCATCATGGCCTGAGTGGGTCTGAATTAAATGTCCTCCATGGACTCATGCGTTTTAAATATTTGGTCCTTAGCTGGTGGCTATTTGGGAAAGTTGTGGTGTCTTTGGGGGGGGGGTGAAGGCTTCTGAGACAATGTGTGTTTCTGTGGGTAGGCTTTGAGTAATAGAGCCCAGCTCCTAGCCCAGATCCCATACTACTAACTTTCTGCTGATGTGGAGTCATGACCCAACCTTCCTCCTCAATCCTGTGAGTACTTTCCCACAATAATGAAGCCTCCGCATAAAACTGTAAGTGGAAATCAACCATAACACGATTCCGATTGGCTGTTTGGTCCCAGCAATGAGAAGTTAACTGCTCCCTTTCCCTTCACTTCTGTTTGCCTTGCTAATTCTTCAGTGTGTTCAAACAGCTGCTTTCATTTTGTATTCTGTTTCATATTTCACCTGACTGCCCAGCTGTTCAACACGAGGATTAGTCTGACAGAAGCTGGTGCATTTGATAGAGCCACAAGCAAGGCTTTGGTGTCCAGAACTTTTTTGAGGGGGTCATCATATTGTTTCATATTTCACAGGTCAGAGATCTTGTCACTCTTGCCAAATAAACTATTGCCAAATAAAAGATGGGCTATGGGCTGGAGAGGTGACTTAGTGGTTAAGGTGCTAGCCTGCAAAATCTAAGGACCTAGGTTTGAATTCCCAGTACCCACATAAAGCCAGATGCACAAGGGGGTGCATGTGTCTAGTGTTTGCAGTGGATAGAAGCCCTGACACATCCATTCTCTCTATCTGCCTCTTAATATCTCTCTCAAATAAATAAACAATAGATTAAATGTGTTTTAAAATTTTATTTATTTGGCAGAGGAACAGGGAGAGAAAGAGAAAGGGAGAGAGAGAGAGAGAGAGAGAGAGAGAGAGAGAGAGAGAGAGAGAGAGAGAGGGAGAGAGAGAGGAGAGAATTGACATGCCAGGGCCTCCAGACGCTGAACACAAACTGTAGATGCACGCTCATGTGCCACCTGTGTGCATGCATTACCTGGTGCACCTGGCTTACATGAGTCCTGGGGAGACTAACCTGGATCTCTAGGCTTTCCAGGCTAGTGACTTAACTGATAAGCCATCTCTCCTGTACCCACACAATGTTTTTTATTGTTATAGATTATTCATGTAGATGCAAAAACATATAACATTTGACACCATGAACTCTGAACCTGGACTGCTGGATTTCAGTTGTATTTCTACCACTTCCTGTCTATTCATTCTTTGACAGTGTAGTCTCTGACCTCTATTTCTTCCTCTGTAACACAGAAGTAATAAATCATTGTAGTCAATGAAGTAATCTTTGAAAATGGCCTGTAGATGTACCTTGCACACACTACCTGCTCAATATTATTCACAATTAACATGTAGTAGCAATGAATCCAATGATGGGTTTTTTGTTGTTGTTGTTTTGTTTTGGTTTTAGTTTTTTGAGGTAGGGTCTCACTCTAGCCCAGACTGACCTGGAATTCACTCTATTCTCAGGGTGGCCTTGAACTCACAGCAATTCTCCTACCTCTGACTCTCGAGTGTGAATCCAATGCTTTTTTTTTTTTCAAAACAGAAGTGCATAGTATGTTTTAAATGTTTGAGAGAGAGCAGAGATGTGAGGGGGTGTGGAAGAAGGATCATTCCAGGACCTTTTGCCAGTGCAAACGAACTCCAGACATACACGCCACTTTATGCATTCTGCTTTGCATGGGCAATGGTGAATCGAAGCTGAGCTGTCAGGCTCTTCAAGCAAGTGCCTTAAACTGCTGAGCCATCTCTCCAGCCCACATCATACTTTTGCAGCTCTGGTATTAGAACTAAGTTCATGAGTTTGGTGTGATGGTTTTTGAATAAAACATCACCCACAGGCTCATGTGTTTTGAAGATTTGGTCCCCAGCTGGTAGCAATTTGGGAAAGTTGTGGAGCCTTTGGGAGCTGGAGCCTTGATGGGGGAGGTGGGTCATAATGAGGGGTGGACCTTGAGAATAAATGTCCTGCCTACTGCATGGTCAGAGGGGGCTCACTTGGGCTACTTCCTTCCCCTGCTTCTGTGACAAGATGGGACTCAGACTTCCTGCTCAGGGGTGTCATTTCTTTTTCCTGCCATGAAGAAACTTCCCCTAGAAAATGGAAGCCTGGAATAACCACCCCCCCTTTTTTTTCATAAGCTGCTTCTGGCTGGTATCCTGTCCCAGCATTGAGATAACTGCTACATCCAGGGATTTCATCTGTCACGTGGGAAGCATGACATGTGACACCAGCAAAGAGCTCAAGCTACTGCATTTCAAATCATAAAAGCTAAAATAATAAAGTTTGGTTCTCATGACTTTTTTCTTAACCTGTCCTGGTTTGATCCAGTCAATAATGTCTATCATATATTTTCCCACTTTTATCTGTGCAGCCACTTTCCAAATAAATTTCTTATGCAGAACTGAGTTCTAAGTGACTGAACATGTATCTGCTACCAACTTCTGTCTTGAATTGGAGATCACTGTGAGCATGAGGAAGACGTGAGGGGAAGCACGTGCGACTGGGGGGAAGTGGTAGAGACTTCAACTTGATGGGAAATATACGCTCTCACACTGTCACAGAACAGGTTGTACTGTGACGTGTGTCTCACAGTTTACATGCTTGATATCTTGTACTTTTGACAGTTCTTTCCCATTCCTGACAGTTTTTTTTCCCCTGTTTTCAGAACTAAGGAAGGCACACATTTCTTACTTGTATCGACTTTGTTCTACTTGCTTTAGTGTAAGTTTTCTTTATCAAATGAAATACAGTTTTCTGTCCATCAGTACTTGCTGAGCGCCGGCTGTGTCTCTACGTACCCATCACTACCTGAGGATCTGGCAGTTGGAAAAGGGGTGCTGTGGTCGTCACCGCCTCCTAGCTGAGGGAAAGCAGCATAGGGAAGGGAAGGGTTTGCTCTGGCTTGCAGTCTTGAGTGATGCTGCGTCATGGCAAGGAGAGCATGGTGGAGCAGGCGGTTGGGGGTGACACATCTTGCCACCCTCCAAGAGGAAGGAAGTAGAGTGACCTCATCCTATTGAGGGGAAAGCTGGGTTGGAGCTCCCTGAAGCCCGTCCCCTGCAATACACCTCTTCCAGCAAGCATCCACCTCCCAAGGGCCCAACAACTTACTGAAATTGTCACCAGCTGGGGACCGAGTATTCAAAGCACAAGAGCCCAGGGGCGACATTTCACTCAAGTCACCACAGGTGTGCAAAGGGAAAGAAAAAATAAGACACACTTGAAATTATTGGAAGTTGGCATAAGCAAAAGCACTTTGGAAGTAAGAAGTGTCCAATTTTTTATTATGCTATATGTTCATTTCTTAGGGTTCCTATGACAATTTACCATATAATGGCTAGCTTCAAGCAACAGACAATTTATCATCTCACAGGCAGATGCTAGAAGTCCAAATATCAAAGTATTAGTGGGGTGGGTTCCTTAGGAGTTTCTAACAGAGTCCAGTCCCCTGCTCTCTCTCCTGGGCCTCCATCCTGAGTCCTGCTCTGCTAGAGGATGAATCCCTCAAATCCCTGCCTGTCTCTTTAAACCATCTTCCCTGTGGTCTTTCTTTTCTATCTGAACTTGCCTGATAAGGACAAGGCATCAGATCTGGAGTATACTTGAGTAAGCCATGATGATACCCCATCCTCAGGAATGATGATGATGTGACACAAATACACAGAATATGTGTATAAAAGTGGTTCCATAGGACAGATCTCCCAAAGGGGTAAAGACTCAATGGATCTTTTCCTGACTTTGTTTTGACACAAGTTCTCATGTAGCTCAGCCAGGCCTTGGACTGAACTCAGGATATGATCAAGATGACCTTGAACTTCTGAGCCTCCTGCTTCTACCTCCTGAGTGCTGGCATTACAAGTGTGCACCACTATCCCTGGTCGATGCAGTGTTGGCTACCAAAGCCAGGGCTTCCTACATGCTTGGAAGTAAAATGTGCTAACTGAACTACATCTCCAGCGCCAGTGATCCTTTTAAGAAACAGTGAGAGTCACTTTGTGTAGAGATTCTTCTCTTTTCAGATGGCAGTGATCTAGGGATGACTCAGAAGGTATCATAGTGCTGGAAAGAAGTGACTGGAGTACTGAGTAACATCTTTATCACAACTTCCAAGGCTCAGGGTCTAATGCGGAAGAGGTGGTGGAAAGAATGTAAGAGCCAAAGGAAGGGTAGGACTCCTTACAATGAGCTCCTCCAGACACAAAATGGCCTGGATATCCATGACCTCACTGTGCCTGACACTACCTACACAAGACCATCATAAGAGGAGGAAAAGATGATGACATCAAAATAAAAGAGAGACTGATTGATATGGGGAGGGGATATGATGGAGAATGGAATTTCAAAGGGGAAAGTGTGTGTGGGGGGGTATTACCATAGGATATTTTTTATAATCATGGAAAATGTTAATAAAATTTGAGAAAAAAAGAGATAGTGAGAGAGAGAGAAGGAGAGAGATTGGCACACCAGGGCCTCAGCCACTGCAATTGAACTCCAGACACTTGTGCCACCTAGTGGTCATGTGTGATCTTGTGCTTGCCTCACCTTTGTGTGTCTGGTTTACATGGGATCTGAAGAGTTGAATGTGGGTCCCTAGGCTTCTCAGGAAAGCACCTCAACTGCTAAGTCATCTCCCCATCCCCCCAATGGTACGTTTGTTGTTAGTTTTCTTTTTTAAAATTTATTTTTATTTATTTAAGAGAGAGAACAAGGCAGAGGAAAAGAGAGAGACAAAGAATGGGCATGCACTACAAACAAACTCCAGATGCATGTACCACCTTGTGCATCAGCTTATGTGGGTCCTGGGGAATTGAATTGTGGTCCTTTGGCTTTCCAGGTAAGTGCCTTAACCACCACTAAGCCATCTTTCCAGCCCCAGTTTTCTTTTTTTCAAAAAAGTATTTCATTATTTATTTATTTGAAAGGGGAAGAGAGAGAAAGAGAAAATGCATGCAAGAAAACTCCAGATGCATGTACAACCTTGTGCATCTGGCTTTATGTGGGTACTGGGGAATCAAACCTGGATCCTTTGGCTTTACCAGCAAAAGCCTAATCTCTAAGCTATCTCTCCAGTCTCTTGTTAATATTTTTCAACATAAACTCTCTGCAGATTGATACATCTTGCCTTCATATATGTGTCTCTTACAGTCTCCACCTTTATAAATGGCTCAAGAGGCTATGAAATTTGATCTTGTGTTACAGCTATTTGCTTCCCAATCACAGTTTTCACTTGCTCTCCCACCTCCACTTTTATGAATTTCTGTAATAGTTACGGTCTCTATAATGACATTTAATACTACATTATTGAATTATTTGCTCTCTGTCACTTTGTTCTCTAAGTAGGCCCTGATTCCTCAAGTAGATATGTACCTAGAAAATACAGTGCTTTGACTTGGCAGCACATGGTTTCACTTTGAATTCATTTAAAGGTATTTATTTACTTACTTAGCTAGAGAGAAAAGAGAATAGAGAAAAGACAAAAGAGATAGGGAGAAAGGGAGGGAGAAAGAGGAGGAGAGAAACAGAGAATGGGAATTCCAAGCAAACTCCATATGCATGTGCCACTTTGTGCATTTCACTTTACATGGGTACAAGGGAATCAAACCCACACCATCAGTAAGCAAGGGCCTTTAACCACTGAGCCATATCTTTAACCTTTAAATTCATTTTTGAAATTGCCATCAAATATAGTCAGTTTCTGGGCTGGAGTGATGGCTTAGCAGTTAAGGTGCTTCCCTACAAAGCCTAAGGACCCAGGTTTAAATCCCCAGAACCCATGTAAGTCAGATGCATAAGGTGGTGCATTCATCTGGAGTTTGTTTGCAGTGGCTAGAGGCCTTGTTGCTCCCATTCTCTCTCTCTCTCTCTCTCTCTCTCTCTCTCTCTCTCTCTCTGTGTGTGTGTGTGTGTGTGTCTTTCCCTCTGTGGTGGTTTGAATAGAATAGATGGCCCCCAATATATTCAGTTGTTTGTAGTTTGCATCTGTTAGCTACCTGGCTAGAGGCAATGTCACTGGGTGGATCTTAAGTTGTGATGGTCAGTTTCTGATTTCAACCTAAAGATATGCAAAGTGTGCCTAGCTGGAGTTCCTGAAGTGTGCTGTGGCTTTTGACCTTTAGGTTTGTGCTCCTCTCTCTCTCTGTTTGGGCCTGTGAAGGCAGACCAGCTTCTTCTGCCATTTATGGAACTTTCCCTGGATCTGTAAGCTTCAGTAAATCCCTTCCTCCAAAGCTGTGCCTGGTCTGAAAGTTCATCTCAGTGAACCTGAATATGTCTGCTATACCCTCCTTCTTTCTCTCCCAAACGAATGAATAAATAAAATATTTATAAAAATGTCATGGGTTTCATTATGGTTTTTTAATACATACAAATCATCCATTATGTTTTAATTCATTTCTTCTTTTGCTTGTTTATTTAGTTAGACAAGTTCACAATATGTAGCTCAGGCTGACCCAAAACTCACGCTTCTCCTGCCTCGCCCTCCTAATAACTTGGATTATAGGCATAAACCATCATGACCAGCAGCAACATATCTTGTTTTTTAATGTTTATAATAGCCAATATCTTTCCTTGTATAGGTCATTAAGTACTTAATTCCTTCTCAATGTGTGTGTGTGTGTGTGTGTGTGTGTGTGTGTGTGTGTGTGCATGCACATGTGGGGACGCAGATGCGTGCATGTGGTGCGTGGAATGCAGAGGCCAGAGAACTGTGGGTGCCTCTCCCTAGCATTGTTCATTCATATATTCCCTTGAAGTGAATCTCTTCAATCCTGTAGTTGTTTTTTGTGACACCCCAGGATTCTCCAGTCTCTATCTCCCGTAGGACTTGGGTCACAGGTGTCCATGGCCATGCCTAGTTTGTCCATGAGGTGCCGGGGGTGTGGCCATGCCCTCAGGCTTGCACCTCGATTCCTCTCACCCACTGACATATCCCTAGCCTCTAGTCCTTTTCCCACATGTCAAAGCCAATTTTCGTGTTTTAAAGAAAGAAAGATAAGTAAGCAATGGAGGTGAAAGCAACACCATTGTGTAGAATTAGTCTCAAACCTGGGAATAACATTGGTTTTAGAACACTTTGATCTTCTCATGTTTATTTTCTTTCATTCTCTGTCAGATCAAAACTTGCAGTACTAATCACACGGTTCCCTCATTGTCTATTTAGGACAAAAGCCAAGATGATGTCAACTAACTAGTAGGGAGAAAGTGGCAGAAAGAGCCTATAAAACAACCTTCCCTTCTTTTAAAAAATATTTCTTGATGCCGGGGAGATGTTCACAGTTAAGGCACTTGCCTGCCATGCCTAACGACCTGGGTTTGATTTGCCGATACCCACATAAAACCAGATGCATACAGTGGTACTTGCATCTGGAGTTCCTTTACAGTGGCTAGAAACCCAATTTATTTAATTTCTTCAAATTCAGATTTTTTTTTCTGTTAAATGAGAAAGTATATGTGTCAAAAGAAAAGATTTGATTTTTTTCCCTGTAGTTATCTGTAGGGCAATTAAACAAAAAAATCTTTGAATTTTTGGAGCAATCATAAACTACTCATCACTAATTTGACAACTCTTCCAACATTATATCAAAGTTTAATTTAAGAAAATTTAAGGCTGGAGAGACAGTTCAGCAGTTGAGGGCATTTGCTTGCAAAGCCTGATGTTCTGGGTTCAGTTTCCCCATACCCATAAAAGCCAGATGCTCAAAGTTGTGCATGAGTCTGTAATTCATTTGTCACAGCAAGAGGCCCTGGTGTGCCCATACTCTTTCTGCATCTCTCACTGTCTCTTTCTAAAAGTAAAATATATTTTTAGAAATAAAAAAGAAAATTTAAAATCAGTAGTATGTCAAAGATTTACCTATCATCCATGTATTATCTATCTATCTATCCCTCTCTCTCTCTCTCATTTATCTATCTATCGATCTATATCTATCTATCCCTCTCTCTCTATCTCTCTATCTATCATCTATCTATCTATCTATCTATCTATCTATCTATCTATCTATCTATCTATCTATCTATCTATCTATCATCTGTAGGTGTCATGCCAGTGTGTGGTTGGTGGGTGTGTGCGCACATTCCAAGATGAGCATATGTAAGTCATAATACAACTTCCTGGCTGGTCATTTCCGCCTCACTTGAGGTAGGGTTTCTCCTTTTGGATTTTTGCACTGCTCCTTGTGAGCTGTAATTACAGAAGCCCTCCAAGGCTTGTGTCTTTTATGTGGAGTCTGATAGTCTAACTCCAGCTAGAGGGGTGAGCTCTCCATGCACTGAGCCATCACTCCAGAGCCCCCCCCACCTGATCCAAAGATTTATTTAATGCATTAAGGAAGGGACAGCAGAATGCTAATGGCAGCCTAAAGAAAATTTGAGAACTGATGAGTATATATAGATTCTGAGGGGGAGAGAACTGCTAGGAAAAGAATACTAAATTTAGATACAAAATTGTTTACTTCCTAAGATCAATGACCACTTTGAGGTCATTTCTACTATTTTAGATATCTGCATTTCTCTCAGATAAAATATCTCAACATATTATTTCAGAGTTTGTCAACCTTAAACAGTGGTAAACCAGGGTATATTCTCCTAGAAAATTAAATTATTTGGGGGAAGCTGTTAGACACTATTTCTGTTAGTGGAAGCTTGAGAAGTTCTTTTCAGAGGTCTCCACTCAGGTAAAGCCAGGCTTTGCTAAAGAAAAGAATTTTAGGATAAGCCAGTGTGAAACAGATTTGGGAGTCTATTATGAGGCATTTTTTTTTCTCAATTTTTATTAACATTTTCCATGATTATAAAAAATATCCCATGGTAATACCCTCCCTCCCCCCACCCCCCACTTTCCTTTTGAAACTCCATTCTCCATCATATCCCCTCCCCATCTCAATCAGTCTCTCTTTTATTTTGATGTCATGATCTTTCCCTCTTCTTATGATGGTCTTGTGTAGGCAGTGTCAGGCACGGTGAGGTCATGGATATCCAGGCCATCTTGTGTCTGGAGGAGCATGCTGTATGGAGTCCTACCCTTCCTTCGGCTCTTACATTCTTTCTGCCTCCTCTTCTCCTGGTTCATGAGAGTAGGAATCTACATATACCATCATTTCCCACAAGGAGTGCTCTAACCCAGTAATCCATTGTGCTTACGAATAAGCCATTACTTCCATCCACGAAAGCCATCTACGATATCTGCTCATCACATGGACAAGCATCTCTGTCAATCTGAGACCCAGTGAAGTCTTGGAGCTGCCATTTTGGCTTTCTTGGGAGTTTCTGCCCATTTAAAGAAACTATCCCTCCCTTGAGACGGGTCACACTCATTTATACTGCACAATGTAGGTTAGAGATAGTTTAAATAAAATGTAATCTGTTTCACAAATTGTACTTAGCTTGTAAAGTCTTCATGCAGATCGAACAGCCTACTCCCATCTATGAAATACAGAAGTGGTGAGACACCTGTTAGGGTGAAAGTTTCCTATCTGCAAGCCCTGGGAGCTAGGTCAATGGTGAAATTTCTGTGTCATATAGATCTCTGTCACCCTGGCCACAAGGAATTGGCCAGGGAAGGCACTTGAGTCTCTGCACTTGTCCCCAGAGAGTGGAATGTCCCCAAGGATGAAGTCCCATGGTCCAATGACATAATGAGAGGTGACACCAAGGCTGTAGGAAAATCTGAGGAGGTAAAACATGGAGGATGCTGACTTATAAATTCTAAAAAGGTGCTGCAGAGATGGCTTAGCACTTAAAATGCTTGCCTGCAAAGTCAAAGGACCCAGGCTTGAGTCCTCAGGACCCACATAAGCCAGATGCACAAGGGGGCATATGCATCTGGAGTTTGTTTGCAGTGGCTGGAGGCCCTGGCATGCTAGTTATCTCCCTCTCTCTCCCTCTCCTTCTCCCTCTCTCTTCCTCTCCTTCCCCCCCCCCTCTCTCTCAAATACATAAAAAATACAATGTTAAAAAAAAATTTCCATTGCTAATTTGTTTTGGGCCCTAGTGCCTAAGAGAGACTCTAGGAAAACAGACCATAAGCAACTCTGGTTAAAATTCAATTGTATTTGTGTCAGCTTTTACATTATGATAAAATTCTTGCTTCTATACAAGGAGGTTAAATCCCTAGTTGTTCAAGTGAATTTAAAATTTCTCCAAAATGAGATACATAGTCATGACCCATTTTTTTTTTTTTTTTTTTTTTTTTTTTTTTTTTTGCTCCTCCTCAGAGTTCAAGTTCTTGCTGTATTTTTTTCCCTCCCTAGCACCAGAGGAACTTTTATCTTTGAACAATGGAGTGGAGGGATGTTCTCACTGCTTCGGGAGTAGAAATACCCATGCTTCCTCCAACACATAAGAGCCTGGCCTATTTTAGGAAGACAGTAGTCTGGGATGTTTCACTAGACCATCCACATGTTGTGTCTTGGCTGGGTCCCTCACTATTTATAACAGTATAATTTCATTTCCCTTCAAATATAACTCTTTTTCTTGCTCCATTTTTTGTAAGCATGGGTATGTGGTGTGCATGCATATTTTGCATGTGTGTACATGTGCATGTATGTGGGTGCATGTGGGAGAGGGCAGAAGTTGCCATTGAATGTCTTTGATTGTTAACCACTCAGGTGGAATCTCTCCTGAGCCCAAGGCTCTCCAATTCAGGTCATCTACCAAGCTTGCTTGCCCAAGGGAGCCCCTGTCTCTGCCTCAGGAATGTTGGAATTATCCTTTCGCTTGCTGCATCTATTACTTTATCCATGGCTGGGACAAAATACCTGGCCAGAAGCAGATTGTGGAAGGACAAGCATTTAATTTGCCTTACAGAAGGGAAGTTTTATCATGGTGGGGAAGGAATGGCCGATGGAGTAAGAATCAGGACGTGGAATGGCCTACAGCAACTCAGGACCCACCACTCAGGGACACACTTCCTCCAGCAAGGCTCCATCTACTGAAGGGTCTACAGCCTTCCCGGACAGTGCCTCCCGCTGGGGATTCAATCTTCAAACACATGAGAATGTGAGAGACCTTTTACATTCATGCCCTTCACAGTGCCACACTTGCTCAGCAGGCACTTTATCCACTGGGCAATCTCCTTAGCCCCTGGTGGTACCTCCTATGGTCCTCTGTCACATGACCTCAGAAATGCATCCACCAGACAAGACACTTGAAATCACTACTAGAGATCTACCTGTCATGTAGCTGAGTATCCCAAGATAGACTTGGCAGTTGGTTGAGATTCTGTCTTCTCTCCTGACGAGGAAGGATACAGCAGCTGCCAAAACTCTTGAGATTTATGGTTCTGAAATTTCTAAATATATGCTGTGTCATGACCCACATGCATGGAGTTACCCCCTAGAATCCAGAACACAGCTTAAATGCTTAGGTAACTGTTGCAGTTAATTTTACTTTCTGGGACAAACACTGGACCAGAAACAGCTTAGGGGAGGAAAGGGTTTATTTCAGGCTTAGAGAATCCGGGGCAAATTCCATCTTGGTGGCAAAAGCTGGCTCACTTCCATGGATACATCCACAGCAAACAGAAAGACCAACGCCAGCAAGCATCAATTTCCAGCAAACAGCTAGAGCTCAAACTGCTTCTTTCTACGCCTAGTAGGGCTGGAATATCAGAGCCTACCCCAGTGACAATGCCAGGCTATGGGGACATACATTTACATTCAAATACCACAATAAGTGATCTTGTTTTGAAATCATTTTAAAATGCTTTATTTATTTCAGAGAGAGAGAGTCGGGGGGAGAGAGAATATGGGTGTGCCAGGGCCTCTAGCCACTGCAAACCACCTCGAGACCCATGCACCACCTGTGCACCTGGCTTTCCATGGGCACTGGGTAATCAAAACTTGGTCCATACCCTTTCCAGGCAAGTACTTTAACTGCTGAACCATTTCTCTAGCCCTACAGTCATTTTCTTAAATATGTATATGGTAACTAATTGTGTCTATTTGTAGTCTAGATTTTATCTTACCTTTTTCATTTTAAGAAATGTTTTGTCTTTGGTTTTAATTGTTAATTTAACACTTTATGCATACAAGTGATTTTTTTTTTTTTTGGTTTGGTTTTGATTCAAGTTCTCATTAGTTGTGCAGGATGGCCTTGAACTTGTGATCCTCTTACCTCAGCCTTTCCAGTGCTAGGATTATAGATGTATGGTGCTCATATTGAACTGGTCTATGAGACATTTTAATGTAAACACTATGTGTCCCTGTGCATCCCTTCCAGGCTTTAAGGTCAAGATATTTTTGTCATACTGATTTTTCCTTTTCTTTGTTTCATGAATGTTTTGGCTGTTATTCCCATGCATATTTCTCTACTTTAATAAATGTTTTATACCCATAAATAAATATTTTGGCATGCAGGGTTTTGAACTTTTATATCTACTGCATGGTTTTCTTTTCTGTAATTTTCCCTAACTTACTTAACCGTTCTCTTCAGATTATTTTCAATTGTCCATAACAATAAAGCTGCACATATTGGTCTTAACCATGTTTCCAGGCATCAGGGTTCTAAAGAGAATTGGATTAAAATAGATTATCTTTAATCCCTTTGTAAATCACCCCATTTGTGAGCGTGTGTGTGAGGCTGTGGGGCATGTGTATGTGTAGTGTATGTAGTGGGTGACACCCAGTAAATACGTGTGAGGAGAATATTGAGCATCCACCTCTATTGCTTTTCCATTTTGTTCCTTTGAGGTGGAGTCTTTTGTTGCATTTAGAGCTGCTGTCTCTTGTTCAGCCTGGTGGACCAAGGTGCCCCAGTACTTTTTCTATCTCCATGGTAAGTGCTATTACCATCTGAGGGTCTCCCCAGTCCTGAATTGCTAACTTTTGTTGTGAATATCTTCAGCTTTACTAGAAAATGCCAAATTGACTTCCAAATGACAACTTGGGGATTTTTTTAACACATTCTGGGTACTAAAATATGGTCAGTCATATACATATACAACATATTTTCCAGTCTATGGATTGTTTTTCCTTTTGTTCATAGAATTTCAATGTTAATAAATTCAAAGGTATCAAATTTTCATGTTATTTTATGATTTTTGTGTCTTTTTCTGGACATCCTTTCTTTTTTGAGAGATAGAGAAATAGATGGCCAGGGCCTTAAGCCACTGCAGTCAAATTCCAGACATGGGCACCACCTTGTGCACATGTATGACCTTGTGTGCGTGTGTCACCTTGTGTATCTGACTTATATGTGGTCTGGGGAGTTGATTCCAGGTCCTTAGGCTTCACCAGGAGGCACATTAACTGCTAAGCCATCTCTCCAGCTCCATCCTTTCATTAATAATAATAAAAAACTATTTTATTAATTTGCAATCAGAGAGACAAAGAGAGAGGGAGAGAGAGAAGATGAGAATGGGTGCACTAGGGCCTGTTGCCCCTGTAAATGAACTCAATTGCATGCACCACTCTGCACATCTGGCTTTACATGAGTACTGGGCATCAAACCCAGACCATCAGGATTTCAAACATCTTGAAACACCAAGCTATTTCTCCAGCTCAACATTCTTTCATTTCACATGGTCCCTTTATCTTCTGGTTTTGCTGTGTGGGCACACATTATGGATTGCTGAATGCCGTGCAAGTACTATGATTTTATCAGTCACGTTCTCATTGCTGGGATAAAAGGCATGACTAGAAGCAGCTTATGGCAGGAAAGAGTTTATCATCAGTTTAATGTTTCAAGGGGAACTTTCATCATGGTGGGGGAAGCAGGGTAGGAGCAGACAGCTGGGTATTATATCACCATGGTAGCAGACAGGAAGTAGACAGAGTGAGTAAGCTTACACTGACAAACTGGACGATAGCACTCATGGCCTGCCTCCGATGACACACTTCCTCCAGCAGGGCTCCACACCTATCCCAAACAGCATCACCAACTGGGGATTAAGTATTCAAATACCTGAGTCTATGGGGAATATTATATATTCAAGACACCTTAACGTTGTTTATGATGCCTTATTGTTTTTTTTTTAATTTAAAAACTTATTTTTAAAAATTGTTTATTTATTGGCAAACAGAAAGAGAGAGGGAGAGAGATAAAGAGACAGATAGAATGGGCGCACCAGGGCCTCTAGCCATTGCAAACAAACTCGAGATGCATGTGCCACTCTGTACATCTGGATTTGTATGGGTATTGGGGAATCAAACTCAGGTCAATAGTCTTTTCAGGTAAGCACCTTAAGAGCTTAGCCATCTCTCCAACCCACTTATTATTATTTTTCATAAGGTATTGTACACATTTGCTTATCGTCTTTGCACAGGGGCAGGCTTATCTTCTCTGTATCAGCCAAATTTTAATATATGTGTTTCTGAAGCAAAGACATGCCTGGCTCAATCCATATTAATCTGGATGCAGAATTTAGCTTCTCTTTATTAACTTTTTCTGCACAAATGCCTTGGTGACCAAGGCAGCTTTCAGTGAAGAGTTTGTAGGTGAGGCTCAGGTTGTGTTCACATCTACTTTATACTGTCTAAATTGACCACTCTTGTTAGCCTCCTCTGGTAGGTTCCTTTGTTAAATCTTGACCTGGCTAGCACTTTCTCAATGAGAATTAGTTCTACTTTTTTTTTCTTCCTTTGGGGAGCAAAAATAACTCTTCTTTTTGCTTCATAAAAAAATTTCCCACATGTTTTGCTATGTAGCATGAGGCACAGATGACTTATAAGTTAATTGGAACAAGCACATAGAAAGACCCAATCGTGACAAGAAATGGGTGTGCCAGGGCCTCCTGCTACTGCAAATCAATTCTAGGCTCATGTACCACTTTGTGCATCTGCTTGACGTAAGCACTAGGGAATTGAACTTGGGCCATTAGGCTTTGCAAGCAAGTGTCTTTAATCACTGAGTCATCTCTCCAGCCCTGAATTCCCATATTAATTCATTTAATCAAATAACTTTTACGGGGTATCCACTAACTGTCAGATGTTTTACCAATCACTGATGCAACAAAGAATATCCTAGGTGAGAAATATGGGGGATGGGAATCTAGCAGGCTTCTATAAGAAGAGGACATTTAAAGTGGGATGGGGCCTTCAATCCCAGCACTTGGGAGGCTGAAGTAGGAGGATGACTGTGAAGTCAAAGCTGGGCCTGGGGTCACAGAATAAACTCCAGGTCCACCTGGGCCAGATAGAATGAGAACCTGCCTCAAAAACAAATATAAACAAAAGGAAAAACAACAGAATTTACTTAGAGCTACAGAGATGGCTCGACAATTAAAGGTGCTTGCTTGCCAACACTGACAGTGCCTGGGTTTGATACCCCAGTGCCTATGTAAAGCTAAGCACTCAAAGTGGCATATGTATCTGGATTTCATTTTCATTGGTAAGAGACCCTAATTCACCCTTCCCCCCCCCAACTCTCTCTCTTTTCTTGCAAATAAATGGTTAAAAAAATAAATAAAGTGGGATGGAAAAACCAAGGGAGTAATTTTCAGGGTGAGGTAAAATAAGACACAAAGGTTTATCAGTGGAGAACTAAAATGTGATGAAGAACTGAGTCTGAAGAGTGTGGCCAGTTATAATTTGAAGGGCACAGGGCAGGCAGCGAGGGCTTATTTAGTGCCTTGAAGGTTTCATGGAAGATGTTGATGACTTGATTTGTGCTTTGAAGATGGAGCATTGACTGGGTATGGAAGAGAGTTTACCTGCACACAAGGAAACCAATCAGGAAACAATTGCTTGTGTCCAGGTGAAATGTGCCCATAGCCAAGATGAGTTTTGTGGTAGAGTGGATCGGATGTAAAGACATATATCTTAGAAGAAGAGATGACACCTTGTTTTTGGAAGGCATATACTAAGAGAAGAAGGAAAGAAATGAAATCAAAGTTGGTAGTCAGTATTATGACTTGGCATGAGCTGGAGCTTAAAGAAGCAAGGTAACACCTGGGAGAAGGGAGTGGAGGATAGGGGAAGGCTGGTGGTAGTCAATTCATACCATGGACATATTTCTTCCAGCTGCCTGTGCTGAGTGCAAGCAGAGATACCAAGACTAGCTGGGCCCAGAATTCACCCAAGACATAAGAGTGGGGAAGGATAGTTAGGTTCCATTTCATGACAGAGATATGTGTGCAGGTGGGTAAAGGGATGAAGGAAGGCATTGTTCTAATTCCAGCCTAAAAATAAAACTCCATGAACTTGCAGCCATGGCCTTGAATCTCTAGACTGTGAGCCAATAGTAACTCGGGAAACCCAAGAAAAATCACTCCATTGGTCCTATTCACAAATCTCATTGCTTCTCTGAGGGCATGTTAGTTTTCAGAATTTCCCAAATTAATTTTTTTAACTTTTGAATCATAACTTCCATAAATATAGTCAATATAGCATGATCATAATCCTCTCCCACAATCCTTCTTTTCCCCCCTCCCAAATGTCCACTCCACTGAGTCCCTTCTTTCCAGCTAGTCCCTTTTCTATTTTGATGTCGTCATTTTGGACCTCCTGTTATGCAGCTCTCATGTAGGTAGTGCCAACCACTGTGAGGTCATGGATGTGAGGCCACTTTGCGTCTGGAAGACATCACTGTAAGCACTTCCCCCCTCCCCCGCCTTCCTTTGGCTCTTATGTTCTTTCCACCACCTCTTTTGTAATGGTCCCTGAGCCTTAAAATGTTGAAGGTACTGCACCCATATACTTTTTTTTTTTAAAAAATGAAGATGATTGTATACTTAAAAGGAATCCGGGATTGAGGTCATGAGATGTTTGTTGAGAGATTTGTATCACAAAATGTGTCTGTTGGTGTGCAGTGAAAGCAATGTGACTGTGTGTGGACAAGATTAATAGCTCTAGAACCTCTTGAATGTCTGTTGATATTTCCAAAGAAGATTGGTCAATTATTTCCAAGTGATTGGTAAGGAATTTGACCCCTCAGTAGCTGATGCTTATTTATTTATTTTGTTGTTCATTGAAGGTAAAATAATGAATAAAATTCCTTTTAGTTTTTATTTTTTTAGTTTTATTGATATATCTTTGAGTTTCTTTTTGCTAAATCTTCTGTCTGGTGCTTGTAGCAATCTCCCCTTCACTTTTCTGGTGCAAAACACCCAACCAGAATCAGCTGAGGTGAGGATAGGGTTTATTTCAGTTTATAATCTTGATGGGAATTTTCATCAAGGCCAGAAGAGCATGGTAAAGCAGAGACTGCGCACCATATCTTGTCAGGACAGCTGGGAGGTAGCAGCAAGAGTAAGTTATCCAGGCAATGAACACCAAGCAAGGCTGGGATAATGATAAACCTCAAGGCCTGTTCCCCAGTGACATACCTTCTCCAGCAAGGCTCCACCTCCCAAAGTCTTCACCAGTTAGGGATTGAGTATATGGCTTAATCACAAACACATAAGGCTGTGGGGAACATTTCATGTTCAAACTACCACAGCTAGGATTAGCAAATTCACAGCTTGTAGTTCATGATTATTATCTACTCTCAGTCACTTACCTTTATTATTACCTATAATTCTCATACAAAATTCCAGGCTCGATTCACCATTGTTACTGATGATGAGCATAGCTACTGGTCTGAGAATGTTGGGAGTCTATTTGAACTGGCAACTCTTAACACTCTTTAGAATGATAAGAAAATCAGATAATTATTCCTGAGTCCAAAAAGCTTACATTCTCAATAAGAAATGGGTTACTACCTACAGAGACTAAATATCCAGTAGAATATTTACAGTAAAATACTTTTATTTATTTGAGGTGGAAGAGGAGCATGGGCGTGTCAGGCACTTCAGCTGTTGCAAATGAACTCCCTTGCTCCCTCTTGCGCACATACACCACATTGCACGCTTGGGTCCCTGAGTTCTTAGGCTTCTCAGGTTAAGTCCTTAACCATTAAGCCATCTCCGCGGCCCCTACGGTAGAATTGTTAATGCCGTGTCACTTCCGGATCACAGTAACTACATGGCATAGGTTTACAAAATCTTCCCAATGAAATGAATGACAATAAGTAAAAACTATCACATAAACAAAAGGTGGATAACAAGCTGAATGAAGCAAGGAATGGAAAATAACTGAATATCCTATACTTTTTAGAGTGGCAGCCAAGAAAAGAATCAAAACCTTATAGCATGATGTGGAATGTCTCCAAAACACAGCTCTGAAATTTAAGTGTCCATTGTGGGTAAATATTGTACTTAGGGTTGGCCAACTATTACATAGAAGGATAAAACCTCAGTATTTTATAGACCACAAACATTTTTCCTACTCACTTCATAGTCTAAAGTGGTTATTCTTATGAGGTAGCTTCCAGATCTTTCCATCTCTGGATGTTTGCTAATTTTTGGCTCTCAAGTTCTCTCCATTAAGGGAAAGAAGAGTAGAAAATCATAAGTGAGAAGTATTGATGGCTAGAAGACCTCGTGTGATATGGCCAACCTTCACTGAGAGAGTGTCTGGGAAAGGTATCCTATCTGTGTGCCCAGGGGGAAGGGAGAGGTTTGGATAAATATGTTCAAACTCTGCCAGATTTGATAATTTCCCTAAAATTTCCATTTCTTATACCAAACTGGAAACAAGTGAAGCAATAAAATTCCTACCCTTTTGTCTCTCTACATGAATTATAGAGAAATAGTGAGTTGCACTAAGCAACTGAGAATGTCTGTCCCTGAAGAAGCAAAGACACAAGGGACCCAACACAGATAGAAGGAAGAGTTGGAATAGTTCAAAGAGGACCAACAGATCATGACATAAGTAGCATGAATTCTGGCTTAAGACAGACCTCCTTCCAAAGCAGGAAATGCTCACAGTTCCTGGTCATTGGATAATGAGTGCTTGCACTCTCAGCTAAGTTCCTTCCTTCCTTCTCTTTCAGCCTCTCCACTCAAGTTAACTAGGTTCATGGAAACCAAAGCAGAAGAAAGGGCATTTAGCTAAGCCTGGAATGTCCAGGCTTCCTGAATAATTTGGAACAGATCTCAGGAACTTCAGGGGAACTCAGTCACTGTCTTCTGAAGATCAAATACATGTTCCAGGCAATCTTTAATGATAATCCCAAGATAAACAAGAAAAGGCAAAACACGTACCAGGGTTGGGAAGGTGGCTCAATCAGTAAAGTGCTGGACATGCAAGTCCTTAGACCTGAGTTCCTATCACCACACTGATGTAAAAATCTGAGAATGGTGGCATTCATCTATAATACCAGTGCTGGGGAGGTGGAAACAGGAGAGTCCCTGGAACTTGCTGGATAACTAATTTAGCCAAATTGGCAAGTGTTAGGTTCAGGGTGCGAGCTTGTCTCAAAATATAAGGTAGAAAGAAACTGAAGAGAACACTTAATGTCAAGCTCTTCCCTCAAAACACATGTATGTATACATGCAAGTACATTCACAATCATGTGCACCCATACACACATATGAACATGCACACACATATACACACACACAGAGATAAACAAGCACTATACTGTAGGAATAGAAACATAAAAGGGAGAGAAAAATCTAGAAGAAAACTAACTCCAGCTTTGCTATAGACCATAATAAGGAGGGAATTCAGTTAAAGAATGATCACAGAGATGAAATAATGAGGTAAAGGGTGTGGATAAGAAGGTAAGAAATCTTGAGCAATGTGTGTGGCCCACACATTTAATCCCAACACTTGGGAGGCAGAGGTATGAGGATTGCCATGAGTTTGAGGTCACTCTGAGACTTCCTAGTGAATTCCAAGTCAACTGGGGCTAGTGTGAGACCCTAAGTTGGAAAAACAAAACCAAAACAAAACAAAACAAAGTACGGAATCCTGGGGAATCCTCGTAGTGTGGCAGTGTGACTTTCAGCTTCGCAGTCAGAGAATGGAGCAGAAGAACAAAAGGAACAGACCTGAGAAGTAAGAAAGACAGCCATCATTGCACAAACCTATGCATTGGGAGGAATTTATTACAAAGAATCTGAGTGTTTCCTAAAACTCAAGAACAGGAATAAAGCGCATGACCAGTAGGGAGCAGGTACAAGGACCGCCAAGCCCACCGAACTTGTCTTCCATTAAACTTCCTAGTCTTGTTTTCCACGGAGCCTTCATGGGTTCTTGTTCATGTGGAAACATAACATTATATGTCATATTTCCTACAACTGACAGAACCATGAGTTGGTCTAAGTCTCCACTCTAAATTCTCAGGAGAAAAGTCAGGCTCACACAGCCTTTTTTGCTTTATTAATCTGTTACCTTGGCCCTATCAGCCATAGAAAGAGGATACAGTCCACAGAGTACTAGCAGCTTACATGTTCTGCTCTCCTAAAGCATTTACATGGAGCATTCCTACATGTGAGAGATAATTCATGCTTCGACATGAGTGATTAAACTGGAGCTCAGAGAATTTATGTGACTTGCCTAGTGCCACTTAGATACTGGTGATTCAGGGTTGCGTTTCCAAACCAGGTGACTGGCTCCTAACTCTGCCCTCATCCTTTATGCCATATGACCAATATACCCATCACCAAACAGCAGTGGGTGGTGGGCTGTGGATTATAGAGATCCCCTGGAAGAAAATGGGCATGGATTTAATTCCTCTGATGTTCAGTTTTCACTGTTATGTTGAATGGATTTGGATTCACCTAGGAGATACACCCCTGGGCATGTCTTGGAGAGTGTTAGCAGAGAGGATTAATGAGAGGGAAGATCCACCTTTGGCAGCCACCGTCCCATCATCTGGGATCCCAGACTGAATAAAAAAGGAGCAATCCACGATTCCTCTTCTGTTTCTTGATCTGCTGAGACGTTAAGAGGTTAGGAGTCCAGACCACATCCTCCTGCCACCATGGAGCTTCTTGCCATCATTCCTCCCTGCCCAGATGAACACTGCCCCCTCAAACCTAAGCCAGAATCATTCCCTTCTTCCTTAAGTTGGTTTTGTTGGGTATTCCGTGAAAGCTATGAGAACCATAAACTAAAACAACCACAATACTTTATTCAATGTAAATTTTTAAAGTATAAATATTGCATTATTAGTCATCTCTGGGGTGTTTCCAGGTTCTTGGCATCTTACTCACAGAATTGAAGAAAGTTGCACGCAGCAGTTATGCGGAAAGACACTCTATTAACAGCAAAGTGTATAAAAGGTTTGGATACACTGCCAAAGGGGCAACGGGCCACTTGGACTGGAAGAGCTAAAGGACACTAAAAGGAACTAAAGGAAGTGGTCTGTGGCCTTTCCTTATAGAATTTTTAGGGAAAGATGGGTGGATTGCTAGGGGCATGGTTTGGGTGGTGCTCTGGTTTGGTTGACAGGCTTGGGTTACATAGTGTTCCCATAATACATAATATATATTTTAATATACCCCATGAAACATCTGATTTTAATCATAGGTACACCCAGTTATGCATGGGCCTAAGATGGTAAATAGGGGTTTCTCCCTAAAAATTCACTTAGAAGATAGAGTTTGCTTTCCTCTGTGTAGCAGACAGCTTCTGGTCACTGAGATGAACCTCCAGACCAGGCACAGTTATGGAGAAAGAGATATGTATTTGAAGCTTACCGATCCAGAGGAATTTCCATTATGGCAGAAGAAGTTGGCCTGCTGCTGTGAGACCAAACACAGAGATAAAAACCACACCACATAGCACTCTTCAGGACTTCCAGGCAGAACTAGGAACATAGTATATCTTTAGATTGGAATTTCAGATCTACCACCATTCCTCAGTGCTGGATGCTAAGATCCACCCAGTGACACCTCCTCTGCCCAGGTAGCTAGAAATCTAAGTTTTAATAAAACTTATTCTATTCAGGGACATCCATTTAAACTACCACACTATAAAAGAAAAAAAAAAAAAAAAACAAGGGCAGGAAATTTTTTTTTAGTATTTAAGGCACTTGCCTACAAAGCCAAAGGACTGAGGTTCAATTTCAGGACCCACGTGCCTAAGGACCCTGGTTTGAGGCTCAATTCCCCAGGACCCACATAGTCCAGATGCACAAGGGAGCACACATCTGTAGTTCATTTTCAGTGGCTGGAGGCCTTGGCGCGCCCCTTCTCTCCTCTCTCTCCTCCCTCTCTCTCTCTCTCTCTCTCTCTCTCTCTCTCTCTCTCTCTCTCTCCCTCCCTCCCTCCCTGCCTATTTCTCTCTCTCAGATAGAGAAAAATAAACTGCCACACTGTGTATGTACCCAAACTGGTTCATCATGGATGTACCCCTTCTTTTCTGACCCCACATCTAGCTAAGAACATATTGAATGGGGGCACTGATCATGAAGAATGGTCACTAAGGGAAGGAGATAACTAGCTCGTTATTTGGAGTGGGTGTACCTATAACTTAGTACAAGTGGAGGTCCTAGGTTCCCCAAAGGTTGTTAGGTACATTTTATAGGAAAATAGAGTCTTTTTTTTTTTTTTTTACTGCACGAGCCAAGCAGTGTCCTGGGTGGCTGAACTGTTCCTGCTGCTTGCGTAGCTCCATTGGGTACACTGCCCAGTTGCTGTCTTGAAAAGTTGCTCCAGTTATATTCCACAGGAAGCGGATGGACATGTTCCTGTCATGCCACTGCCCACATTGAGCACCCGAATTTCATCTCATCTCTGTAGTGCGTGAGGGGGTTCGATTGTGAGGAATTTCCTAAGAGCAAGGGCTGGGGATAATATTCAGAAGAAGGTGACCTGGGGTACAGTGCAGGGTTTCCCTGTGGGATTGAGGGTTATGCATTGTGGGAACACCAGTCAGTTGCTGAGGAGAGAGTCTGTGCCTCTGGGCATGACGTCCCAACCCGTGGCTCTAACAGTCTTTACACCCGCTCTTCCACAAAATTCTCTGAGCCACAGTGGGTAAGTTTTAAGTCTACTTCAGTGATGGGCTTTTAGGAGCCTCTGGGTCTCTGCTTTGGTAGGCGTTGAGTCTCTTCACCATCTGTCTCCTTCAACCTGGTGCTGCATGCAAGGCTCACCATGGAAGCTGCACTCCTGCTCCTCTTCCCACTTCCTCTGTGGTTTCACCTGGGCCTTGACTGAGGTGTGAGAAGTAGTTTATCTCGTTGGGTCTCGCTACCATCTGAGAAAGAAAAGCATATTCTTGAATGGAGAGTAAAGTCAGTACAGGTTAAATGGTGTAAGTGTTATGAATTTAGGGGGAATTTGATGTATGTAACCACCCCTCTTTTAGCCCAAGACTAGTGGGAGCTGGACATTGGCAAGCATAGTCTTTGTCTCCATAGGATTCTGTCCTGGTTCCCAGTTCCAGATATGGGTTCCTTTCCACTGAGTGGATCTCTTAGCCAATCAGAAAGCTATTGGTTACCCACCGAGGCCGTGTGCCACTATTGCACTTGTGTGTACATCCTGTCGGGGTGTTTGTTTTTGAGCCGCTTATATTCCTGCTTGCTCAGACAGCTACTGGACACCTTTCCCCAGTAGCTCACGAAGCATTTTCTAGCACTAGACAGGCCAACCCACTGGGGAGTGGCTCTCTTCTGATTTCAGTCAGGTCTCTGTGTTCCATGTCAGCAGTGTATGGTGTCTTCAGCAGGAGGATCTTAGCATTTACCTCAGGCAGGTAATCAAGTGCTTTGACAGAAGCTTGTCTTGTTTTGGGCAGCTTATAGGTCTCTCTGCTCCATAGATCATTGTGGGTGGTGACTGCATTCTGGTACTGAGAGTGACAGGCCAGAGGCAAATATAAAATGTTTTTTAAAAAGAGTACAAATTTATGGTTAAGCTTCATCCTACCCCCTCCAGGGCCCTTCTTTTTAATTGCTCCCCCCCCCCCCCATGGCCCTACTGAAGGTTCAACCTTTAAGTCTTTATTCAAGAATAAAGGTTTCTGTGGTACCAGTTCATTTTGGGTTCAGTTTTGTGTTTTCTCCCTGCCCTCCTCCTGCTTTCAAGCCCTTCCATGCCTATTGTCCAGCCTGTGCCCCCCATTGCCCATCAGGTCACCCATTCAAGCTGATCCAGGTTAGAAACTGCAGAGGAGTGAGAACATACAGCGATTGTCTTTCTGTGACTGTGTGAGTTCACTGAACATCTTCTGTTCCACATCTGTGCATTTTTCTCCAAAGTTCATTGTGTTATTTTTTTTTTCTTTTCTCACTGCTGAGTAGAATTTCATGGTGTAAAAGTACCACAACTTTGTTATCCATTCATCCAATGATGGGTACCTGGGCTGATTCCAGTTCTTAGCTATTATGAATTGAGCAGCTATGAATATGGTTGAGCAAATATCTCTGTACTGAAGCATTAAACATTTAGAGTAAATGCCCAGTAAGGAAATAACTAGGTCTGTTGGCAGTTCTACATTCATCCTTTTTGGGAATCTGCATGTTGGTTTCCACAGTGGTTGTACAAGCTTATAATCCCACTAACAGTGAAAGAGGCTTTCTATTTCTCCACATACTCACCAGCATTTGTTGTCATTTGATTTTCAATGATTTCCATCCTTACTGGAGTAAGGTGGAATCTCATAGTTGTTTTAATTTGCATTTCCCTGATGGTTAGGAATGTTGCACATTTTCTTAAGAGTGTGTTAGCCATTTGCAGTTCTTCTTCTGAGAACTCCCTATTCAGTTCTCTGCCCCAGTTTTGAATTTGGTCGCTTTATTTATTTTTTTTTTTAATTTTTTTTTTTTTTTTTGAGGTAGTATCTCATTCTAGCCCAGGCTTACCTGGAACTCACTCTGTAGTTCCAGGCTAGCCTCTAACTCATGTCAATCCTCCTACCTCTGCCTCCCAAGTGCTGGGACTGAAGGTGCATGCCACCATACTTTTGAGGCAGGACTTTTTTGTTGTTATTGTTTGTTTGTCTCTGGATAGATCTGGGTGCCTCTATATGTTCCTGGCTCTGCTTCCCGTTACCGAAGGTGCATGTTGGGATTGCAGACATGTGCACTACTTTGTATCTGGATTTACGTGGATATTGGAAAACTGAATTGGGGCAAGAAGGTTTGTAAGCAAGTGCCTTTCACCACTGAGCAATCTCCTCAGCCCTGCTGTTCTAAAAGTAGCCTCAAATAATCTTTGAGACATTTGCCTATAACACACACACACACACACACACACACACACACACACACTAATTGATATACTCCCTCTCTTTCCTTCCTCAACACACCCCTCCGTTCCCTTCCATTCAAAATGCTGCTGGGGTTCATATAGGATCTCTTACATTAGGGTAAAATAAATTTACAAATGGAATGACAACTGTGAGGATTGTCAGCTTTGAAATGCATCCACTAGTGATGTTTGCATTCTATGAGAAGTCTATGCTAATAGAACATTCACACTTAGAGGAGAAGTTTAAATTGCAAATTTGGAAAAGCTTGAAGTCAGTAAATAATATTTTGGGAGGAAGGGGTGGTGGTACCAGGACCATCACTGTGGAAAGTAAATAGGGTTTTTCAGGGGTGGGCAGTTCTGGAGCTGAAAGTACTGGCATGACAGAGGTCAGCAGTGGGCACTGCAGCTCTCCTCCTGCAGCGTCCAGCTGGCAAGTGCATTGTGACCTCTGCCTGGAGGACTTGCAGAAGCAAGATACATGGTCAACCCCTGGACCTGCTGATTCAAGAGGGTTGGGGGGCCAGTCCTAAGAATTTGCATTTTTAAAACAGGAATTTCTGTATTGTATGACTTTCCTAGAAGTCTATTTCTCTTCATCTCAGATAAAGAAGGTAATAAAGGAACCACAGAATGATCCCATCTAAGCTCAGCTCGGTGGACCAGTGAGTTTATGTGGGAACATCAGTAGCTCAGGCAGCTGCATTGTAGGAGTTACACCCCTGCATGGGTGATGACCTGTGGAAGCAGCTGTTAGAATGCAGGTGTGATCACATTAGGAAGTCCGATGCTTTGGCTAGGGAGATGGCACAGTGGTTTAAAGGCACTGTTTTGCTAAGCATGCTGACCTGGGGTTCAATTCCTCAGCACCCACTAAAGCTGGATGTAAAGTGGCACATGCATCTGTGATCCCAGAGTGCAGAGGAAAATGGGAGGCTGAGCCAGGAGAATCTGAAGCTTGTGCCCAGGATAGGGAGCCTCATGGTGCTTTACAGTTTGGTCATTTGTTTGTCTCAAAGAAGGCAGAGCACAGATACCTGAATTTGTCATCTGACTTCACGGGTGTACTGTGGCTCATTTTCCCCCCACACACAAGTAAATAAAGAATTTATTTATTTGCAAGCAGGAAGAGAGAGGGAGAGAGACAGAGAGCATAAATGGGCCAGGACCTCTTGCCACTGAACACAAAATCTAGACACGTGTGCCACTTTGTGTATCTAGATTTCCATGGGTACTGGGGGAATTGAACCCAGGCTGGAAGGCTTTGCAGGTAAGCACCTTTAACTGCCATGTCATCTCTCCAGTCATAATGGATATTTTTAAAAGCCAGATACTGCTTGAGCTGAGGCAACTTTGAATAACAAATTTACATGCTTTTTCGTTTCAGTTTTCTGCTTCCCTACAACCTCCCCATTGAGAACAGGCATGGAAGAGGTCCTCCACTATAAAACTTGAAAGGCCAGAGGCCCTCTCTCCCAGTCCCTACTTCACGATCTATGTGTTTTCTATGCCCAGATACACCCCACCCATTCCTAGAAACATAAAGAGGGACACTGAGTTTTGTTCCTCAGAACTGAAGTTTCACTCTTTCTCTCTGGCTTCAGTACCCCACCATGCTCTTTTATAACATGCCATGCCCTAACATGAGCCTTTCTCCCCCAAAGAAAATCCACTTGAGCATCTCTAAATTGAATCCGCCTTAAAAATCTTTCTTGGGCTGGAGAGATGGCTCAGTGGTTAAGGCATACGTCTGCAAGACCTAATGACCCTGGTTCGATTTCCTAGTACCCATGTGAAGCCAGAGGCACAAAGTGGCTCATGCACTTGGAGCTCATTTGTAGTGGCTGGAGGCCCTGGTGCACCCATTCTCTCTTTTTCTCATCTCTATCTCTCTGCTTGCAAATAAATGAATTTTTTTTTTTTAAATGATTCTTCAGTAATGTTGCAGTTGTGTCTCTGGAGTGTTCTCCACAACATGCAGGTAGCCACACTACTGAATTGCCTTTTATCTCTAATTGTTCACTGCTTGCATAACCTTGGAAGAGGGCCTGGCATATCAGTAACTTTCTGAGCCCTGATAGCCATCTGTAATGCCGTTCTTGGGGTCAATAAAAGTCCTTGAACCCCAAACCCTAGGTTTATTTCTACATTTATTTAAAGAATTGAGTGAAAAAGACGGATAAGGGTAATCATTAAGTTATTATATTTATTGAGGGAAGTACAGAGCCAAGGAAAGACACCCACATGGCTAGAAACTTGGAAAACTGCAGAAAGAAAAGAGAGAAAAGAAAGCTTAAGGAGCTCGTACCATGCGGGGAGCTGGAGGGGATAAAGAACCTATATTGAGAATAAGTACTGCGGGGCTCTCCCCTTGGCTCAACCAGGCCCAGCCTAGGGAAAACTTATCCACAGTGGTCAGAGAGCCTGCCCTCTCCTTGCAAAGTTATTTATAACCTCATAGTGGTGGGCTGTCTTCCGGCTCAGGTGACCCAGTGGACAGCTGGTTGATTAGGGCTAGGGCTGTCTCAGGGAGAGGCCAGCCTTGGCACCAAGTTCTGGGGGCTGAACGTGGTCAACCACAATGTTTAAATCCTACAAAAGTCCTCCCTCCCCAGAGGGGACCTGATTGTTTGAAGAAAAACAGGTCTCAGGAGCTAGGCAAGGGATAAGAAGTCAGACCATATTTGATTTCTAGGAAGTGCAGACTTTCTTACTTCCAGGGGTCCAGTCACCCTAACTATACCCTCCTCTCACACCCTTCTACCCCCCCGGAGGGATCGTTTCCATCTAAATAGCTACATAACACTTACCCAGGGCCTGCGCTTTGTGAACAACTACTCAAAGGAAACCCACAAAACACTCGTCCATAGTGGATGGCTGAGAATAACTATCAGTAAAAACCTAAGCTAACGCTGAACATGTCAAGTCTGGCTAACATTCCTTCAGAGCACTGAAAGGTTGCTTTTTTTCTTGGAAGGTCATGATGGAAAGAAGGGGCAAGGGTAAGAGGCAGGTGTATCTATTTCCCTCACCCTCCTGGGGATCCACTTTGGACCTTGACACCTTCCTTTTGTCAGAAATCCACCTCTGCCAGGCTGCTGTATCCACTGCTGAGAGCAGACTCCTAAGTCTGTTTTTGCCTCACTGTTTGGAGCCAGCCAGCGAGCCAGCGTCCTTCTGTGATGGTCAGTGGTCTCCGCTCCATCACACCTGGCTGCAGGGATCAGATAAGCTCCTCGGGAAGGAAGAGGCCCAAGGAAGGGGGAAGTGAGCGCAGCCTTGACAGGTGAACCATGGGCGCTTTGTTTTCTGGGATGGGCTGCCTGCCAGGTGGTGGATTTCTGTCAGTCAGCTGGCTGCAACACTTTGCTGCCGTTTCCGTTTTCCTGAGAAAGAAGCCATTAGGGATTTACAGGTTTGCCCCAGAGCACATGGGGATTTCACGTGAGACCAAGTTTGGGCCCGTCAGCATCCTTCTCTGGCTCAGAGCCACCTGTGAAGGTGAGACTTACTAATCGCAGCAGCTGAAGGGGTTGTGTGCAGACAGGTGCACCCTTGGGTAGTGAGTGAGCCTTGCCCAGGCTCTCTGGGTAGAATTCCAGAGTGGTTCTCTTCCAGGTGCCACATGGGCTAAGTGTCTCTGAAAATGAGGTGGCTGCATGCCAGGCTTATGTTTAGCTCCTCCCAGCAGGTGACCAGACCCTTGCGTTCTTCAGCTTGGGACACCAGTGAGCTTTACACCGACTGTGATTGCTACACTGTGTGTTTGGTGGAGCACCACAGTACGGTTGTGATGGGTTAAAAACTACGGGAAAAATGTCCTTCATGTCCAATGCATGTTGGGTTAATCTTATTCAGTTTGAATAAGCCAAAGTGGTATTAGCTTAGTTTCTGGATTTTTCTCTTAAGGTTTGTTGAGTATGGGGGATGAGGAGCAGTGTGTGCATGAACTCTAGAACAATTTATTCACAGAGTAAAATTTTTATAAAGGAGTGTACAAGCACGCACGCATCCACACACACTGTTATAATAGTCAGTGGGTCTTAGGAACGGGTGTACGGCTGCTGAAATGACGGCTCCGTTGACAAACCCCTTCCCGCTTAGGCATGAGGGCTGGAGAGCGGAGGCTGGTGCTCGCATAACTGCGGAAGCGTGTGGCCGCCTGCCGCACTCCAGCACTTGGGAGGCAGCGCCAGGGGACCCACGAGCAAGCAGGTTAACTAGACGATCCGAATTGGTGATCTCTGGGTGCTAATGAAAGATCCAACCTCAGTAAATAAGGTGGGTTAACTGAAGACGACACCTGAGGCTCGCCCCGGCCTCCACGTGCATGGATACACATGCCCATGCATACGTGCACCCACATGCATACAAACACGCATGCACACATTAAAAACATGACTGCCTTAAAATTCCTCTTCAAGGGAGAAGAGATAGAGGCCAAGTTGTAAGTTCTGTCTGAGGTTCAAGACTAAGAAACAATCCAGGGGTTCACTCTGGGTTACCTGCACAAGCAGCTGGGAACCAAAACCCGATTTCTCCCAGCAGGTGGGGCCCACCTCAAGCTCGGGACGAATCCCTTCCTCTCTTCTCAGGAGGACTGCAAATTCTATGCCCAGAGCCACCAGGTGCTGGACAGTATGCGCTCACAAAGATATGCTTTTAAGAGCATCAAACCCATGCTGACATACTGGCAACGAAAGGGGTGATCATTTTCCTACAGAGTTATTCACTTGCTTACCCTATAAGATTTCTAAAGCACATCACTATTGACGTTTTGGGTATATATATGGAGAGAGAGAGAGAGAGAGAGAGAGAGAGAGAGAGAGAGAGAGAGAGAGAGAGACAGGTAGAGGAACCAATCAATTGCAGTATGGCCATTTTTCTGTAGGCATAACTTGATCATCCCATCACTATCTGGGAATAGAGTTGCCTTGGCCCAGTAGCCATGGCAACTAGTTGAACAGAGCAATGCAATGATAAATAAGTCTATAGTCATGGAGATATTAACACCCACTAGGATAAAGGGGAAGAAGAGGATTATTGGGCCCTCACCTCTGAGAGGGTCATTACTTCTCCCTGTCCTCCACAAGTGACCTTGAGAGATACTAGAGTATTTAAGAAATGCAGGGTTTAGTTGAAGGTGGAATGCCATGTTTCATTTCCTTTGAGGTCTTCATTCATGCCGGCCTGAGATTTTGCAGCGGTGCAGTTATTTTGGGTCATCCAAGGTTCTGGAAGTAGATGCTTAGCCATGTTGTACAGGTAAACCCATTAAACTCATTGGGTCACCAAGTTAGACGTCATTGAGATCTTATTTTGGTCTGGCATCGTGTGGTTGGTTTGAATGGTTGTCCCCCACAGCCTCATGTGCTTTAAATACCTGGTTTCCAACTGAAAGCAATTTGAGAGGTGGGTCCTGACTGGAGGAGCTGTATTGCTTGGGGCAGGCCTAGGAGTGTCATAGCCCCGTTCCTTTTGTCAGGAGTGGCTCTTTCACTCTCTTGCTGCTTCTGGCCAGCGGCTGAGCAACGGTGGGATTGCTCTACCATCCTTTTCCTGCCCTCATCCTAAGACAGTAAACCAAGGGGCTGGAGAGATGGCTTAGCGGTTAAGGCGCTTGCCTGCGAAGCCTAAGGATCCAGGTTGGATTCTCCAGGTCCCACGTAAGGTAAGCAAGATGTACAAGGTGGCACATGCACCTAGAGTTTGTTTGCGGTGGCTAGAGGCCCTGGCATGCCCATTCTCTCTCTCTCTCAATCTCTCTCTCTCTCTTTCTCTCTCTCTCTCCCTGTGTGTCTCTAATAAATAAATAAAAAGAAAAATAAATCTTAAGCTAGGCGTGGTGGTGCATGCCTTTAATACCAACACTCAGGAAAAAGAGGTAAGAAGATCACCATGAGTTTAAGGCCACCCTGAGACTGCAATAGCGAATTCCAGGTCAGCCTGGGCTAGAGCAAGACCCTACCTGGCAAAACAAAAATAAATAAATAAATAAATCTTTAAAAAAAGATAGAAAGCCAAAATAAACCCTTTTCTCCCATCAGCTAGTGTGGGTCAGGTGTTTGGTCCTGGCAATGTGATATACATACAATATACTGGTACAATATCTGAGATGAATGGGCACACTTGCTTCCATCTCCCCAGGCAAAGTTAAGCAACAGCACTGGAGGATATTATCCATGTCCCAGCCCCAGCCCGCCAGGACTCAATAGCATCCCTTTTCCTCAGCTATGGAAAGCTCAGAGGTCTTTAGATACCACATAGCCCTGTGGGCTACAGTTGCCCGGCAGTGAAAACCGTGGGCCTCCAAGAGCCAGCTGCAGCGTGAGTGGTGACCAGGACCAGGAAGAGCTTGGTAGGAGGAGAAGAGGGCTGGAACTCCTGCCTTCTCCCTCTCAGTCACTCAGGTCTTGGCTTTGGTTTGTTTAAATCAAGAGAATAAGATGCGGGCGCAGATGACTTGGGCAAATAAGAAACATATGTGACCAGAAGTGAAGGGCCCCTGATAGGACATGTGTGATTGAGTGGCTGGCTCTCTCATGTTGATCATGTTCTTTGCCTCTGGGGATCTTGGGGAAAAAAGTGTCGAGTGCCTCAAAGAGCAGGAAGCTGGGCACTTGTCCATCTATGGAATCATAGCGGCTGCCCCCGACAGTGTCATTCCTCCTGTACTTCCTGGTTCCTTCTGCTTTCACTACCTAGGAAGCTGAAGCTGCCCTTTAAGAAATCCTTAAGCATGGGCTGGAGAGATGGCTTGGTGGTTAAGGCATTTCCCTGCGAAGCCTAAGGACCCCGGTTCAATTCTCCAGTACCCACATGAGCCACATGCACAAGATGGCACATGCATCTGGAGTTCGTTTGCAGTGGCTAGAGGCCCTGATGTGCCCATTCTCTCTCTCTCTTTCTTTCTCTCTCTCACACACACACTCTACCTCTTCTTCTCTTACATAAATAAATAAACTCAAACATTTTTTTTAAAAGAAAGAATCCTTAAGCAGAGTTTTAAAAGATTGGCAGATACTATAGTGGAGGAGTCTCTTAGAAGGCTGGAAAGTGTCTGCCACAGCTCCAGAATTCAAGGGTGCTGAGAGGAGCAATAAGGTGTGTTCATGGCATTTTCTATCTTCTGTCTCTGTAAGCTTCCTCTTCCCTCAGCTTAAAAGTTATTTCTCAGTCCATAGTATGTGATGTTGTGGAAACCCTGGTGCGTGACAACTCACAAAGGTCTCCAACCCGAAGACGGATTACTGTCCTGTGGACTAGGGTACTAGTTTGCTGAGCGGACCGTGGTTAGGTACCCTGCACTCTAAGCGGGTGAGAAAAGAAGTTAAGTACCCTATGGAAATGCCAGGAGGCTTAAAGATTTGCTTTGAAGATGGCCATGAAATAGTTAAAATGTGCCGTTCCTTCTGTTTTTCATATTATCTGTCTTTACAAGGGCCGGGGGCTTATCAGGGACATCCATGTGCTAACAGAATATGTGGAACGTCACTGCCTTACTGTGCAGGCGGCAGGCTTTCTTACATACTCAGAAATCCCATCAGCCTGATGAAAGAGGACTTATGAGTTATTAGTGTCGTCTGTGAATAAGGAAATTGAGATGCAATGTGGAGAGTCTACAGGGATCCCGGTGATGGTACCTGGCTTCACGAGAGTCCACAATAGCCTAAGACTGTCGTGCTTGCTTATGGGCAGACAGGTTTGAATGCCAACCTGAGGGTTTGGCTTAGATATAATAGGCCCTGGGAAGCTTCTGAGGTTTTCCTAGCGAGGGGCTGAGCTGATGGAAATGGTGGTGGAAGGTCTTATTCTCGCAGCTGTTGCAACACAGTTTGTTCTAGGGGCTGTCTGGCCGCAGTGCTGGTTGGCTGGGGTAAGGAGACTATGAAGTAGGGGAGACCGTCCAATAAACTGGGGTCATAAAGTCTTAAATGATGGAGACTAGAGAGCTGCATCTGAATCCAGATAAGAATTCTAATCTTCCAGCAGCCCTTTCAGCATACAAAATGAACAAGCATGTGCTCTCCAAGACGTTTCTAAGTGAGTCATGAAATTACCTAATGCTGACGCTGAAAGAATCTAGACTCTGGTTAACATGGATGTCTGTGGTAGCCAGTGAAGGAAGGTAATCATGCAAATTGGGTGTTTTATGTTTGCTTTTTTTTTTTTTTCATTTTATACACACACACACACACACACACACACACACACACCACATTTGACTCATATGTGCTCCATATTACCATCACTTATGCCCCCCCCCCCCAGTCTCTTTGTATTTCCTTCTTCTCATCAGTTACAGTGGCCATGCCATGGAAGAGAATAACTCTGCTTTCCTGGCAACCGTTACCCATCAGCTCATTGGGAAAGGGAGTGATCTCCCATGCCCATCTTCTGTCTAGAACAGAATACTGTCAGGTCCCATTATGTGCAGTGCCAGTAACCACATCTGATATGAATTGATGATTGCAGTGGCTTTGTCATGTCCAGAGGCCAGAGCATTCCTCCCCATCCTCCAGCTCTTACATTCTTTCTGTCCCATCTTCCATGAGGTAGTGTGTGTGTGTGTGTGTGTGTGTGTGTGTGTGTGTGTGTAATGTATATGTCTCATTTAGGGTTGAACACTCATTCATGAAGCAGGTATTTTATAAGATCTTTTTAAATATATATATATTTATTTATTTGCAAGCAGAAAAGGGAGTGAGTGCACCAGGGCCTGTAGCCACCACAAACTCCCAATGCATGTGCCCCTTTGTGCATCTCTGGCTTTACATGGGTACCAGGAAATCAAAACTGGGTAGTTAGGCTTTGGAGACAAGTACCTTAAACACTTAGCCATCTCCTTCCAGCTCCAAAGCAGGTGCTTTCATATATGTAGTCACATCATGAGGACGTGAAATGTTGGTTTTTGCTGTGGTGAGAGGGAATAAACTCATGAGATCCAACTGTCAAAGTTTTCAGGAAATTTCAAGTTGACTGACCTCACTGAGGTCAGTGGAAATCCATCATGTTAGGAGCATTTATACCCTTGAAACTGGCAAATGCTATACATCTGGGCTCGAGCTCCCAAGAGTTGGCTGTTAAATGTTCACCAGCAGGACGCTGCTGGCACTGTGGCCCCTGAGAGCTCACCTGGCGAGGCCAAAGCGGTCACCCACCGTCCAGCTTCAAGCAGAATGTCTTGGTGAGAACCTGGGCCCACGCTTGCCAGTGTTCTAGTGCTTCGAGAGTCACATCTCTCTCTCTCTCTCTCTCTCTCTCTCTCTCTCTCTCTCTCTTTTTTACATGATAACATGCAAGCCTAGGTGATAGGGTAGTTAGTATATTTGAGGAAAAAGGAAGAAAAATGACCAGTACAAAAGGACCAAGGCAATAGTTAACTCAGCTAAACAGTATAGTGTTAAAATGTGAGTCTGTCTTCTGCCCATCGCTGTAAGAGAGGTGAACAAATTCTATTCCGTAAGTACAATGGAAACAAAAGAGGCCATTCTACCTTCAGCGTTAGCCTCATCTTGTTAGTGGGAGCTAAAGAACCGATGAGATCAGCGACTCCCAATTAACGAAGAGAGACACTGCCTGCTGCACACAGCAGTTATTTCTACTGAGGAGCAAGCGTAAGTGTACGTTTAAGAACAACTAAGAGTATATAAGGTATGCGAGCTTCCTTTCTTGGGTGGGCCATAACAATTCCTGTGGTCACCTGCATTCATGGAGGTCATCAGGTACTATTTGTCATCCTTCTTAATTTAAAGCTGGGGAGACAGTCTTGCACTGTGGACATAGTTTATGTTCACACTGAATATCATGTCAATAGGCTATGGTCCCTTCTGTACCAACCACTGCAGTCCCCTTTAAAAGACTTTCTCCAATTCCAGGAAGCTCAAAAGAAGTACAAAAGGATCATGAATTTAGCTAATATCTTAAGACAGGACGTGATAATCCACAGCAGAAGGTATGTATATTGATGAATAGCAATAAAACAAACACAAAGCTTCTCCTAATTTTTATTTTCTTTTGTGTGTGTGTATGTGTGTTGGCCCATGCAAGAAGTGAGGAGCAAACAGATGTGGCTCATGTGTTAGAGCAGTACAAAATATACTGTCCTGAGGGAATACACATACAGCCTTTGCTTCTCACGGAAGGGACCCCCCCAAGTGGAAGTGTCTCCAACCCTGACTTCTATAATGTTTCCCTAGTCTGATGGTTAGGATATGAGAACCCGGAGAGACCTTCATTCTTCTAGAGGGTTCATGACTGGATTTGGTGACAAGCTCTTAGTTACCACCAAAGGGGTCATTATTGTTACCAAGCAGCCAAGTAAGCAAGGAGAAGCTGACCTTTGACTGCTTCTGTAATCCTTGGTGTTTGACAGTAATGAGTGTCAGCAGCAGGAAGGTGTGGGCAGCAGCAGGTGGCTCCCTTTGGTCCTACACATGCCACGCAGACATCTGGCAGCAGCAATCTTTGCTCTAAACGAAACACAATTCTCACATAGGCCTTGGGAGTGTGTGTGTGGGGGGGGGTGAGGGGTGGTTGAGGTTCTTCAGCCTGTCAAGGCAATTGAACTTCCAGCTTCCTGATGGACCTAGTCATTTGGATTCCTCAGATAATTTCTTGGCCTGAGTTATCTGAGACACCTGTCCCTAAAGACTTGTCAACCTCTTCAGATCCCTTCTAGCAATGGGAGCTGCTGTGACGCTTCTTCTCGGGGTTCTTACCAAATGCCATTCTTGCTCAGCTGTCAAGCAGCCAGTGGCCTTGGTGCTGTGGGAGCTTAGCCTTTTCACAGCACAGGAGGGTGTCTCCCCATTGACTTGGCATGTCAGGCTGAACAGCCTGTTTATATAGCCAGAGGAAGAGTGTTTACAGTAATTACAGCGGACTTTTCATGCAAATAAAGGTTTGTGTTTGCACCAACCACAACCTTGTTCCTTTTGTACCAGTCAGAGCAGACCCTCTGCTAGGCCATCAGGGCACATGCTTCCCTTCTGGTTCAGGGAGAAATGATTTTGGACTCTAATCTAGAGTTTCCCCAAGGCTTATGCTAGCAAAACATCTGGTACAAACTGCCTGACGCAGACCTTGGCCAGACCGTACACCTCCAAGAGCCTGTGCAAGCTGTGATTATTCTGTTGTCTCCTTAAGACATCCAGGAAATGTTCAGAATGGCAAGGACTGGCATAAAGGAAGGCCATCTGCTTGGTTCACTGATAGTCCTTTTGTCCAAGGCAGCCAGGTCAGAGGAAAGCCCAAGAATTTTTAATTTGGGAGTTAAATTGTCCCATCTGACAATATCTTTGCTTATGTTTGGCAAATTAAACATCAGGACTGATTATACTAAGTTACTGAACTTAGTATATCATTATATATATTTATCATATTATATATATATATACATTATATCATTAACATGAATGATGATTTTTTAGCAGATATTAACAGTGCATTAGAAATGGTTACGTCTGGCAGAAAAAAAGGTATGAGCCAAAGGAAGGGTAGAACTCCTTACAGTGTACTCTTTCAGACAGAAAATGGCCTGGATATTCATGACCTCACACTGCCTGACACTGCCTACACAATGCCATCATAAGATGATGACATCAAATTAAAAGAGAGACTGATTGAGAGGGGGAGGAGACATGATGGAGAGTGGAGTTTTGAGGGGGAAAATGTGTAGAGGGGTACCATAGTTTATTGTCTATAATTATGGAAGTTGTCAATAAATAATTTAAAATATTTTTGAAAAAGAAAAGAAATAAGGTGGGAAGTGACTCAGGAAAGTATACAACATTGACTTCTACCCTCTACATACATGTACATGTATAAAAGAACTTTACACACACAAACACACACACACACACAGACACACACCACACATACACACACACACACACAGCAAAACAAAGAGTTATATAAAACAGGAAAGAGTTTTTCATTACTGCTAATCAGTGGCATATAAATAGTATGAGGTTTTGGCTTTGTAAGCTGTAAATAATGTTTATATTGAACAAAATAGCTAGTTAAAGATTAAGAAATGTAACATTTAAAAATATTTTATACCACACTGAATTAATATAGAAATACAAATCATTAAAAAGAGAAATGGGGGCTGGAGACATGGCTTAGTGGTTAAGCGCTTGCCTGTGAAGCCTAAGGACCCCGGTTCGAGGCTCGGTTCCCCAGGTCCCACATGAGCCAGATGCACAAGGGGGCACACACGTCTGGATTTCGTTTGCAGAGGCTGGAAGCCCTGGCGCGCCCATTCTCTCTCTCTCCCTCTATCTTTCTCTCTGTGTCTGTCGCTCTCAAATAAATAAATAAATTAAAAAAAAAAAAAGCGAGAAATGGTTACGCCGTATCCAGTGCTCCCAGGAATGGGTGGTTCCATTCGAATGTGGCACTCCATCTAACCTCTACTGTTACATTTCTCTGAGATTGACATTTGAGCTACGCTTTGCAGGTGAGAAGAAACTAGACTGTGTCTATGGTGGGTCAACGCCTTCAAATTAGAACACTTAGTGCAAAGGCTCGAGTTGAGGAAAGTTTGCAATTAACCTCTGCAAGAGAGCAAGGAGCTTACTGTGATGGGTAGTGTGGTACCCCTCCTAGGTCCCACTTACGGGACGCCATGCAGTTACACTGCTCCCTGACCACTTGGAAGCACCGAAAGCAGTCATAGCCACCTCCTCTCCTCTCAAAAGGCAGCCCAGAGCTGGTGACTGACCTAGGGAATCATAGTCCTCTTGCCTGCAGGCAGGGAAATTCTGCTGGGTAGTGCTTCTGTTCTTTAGCTCCTTCCCATCCCTGCTCAAGAAAAAGCTGAATTAAAAAAAAATAGTTATTTATTTGAGAGAGAGAGAGAGAGAGAAAGAGGCAGACAGACAGAGAATTGGTGTGCCAGGGCCTCTTGCCACTGCAAACAAACTCCAGATACATGTGCCACATAGTGCATCTGGCGTATGTGGGTACTGGGGAATTAAACCTAGATTTTTAGGCTTTTCAGGCAAGTGCTTTAACCAGTAAACCATCTCCCCATCCCCAAAGCTGGGTTTTATCTGATACCCTATTCTTGTTTAGCCTCTTTTTTCTTTTTTAAACCTTGCTTCTCTCATTCCACAACCTATGAATTTCCTTAACAAGTTATATACATCCAGGTCCCTATCTCTGAATCTAGGGAAGCCAATGAGAAACTTGCATTGCGATGGGGAAAAGTCCCATAGTTTGTAAAACACACGGGGAACCATTGGTGCTGTTGGGTCTTTTTGGAGGTTTCTCAAAACAGGACATTAAATTCTCCTCAGTCCTGCATCACAAAAATTCTTTTAAACTTTGCCTAAAGTATTGAATTTTGAGACGTTAAAGAGCTTAGATAAGCAACCAAGGACATCAGCTCCTATTTTTGAAGTCACAACTTTAGTAATTTCATGGAAGATATCAAATCGTCTTTAGTGTCCTTTTCAGTAAAACGGTAATCTATGGGTTGATGGTGACCAGGTAAATATATAAATATATAAAATGTTGTAGTTACTTTGGAAGGAGTTTAGTTGCTCTTTGTAAACTTAAACTACATGAACTCATTTCATAAGCTACTAATTATAGGGTTTTTTTTTTTTCAAGAAAATGTCAGTATATGTCCACACAAATGCTCACTGTGGTCATATTCACAACAGCACATAAACAGTCACTGGAAATGTCCACCGACTATGTCATCGCCATGTAATGGGATATGATTCAGCAATGACAAAGAATTACGGTTACACACAAAAGCATTATGTATCACGGAAGAAGATGAATGTCAAAGACCATGTAATGTAATCTTCTACTGAAAGAAAATTTCCAGATCAGAGACTGACTAAGTCTGGTGGGGCAGCTGTGGAGTTGAACTACTAATGGGCATGAAGGAAACTTTGAGAATAAGGGATATATTCTAAGACTAAATTGTATAGATGGTGTACAATTGTGCAAATATATAGTCCCATTTAGACTGTGTATTTATAATAGCTGAATTTTATGGTAGCTATACCATGCTTCAATTAAACTGGGGAGGGAAAAAGAGGTGAAGGGAGAAGGAGAGAGAGAAGAAGAAGAGAATGAGACAGAGACAGAGAGACAGAAGCAGATATGTTCCCAAGTGTGCAATATGACACATCTCAAATCCCAGAAGCTGGGATGGTAAGGCAAGAAAAAGGACTGTGAATTCAGGGCCAGCCTGAAGTACATGGCAAGACCCTATCTCAAGAACGTGTGTGTGTGTGTTATAGCTGTATAAATCTATTCTTTTTTGAAAGTTGCACATCACTGTTTATTGCAATATTATTCATAACAGCTAAATTATAGAACCAGCCTAGATGTCCAACATTGGATAAAGAAATGGAAGAATGGATAAAGAAATGTGGTACTTATATCCAATGGAATGTTTTTTAGCCATAAAGAAGAATGAAATTATGTCATTGGAAGGAAAATGGATATAAGTGAAGATAATTATTTTGAGTGATTTAAGCCAGCTTCATAAAGACAAATATGTGTTTTCTTTCTCCTGTTGTCCCTAGATTTTATGTAGATACAGGAAGTCATGTATGTATTTATGGTATGAAATAGAAGTGAAACTGTCTAGGAGAACAAGGAGATTAATGGGAGGAAGGAGAAGGAAGGAGGATGAAGGTAGCAGACTATAGGGTTAGAAGATGATCAGGGCATGCACTTGCATGGAAATGTCCTTATGTAACGTAGAACTGTGCACAGTAAATGAACCCCATGTAAAAATATACACAATACACAGCAATTTCTTAAGAAATGAAGCGATAGTAAAAAAAAAAAAAAAAAAAAAAAAAAAAAGGGATAGATTCCTATCAGTGGTATCTCCTGGGAATGAATATATATATATATATATATATATATATATATATATATGTAGATATATAGAGAGACATGATGTGATGAGCATATAATGTTCAAGATAAGTTAGCTATTATCATTGTTTCTGTTGTAGCTGAGTCAATATTTTCCCCAGTTATTTTTACAAATGAAACATTTGTTTTTTTTTTTTTTTTTTTTTTTTAAATACTTGATCACAGGACACTTTGGGATCTGCCATATAAGACATTTGGTTTATTGACTTTTATTTTAACTCGATTTTGTTTTGCTTTTTTGTGACCTCATTAGAGTGAATTAGAGAAAAGGATTTTTGTTCTCCATGTAGACACAGGTTGCAAAACATGTTGATTTGCAGCAAGGACGTGGCATTCTGTAACAGGCGTTACCTTTTGATAAAATTCATATTACTCTTGAGAAATTGAATGCAGTATGTTGGATCAAATGTCTGCAAGAACCAATATACATTTTCCTTCTATCTTTTTGACATTGGACACATTGAAAATTCCACCTCAATGACCTTGTGGGTTTGAAAGGCAAATGCCTCTGCCCATGCGCTCTTTTTATGGCTTAGCCAGAAATTACTATTAGCCCTCCTCCACCTTATTTGGTCTGCTAAAATACATTAGGGTTTTGAGCATGTGTGGTATAGACCAATTTGAACCAATTTAAGCCATCAGAGCAAGCCTGAACCCAAACAGAAGTTCTTGTAGGAACAAATCTACGACTCTAATAGGTATATGTCAATGCATGCTGGGAAATCAGACTGCTTATCTCAAATGACCTGTTTAAAGGAAATTGAAGCTCTGAGATAGCTGTATGGTCTACAAGCTCAAAGCGGTGATCACCTTCAAATTTAAGCACTTGATTTAAGAGCACCAGTAATTTTAAATTGCTACATGCTGCAAAGTGTGACAGACAGTGAGCAGAGATGGCCAGTATTTTTTAAAACACTTCGTGCCGTGTAGTATATTTCTGTGCAAAGACTCAGCAACTTGGAGCAGATTTCTACATTAACACAGAAAGATGAAAAGCGACTCAGAAACAAACTTCACCTTGGTTTTCTCTCCCCTATTCCTTTCTTTCTCCCTCTCCCTAGCCAAAAGAATGAAGAAAGTCTAGTCCCTCATTTTCCTTTGTATTGAAAAGCCTCAGGGAATTTTTTTCTGGGAGCTAAGAATAAGTCTGTCTTTTTAAGGTTGAAGCCCCCAGGAAAAGCCACACTCTGCAGTACAATAGCTCTGTGCCCAGCATCAGCAGGAAGCCCCTGGAGTCAGAGGGAGGCTGGCAGCTTGCATTAATAGAGGCTCTGAAAATCCCCAGGTTTGAAGCACTAAGGGGAGATAACCAAAACCTAGCCTGGGAATAAAATCCAGAGGAGGTAATTTGGAAGACGCAGGAATGAGAGGCTGTGGCTGCCTTAGTCTGAGCATCTTTCCTCTCTTGCACTTAATTCCTAAATCAAGCAAGTTCTTTGATCAAATACTTGCTAAGACCCTGTCCCGCTCCACCACGTCCCACTAACCCCACGTCTGCTGGCCTTCCTCTCTGAGGATCTGCTCATTTGGCCTAATGGTTTTTCTGTTTGGTTTATTTATTCACTTATTTAAGAGGGAAAGGAGACGGATAGAGAGAGAGAGAGGGAGGATGAAGGGCGCGTCAGGGCCTCCAGCCACTGCCAAGGAACTTCAGACTCACATGCAGACTTGTATACCCGGTTTCCGTGCGTCCTGGGGAATTGAACCTCGGTCCTGATGTTTTGCAGGAAAGCAACTTAACTGCTAATCCATGTCTCCAGTTTTCCTTTCCATGAGACAGGTGTTTTTTTTTTTTTTTTTTTTTTTTTAAATATATATATCCCAGAACTTGCTGTGTAGCCAAGGATGACTTTGAACTTTGGACCACCCTTGGTTTAGGTAGTGCTAGGGACTGAACCCAGGGCTTTGAACTGGCCACATTCACAGCCCCAGCCTCTTGCTTCCTCTTGTTTTCCTTCTCTTCTCTCTCTCCCTCTCTCTCTCTGTGTGGTGGCATTTGCCTGTACGTATATGTGCATGTGTTACATGTGGAGGCCATGTGGTTGATGCTGCTCTCATCCTCAATCTGTACCTTAATATTGAGGTAGTCTCTTCCTGAACTTGGAGTTCAACGATACTGGAAGAAACTAGCTAGCCCGAAGTCTCAAGGGACCCTCCGTCTTTGCCTCTTCGGTGCTGAGATCGCAGGTGCATATCATCATGCTTGGCTGTCACATGGGTGCTGGGGAAGCAGACACAGATCCTGGTGTTTCAACAGCAAGAGTTTCACACACAGAGACAGCTCTCTAGCCCTCGCATCTCTTCTCCCCATGTGAATTTGCTCTGGGATTTTCTGTATATAGGAACTTAATGGATTCCCTCTCAATTTCCAACCCGTCTCTACAGTGTTCTTCTATTTCCTAACAGGGCCTGATATTTTTTTTTTTCTACAACTGGGTTTATAGACAACAGGCTCATTTAACATCTGTTTTTTAAAGGAGATTTTAAAAAAGTATTTATTTTTATTATTAGATATGGACATATTTTGTATGTAAACATCACATGTTGGTACCTTCGTTTCCCTCCTCTCTGCCCCTTTTCTGAAGCTGCCATCCTCATTGAGGATGCAGGTCCACCCATGGGGATTGTGGGTCATGCATTATGGGGCGTAGGGAGAGGCAATGTCTCTGTGGAAAATGTCCAAACTGTGGCTCTAACAATCTTTCCGCCCCCTCTTCTGCAAAATTGAGCCGTGCTGGGAGCATTTTAAGTCTACTTCAGTGATGGGCACTTAGGGGCCTCTAGATCTCTCATTTGTGAGTGTTGAGTGTCCTCAGTGTCTTTATCCATTGCTCTTGTGCTGGTATCACATTCCCTGAGAGAGCAGCCCTCTTGCTTGTCTCTCCAATTCCTCTGTGGTTTCAGCTGGGGCCGGGGTGGAGAGCGCTGGGTCATTTCTCTCCTCAGGTCCAGTTCTCATCTGGAAATAAAAGGAGCAGATTCTCCAATGGAGAGTGAAGTCAGTGCCGGTTACATGGGATAGCCATGAATAATTTAGAGAGAATTGAAAGTGTCTATACACTCTTATAGTCTAAGGTTAGTGGAAGATTGACAATGAAAAACAGAATTATTATCTGGATTTTATAAAACAAGTTTAGTTTAGCATACCTTTGCACAACGAAGTGTAACTTTCAGATGTTTGTAGCTTGCAGTGTGTGTATCCAAGTAACCCATCATTCTAGTCAGGATGTTCATCACCCCAAAGACCCCCTTTGTCTTCCTTTCTGATTATTTTTCCTGATGGACTCTGTCCCCAGTGATGCGTTCTCTGTCACCGTAGGCCTGTGGAGATGGTTTCTTCATCAATAGAAGTGTGAGGATGTTAATTCTCATTTCACAGGCTGTCTTGTGATTGAATAAGGACCACGCAAAGAGAGCGTGGGTTTCGGTGAAAGCAGAGGGGGCAGGAGGCACTCTGCTGGCCAGACTCTTGTTCTGTTGCAGTCAAGTAGCAAAAAACTAGGGGAGCCTGGCTGCTGTGGGAGGCGGGAATGTGGGTGCACCTTGTCCTCGGTTCTGGGGAAGGATCCAGTTTCACGTGCAAGTGGAACATCTCAGGGCCTCCATTTCCTGGGCGGGCCCTCGTTTTCTCATGGATGCAGGGTGACTTTTCAGTTGGAACCATTCTAAGGGAGTCACTGGGGTCAGTGTCTCCCAGATAACCTGCCATTCTCTTCTGCAGGCTCATTATTTCCACCTTCAGGCTATGAGGAGTTGGGAACACTAGAAGACAAGGCTGACTCAGTGTGTGTGTGTGTGTGTGTGTGTGTGTGTGTGTGTGTGTGTGTGGTCTTAACAGGGGGATGAATTATGAGAAAATCTGCTGTGGTGCTAAACCATGAAATGTCAGAGTTTAAATTCTGTACGTAAATGGTGTTGCCCTGAAACTCTGCTTTCCATCCACTTCTGTATCTGCCCAATGGCAGCAGAGCCACCACCACCACTCCTGACAGACCAAACTCAGCCTAGAGACACCCCCCCCCGCCCCACCCCACCCCACATGCACTGGAGCTCTAATTGTTCAGTAATTTAACCAGAAGAGTGGCATTCTGTTGACTAGGCGATTTACAAATTATGCTCAAGCAGGATTTTGCCAGCTGGATCCTTGGCCTCGTTCGGTCGGTAACACACTTGGCTGGATGCTGCAGGGACCACTAATCCATAAAGAGAGAGAGAGAGAGAACATGGACTGTTTTAAAAGGCAGAGCTTTCCCCGAAGCCAGCGAACAATCCCCAATCAAGATGCGAACAGTTGATGATGAGTGGAGACTCCTGGGCCATGTAAGTGCTCAGAGCACCTGGCACTTCCGCGAGCTCAGCTGAGAGGCCGCCGCGACTCCGCGGCCAGGGCACAGGCGAGTGTCCTGCATGTTGCCTCTCTGGTCCTTGAATAGCTAAAGGTACAGCTTTTCCTAACAAGGGGGCTCAAGTCTGTACCTTCTTGTCCTGTGTCCCAGGGGGATAGTACAATGCAGTAACTTGTCTTATAGGTGTCCTGTTTATTTTACTTTTTAGTATGCGTGTATGAACCTATGTGCATGTGGATGTGTATCATGTGTGTGTGTGTGTATGTGGCATGTGTGTGCTATGGTACACATGTGGCAATCTGAGGACAACCTAAGGGTGTTTGTCCTCCTCCCACTTGGCTTGAGACAAGGATTCCTTTCTTTTACTATTTATATATCTGTTTATTTACTTGAGAGATAGAGAGAGGACATGCCAGGGCCCCTGCTGCTGCAAACAAACTCCAGACACACACATCACTTTGTGCATTTCTCTTTATGCAGGCACTGGGGAGCTGAGCCCAGACCATTAGGTTTTGCAAGTGCCTTTAAGTGCTTAACCATCTCCCCAGACCCAAGTCTCTAGCTTCCTTTTTCTTTTTCCTTTTTTATTTTTTTTCATTTATTTTTATTGTTTTTTTTTTTTTTTTTTTTTTTTTTTTTTTACCATTTATGTACAGAATTTAAACTCTGACATTTCATGGTTTAACACGACAGAATTTTACACTAAATTCAAGTGACGACAGAGTTTGCAGCTTCTGGGCTGCTTGGTGGTTGTGGATCTTACAGTGTGGGCTGCTTTATCCCTTACCCTACAAATCCACATTGGCCTGGAGACACTGCCCCCACCACACCCCACACCCCTATGCCCCCACACACAATTGTTCAGTAATTTAAACAGAAGATTCTGTTGAGTACGGATGTCAGAACATGGTCATTTCCATAAACATTTTGATGGTTTATCTTGATTGTCAGCGGGATCAGTTTGAGAAACACACAAGGTACTGATAAAACATGCATGTGGGCGCTGTTTTGCAGACAGCTGGTCCAGCAGGCGAGGGGAAAACATTTGCCTTGAGCAAAGATGACGGAGGAGCAGATGAATGAAACAAGATGGAGGAGGAATGAAGTCAGCCGTCTTGCACACGCTCCAACGTGTGTGTCTCCTGCTCTTGTTGTGGCCTGTGGGCCATGGTTCTAACGGCATCCTGTTCACACCAGGCTCTTCAGGAAGCTTTCAGGCGTTGGCCTGGGACTGAGGCTACGTCTGTGGTTTCCCTTGCTCTGAGGCTGCCAGGTCCTCTGGCTCCCCAGCATGCAGCCACTGTCGGGCTGCCCACCATGTAATCATGCATGCCACTCAAACAGCTCCTTCTTATTACACACGCGCATTCGCTGCAGGTTCTGTTGTTCTAGAGAACCTTGCCTAACACACTCATCATATACGACCTATGGCTTGGCTCTTTTGGCAACCACCACGGTCTCCTCCATTCCTCTGCCTACACCAGATTTATGTCAGTGTGTGTGTGTGTGTGTGTGTGTGTGTGTGTGTGTGTGTGTGTGTTATGCACATGGATATTCAGATGCATTGTAACCATGGCAAGGAGGCGAAGGCCCAAGGAAGACATCGTGTCTTCCTCTATTGCTCCTTGGCTTCTTGTTCCCTTGAGATGGAGTCACTCATTGAACCTGGAGCTTCCTGTTTTTAGTTAAGGCTGGCTGACCAGGGAGCCCCAGTGATCTCTTTCTATCTGCCCCCTCAGCTCTGGGTGTAGAGGAATGTGTAGCCTTGCTCAGCTTTTTAGGTGGGTACTGGGGATCAAACTCGGGTCCTTTTGCTTGTGCAGCCAAGCGCTCTTACTCAGCCATTTCCCCAGCCCCTAGAATTGAGTTAAAAAATAAATCTATTTATTTGAGAGACAGGAAGAGAAAGAGAAAGACAGAGACAGAGACAGGGAGAGAGTGCACACCAGGGCCTCTAGCCACTTCAAACCAACTCCAGACACATGCACCACCTCATGTATCTGGTTTACATGGGTACTGGGGAATCAAACCTGGGTCCTTAGGCTTCTCAGGCAAGTGCCTTAACTGCTAAGCCATCTCTCCAGCCCTAGAATGGACTTTTATCATGTGCAAACCTGGGCTGTATGCTGCCAGACCTCCACATTTTGTTGTTTTGGATTATAATGTAAATTTCCCCAATATTTACATATAGGTTAATTTTAAAAAATATTGACAACTTCAATGGTTGTAAACAATTTCCTGTGGTAATTCCCTCACTTTCCCCACTTTCCTCTTTGAAACTCCACTGTCCATCATATCCCCTCCCCCTTTCAATCAGTCTCTCTTTTATTTTGATGTCATGATCTTTTCCTCCTCTTATGATGGTCTTGTGTAGGTAGTGTCAGGCACTGTGAGGTCATGGATATCCAGGCCATTTTGTGTCTGGGGGAGCACGTTGTAAGGAGTCCTACCCTTCCTTTGGATCTTACATTCTTTCCGGGTGAGCTTGTAGCCAAAGTATGTGGAGTCTTCAGCAATAGCATCTTACTATCTATTCCTAGTGGGAAACCAAGGGCCTTGGCAGTGGCCTGTAATATTTTGGTGGCATCAGGGACCTCCCTGGCCAATAACTCTCTGGAAGGTATCTCATCCCTTGGCACTGAAAATTTTCTAGTAGCAATCTATCTGTTATGAGTGTTCTATTGTCCAAAAAAGTGGGTTTCCATGTGATTTGTTTATATCCTCTTATATTTTGATTAGCCCTCCCTCCACCTTTCCTTTACTCAATCTCTTCCCCTGACCTCACTTAGGCTTTTTCACCCCCTTTAATCTGTTATTCTACTTACATATATACCAAGAATTTTAAAAAAGTTGCACATAAATAGTTTTGCATAAAAGACCCTTTATAGCAAATCGACAGTAAATCCTTGAATACATTACCAAAAGGGCAGCAAGCAACTGGAGAGGATTGAACTCAAGGAAATGCTTCACGGCTTCTCTTTATAGAATGTTTAGGGGTTCATGGGTGGGTTGCTAGAGAGTGGGCTGGGTGGTCCTTTGGTTAGATTGTCACATTTGTGTTAAATCTCGTTTTCTCTACTGTTCATGCCCCTTCCTGTGATGTATCTGGCTTTAATCATATGCACACTCAGTTACACACAGACCTAAGGTGGTAAGTAAGGGTTTCTTTGTAAAAGGTCACACAGAGGACACATGTGGCCTTACTGTACATGCACCCCAAATCAGTGCATGCCAGATGAACCCTTGCTAGTCTGATCCTAAATCCACCTAAGAACATATTTGAGTACTTATCGATACTGAATAATTGTCTTTAAAGGAAGGAGAAAACTAGTTTGTTGTGTGGAGTGGGGTATACGTGCAGCTGGATGTAAGTGGGGGTCCCGGATTCCCAGCAGGTTGCAAGGGGCATTATGTAAGAGAGGGTCTGCTTACTGCTCAAGCCAAGCAGTGTCCCCGGTGGCAGAACCATTCTCTGTGCTTGCGTGCCTCATGCCCACCCACTAACAGAGCCCAGAACTCTATGACTGAGTCTACGGGGAAGGGCCTGTTGAACATCTGTTTATTTTTTTCTCTCTCTCATAGTCTTGTAATTGATTATGAATGAAGGCAAACCCATGCGTGAAACTTGCCATATAAGTCCCACATAATGTTGATTATTAGGCACAGTTTTTGTTTAGAGTGAGAGAGAGAGAACCGGCACACCAGGGCCTCAGCGACTGCAATTGAACTCCAGATGCTTTCACCACCTGGAGGGCATGTGGGATGTTGCGCTTGCCTCACCTTTGTGTATCTGGCTTACGTGGGATCTGGAAAGTCAAACATGGGTCCTTAGGCTTCACAGGCAAGTGCCCTGACCACTAAGAAATCTGTCCAGCCCTGTGAGACGTCTTTTGTTCATGGGGGCAAGTGGCTATGTCTTTCTTGAGCTCTGTGCATGGATTTTTCCCCTTAGCATGTAACTGAGCCATGGTAAAAGTAACTGCTCATGGCTGTTCTGTGAGGAGACATGACTGGCTGCATCCTTGCATGTGCCTGTGAGGGAATGAGGGGGTGTAAGAGCCTTTTGCGATGACTATGCCGGTGGTTTGGCCATCATCTGCTGCCTCTTACACATTTACTAACAGAAGTCCTGCAGGGGTAGAAAAGCCAAGGGCTCGCCATGGCCACCTGTGCATGGGCAGGCCTATTCTAGTGTTAGTCACTAACTCAGCCACAGATTACAACAGAAATTAAGCCACAATATTGTATTTGAAGGCAGTAAGCAGAATAAGGCCACGATAGCCTGCGTTGATGAGAAATGAGTGATGGGTCTCCAATGTCAAACAGCCTGGGGTTCCTGAATTCAGGAGAGAGGTGTGCTGCTCTCCGCAGGAGGAAGGATTGGGGTGCTCTGTGGAGAAGAGCAGGTGGAGTGGCGTCACCGCTTGTGGATGGGGCTTAATTTTAATGTCCTTAATCAAAGAAGGAAATTGTATGCCATGAAGCCCTCAGGCCGGGAACCTTGCTTCAGTGATAGAGTGGTTGCAAGATAGCCTCTTGGGGGGAACCCCAACAATTTCAAATTAAGTTCAGCATCTAGTTTTGTGTTTCTACTTTTATAGCAATAGACTATAATGTATAATATGTGTACACTATATATAAAATATGTTATTTTTTATACATAATACATTTTACATTATGTATGCTTATATATAGTATATACTAGTATTTTTTCATGCTTATGATATAGGAATATGATATAAGGTATAAACATATATGACCCCAATAGACACATCTATGACCAATATTATATGGTTATATCATATATTTGAATTATAGGATTTTGTATATGTTAACTTTTAGCATTTATATTTGGATATGTGTTCAAAGTATAGTTTTTAAATTTTTTTTAATTTATTTATTTGAGAGCGACAGACACAGAGAGAAAGACAGATAGAGGGAGAGAGAGAGAATGGGCGCGCCAGGGCTTCCAGCCTCTGCAAACGAACTCCAGACGCGTGCGCCCCCTTGTGCATCTGGCTAACGTGGGACCTGGGGAACCGAGCCTCGAACCGGGGTCCTTAGGCTTCACAGGCAAGCGCTTAACCGCTAAGCCATCTCTCCAGCCCTCAAAGTATAATTTTTAAAGAATTTTAATTTTGTATGTACTTGAAATCCCAGAAGTTGTGGCACATGTGACTGACTTCTTGACCTCTAGGACTTATTAGAGAGTCCAGAGTTCCTATTGCTGTGTCCATCAGGAATATCCTCACCAAAGCCTTTTACTGGCCCTGTTTGATCTCAGCCTTTTGGTCTATCTGACTTCTCTGGCCAAGCACTATAAAGTTAAGTTATGTGTGATGGGCTGGAAATGGTGGTTTACACCTTAATCCCAGCACTTGGGACACTGAAGTAGGTGGTCACTGAGGTAGGAGGCCAGATTCGGCTACAGAGTGAGTTCCACATCAGCATTGTCTGAAGTGAGACCTTGCCTCAAAACAAAACAGAAATATGAATGAGTATAAAGCCTCGCCACGTTTGAAATCTGTTTCTTTACCAATTTTATTTTTGGACCTGGGTAATTTGAGAACACAAAATGCCATAAAAATCACTAGTGTGTTAGAACTGCCTTTTAGGGGCTAGAAATGGCTCAGTGGCTAAAGGTACTTTCTTATAAAGTCTGTCAATCCAGGTTCAATTCCCCAGTACCCATGTAAAGCCAGATGCACAAAATAGCACACCCATCTGGAGTTCATTTACAACAGCAAAGGCTCTAGCATGACCATTCCCTGTCTCTCCCTCTCTCTGTTTCTCGCATAAATAATATTTAAAAATTTTTTGTTTATTTTTATTTATTTAAGAGGGACAGAGAGAGAGAGAGAGAGAAAGAGGCAGATAGAGAGAGAATGGGCACGCCAGGGCCTCCAGCCACTGCAAACGAACTCCAGATGCGTGCGCCCCCTTGTGCATCTGGCTAACGTGGGTCCTGGGGAACGGAGCCTCGAACGGGGGTCCTGAGGCTTCACAGGCAAGTGCTTAACCGCTAAGCCATCTCTCCAGCCCATAAATAATATTTTAAAAATATTTTAGTTTGATTTATTTATTTGAAAGACAAAGGGAGGGGGGGCGGCAGAAGGCATGCCAGGGCCTCCAGCCACTGCAAACAAACTCCAGACACATGTGCCACCCCATGCATATGGCTTATACATGGGTACTGGGTCCTTAGGGGTCACTAAGCCATTTCTGCAGCCCAATATATTGTTTAATAAAAGAAAAAAAAATCTGCCTTCCAGCATGACAATTGTTTCATGTCCATTCATAGAAAAGCTGCCTTTTTGGTGAGTGGGTGGTATTTTAAATTCTCATCATTTATTTACTCCTATTTTAGCCATCATAAAAATGATGATCAATTATGCATGAAACTGAATATTGGAAGCCAGAGGGGAAGAACATGGGCACACCTCTCCTCTGCGCTCAGTCTGCTCAGATACCAAGCGTCTCAGTTCTGTGACTGTGTTTGTCTGAAAAACTGCATGCACCAATTGCATATGTCAGGTCACATGTAGATAGACAGTTATCATGGCCACATGCACCATTTTCCCAGACACTTACCTTTGGTTCCATAAACAACTATTTCTCAAAAGTCATGTCTTGCACTTCCCTACCCAGTGACCTCTGCTTAACCCAGTAGCTGGCAAGCTTTCTCTTGCAAAGTGGGAGTCTTGTTCTTCCCGAGGAAGATGCCATACAGTGTGGGGATGGATTTTCTGACATGTTGGCTTCATTTTTGTTTTGTGCTAGTTTGTTTTGGACTGACTAGAAAGAGGTGAAGTTGGACATTAAAAAAAAATATAGTTACTGGGCTGGAGAGATGGCTTAACAATTAAGATGCTTGCCTGCAAAGTCTAATGATGCAGGTTCAATTCCCCAGGACCCACGCAAGCCAGAATTACAAGGTGGTGCATGTGTCTGGAGTTAGTTTGCAGTGGCTAGAAGCCCTGGTGTGCCCACTCTCTCTATCTGGCTCTTTCTCTCCAATAAGTAAGTAAATAAATAAAATATTTAAAATATTACTTATTTATTGGCAAGGGGGAAGAGAGAGAGAGAATGAATGTATCAGGGCCACCTACCACAGCAAACAAACTCCAGACATGTGTCAGTTTGTGCATCTGGCTTTACATAGGTACTGGGGAATTGTAAGACTTTGTAAGCAAGTGTCTTTAACCACTGAGTCATCTCTCCAGTCTGAAAATGGAATTTGAGTGCGAGTCTTGGAATCATGGCATTATGTTGGACCCATACTTTCCATTTGACAATTGAAAAAAAAAAGTTTTGAGAAAAGCTCACATAAGGAAATGTAGAGGTTTCAAGTTGTCAAATGAAGTTTTCAACCACATTGTCCCCACAACCTGTCTGAAGAGTGTTTTAAGGAGGCTCTGTTGATGGCAGAATTAGTACCTTCCAAAGGCCTCCAGGATGCACAGCCCCTTCTCTTTATGACAGGACTCTCTTAATTGTCATTCCGGGGTGTTTAGAATGACGGGAGTTTTGTGTGGGATAAGGGTAGAGTTCGTCGTGGCTATTAAAAATTCTAATGACACAAGAACCAATTATTGTGGATTCGGATGGTGGTTCTTCATGTACTTAGGTGTGTGACGGCTGAGGTAAACATTTCAGCCCCAGACAGCTCCATTAATTAATCACCACTCAGGATTCGCCAGCGCGCCTAGCTGCTTCAAGAGCTGCATACTTACAAGAGATGCTCTTCAGGAAGGCAGGGACACTTAGCAACATCTTCTCCATGCGCTCGTCTGACATTTACTTATTCCGGTAAAGCTCTGACTTAGAAACACTTTCCTCCAAACCCCATTTCCCCTACATGGAAACATCCATATGGAAAAATCTAAAGCAACGTAAAAATTAAAATAAGTAGTGTGTCTGAAGAGGGCGGCCTTTCCACAATGTCTTGAATATTGTTCCATTTAAGTGTACATTGCCATCGGTCAGTCATCCTTTCATGTGTATGGTGTTTGCAAATGTTTCTTTTCTCTCTCTCTGTCTCTCTCACGCATACGCCTGATAGCTTGTTCTTTTAAACTTAGCTTTAATTTTGTTCCTCATTTCTTCATTGTTTTTTTTTTTTTTTGTTGTTGTTGTTCAAACTTTCAAATCAAATCATGGAGATGGCAATAAAAGTATTTTAAATAGAAGTCTATGTTTGGAAGAAATAATTTTGTCTGCAATGTATACATAAGTGTTTCAATAATATGCTCTTGCTTCTTTATTTTTCTTTTTTCTCTTCCTCTCTCCTTCACTTTCTTTGCCTCTCCTTTTTCTCCTCTCCCTTCTTCCCTTCTTTCTTCCTCATTCCTTCTTTCTCTCTCTTCTTTATTCTTTTTTCTTTCTCTCTCTCCCTTTCTTTTTCTTTCTTTCCTTTCCTTCCCTCTTTCTTTATTTCTTATTTCCTTATTTCTCTCTCCCTTCTCTCCTTTTCTTTTGCTTTTCTTTCTTCCTTTCCTCACTTCTCTCCCTGCCCCTCTTTCCTCTGTTTAATCTTTCTTCCTCTTTTCCCTTCCCTTCTTTCCTTCCTTCCTTTCTTCCTTTTTTGCTTCCTTCCGACAGGCTTTCACTGTACCACAGGTTGTTCCAAACTCACCATGTGGCCGGGCCAGGCTGGCCTTGAATTCATGGCCATCCACTTACTTCCTCCCTAATGTTAGGATTATAGGTTTAACTAAAGGTGGTTGCTTATTTATTTATTTTTATTTTATTTTATTGGTTTTTTTGAGGTAGAGTCTCACTGTGGTCCAGGCTGACCTGGAATTCACTCTGTAGTCTCAGGGTGGCCTCAAACTCACAGCAATCCTCCTACCTCTGCCTCCCGAATGCTGGGATTAAAGGCGTGCACCACCATGCCCGGCGCTTATTTATTTTTACATGAAGTTTTAAACTGCAGAGAGTTGTTATTTATTTTAAGAATTATAGGGGATAGAAAGATTGTTAAGCAGTTAGAGATGCTTGTTTACAAAGCTTGAAACTCAGGAATTGATTCTCCAGTTCCTACACAAACCCAGATGCACAAAGTGGCATATGTGTCTGGAGTTCCTTTGTAGTGGCTGTAGGCCATAGCGTCACCTCTCTTTCTCTCTCTCTTAAATAGATAAATAAAATATCTTACAAAAATAATGATATTCACCTATGTAAATATTTTCGAGAAAAGTCATGAAAGTATTTTGGCTGACATCCTGTTCAGTTAGCCCATGGCTAATGCCTGTCTGGGTTTATGCGAGTCACTGGGGGAATTGAACCAGGGATAGCAGGCTTTGCGAACAAGGGTCTTTAAAGACTGAGGCATCTCCTCAGCATTCGATTACCTTTTTGATGCAAGGAGAGATGGCAGGGAATGCCAAGATGGCAGGTGAGGGCTGTGCAGATGCCAATGGTGTGACTGGACATCTCTTATCTTATAGGGCAGATCCTCGCAAGGTGCTTCATGTCTCCGCGTTGTGTGTTTGAGAGCTACAGAGTGGAAGGGGGTATCTTTATGTTAATGGGAGGTTGATTCAATCACTGTTCGAATTCTGCAAAGGACACTGTTCTTTGAAGCTTAGACAAAAAACTTGAATTTGGAAAAGTGCTGTAGTTTCTGGGGTTGTCTCAGTGGGACCATCCATGGAAGTCTGACTGTCCTCAGGGCTCTGGTGGCATTGAGAAGAAGTGATGAGGGCTGGGGCCACCCAGCAAACTGGGCTTTGCTGAGTTCTATTAGCTGGTGGCAGGTCTTTCTACCTTTCTGTTGTTCCCCGAATGGGTCATTACTAAGAAAAATAAAATAGTCTATGAATAGTGACTCCTATTTAAACACAAGACTTGGCTTTACTTCAACAATCCCAGTTTATATTTGAGCAGAAATGGCTTCATCACTGTCGTGTAATTAGCTTAGAATAGGGAGAAAAGAAATGCTTCCTAGATTTAGTTGCCATGTACTTTACAGGGCAGGCAGTCCCTTGTGACTTCCAATACTTGTCTGCTGAGGTTGGGTCCCCTGTTGTAGACTCTGTCCACGTTGTATCAGGATTGGTCTGTGTGATGGCTAATCTCTGGTTGTCAACTTGACAGGATTTAGAATGATCATGGAAACTCCCCTAATGCGGAAAGCCAACATTTTGTTTGTTTAGAACACTGGCAATGCCTGACCCCACTATGTGTCTTTTAAAGTTTCCAAATATGCTTTGCCAAGAAATATTCAATCTGTGACCTCAGATAATGAAGACACTTTTGAGTTTTAATTTCTCAATTTTCTAGGAATATCATGCCATTTGCTGGAGCTAATGGCCCTTTCCATTACTTCCTACTATGATGGGTTTCATATTATGAGTTTCACTTTGCAGTCACTTCTGGGATGGGGCGGAGGGGTTTCTGGAGGACAGGACCTGGAGACAGGTAGCAAGCAGAGAATCAGACTTCGACAAACCAACCAACAACACAGCCCCAAATCCAGCGTTTCTGAAGTTTTCTACCTTTGTGAATATCATGTGTGTTAAAGTTAATGTATCATTTCAAGTGTTCACTGGCACTGGACATTCTAAGCCAGTTCTTTGAGGATTTAGGGCCAAAGTGTTCAGTTGAGCTGATACCCATTGCAATTTAAGAGTGCTATATTCATTTTTTAGATAGGTTTAAAGGCAAAGTAAATTTTTGATACATTAGCAGATATTCAATATATACATGAGTCGAGAGAGAGAGATAAATGATAGATGATAGGTAGATAAATAGATAGATAGATGATAGATAAGTGTTTTGAGTGTCTTTTTTTTTTTAATATTTGAAGAGTCTCACTCTAGTCCAGGCTGATCTAGGACTCATGCCAAGGTCCAGCTTGCCCTCTAGGTCATGACACTCCTATTCTGTCAGCCTCCCTCCTGAATGCTATGATTGTAAACATGAGCCACCACACCCAACTTTGTAAAAATGTTCTCTGGATGAATAATATGGGATATTGGGTTGAACAAACTGAATCAGGGATGAGTCGTCTTGGAAGAAATTCTTGGTGCCTTTTATATGTGTACATGCCCAGTGATTCTCTGGAGAAAGGTTAGAGTAGTGTGTTCTGGGTGGACCTACCTGCTTTCCCAGTACTGCGACCTTTTAGGTCGAGAGAAAGACAGAATTACCTGTAGACCAAATCTGACCCATGACTGGTTTTCCAAACAAGATTTATTAGAGTGCAGTCATACCCACTTGTTTAATTAAGCATGGTGAAGCAACATTTGAAGGCTAGTGAGGGAGATTGTGTGGTCAACAAAGTCTAAAACAATTACTTTGTAGGTCTCATAATATTTTTTATTTACTTGAGAAAGATAGAGAGAGAGAGAGAGAGAAAGAGGGAGGGAGAGAGAGAGAGAGAGAGAGAGAGAGAGAGAGAGAGAGAGAGAGAGAGAATGGGCATGCCAGGTTGTTCAGCCACTGCAAATGAATTCTAGAAGTGTGTTCCCCTTGTCCGCATGTGCAGCATTGCATGCTTGCATCACTGTGTATCTGACTTACGTGGGATCTGGAGATTCAAACATAAGTTATTAGGCTTCACTGGCAAGCACCTTAAACACTAAGCCATTTCTCCAGCCCATATATATATTTTTTTTAACCCCTAGGCTTGAGCATTAGGAAGATGTAGCGTTTCTCATTTTTCATTCTGTGGGTCATTTCTGGAGCACAGAGTTATCAGAGGACCCCCAAGCCAGCTTAAGCGTCTCTTATGGGACTGTGTGTCTCTCACCATAAGTCCCTTCCGTGTCCTGTGTGTGCAGTGTGGAATGAGGACTGATGCTTCGCTGAGACTCAGAATGAGTGGCAGATTGAGCCCAGCAGCTGAGGCGAGTAAATGCACGTCTGTGAGATGCAGCCCGGTCAGGCTGAGTTAGAGAGAAAGCTGTGTGACAAGAGAAAGCTTATCATTTATTTACCAGGCATCCTATTTGCTGTTTCTAGTTGGATTGCAGGAAGGAGCTGGAGGTGACCTGGTGCTCATGTCTTCCGGGACTTAACGGTTCTCTGTCTCCTTGAAGCGAGTGACTACTAAGACATATTAAATAACAATGTGAAAATCCAAGGACTTAATTTTTTAAGAAAAAGGACCCAAAGGCAGAAAAAAACAATCCTAAAATTCTTGTCTTCCTATGATCCAGACGAATCATGTTTTCTTCCCCCCTCAGGTACAATTCCCAAGGTACTGTTCTCTTTCTACAGAGGTTTACTTGTGTCATGGTAAGAAGTGATTGGTTTCACAGCTACTTGAGGCTACTTTAAATATCAAGTACTTTATATAACAAATTCCTCCTACATTTGGCTGCACATGACATTGATTATCTTACCCAGTTTCTGAGGATGGGAAATACGCAAGCAGGTAGGATTGGGTAGATCGGGATAGGGTCTCTACTAAAGTTGCTGACAAGTCAATAGTCTATAGGACACAGTCTTGACTTGGCTGAAGAATCCTGTTGATAACCTTTCCTTTTTTTTTCTTTTTTTCGAGAGAGGGTCTCACTCTAGCCCAGACTGACCTGGATTTCACTATGGAGTCTCAGGGTGGCCTCAAACTCTTGGCGATCCTCCTACCTCTGCCTCCCAAGTGCTGGGATTAAAGGCGTGAGCCAGAACGTCCAGCTTCTTGATCACCTTTCAAATGTACTTCCATAGCTGTTTGAGGCTCATGATGTAAGTTTTTCCAGAGTGTGTGTGTGGTAGCTTGAATGCCATAGTCTCATAGGGTTGTGATCAAGCCTCATATTTCATCCCCAGCTGGTGGAGCCTTTGGGGGTAGGAGTCTTGCTAAAAGAAGTGTCTCAGTAGGAGCTGGCTTTGGGCATGTTGCAGTCAGGCTCACATTGCTGGTAGAAATCGCCAGCCAAGAGCAGCTTGTGGGAAAATAAAAGAGGTTTATTTAGGCTTACAGGCTCAAGGGGAATCTCCCCAATGGCAGAGGAAAACAGTGGCATGAGCAGAGGGTGGAAATCACCCCCTGGCCACCCCCAGGTAGACAATAGGAACAGGACAGTGTGCCAAACACTGGCTAGGGGACACTGGCTATAATACCCATAAGCTCACCCCCCAACAATACAACGCCTCCAAGAGGTGTTAATTCCCAAAACTTCATCAGCTGGCAACCTCGCATTCAGAACATCCAGGTTTATGGGGACACCTGAGTCAAACCACCACAGGGTGTTATAGCCCGGCCCCACTTGCCACACTCAGTTCTTGCTCTCTCCCTCCTCCCTGTTGACGGAAGATGCGATGCCCACATGTCGGCTTCTGCCATGATTTCCCTCACCGTCATGAGTCTTCCCCTTGAGTTGTAAGCTAGAAATACACGGTTTCCTTCCACTAGCTGCTTCTGGTTAAGGGTTTTGTCCTGGCACTGAGAAGATAACTGCCACAGCATGGTTGTCTTTTCTATGTCATTTCTACTGCGTTCTCTTGGCCAGACTTGGTGCAGTGGTGTGACTGCAAGAAACCAAGGGTTATTGGAGGCTATCTTGGAAATGGGTTGCTGCGTTCTGTAATTGGAAACAGTATCTGTTGGCGAAGAGTCTTTTTATGCCCTCACGACATCTCTCTGATCTAGGAAATCCAGAGACAAAGCCTGGGCACTGAACTTAATTAACTTCAACACCACATCTAATACCATGGCTTCCCCCATAGAACATATTTCTGTAATTGATATGATCAATACGGTATTTCACCTCCACAAGTTGAAAACTTGTCCTGATGTACATATTACCATTTGTCTGGACACGTATAGTCATATACCCATGCATTGTTTTAAAGTCTCTGAATTGTGCCCATATGTATGTTGCCTTATTAGTTACTTTGCTTGTTTCCTTAAGGAAGGAAATATTTATTTCAGCTTACAGTTCTGGGTGTTACACTTCATCATGGTGGGGAAGGCGTGGCAGCAGCAGCCAGTGGTTGCATTGAATCCACACCCAGGAAGAGGCAGAATTAACAGGAAGCCAGGCGAAGCTATTGAACTTCGAGGCTCATTCCCTCGTGACCTATTTCCTTCATCAGGCTTCACCTTCTACAAGTTTCACCACCTTTCCAAATAGCACTGGCCACCTGGCCACCACGTGTTCAAACACATGAGTCTACAGGAAGCATTTAACATTTAAAGCACAACATCTGTATATGCAGTGGCCTTGAGCATCTGATTTCTACCTCCTTACCTGCACATTTAAAATGGCTTAGTAAAAGCCATTTGGCCACAGTCTTTTCAGAATCTTTCAGTCTTAATGTTTCCATTCACATTTGCCCCCTAATGCTTACTAACACTTCTATTATAGCAGTTTTATACTCTTCCATGTGATAGGCTTCGTTGGTGTTACCTCCTTCATTGGGCTGTAAAGTCTCTGAAGGTAAGAATTGAGTTATTCATTCATCCATCTATCTTATATACGGAGGCAATTCTATGTACATGGCTGTAAAAGTGATGGTTAAACGAAGAAAGGCACTAACAACAACAAGACACCTGTTCTGTTATATACAGTCGAGTGTAAAGGATGTACAGCATAGAATAGATACGTGGACAAGATAATTTCAGACAGATATAGGGGCCCTGGAGCAACAAAGGGGAAAACTGATGGGGTAAGCTTGCCTGTGCTTTCGGAGGGGAAGGATCTGGGAGAAGTAAAAGTTCTTGGAGGACAATTTCATCCATCTTTTGTAATTTCTGTTGTTAACAGTGTGCCTTGTACATGTTGGATTCGCAGCAGAATGCTCGTAAAGTTGGAGTGAGTCCTGGTGGTAGGGAGGGCTGGGGCGACGGCACGCTGGTTGAAGGCACTTGATTGCAAAGGCTATTAGGCTGAGTTCAGTTCTCCAGTGACCTATGTAAAATCCAGATGCAAAAAAAAAGGACGCATGTTTCCCATTTTACTACCACATGTTCTCTTAATAGTAGAATTGAGTGGCTATGCTGGTGGGATAGATTAAAGGTGCCGTGATCTGAAGAGGTACGGGTTTTCCAGTGACCTCCCCGTATATGAATTGGCTAAGCAGAAAAATGCATAGCACATATGTCCCATGTTCAATTGTAGTGACAAGAGACCTTCTTGTGCCATTACACATACGCACAAATTAGTAATTATTCAAAATATGTAAAGGGAAAGCAGAGACCAAAGAACTGAAGAGGGAAATCCCCAGGAATGCCGCTTTGATTCAATATATTATAACTCCTAGAGGAAAATGGGACTTTAATTAAATTTATTTATTTGAGAAAGAGGAAAGAGAGGGAGGTAGAGAGAAAGAGAGAGAGAAAGGACATAATACCAGGGACTCTTGCCACTGCAAATGAACACCAGGTGGGCACATCACTTGGTGCACCTGGCTTTACACGCGTAAACGAGGCCCATCAGTCTCGGCAAGAAAAGTCTCTTTAACCACCGAGTCATCTCCCGAGCCCGCACACGCTTCATGTAAGCCAAGGACGAAGGCTTGCTTAAGTCTCCTTGAGCAGGACTCACTGACTCATCCCCCTCAGTGGAAAACAAATACAAGCCAAATACAAGGCTCATTCAGTAGAGTTACTTCTCCTGCTCACTTGTATTTAAAGTTTTGCCTATTATGTTTTCCTGGTTATAAGGCTAGCTTATTTCTATTCCAGTTTTGCATTTTGTAACGGGGTAGCGGCACAATGAGCAACTCGTCCAGTTTCGGATTCTGGAAGTTCAGAAGGAAGAGTGTGGGGTGCAGGTTTGGCAGGGGCTCCGAGGCAAGCGAGGAAGTGACCAAAAGGCCGGAAGTTAGAACCACAGTGGAAGGTTAAGCAAAATGAGTTGATTTACTTGAGGGTTAAAAAAAATTCCAAAGGATGTTTGGTATTAAGAAGACATGGGGAATATGTGAACTGCTGGTTATATACTTTAGTGACCCGAGGTTTAATTGAAATTAGAAAGATTTCCATCAGCTTGTATGTAACATTCCTTTCCCATCATTTGGAATCTCCATAGCATGAAGAATTTCTTAGAACTCCTTCACTGAGGGAATGAGATCCAGACTTCTTGGTTGCTATCATTGGGCTCAATAATTTCTTATTAAAATGAAGGCAATTAGTCCATGTGGGTATTTAGAAGGGGATGGAAAGAGTGGAGGACGTTCATTATGTATCCAGTAGACACCAACAGTGTAGCAACAAAAGAGAATTTTTGTTACAGGGTACCGCCACGGTCATGAGGAGATCGTGCTTTGTTCTCAACAACAATACTAATAGGGAAGATTCCTGAACCTCACCCTTCCTCCACACTGTTATTTTCTTTATGACTTTTCCCTCCGTAGTTTGCCTGATATTATGAGTGCTTTGCTGTGAGTCATTTGTAGCTTTGGATATAGGCATTTGCAACCGGACTCAACTAAGACTTTCATTTCTAGCTCTGGAAGACAGGCCTTTGAGTCAGCTCTGAGCTCTCCATACCTTGGGCTTTTGAAAATGTCACTGCTGTCTAGATCATTTGCTTTTTTGGTCTTATTGCTTGCATGATTCACTTCTTTGGGGTTTGGACACATGTTTTTCTAGCTGAAATGAAAATTCCAAATGGAATGCCTACCATCCAGAGTTCAGTCTTCCTGGACCTTGCATGCTGGCTCCTGGATCCCAGTCGTCCTTGACTGTGCGTAGACTTTAAATGCAGATGTCTGATTGGCAGCTTCTAACGCAGTTTATTTGGTTTTCATTTTCCCTTTCTTCGAATAGGCTCAAGACTGTAATGCAGTCATATTGGAAAATATTCCAGTTACTAAAGAGCTTAGATGTTCACACATCCCTTATCTGATGGCTTGAGGTAATTACGGCTGAATAGCTGGCTAGGCAGGCACAGGGCCGCTGTAGGAGCGGCCTGGCTGCCTGGTTGGCATGTAGTCTTCCAGAACCTCTAGCTTCACTCTCCACTGACTTCACGCTCAGCTCTGCATTCCGTAACTACTACATTATCCTCTGTTTAAGAGACCCTGGGTTGAACAGTGGCTCTAACGCTGCAGCTTTTGTCACAGTGACCTCCTCCCTTAAGCCTTTCTCTATAACATAAGTGACTTGGATATCAAAGTCCCGCTGGCCTGGGGACAGAGAGAAACTTCAAAGTGGGATAAATATTTCACTCTCACCATTTATTTGACTTCTAGCTTCTATTAGCTTTTGTCAATCATTTCTTTCATTTTTTTTTATAATTTAGCACATGCGTGTGTGTGTGTGTGTGTGTGTGTGTGTGTGTGTGTGTAGACCATATACAGTGTGGTGTGTGTGATGTGATATGATGTGTGGGGTATATGCACATGTGTGTGCACATGCCTGTGCGCCTGCATTCAGAGGCCAGAGAATAATATTGGGTATTCTCTTCCTTTATATGTCTGTTTCCTTGAAATGGAGTCTCTCAACTCAAGATTTGCCACTTTTAAAGTCTGCCCCCACTCTCTTGTCTCCACTCCCCATAGGGTGGGAGTTACAGCCATGTGTGGCCATGTTCAGCTTTTACACGGTTAATGGGGAGTTAAATATGGGTAGTGCCAGACTGCTTGATGCCCCCACATTTGGGCAGCAAGAGCTCTTACCTGTGGAGCAATCTCCCTAGCCTCTTTTTAGTTCTTCTGTTAGACCATGTGCCCACTGCCAACATCATCAGATTCACGTTGGTACCTGCCATTGTCCTTACTCCTTTCCGTTGACATTTTTTTCACGAAGCCATGTTAAGGAGCTCCTCATGCTAATTTGTTAAGGTCTGGGACAGTGATACTATATTTTCTCAGACATTTCTGAAGCCAGTAGGACTCTTTGATCCTACTGATTTTTTTTTTTTTTTGAGGGGGATAGAGGTACTTACTCCAAAGAAGGTAACTTTTCTCACCACTGTCCCCAGTGGAAGCTGATTCCTGTTCATACTGATGAAAAGTCAGCAGGATTGTATTTCCTGGAGCTGTTAATTAGTTTCCTTTTTGCTAGAGCACAGTCATATCTGGTATTATAAATACGTAAGTGCAGATATGACCCTGTCTCACAGCATAATGTTGTAAATGCATGGCCTTTGAGAGGGCTGCGTGTAGCAGGACAATATAAGACCGTGACGAGAGCTCCTCAAGGCACGCATGTTCATGTGTAGGTAGGGACTGGTGCCCGTGTGTGCCCATGCATGTGGAGGCCAGTGGACAATCTTGGATGCTGTTCCTTAGACAACATCTACCCTGTTTTTGGGGGCAGGGTCTCTTGCTAGGCTGGAACTTGACAAGTAGGTTAGACTATCTGGACAGTGAACTCCAATGATCCTAATGCCCTTACGTGCTCAGCACTGGGATTACAAGCATCTGGCACAGTACCTTTTTTTTTTTTTTTTTAACATGGCTTCAAGGATCAAATTTAGATCCTCTTTGCACTTCAACCAACTCAGCTTTCTCCCCAGCCCTGTGATAAGTGCCTTGACACATGGTAAGAGCAGATGTGTTGGAAACGGCTCAGAAGAGCCAGTCTTGGTAGTCAGGGCTTTTCGATGGAGACAAGAAGTTTCTAAATGAAGGCCTTTACTTGGTCATTGGATTGGGCCTGGGCTTCAATGTTCAGTCTTTATCAATAGATGAAAAATCATGTTGTTTTTCTTCCAACTGACTTCCAATCGTTTCTAGAAATAGTTTTCTCAGGTGTGAAGGTTTATTTTATTTACATACACACACACATGTATACACCACTGACACACCACACATACATGACCACACGTATTACACATACACATGCCAAACAAAAAAAACACCTCAAGAAAACCCAGTCAGATTTTGTGATTTAAAATTGATGTTTAAGTTTAGCCACATCCATCAGAGACACTTCAGTACACAATTCTGAACGTGGTCACATCTTCACTTGTATAATTCATGTTGAACAGTTATTTTGTTCAATTCTTGCCTTTTATATTTATCTTACCTACCAAAAAGGACAGGAATGTCTGAATCTCTGAATCACAATAGACTGTAATGACCATTGTAAAGTCAACTATAGGGCTGGAGAGATGGCTTAGCAGTTAATGAGCTTACCTGCAAAGCCTAAGGACCCAGGTTTGATTCCACAGTACCCACGCAAGCCAGCTGCACATGGTGGTGCATGTGTCTGGAGTTCATATGCAGTGTCTGGAGGCCCTGGTGTACCCACATTCTCTCCCTCTCTCAAATAAATAAATAAAGATAAAGTAGTCATTTATACTTGCCTCCATTCTTGTGTCTATTACCGTTTCTAGAAAGTTAAGCATCCAAGCAAAGTATCACGACACTTCTTTTTTTTTTTTTGGTTTTTCAAGGTAGGGTCTCACTCGGGTCCAGGCTGACCTGGAATTAACTCCTGTAGTCTCAAGGTGGCCTTGAACTCACGGTGATCCTCCTACCTCTGCCTCCCTAGTGCTGGGACACTTCTTAAGAGTGGACGTGTGTGCATTTCATACTGAGTAATTACGGCTTTGGCATTCCAGTCCACAAGTGCCAATCTTCTGCCTTTGCAAGGTTCCTTAACAACTTGGGCTGCATTTTATAGGCCAAGCACCTTGCTATTTATTTTTTGAAAAAAAAAAAGTTTGGAATATCAGCATGTATATCTTGACTTTTCCACAATTTTATTTTATTAAAAATATGAAACTTGGGCTGGAGAGATGGCTCAGTGTTTAAGCGCTTGCCTGTGAAGCCTAAGGACCCTGGTTCAAGGCTCCATTCCCCAGGACCCACGTTAGCCAGATGCACAAGGGGGCACATACATCTGGAGTTCGTTTGCAGTAGCTGGAGGCCCTGGTGCACTCATTCTCTCTCTATCTGTCTCTTTCCCTCTCTGCCTGTCGCTCTCAAATAAATAAAAATAAACAAAAAATTTTTAAAAAAATGAAACTTGAAGCTGGGAAGATGGTTCAGTGGTTAGAAGCACTTGCATGCAAAGCCTGCTGGCCTGGGTTTGATTCCCAGGTATACATGTACAGCTGGATGCACAAAGTGGTCCAGGTGTATGAAGTTTGTTTGCAGTGGAAGGAGACCCTGGTGGATGATGCGCTTGTTTTCTCTCGCTCTCTTTCTTGCAAATAATAATAAAAAATTTTTAAAAGAATAAAAATTTTGTTTTTTTTTTATTATAAAGATTCAATTTATTCTTTTGATTTCCAAAACTCATATTGCAGTATTATACACTGATGAGTAAAAGTCTCAGAGATGATGTGTCGAGAGATGAGATGGATGCTGCCTTCCAACGTGTTGTGATTTAGAGACACGAGATGTTTCCACTGGGGTCCAGCTGGGAAACCTGCTGACAGACCCTTCTAAACAGGCGGGGTGGCTAAAACCTGCTAGAACATTTACACTAGATACTACTGAGAATTAGTCACACTTTCTAGCTAACTGAACTCAAAAAAGAAGTTTCTTTGATATTTTTCAAAAGATAATATTTAAGCAAATCTCCTTTTTCCTTGGAGATGCCCATGTTGCCATTATAATCAGCAATCATCTATTGACTACGGAAGTATAGAATCATTAAATTGCATTGACTGGGAAGTTAGAAGCATTAACATGGGGCCATTTGATTTAACTAGACTCCTGCAATTAGGTAAAGGAGTACCAGATAAGGTCATGATTATTCACAAGTAAAGGCTGGCACGCTGGAAGCTCATTCTCACAGCTTCTCATTGAGCAAATGTGGTTAGGCTGCTGATAATCACTCAGAACTATCGTCTTTCTTGTTCTTTCATCGAGTGGAAAAACCAAGACTACTTCCTCCTCCTCCTATGCTCCAGAGTCCAATTCCATTGACCTCGGTGGGACACAAATGGCTGGGAGACCAGAGATCTGCGCCTAGCCCCACCTCCTCAGAAGAGAGATTCTAGAGAGAACACCAAGAGAGCAGGCAGAGCCGGGCATTCAGCCGGCTCACCACGTTCCCCGTTTCAGAATCAGAAGAGCTGCCAGAGTCCGCAAAGGCCGACCCAGAACTGCACAGGGACCCTGAAAGGCAGAGGGAAAGCTGTGATGGCGAATGCCGACGCTGGCCATGTTGTGCTGGGTCTACTGTTCTCCCAAACACACGGATCGCTTTCACATCTTCACGTCGCCCTGAAATGCCCGCGGATGTGAGATGAATTAAATCCTTGCAATCTGCCTTCTCATTTGAAGGAGATTCCGAGAGAATCACCTCACGCTGTAAGTGACAGGGGAGTGATGATGGTCAATTACTGAAGAGACGCTCAGGCTAAAACAGCAGCCTGAAGTTTTCCTGGAGTTGTGCAGCAAGAGCAAGTCTCTTTGGTTTGCTCTGACTTTATTCTCACGGTTATGAAATCACTGCCTCACTCTACGTACCATTTCTACTTTTAGAGAGGAAGAAATTCAATGGGAAAGACCAAGCTTTCATTCATTCCCTTTTGATCCACAAAACCAGTCATTCCCTAGAATTCCTTGTCCGAAGAATTACATCTGATTGCCCAGAGCACTATCGTGTGTCCCAGAAGTGAAAGGACTGAAAATAAGAAGGATGCTGCTCTCCTAGCCTCTGTGACAGAAGCAGGCAGAAGACAAGGGAATTGAGAAGGGGTTCCGTTGATCCTAGCCACATTTCCAAGCTCAGGATGATGGTGGCCATAATGTGGTCAGGTCTCTCCTCAGAAGGATCTCTTCCTAACAAGAATGACTTTCATGCAACCTCTTTGGTTAACCTGGCTATTCATACCTTAGTCTTGTTTCAGAAAATAATCTCCTAATAATGTGGTTTCTTTTCTACTTTTGAATTCATACCTTATATGTGCATAAGATTTTTGCCATAGTAAGTACTTCATGCTTTGAAATTTTTATTTATTATCTACTTGAAAAGAGAGAGAGAGAGAGAGGGAGAGAGAATGGGTACACTAGGGCAACTTACCACTTCAAATGAACTCCAGACACATGTGACACTTTTGTGCATCTGGAATTATATAGGTACTGAGGAATAGAACCCCAGGCTGTTAGGCAAGTGCATTTAACCACTGAGCCATCCCTCCAACCCACCTTTTGCTTTTTGTCATAATTGGTCCTCATAAAAATTTAGAATGTAGGGCTGAAGACATGGCATAGCGGTTAAGGTGCTTGCTGGAAAAACTAAAGGACCCAGGATCAATTCCTTAGGACCACATAAACCAGATGCACCAGGTGGCTCATGCATCTGGAATTCATTTTCAGTAGCTGGAAGCCCTGGCGTGCCCATTCTCTTTCTTGCTCTCTCTCTCTCTCTCTCTCTCTCTCTCTCTCTCTCTGTGTGTGTGTGTGTGTGTGTGTGTGTGTGTGTCTTTGTCTCTCAAATAAATGAATTAGTTAAAAATTAAAAAATAGAGTGTAAAACATAGACTCATGGAAGAGAGAGGTGAAGGTGAGGAAACCACGTTCCAATAGCTAAGGAGGTATTTTTCTCTCTTGTATTCCCATTGTCACACCTGGGTTAGTTTTTGTAACGTTATAGTTACTGAAGAACTCTACTTAGAGAAATAGATTGTGCATTGTTTTTAGGTGACAGCATGAAATCTTTCTATTTTTTCCCCCTTTCTCAGAGAACTTCAGCCATCAAGTCTTCAGTAGCTCCTTCCTACAGCAGATGGTCCAGCTCGCAGCCGCACCAGGTAACATTCTCCTTTTAAGAACCTCTGCATACCTGTAGAGAGTTGAAACTTGCAATCCCAGTGTATGAGCTACGGAGCTCGTGTCTATTTTTACTTTACACATGGGTTCCTCTGGATAACACAGCCATGTGGCTCATTGCTGGTGACTTTTCACCAGGTCAGCTGGATTCAGGGCTTGTGGGAGAGAAGATGACAGGAAGGTAAGGGACATGAAAAATACTGGAAGGTCTACGTCTGAATCCCTTTCCCTTGAACAGCATTGATAAAGTCACTCTATCAATTCCTAGAGGAGAAAATTATCCTGTTTCTTCTCAACAGCCTATCATTCATTTTATTGTCTACATGTCCACATGTCATTATAGTCACATGTATGATATACCCTGTTTGCTTATAGCATTATGCATCCATCTATTTAGAAAGGTTTTAATATACAGAGCTATTTGTGTGTCTAGCTATTCAGGGCACTTAACTTCTTGTATGCATGTAGTGTACAGTATGTAAGTGATATATGCATATGTGTGTATGTAGATGAATATGCACAGATATACATGCATGTGGAGACCAGAGAAAGTGAGCAGGTGTTCACATTGATCATGCTAACACTTATTTCCTCGAGACAGAGTCTGTCATGGAACCTGGAGCCCTGTCACACTGGCTGGCCAGTGATCCTCCTGTCTCTGTCTGCTTCGGCGCTGGGGTTGCAAGTGTGTGTGGCTATGTCTGCATTTTTGTGTGATTACCAGGGATCAAATTCAGGACCTCTTGCTTGTGCAGCAAGCTGAGCCGTCTCCCCAGCCTTGGTTAATTTTTTCTTCAGGTCAATAAGGTAAGGAGTAAACATTATTGCCTCTTGAAGACAAGCTAAGATAGCAGCCATGTGATGCCTTTGTGTACAAATAAGACAAGATCTTTTCTGTTAAGGGTAGTTTTTCTATGTGACACACAGGGGCTGTGCCAGATTTGGTGTGATCAAGTTTTCTGCTTTTTAAAGTAGCACATGGGGCTGGAGAGATGACTTAGTGGTTAAGGCACTTGCCTGCACAGCCTAAGGACCTGTATTTGACTCTCCAGATCCCACATAAGCTGGACTCACAAAAGTCAGGCAAGTACAAGCTTGCACATGCTCACTAGGTGGCACAGGTTTCTGGAGTTCGATTTCAGTGGCTGAGGTCCTGGCATGCCAAGATGTTGGGAGCTATGAACCAAACCTTGGCCATGTTAACAGAAACTGCCATATAGCAAGTTAAGTTTTTACTTCCTCACCTAATATTCAACTACCAGAAACAAAGGGATCGTACACCTGGCTAAACACTCCCCCATCCTGCCGGTAGCTGATGAAGAAACAAAGGCATTGCGGTTTAACCAGTAACTTGTAATCTTTGCCCTAACTATGTCCCCTTCCCCCTACAACTCCTTGCCCTGACCACGTCCCCTTCCCCCTACAACCCTATATAAACCTACATGTAAGAAGAAACTCTCGAGGCCGTGACAAACACCTAGCATGGTCTCCTTGAGTCTGTTTGCCTTTCACCCAGGTTAGATTCTCCTCAAGTCCTTGTTCAACTCCCCGCTGGCCTGGGCACCAATTCTCTCTCTCTCTTTCTTTCTCTCTCTTAAAGTATCAATAAAATAAAATAAAATAACAATTTTTAAAAGTAGCACATGATAATACTGACTTTGGACTTGCTGCTATCTTCATATCACCCATTGATGATGAGATGGGGAAGAAATGAACTTGGGTCTGTGTTATTGCTTAGAATTCTCTTAGGCTTTTTGGATCACTTCAGTTTCTATAGTGATGGTAAGCGAGACTGGTTATACATGTCTGTGCTCAGATTTCCTTCTCCCCTTTTTGTTGGATTTCTCTGAAATTTAGTATTCTGTGCTAACATATTCCCCATTTGCATAATATAAGAACTTTTTGTATAGTCGCGTTTATCTCTTTTCTCCAATTACAAATTTGCTTTTCAGGATAGAGACACTCTACTCACTCTAGCCCAGGCTGACCTGAAATTCACTATGTAATCTCAGGCTGGCATCAGACTCACAGTGATCCTCCTATGTTAGTCTCCTGAGTGCTGGGATTAAAAGCATGCATCAGGCCTGGAGAGATGGCTTAGTGGTTAAGCGCTTGCCTGTGAAGCCTAAGGACCCTGGTTCGAGGCTCGATTCCCCAGGACCCACATCAGCCAGATGCACAAGAGGCCACGCATCTGGAGTTCTTTTGCAGTAGCTGGAGGCCCTGGTGCATCCATTCTCTCTCGCTCTCCCTCTCTCTATCAGCCTCATTCTCTCTCTGTCCCTCTCAAATAAATAAATAAAAAAGAAAAAAATATTTAAAAAGCATGCACCACCATGGTCAACTTACATACATGTGTGTGTGTGTGTGTGCGTGTGTGTAATGGATGAGAAGGGGATGTCTTTCATTCTGCAATATTTTATCATAGTGTCTGATACTTTTACGTGAAAAGCAATGTTGAAGTGATAATTCTGCTGCCAGTAGCATCAGCTCTGCGAGGGTGCTGTGTCTGCCAGAGCCACTGTAAGGATATGTTGCTTCATGAATGTGAGCTGAGAACGGGAGTGACAGGCACGAAGGACAGTGGTACTGAAGGGCAAAGGCCACTGTGACTATTCAGGTCTCAGTTACTTCCTTTCTAATGCCTATAGCTTGACGGTTCACAATGGGTTATCTTATTTTGGTGTGTGCGTGTGTGCGTGTGCGTGTGCGTGTGTGTGTGTGTGTGTGTGTGTGTGTGTAGGATGGATATGAGATATGTGTATGTACAATGTATGTGTGGTCAGATGTGTGCTCACCATGCACATGTATACAGAGGCCCGAGATGAATGGCCGGTGTCCTCTACTGGCTCTCATCCCTGTTGTCCCTTCCAATGGAGTTTCTCACCAAGCCCAGGGCTGCTACATTGGGTTACACTGGCACCAGTGAGCCCCAGTGATTCCCCTGTCTCTACCCTGCACAGGAGTGGAGTTACAGGCAGGTGGAGCTTTTGACATCAGCACTATGGATAGCATGAGACCACCTCAGGGCTCGTGGTTGCGTGGCAGGCCCTCTTACCCTCTAGCCCTGAGCGTCTCCCCAGCCCCACCTTGGACTAGACTGAAGAGCCCCAGGATTCCTTGTCACGCTTTCTAGGCTCAGCGTTGAACAAGTCATGAGTCGCGTCTCTGCGCTCATCCTGAAAGCCCTTGAGATTTCCAAGCATCATTTTTACACTCTAAGGAAAGCAGGTTATGGGAATCTCGTTGGTCTAGGATTCTTCTTTCCTCAGAATTCAGTCATTTTTCCAAGTTAGCAAGAGCCTGTTAAGATATCTGGGAGATAATCTAACGGTATTATTCTGTGAAACCGTGCTGCTCATGGAAAAATGTGCATGGGGTACAATAAATGAAAAGAAAACAGGGCAGTATTTGAAACAATCTCGAATTCTAAGAATGCACCCTTTAAGTTCTCTGGTATTCGAATGAAATTGTGTGTGAAATCATGGAATTAACACGTGCTTATTCTACAGTACCCCACACAAAGCAAAATATTGATCATCTTATAAATATTTTCAGGAGTAGACAAGCTACCAGCATGGTTTTCATCTTTACTTCTCTGCATCTGGGCAGAAGTGCTCACTTTTGGGGAGATTGTCAACCTTGCTAGTGCCTTTCTGCTTGAAGGCCATGATTGGGTATTGTTTCCAAAATGGTACCCTGGTGTTAATGGAAAAACACAGCTGAAAACACAAAAGGAATAAAAAATAATTTATTCTGGAGCCAAATACACGTGACCATGGTCCAAGAATACAGATCTAAGTTACCCAAAATTCCACTGTGGTAACAGCTTTGTAGAGTTTTGTTTTTAATATTTCATTTATTTATTTATTTGACAGAGAAAGAGGCAAAGAAAAAGAGAGAGGGAGAGAGAGGGAGAGAGGGAGGGAGAGAGAGAGTGAGACAGAGACAGAGAATGGGCATGCCAGGGCCTCCAGTCACTGCAAATGAATTCCGGATGCGTGCACCACTTTGTGCATCTGGCTTATGGGGGGGGGTGGTCCTAGGAAATCACACCTGGGTCCTTAGGCTTTGCAGGTGAGTGCCTTAAAGGCTTTGCCATCTCTCTAGCCCACTGTGAAGGTTTGTCTAGTAACAGAACAAAGAAAGAGAATCAAAATGGTTAGAACGCATTAATGAGTACGTAAGTTAGGAATGTTACAGAAGTGAGGGAAGTATCTACTAGGAGCCTCAGACACCCCTGATGACATTGTCAACTGTGGGGTTGGTGGAAGCTAAAGGTCTGTTCATACATTCAAAAGACACTCAACCATTGCCACAGGCCGTTAGGTCACACCAGAAACAGGCAGGGAGTGGCTGCCTAAGGAGTTAAAATGGTCCAAGATAAATTGGCTCTGGGCCTGAAACCTTCCAACTGCTTACATTCACTGAAGTTCTGATCTGCCTTCAATGCTGATCAAACATAGATGGGGCTTCTTTCCAGGAACATTGGCTCATAGTTTTCTTTTTCAAATTTTTATTTATTTATTTATTTATTTATTTATTTATTTATTTATTTATTTATGAGAGAGAGAGAGAGAAAGAGAGAAATATATATATAGAGAGAATGAGCCCTCCAGGGCCTCCAGCCACTGCAAATGAACTCCAGATGCATGTGCCATCAAGTGCATCTGGATTATGTGTGTTCTGGAGAATCAAACCTGGGTCCTTAGGCTTTGTAGGCAAGTACCTTAACCACTAAGCCATCTTTCCAGCCCTAGTTAAAATTTTTCATCCTTTATTTTCTGCTCTGGGCAGTATGTCTCTGTCATCTGAGCTTCCAGGGGAACGTCAACCCTATGAAGCAGCCCCCCTTTCTTGCCCTCCGGGTACCTTTCATTTAGTCCACTCAGCACCAAGGGTGAAGAAACCACCAGCCCTCACCCTTCCTTGAGCACTGTTTAATGCTCTCAGCACTCCAGGAATTAACAGCTTATATTAAATGCCTTCCATTTTACTATCTGTTTTTTGTGTTTTTTTTTTTTGTTTTTTGGTTTTGTGTGTGTGTGTGTGTGTGTGTGTGTGTGTGTGTGTGTGTGTGTGAAAGTTGATCTGTTTTCTTAGTGACACACCTTTGGATTTTTTTGAGGGCATCCTTTTTCATTTTAGAAACAGTATTCACAGATTCACTAGCCTTATAGCTGCTGAAAACTCAGGTTTTTTCTCTAAGCAGTTGGTTGATGGTAATCCTTTCAACACCACCCCCAATCCCAAGAAGAATAATTATTCCCTTTCTTTGTTACACATATGCTAATCCTTCCCTTTTAAATGTGTGTTTGTCTTTTGTGTTTGCAACATAATAGGCTTATCAGCTTTAGTCTCTGAAATAATGCCTACACAACTTCCCAGCCTGAGGCTGAAGTGGGGCTGCCAACTTCTTCACCCAGGATTCCTGCTTCTATGTCTTCCTCAAGATTTTGGCATCAGCAGAACATTTTCTTTTTGAATTAAGTCATGGGTTTATAATCACTAGAATCCTATTTGCTTCTAAAATTTGAAAACCTCAGATAGACACAAACACCTATATAGGAAATCGTCATACAGTCTTATGTTTTCTTATTTTTAGAAATCCACTCATAGGACAGAAACAAGCATATTTCTTCATAATCTCTACCCCCAGAGCTAGCCTGGATGGTATGGCGACTATGGTGGTCTCTGCTAGTGTCTTTTACATGCAGGATCTCATTTAATCCTCTCAATGTCTCTATGATAAAAAATGGACAAGGTGGAGTTGAGGGGATGGCTTAGTGGAAAAAAAAATACTGGCGCCCTCCAAGGCTCAGGGTCCATTGGGGAAGAGTTGATGGAAGGAACGTGAGGGCCAAAGGAAGGGTAGGACTGCTTATAATACAATCTTCCTGACAAATAATGACCTTGACATTCAAGACCTCACAGTACCTGAAACTCCTTACATAAGGCCTTCATGATAGGAGGAAAGGATGATGACATCGAAATAAAAGAGAAACTAATTGAAAGAGGGAGAGGGGTTCATGAAGGGTGGTTTTGAAAGGGGAGCGTGGGAATGCAGAGAGGGACGTATTATGCTTGTATTGTCTTTATTTATGGAAGCTGTAAAAAAATGGTCAATAAAAAGTGCTTGTTGGGCTGGAGAGATGGCTTAGCGGTTAAGCGCTCGCCTGTGAAGCCGAAGGGCCCTGGTTTGAGGCTCGGTTCCCCAGGTCCCACGTTAGCCAGATGCACAAGGGGGCGCACGCGTCTGGAGTTCGTTTGCAGAGGCTGGAAGCCCTGGCGCGCCCATTCTCTCTCTCTCCCTCTATCTGTCTTTCTCTCTGTGTCTGTCGCTCTCAAATAAATAAATAAATAAATTAATTAATTAAAAAATTTTTTAAAAAGTGCTTGTTGCACAACAAGTGTGAGTAACGTGAGTTTGTATCTCCAGAGCCCAAGTAAAAGGCGAGACACTGTATTGAGCATAGGTAGTACCAACCTGCCTGTGGCTAGAATGAAGGTGCAGGCTGCGGACTACACCGAGAGCTCATGGGCCAGCCAGGCTGGTGAATGAAAGAAAGGACAATGAGAGAGCCTGCTGCAAACGAATTGGAAGGCAAGGACTAACGCACCAAAGTTGTCCTCCAACCTCTGCAGGCATAATGTGGTTTTTACATGCCCACACTCACACAACACCTGCACACACATGTAGTGCGAAAAAATCCTACTTTATTGATGACCAATAATCTAAACATTTATGCAATGGCATAGGATCTGGATGAAATCCAACGCCCTGGTCTCTTAAGTAATACTTTCAGAGTAATTTTAAATCACTGAAAACAATTGTACCCAGCAGTTATTATGAAATGACCAGAAAATGGCTGCTTTTTAGTCTTTACATCTAATTGCACTGTGATATATTTGCAGCCAGGTGTGTGGTGGTGCGTGCCTTTAATTCCAGCCTTTGGGAGGCAGAGGTAGGAGGATTGCTGTGAGTTTGAGGCCACCCTGAGACTACATAGTGAATTCTAGGTCAGTCTAAGCTAGAGTGAGACCCTACCTCAAAAAACCAAAAAAGGAAAAAAAATCGCAAGGAAAGAGAGGGAGAGGGAAGAAATTATGGGTGCTCCAGGACCTTCTGCAACTGCAAACAAAATACACGCATGCACCACTTTGTGCCTCGGGCTTTACATGGGTACTGGGGAATCAAACCCAGGCTATAAGGCTTTGCAAGCAAATATTTTAACCACCAAGTCACCTCCCCAGGCCCTGAAATTATTAGTGTATGCTGAATTTTCTTTGTTTAACAAGCACTTCTACCCATTTGTATAAAGATGAATCTCACTGCAAATAGACAGCTTTCAAAATAAAGACTAACATATTTTATTAGTAAGTTTTCTTTGAAATGTACTATTTTGTGCCTCATTCAGAATGATTTGAAGACATATTTGTCAAAAATGGCTTTTCTTCCATGGCTTTGTGATTTGTGAAGCACACACAATAAAGCTTCATATGCTTGTGAATATCTGTGCAAAATAAAACCATCATGAATAAAAGAAACAGACAGGTGAGCATGGTCACCTGAGACAGGGGATGCTCAGATTTTAAACCCACAGTGATCAATTTCAATTGTGGCAGGTTTTCTAGGCGCATTTTGAACTTCTTCGAAAAGTTTCTCACTTTCCATCATATCTTTCTTCTCAGATTCAGAGCATTTTTATCACGAATAGTAAATAGCTCATCATCTTTTGCTTTAGAAATGAAAAGCTTTTTTCTTCTGAATAATGGGCACCAATCCAAGCATTGCGTTTCTGAAGTCCTCTGGAAAGATTTGGTCAATAGCCATTGATTGATTGACTGATGAATCAGTAACTCCTTAGTGAAGTGTGTGATCCTAGCTGAACTCAGGAGGTGAAAACTTGAAATGTCAGTCCTTAAAATTGGAAAAAAAATGTGAAGGTTTTACACAAAAAAATATAAGATATTCAGGTAACAATGGACCAAGAGAATTCAACCAGCTAGTCCAGTTATTTTTCGGTGTAACCAGAGTTTGAAAAGAAAGAGCTCTGATTCCAACAGCCCTGACAGATTACTATCCATTATGTATCTCAATAGTCTTATTAAAGAGATGAGGAGTGGTTAAGCAAAACAAAACAGAGAAGAGGGTTAATCAACACACTGGAAAGCCACCTTCAGGGTGCTGTCGTGTGCTGTAGATTTCGATACAGACCTGGGGCAGGGAGAGAGAAGTATGCATACTGGACAGTCTGGTGAAGGTATGTATGTTCAGTCTTCTTAAATTGCAAATAGTTCAATAACGTCATATACAAATAAAGAAGGTAGATTTTATTCTGAATTCTTAACCAGAAAAAACACACACATACCTAGGAATTCACATTTGTTTCCAGGACCTTTATAAATGGCTTGAGTTCATGGGTTTGACCATTTCTATCCATAGCATTTGTTTCCTGAGGACAGAACAGCAGGCACTATAATTTATATTCCTTCTTTTACATGCACTATCTCATTTAATCCTCTCACTCTCTTTATGACATTGTGAAGTAGAGATCACATCTCCACCAAACCTAGGACATGTTGATGATCTTGGCCTTCTAGATTTTGGAATGGCAAGAAAATTGTGTGTGTGTGTGTGTGTGTGTGTGTGTGTGTAGATGAGCCAGTCTCAAGTGTTATTATAGTGCACTAAGTGTACTATGATATGCTTTCACAGAATGCACTAAAATAGAAATGAGGACTGAGAAAGTGGCATCACCCATGCTCCTCTGAATAACCCTCACTCCTCCTCAGGAAGGCACCCCTAGTGAACTCAGTGGGACAGGCGTTCAAAGATACGAAAGTCAGAGGGGTCTAGTTGTGAAGAAGGGGTTCAGTGGCAGTGGGAGGGCGATATGAACAAAACACATTGTATAGATGTGTGAAACTGCAGAACTAATGATAAAGAAATGGTTCATTACACACACTTCCTTCTAATGCCTGTCAGCCTGGGTTGGCCTGGGTTTGATTTCCCACAAAGCCAGTTATACAATGTCATGCATATAGTTTGTTCACAACAGCAAGATGTCCTGACATGCCCAAGTTCTCTCTCAACCATAAATGAATGAATGAATGAATGAATGAACAAATAAATAATAAATAAAGGAAGGGAAGAGAAGAAAAAAAAAAGACAAAAGGGGAAAAGAAATAAGGCCCTCCTATAACAAATTCTTGAAACCAATGGAAGCAATATTAGAACTGGGTCGTAAGTAGATACTAATATAGGCTGGCAAAGTCCCTAGTATTTTTTACAGCAGCATGAGCACACTCAGACCTTTGCTTCATCCCTGACTGTAGTAAGTGACAACCGGATGACAGAGAGGGCAAGGGACATATGAGTAAGAGGATGTTGTTGCTGTGTGGGATTTGGCATGGCTAGATGACTCTATCATAGTTGAGGGACTGAGGTTTGTTCAGTATGGAGTGATTTTTGGAAATAAGGGAGATTCAATGATTGGATATCTTAGCAATTGTATCCAGAGGCAGAAGGGACAGAACAAGGCTGATGGCCAAACAGTGGAGAAGTAGCATCCCCAGAATTCTCTGGGCAAGGGGAACATTTAATCATTCTGTGATTTGGATAGTGGACTAACTTCTGTGGGTAGACATAATTATGATCTTATTTTTGCCTTGTTCAGTTAGGGTCATGAAGTGGCATTATGAGATCTGATGTTGATGTCTTGGAACTGATTTTGTTAATGAGGAAACACCCAGGGTTTATACTGTAGACAGTGATTTTGCACACATGTACTTGCATGAACACACACACATGCACATACAGGCACAGTTATAATACATATTACATCAAATAAAAGGCCTGTGCTGTCCTGACAGTTGAACTCATGTTTGAGAATTTGACTAGAATTTCAACATGTCAATGTTCATTCCTACAGCTGACCTCAAGCCAATGTCCGAATATTACAGGGATCAGGAGAAATCTGAAACACGGATTCACATCTATTTGTGGTCCACCTTGTCCCATTCATAGGCTTTTTTTTTTTTTTTTCAGAAGCATAAACTTACAGAAATGCCAATTTGCTATAAAATCAAGCTTGGTAAAATTAGGACATGAGTTTAAAAATGTATTATTTTTGGAAATAGTCTTGGAAATGGATCTAACTATCATACTTGCTTCCCCAGATGGTAGCCATGCATGCTAGAAGTCACCCTCTCTCTACCTTCTTCTCACTGGAGCTCAGCTTGCCTGGGAACTCACTTTGGGCCAAACTGACATGGCAAGCCTAGATGCTAAATGGCCTTGCATTATTACAATGCTCACTTGTAGAGAAGTGATTTCTGTGGCATGGAAATGCCCATCTATCTTGAGATCAGCTGTGTACAAGTCCCAGATAATGCTGTGGCCAGGTCAGGTGGAACAAGAAATATGGTCAGTCAGAACCCCTGTTTTTAAACCATTGGAGCAGATGTGTGAGGACTTCTCCAAATGCTTCCAGAACCAGATACCATCTAACCAAAAATCCCATAAAAGATCCTGAGTGAAATCAAGCCACTGAGCCCAGCTGAGAGATTGTTATGCAGAAATAGTCAACAGAAACAATGACTCATCTTCAAACCGACATGCCTGTTATCCACACGAACAACTAAGTAAGTGTTAGCAATCAAAGGTAAGCTATGCTAGTTTGAATGAGTCATTAATATTTATTTGCATTAATCATGACTCTTATATGAAAATGAAGGCTTTTCAGTGTTTGGAAAAGTTAGACAGAAATCTCACCCTACAATCAACTTTTCACTATTTGATGGCTAAACAAATATTTTCAGACCCATCAATGCCATTTTAAATCATATTTACTGTTCACTCAGATTCCAGAATACAGGAGACTAGAAATCAGGTTTTTATTGCTCAAAAGACAGGGTAACATGAAGACAGTAATACACATCAAATATTTTCTGTAGTCCCCTTCGGTTGCTGCAGTAGATGAGATTGTCAGCAAATTTTGGCCAGGGAAATGTTAGAAGTAACCCGTCACTTGATTGATGGCAATAGGAACCCTAGTTATCATTCTCCAGTTTTAATTACTGAACACAGGGCTGAAACAAACCAGGTATTCCAGATGGTGCAGTTGCCGGATTGTGAGATCTCCACTAACCTGTATCCTGAGGTGGGAGAGGAGAGCAGAGCCTTCATTGGTCCCCAAGGAACAGCTACATGAGCTGGAAACAAACGTCTACTGTTTGTAAATCATTGAGGTTTTTATCTGTAGCCAAACTTCTTGTGGCCAGTACAGGAGTCTTCATTCCCCCATAAGACCCAGTGAGTCTCCTCCAAGCCAGAGACTTAGATCCGCAGTAAAGCACTTGCTTAGCTCACATGAGGCTCGAGGTTCTATCCGCAGTACTGCGAAACAAAAACAGACAACTTGAACTCAGGATTCCTGGTCTAATTTCCCAATATATGCTACCCTCAAGTCTCCCAACCTAAAGCTTCAGCAGTCCACTGCCTTCTTTACTTGAGATCAGCTGTATTTACTTGGGTAATTAGAGAACATTTGTGTATCAGTTACTCATTACTGGGACAAAATATCCAGTCAAATGCTCCTTAGTGAAGGAGAAAGTTTGAACTGGGCTCACTGCTCCAGAGCAAGGGGCCTATCATGGTGGGGAAGAGATGATATGCCTCAGCAGGAAGGACGAGACCTTCTCAAAAGTTAGGAAGCAGGGTGAGAGGACAGGAAGTGGGTTAGAATGGGTGAAAACAAACAAAGAAACAAGCAAACAAATAGCTCAAGGACCACCCTCAGTCACTCACTTCCTTAAGGAAGGCTCCACCTCCTCAAGGATCCACAAACTTTCCCCAAAACCCATCTGGTGAGGATCAAAGTATTCAAACATATGATGTAATAAGGTCATTTTACTTCAAACAACTACAAGGCAGAATTCAAATCATCATCAAATCGTTTGCCTTTTTTTGAAATTTTATTTTTGTTTATTTATTTGAGAGTGACAGAGAGAGGGGGAGAGAGAGAGAGAGAGAGAGAGAGAGAGAGAGAGAGAGAGAGAGAGAGAGAGAGAGGGAGAGAGGGAGAGCACGGGTGCCTCAGTGCCTCCAGCCACTGCACACGAACTCCAGATGCATGCGCCCTCTTGTGCATCTGGCTAATGCGGGTCCTGGGGAATTGAGCCTCGAACCGGGGGCCTTAGGCTTCACAGGCAAGTGCTTAACAGCTAAGCCATCTCTCCAGCCCACCTTTTTGTTTTTAATAGTAATTTTTGTAACAAGGCAACAAGATAGTTTATCAGGAAGTTTAAAGGAGCTATGAGTAACAATATGATGAGTATTTATATTACTAAAACATGTTTTTCTTCTTTCCACAGTGCTTGTTATAATATTCCAAGCTTGTATAGAGCAAGTAGTATATTGTACTCTAGACTTCTCTCAAGCCTGCTGCAATAATGATTGATATATGGGCAGCTTTCAAACATTTTTTGAGTACTTACTATTTTTTTAATTCTCCCTGGAGTTGGCTAGTGAACCCAGTGTCTTGTCCCTACAAGGTAAGCACTCTATCACTGAGCTAAATTATCAGTCCTATCTTTAAAAAAAATATTTTTATTTATTTTATAATAATTTGAGAGAGAGAGAGAGGAAGAGAATGGGCACACCAGGGCTTCTAGCCACTGCAAATAAACTCAGATGCATGCACCACCATGAGTACCTGGCTTATGTGGGTACTAGAAAATCTAACCTGGGTCCTTAGGCTTTGAAGGTAAGCGTCTTGTCCACTGAGCAATCTCTCCAGCCCCCTCTGTCCTGCCACCCCTTTTTAACTATGTACTCTGGGCTGATCTTAAACTGAAGAGCCTCCTGCCTCTGCCTCTGCCTCCCAAGTGCTGGGACTATAGGCATGTACAACCATCATACGTGACCTTCATTCTGCTCTGGTCGTACTTCCTGAAGTCCACGTCATCCTCTTCCTCCGGTGTCTGCAGGAGGCTCTAAGGTTTCTATGAGCACAGGTGTTTTGTGATCATGACTCTGTTGTCTCTATTTATTTCCACCTTGCTTCTTTCTGGCTGCTAGAACGACTGTTTATCAGGTAATCAGTCATTCACCCAGGGCTGAGCAGGAGAGTCTAAAATACACACTGCATTACTGGAGTCAATGTCAATGACTCTGCTACTCTCTCTCAGCAGTGTCCTGACAGATGGCAAATTCTTTGGGCATCCTGGTTATTATGGACGTGTTGCTGGTACCCTTCCTAGTGGATTCTGCGTTTGCTTCTTTCCCTCCCCACCCCGGTGCAGGATTCCGTCTTGTCCTCCCAACATTAACCAGTCTCACGTAGCCGTAGCCCGTGAAGCCTTTGCCCAACATTGATCTTTGAATGTTTGTCATAATTTTAGTCACTGAAATCCTTGGGCGTCTCAAGGGTCTGCTTGGCGTCAGGTACATCCTTTGTGAGGCCCTGTGCACAATGTTAAAGATGGAATTGAGAATTTCGAGGTGAAAACAGCCAGGCCTTGGATGGAAAGGGAAGCTCTTCTTGGCAGGGTGCTCTGTGACTACGGAGTTACTTTCTCATTGCTGTGGACACATGCTAGAGAAGAAAAGTGCTTATCATTGGCTTATAGGTTCACATTGAAGCTTTTTGGCTGGGAAGATGTAACAGCAAGATGAGGCAGCGCTCATCACATTGTATTTGCTCAGGAAGCAGAGGACAGATAGTGCTGCCAGGCTATGAAAGCTCACCGTTCTTCCCAGACCCCAGTGACTGACACCCTTCAGCAAGGCCCCCACCTCCTAAAGGTTCTGAAACGGTGGCACTGCCAGCTGGCAGCAGAGTGGTTAAACACATAAGTTTATGAGGGACATTCCACATTCAAGATTCAGGAGTCTTTTTTTTTTGGGGGGGGGTGTCGGGTAGAGTCTCACTGTGACCCAGGCTGACCTGGAATTCACTATGGAGTCTCAGGTGGCCTTGAACTCATGGCGATCCTCAGTCTCAAGCATATTTAGTTCCTTGATAAGGATGGAACTTTAAAAATAGATCTTTTATTTTTTTTACATGGGTGTGGGTAGTATGTAGGGGCATGTTTAAATTGTGTTCTGTATGGGGAGGAAAATAGTAAATTATTAGAGTTATGGGTTTATCAGTATGGATTTGGGAAAGGTTAAGAATTACCACTGCCCTTTAGGCCAAGAACTTGAACTCTGAAGGTTCTCAGCGTTTGATTCATATCTCTTCTGTTTGATCTGGATTAGGCACACAATAGAACATCTTTATATTTGGTCCTCATTTACATAGCAAAATCTCTACTAGTTTAGTTTGTAATGGGCTATCTGAACATTATTGCAAAGAATGAAAAACATGAATTTTTTTTCAAATGCAATGATATTTTATGAATACTAAATTTAATTATTGATGAAGTAATTCCCTTTAAGTTTTATTGACTTTTATGATCTACACATTGGAGATTCTGTTATTTAATTTTACTTTCATGTTTTGAGGCCAATAAATTTGCTTTTTCAGCTCTTAGGTGTTCTGTAAGCAAAAGCCCTGCTCACTATGACTAGAACTCTTAATGCATAACATGACCCTGCCACTAAGCTGTGTGTGTATGATTGTAGCTGGATGCCAACAAATTCAGTTGAAAATTAAATATTTTAGTAATCAAATAAAATCTAGGCATTTGGTTATATTTTATGTATTATGGTCTACATTTTAATGCGAGCCTATAGTCCCATTAACTAGATATACTTTAAAGTTCAGAATTTTTAGATTGTTAAAAATTTAAAATAGCACATATCCCATTTATTTTGGAACACTCTTAAAAGGGCTCTGACCAGCTTCATTAACTGAACACATTAGTACTTCTCCAGTGAAAGTTATGAATATTCATCAAATGGGACTAAATAAATAAAAAGCTCCCACATCAATTTAGATCAGATTTTAATTCCAAATCTGTTCATGTCAGAAGTTTTATGGCCAAAATGACTGAGGCAAAAGTTTGAAGTTTTCACAGGATTTAAAAAACATTGTGCTAATACTTACTTGGCAGGGGAGATACCACAATCACGAAGGTGGTTTTCTCAGGGTGAGGCTTAGCCATTGCACTCCGGATGTGCTGACCCCTGCGATTTCCCGAATGCGGGAAAGTCGACTGCATAATTTGTGGTAGTGGGGGACTGTTCGCTCTCTCTCCTTGGGGGAAAAAAACATTGTGCTAGAGAAGTGGCTTAGTGGTTAAGGCACTTGCCTAAAAAACTAAAGGACCCAAGTTTGAATCCCTGGGACCCACATAAAGCCAGATGCACAAGGTGGATATATGCGTCTGGAGTTTGTTTAGAGCAACTACAGATGCTGGCTTGCTCATTCTCTCTCTCTCTCTCTCTCCATATATGTATATATATATATTCTTTATCTCTCTCTCTCTTCCAAATAAATAAAAAATTATTTTTAAAACACTTTTTCATTTGTCTTACAGAGACTTAGGTGTCCTTCATTCTGATTCATTCCGGCACTTTCTAAACAATCAGTTTGTTGATTCCCATCCCTCTGCTATCCCTAACCCCTTTACATTTGCCCTCTGCCTGGTATCCTCCCCTTCTGCTCACCTGTCACTTGTGTCCCTTTGCCCGTCCCCCACGCCTCCTCCAGCTCATGTTTTCATATCTACTCTTGGTTTCTGTTCTGTCTTTATAGATTTTATGCACATTTGTTCCCCAGTGTACACCTACTCATAGGTATTACAGGCTAAGGCCGGTGTATCAGAGGGAACATGCACTTTGGGTCTTTCTGAGCCTGGATCACTTCACTTTATACAATTCTTTTCAGGTCCATCCATTTTTCTTGCAAATTTCATAACTTCATTTTTTTAAATACTGCTGAATAGAATTCCATTGTGTATGTGTACCACATTTTCATTATCCATTCATCTATCGATGGGTAACTAGGTCGATTCTAATTCTTAGCTATGGTAAATAGAGCCTTAACCAGCCAGCATGTCCAAGTACCTTGGTAATAGAATGCAGAGTCCTCAGGACCCAGGAATGGTATAGCTGGCTTGTATCAGAGCTCTATTTCTTGTTCGCTTGGGATGCCACCATACTGATTTCCACAGTGGCTGTGCTCTTTGTTTGCACTCTCACCAGCGATGAAAAAGAAAAGGGTCCTCTTCCCCCGATGTATTCGGCAGCAGTTGTTGTCAATTTCCTTGACCCATTCTGACTTGGGTGAGGCGATATCTCACATTGGTTTGCTTTTGCGTTGCTTTCGTCAGAAAGCTAGAGATGTTGAACACTGATTGAAATTTTTTTTTTTAGTCCTTATTTTACTTTTATTATTATTATTTTTGTGCTCAGTGTATACAGCCAAGTTGGTACCACTGTTAGGTTCTTCTCTGTCCTTCCCCGTCCATCAGTACCCTCCTCCTTGGGGAATATGGATGATGCATTGTGAGTAGCCGTCAGTTATGGGTAGGAGGCAGTGTCTCTGTGTATCACGACCCATCGTGTCAGTGATTTTATTTCATAGCAACAGAAAAGAGAGTAAGATGCCTATGATGACAATTTTTCTAAACAGTACTATGTCTAGTTTGTTTGAAAACTTTTTTTTTTAATTATTTTTGAGAGAGGGTTTCATATAATCTAGACTGTCTTTGAACTTGTCATATAGACAAGGTCGGCCTTGGCTTCTTGACCTTCCTGCCTCTGCTTCCCTTCCTGAGTGCTGGGATCACAGCACGCACCACCCCACCTGGCTACATACCTGGCTAGCTTCGTTGGCTTTTGGTGCACACCTGTGCAGGTGTGTAAGTCTCCTAAAGAAAAGGTCCAGCACTTAATCCTCAAAATATACACTCGTGATATTTTTGAGGATGAGCCAATTTCAGTTTGCTCCTTGCAAATCCTGTTGTTCTAATGGTTTCCTTTCCTTTTTTTTTTATTTTGCTGAAAAGGACCAAAGCGAGCTTCCTGCTGGATCTCCTTCCAGTCCGCGGCACTTCCTCCTCTGCTGGGGCGGCATGGCGCCTGTGGTGCATGTTATTGCCCCAGCTGTTTCACCTGTCTATGTTCATCAGCACTGAGGTTAATCCCAGAAAGGATGTCTGCCAAGAGCTCACCTGCTATAGTCATCTTGGGCATCTGAAACCTGAATGTTTTTCCTAAAACCTAAGCATTCAGAGATGCCTCTGTCCTTTCTGATAGTGACTTTACCAGGAGCCTTTCATATTTTCTTTAAAACAATTGCTTACACATCTCTGTGTGTGTAATGTGTGAGCGTGTGTTTTTGTGTTCATACATATAGCAAGGCCTTTGACTTCTGTGAACAAACACCAGCACTTGCACCACATTTTGCATTTGGTTTATACCCGTGGCTTGAGATTTGAACCTGGGCCAGCAGACTTTGCAAGCAAGAGGCCTTTAACTGCTGAGCCACCTCCCCAGCCCCACAGGGTTTTCTTTCCATCCGCAGGCATGCATTCATTCCTGTCCTTATCTGTTCATCTAGCAGGCATTTATCAAAATCTTTCTATTAGCTACTTTCCTTGTTGTTGTGGGGGAAAAGATCTGATGAAAGCCACTTAAAGAAGAAAGACCACAGTTTGAGGGAACAGCCCATCATGGCGGGAGTAGGCAGGACCTGTGAGGTAGCAGCCACACTGCATCCACAGTCAGGAAGCAGAGAGAGATGAACAAGAGTGCTCAGCTTGCTTTCTCCTTTTTATTTAGAGCAGAGCACAGCCCACGGGACAGCGCCACCTACATTTAGAGTGGTTCTTTTCACCTCAATTAACCTAATGTAGAAACTCCTTTATAGACATGCCCAGAGATTTGTCTCCTAGGAGATTCTCTCCAGATCCTGCCAAATTGAAATCATTACCTAATGGCCATACCAGTAGCGAGGAGATGCTTGTTGCTAAGATCACATGCAGGTCATGGGACACTTGTCCCGCTGGAACCATACTGTGGGAAATGGTGTCTTCAAGCCCTGGCATGACAAAGTCATAATTTAGCCAAAGCTTTCACAATTGTCCAGTGTAGGAAGCAGACATCTCTCTCTCTCTTTCTTCCTTCCTTCCTTCCTTCCTTCCTTCCTTCCTTCCTTCCTTCCTTCCTTGCCTGCCTGCCTGCCTGCCTGCCTGCCTGCCTGCCTGCCTGCCTTCTTTCTTTCTTTCTTTCTTTCTTTCTTTCTTTCTTTCTTTCTTTCTTTCTTTCTTTCTTTCTTTCTTTCTTTCTTTTGTAACAGCTATTCATACAAAGCCAGACAGGGCAGTCAGACCTGGTCAGCATTCCTGACTTCTGACTTTCAAATTTTGGCAATGATTTATCAGATTGGCTGATATGGGAGGTTACCCATATAAGAGGTGCATTTTGGGTGGTGTTTTTTTGAGAGTCTCCAGTCTTTTGGTTCTGGTGTCTATGAAATGCCATTGATAGTGTTTGTTTCTTGGAGGTTTAATGGGGCTGTGCAGGTGTGACTGGTTCATTAGGACTGTTGAAAAAACAATCAATAGGTTTATTTTTCTCCCTCTGCTTACTCTTCATGTATTCTCTCATCTACCTTTCTTTGGCTCCTTCTGACAGATTCTAGAACGTTTCCCTGCTTTTGGCAAATCTATTCTGTTTTCAGGCATTAAAAGCTATAGTTTATATTAAAATTTACATAAGTGTCCTAAGAGTGGGAGAAAAAATTTGATGTATACGTACACATAACAATAACCGTATTAGTCAGAGTTCTCTAGAGGAACAGAACTGATAGAACACATTATATTAAAAATGGAATTTATTGGATAGCTTGTGGCAGTTCCACACAGCAGTCTGCAAGCCTGAGAGTCAGGGAACCTGGCAGCTGCTCAGTCCACGAGGCTGGAGGCCTCAGCTGTCCCAATCCGGCACCGAAGGCCTGGAGGCGTCCCGGACAGACACTGCTCTTTAGCCCATGTGCTCTGCAGTCCACGCTGGTCTGCAGTGCACGCTGGTCTGTAGTCCACGCTGGAAGGCAGCCAGCAGCACCAACGGCCAGGTGGGAGGAAGGGATTCTTGTCTTCCAGAGCTTCCTTAGATAAAACCCTGCCCTGCTCTGAGAGGAGACGCCCACTCTGGAGGAAGGGGGGGGGGGGAATTAAAATGGAAGAAGAGGGCTGGAAAGATGGTACAGTGGTTACAAGTGCTTGCTTACAGAGCCTGGCATCCCAAGTTTGATTCCCCAGCATCCATGTAAAGCCACATGCACAAAGTGGTGCCTGTGTCTGGAGTTTGTTTGCAGCACTAAGAAGCCCTGGTGCTCTCATGCTCTGTCCTTCTCTCTTAAATAAATAAATGTGTGTGCGTGCGTGCGTGCGTGCGTGCGTGCGTGCGTGTGTGTGTGTGTTGTATTGTGTGTAGGCCAGAGGACAACCTCAGTGTCACTCCTTTGATGCTATTCATGTTTTATTTTTTTATTTTATTTTATTTTATTTTATTTTATTTTATTTTATTTTATTTTATTTTATTTTATTTATCTTGACAGGGCTTCTTGGCCTGGGGCTCACCCACTGGCCTCTAGTAGCTTGTCAGTAAGCCCCGGGGTCCTCTTGTCTTGGCCCCGCACCCCGGTGTTATTGGAACGCACCTCCCTGCCACTCGTACGTGCTGGAGCCCTGAGCCCGGGTCCTCACATCCGCTCAGGACGCAGCGTGTTCAGGCCTCCCTCCTCCGCAGCAGCCACTTGCAAATCTGAACAGACGTCCTGCTCCTGAGCTGGAAGGTTTATTAAATACACATACCCAGGCCTCACCTTTAGACTTCTAAATTCAGTGATTCAGCAGATGTATGATAAGTCTAAGACTTTGCTATATATTTTGTTTCTTGGTTTTGTGAGACAGGGTCTCATGTAGCCCAGGCTGGCCTTGAAGTTGCTGTATAGCTGAGGCTCATCTTGAGCTGTGGATCTTTTTGTCTCCATCTCTCGAGCGTCAGGATTACAGGTGTTGCTGCTACCATGCTACCGTGGGTTGACACTTCTAACAAGACGTGGGGAGGTGCTGACACCGTGTCAGAAGAATTCTAAACCCAGTTTTCGTTGTGCGTTGTTAATAGAACGGGAAGTGCGCGTATTCAGCCCTGAGCAGCACTGGGAGAACCCAGGCAGCGGGTGGCATTCTCCTCATGCAGGTGCAGGCACGAACACCCCTCGGGGTCTCAAGGTGGTCTGCTTGGGGGCTGTCAAAACTACAGGGTAAACATGACCCCTCTTCAAGGACTGCCTCTTTACCTTGACAAGAAATTGTTTAACATGCTATTTTTTTTTTATATGAAAAGGAAGTCTTTGCTGCATTATGGAGGAGAATATAAATTCACATGGATTTGTAAGATAAAGACCCAATTTCAAAGACATGTCTCCCTTATGGTAGACAGCCTGAGGCTCGGTGCCTGTCTCAGGATACTGGTTTGCTCTCCTCGGGCAGTAAATTGACTTAGCTGAGAGGGGAGCAAAAAGGTTATTTTACATGATCTGGGCTAAATATTTTCCTGAACTTGGAATTTCTGTCTGTGGATTTAAATTCTGTTTTTGAACTTACAAGCATTCCCCTTGGTTAGTCTTCAGGGCTGAGCATAGCTACCTTTTGCTGAGGACGTATGCTGAGTGACCACAGTATAAGAGATGACATGTCTGTTTTGCGTGGGTGCCACAAACTTAAATTTTAAAAAAGGAACATTAAATAAGTCACTTTAATAAAATTCTAGGCCAGCCTGGGTTAGAGTGAGACCCTACCTTGAAAACAAACAAATAAACAAACAAAAAAATTTAAGTAATTTGATTTCATACACTTTCAGCTTATTATCTTCATAGGAAAAAAAAAAGAGGTAGAGAGAGAATCATATGCTAGTTTGAATTGATTTGATCTTTCACTGTGGGCCATAGAAATGTTTGATATTGATTATGAAGTGTATACATGTATAAACACACACATTTGTGCATCCACACACTGCCAAACAGTCCATTTTGTTACATAATAATCTCTAAGGTAGCGATGCACTGTCTCAGGCTGTGTTTGCTACCTGAGGCAAATGGTCCTGTTCTTTTTTTAAATTTTTTTTTGTTCATTTTTATTTATTTATTTATTTGAGAATGACAGAGAGAGAGGCAGGTAGAGAGAGAGAGAGAGAATGGGCGCACCAGGACCTCCAGCCACTGCAAACGAACTCCAGATGCGTGCACCCGGCTAACATGGGTCCTGGGGAATCGAGCCTAGAACCAGGGTCCTTAGGCTTCACAGGCAAGCGCTTAACCGCTAAGCCATCTCTCCAGCCCTGGTCCTGTTCTTTTTATGCTCTTTTCTGCGGATCGCCAATGCTATGGCTCCATCACCTGCTTTTCTTAGTTATCCTAGGAATGCTGTCCACCTGTTCTTGAGAAACTGTCTCTCATTGGCTGGGAACTAACCAGTTAGACTAAGTAACCAGCTAGCTAACCAGTGATCTCTCATCTCCACCTTCCCGGCACTGGGATTGCAGGCACACCCAGCCACACCCAGCAGTTTCCATGGGTGCTGGACACCGAATTCATGTCCTTGTGTTTGTAAGGCTATTGCTTCCCAGCCCTAGAGAATGACTTTATTCTTCAATGGTTGGAAAAAAAAAAATGAGAAGAAGAATAATGTTTTAAAACTCATGAAAATTATATGAAATTCACATTTCTCTTGTAAGGAATTCTTTCTTTTCTATTAAAATTTTATTGGAACACAGCCACACTTATTCAGTTTCTTTTATTTATTTATTTATCTTAATTAATTAATTAATTTAGTTAGTAGAAAGAGAGAGAAAGAATGGGCATGCCAGGGCCTTCAGCTGCTACAAACACATACTATCTTGTGCATCTAGCATACGTGGGTCCCAGGGAATCGAACTTGGGTCCTTTGGCTTTGCAAGCAAGTGTCTTAACTGCTAAATCATGTCTCTAGCTTCTCAGTCAGTTTCTTACTGTTTTGGCAGATATAGTCTTATTTCCTGCAACCCAGATGGAGGCTCAAAGTTGTGACAGAGAATTGCAGCCCGTGGAACCCAGGACATTCACTCTCCTCTCCTTAACATAAAGACCCATCATATACTTACTCCATATGGGTGCGGGCCCTTTCCGCTCGTGGGGACACAGCATCTTTGCAGGTCAGCGTCCAGCCTGCTTCACCTGCAGACTGTACCTCACATCCACCTGTCCTTTGTCCAAGGAAGGCACGGCAGGTGCTTGTGGTTGTCTAAATGGCCAACAATTCTCTGCAACCAAATGACATCAATGTATCCTTAAGATAGCGTAGTCAACGTTTTCACGCATGAAGGAGGAGACAGTAAATTTCATCCAATTTCAGCTAGTAAGCACTTACCATAGTCAATGAATATATGACTTTCATGATGAACCTAAAATTTTTAATTCCATGCATTCTAATACTTTTGAAATCCTGAATAAAATATCAGAGAATTCTTTTTGATGTATTTCTTAAAGATTTTTTTGCAAGGCTTCAAGGAAAGAGAAATGCAGCTGATGTCTGTTCTTTTCTCTGTCAATGCAGGAGAGTGAACACTTGAAGGACCATGGGCATCTCCTATGGGGGGTGTGGGTGATGCTCATGGTGATGACGCCTTTCGGGTTCTTCTTCCTCCATGAAGAAGCGCGCAGACTCTCTCACAGACAAGGCCTCCGCTCTGGGTTCTCTCCCGAGCGGGGCTCACATGCAGCTGGAGCGCTGTTGTAGGCGCTTTGCAGGGCAGACACGGGGTCTGGAGAGAGGAAAACAGGAAAGGTGTAAGAGGCAAACAAAGCTACATTTGTTTGCAGGGATTTTTTTTCCCCTGCCTTTCAAGAGAATTCAGCAGTCTCCTTGAGAACTAATTTAGATCCCATTCAATTCTCCCCATTTAAAATAAAATAAAAAGCCATAGTTTCTTTCTCATGTATTCTGGGTTAGAAAGCCACTACCGCAGTCAAATTTCAGACTGCTTTTCATAACTTCCCCTTTCCAAAACCCCATTCCTAGTAGCCGTTGGCTCCCATGCCATCCCCCTCAGGCCTCTTCCTAGGCTGTTTCTGCAAATCTACTTTCTCTATGGGCTTACCTGATGTTATTTCATGTAAATGGAAACACTCAAAGCTGGCATCTTTCACTTGGCATAATGTTCTCAAGTTCTTTTAAAAATTACTTATTTATATATTTATTTGAGAGTGACAGAGAGAGAAAGAGGCAGATAGAGAGAGAGGGAGAATGGGCGTGCCAGGGCCTCCAGCCACTGTAAATGCACTGCAGACACGTGCTCCCCCTTGTGCATCTGGCTAACATGGGTCCTGGGGAATAGAGCCTCCAGCTTGGGTCCTTAGGCTTCATAGGCAAGTGTTTAACTGCTAACTCATCTCTCCAGCCCATATCTTTTCAAGTTCTACCCATATGATGGCATCTATTGGGGTTTCCACACCTTTTTATTACCAGATAGCACTCCTTTGTGGGGCAAATAATATTTTTATTTTTTTGTATATTTTTATTTATTGGGGGAGAGAGAGAGAGACAGAGAGGCAGAGAACGGGCGTGCCAGGGCCTCTTGCAGCTGCAAACAATTGTCATACACGCGCATAGACACGGACGTAGGTGGGTCCTGAGGAATCAAACCTGGGTTATTTGGTTCTGCAGGAACGCGCCTTAACCACTAAGCCATCTCTCCAGCCCCCCTGAAACTTTCTTACGGGAAGACAGAGTTTTAAGCCTCCTAGCTCTTAAGTAACTAGCTGGTTGCATTTGAATATCAGACATTCTCCATCTTGAACTTAAAGCAAATTTAACATCTCCTTTTTCTTTGTACACACTGGAAAACTTTGAGACCCTGGCAGATTTGCCTATTTGCTAGAGGAGCTTGAAAGGTAGAAAGGTGAGCATGTCCCCTCCTATAAGAACTTGACTAAAGACAAAGAAAGAAAGAAAGAAAGAAAGAAAGAAGGAAGGAAGGAAGGAAGGAAGGAAGGAAGGAAGGAAGGAAGGAAGGAAGGGAGAGAAAAGTGACTCCTCCAGAACACAGCTTTTAATAAGATTTTTAAAAAATATTTTTGTTGTTTATTTTTATTTATTTAAGAGCAACAGTCAGAGAGAGAAAGAGGCAGAGAGAGAGAAAGAATGGGCATGCTAGGGCCTTCAGTCACTGCAAACAAACTCCAGACACATGCACCCCCTTGTGCATCTGGCTAACATGGATCCTGGAGAACCAAGCCTCGATCCGGGGTCCTTAAGCTTCACAGGCAAGCACTTAACAGCTAAGCCATCTCTCCAGCCTTTAAAAAGTTTTTTATTCATGCACTACTTGGTAGTGGGATTGTTAACCTCAGTTGTCAACTTAACAGGATTTAGAATCACCATGAAAACAAATCTCTCTGGCATATCTATGGGGGAGCGTTACCTAATGGGTGGATTGAGGTAGGACTTTTATTTGAAAAGTCTGAGTGCTTGGTGTGAGGTAGAATCACACTGTCTTGCCTTTCCCCATGACTAATTATATGGGGCATTGTTTTCTCTGTGCCTTCTGGCTGTTCTGCATATGTGCATATGCTTAGAGACAATGATCTCTGATCCTTTGCTCATGTTTTTCTTTAACTGACAACTTCCATAATTCTAAAGAATATCCCATGGCAATGCCCTCCCTTCCCCCACATTCCCCTCTGAAACTCCAGGCTGCACCATATCCCCTGCCCCTCTCAATCATTCTGTCTTTTATGTTGGGAGTTGTCTTTTCATTGAGTTACTAGCGTCTTATATTTTGTAGCTGCAAGCACCTTGCCAAATACATGATTGCGAACATGTTTTTCATTTTGTATGTTTTTCCCCTCATTTCTTCTCTTCTTCTCTCCTGTCTTCCTTTCTTCCTTCCTTCCTTGTGCCCTTTGCCTTGCTATATATGATAGGTGAGGCGTAAACTCAAACTCCTCCTGCCTCAGTCTCCTGTGTGCTGGGATTATAAGTATACACCACCATGCTAGGCTTAGCTTTCTTGCTGATACTCCTTGGAAACCTGCTTGTCTGATGTGGGCTTTAGTTGCCCCATGTTTAAAGTGTCAAACACAAAAAGGCTGTTGCCAACCCAAAGTTATGGATATTATTGATTCCTATATTTTATTCTAAGAGTGTTATAGCTTAAGCTCTTGAACTAAGATACCTTTTTTAATGTACCTTGAGTTAATTTTATGTATGGTATGTGAGAAAGGAATTCAACTTAATTCTTTTGTATATATATAAACACATATGTTGTGTATGTATGTATATATATATATATATATATATATATATATATATATATATTTAACACAACTACATAATGTGTACATATATACACACATATTTGTGTTAATATATGTATTTGTTATATAGTTGTGTTAACTTTGTATGTACAGTTGTGATAGGAGACAAAGCTAATATATATATATATATATATATATATATATATACATTTGTTGTTGTTGTATATTTGCAAGCAGAGAATGAGAGGGATAATGAAAGAAGAAGGAAGGAGAGAATGGGTGAGTCTGGGCCTCCAGCTGCTGGAAACAGACTCCAGATTCATGTGCTACTTTGTGCATGTGGCTTTTTGTAGATATTGGGGAATTGAACCCAGGTCATTATGTTTTGCAGGCATGTGCCTTAAATGCTGAGCTATCTTTCCTGCATAGACTGCATAAAAAAAAATATTTTAGTTTTATTTGTTTATTTGAGGGAGAGAGAGAGAGGGAGAGAATGGGTGCACCAGGGCCTCCAGCCACTGCAAACGAACTCCAGATGCAGGTTTCACCTTGTGCATCTGGCTGGCATGAGTCCTTTGGTCCTTTGCCACATGGCCTAAGCAAGTGCCTTAACTGCTAAGCCATCTCTCCAGCCCACTAGGCCATGTTTTAATACAAGTTATGGATGACTTTAAGAGGTCATCAACCTTATCTTTCCTAGCTTGAATGTACCATTTCCACTGATTGGAGAGATGCTCTTGAAGCTGTATGGTCTATGATTTGGAGGATCTGATATCAATTGAAAATAGCCAGTTCCAGACACATAAGTACTTGGTGCCTTTTGGTTCAGCTCAGAGTCTGTTAGGGCTCTTCCACATTCCAAGAACTGGATTTTATTTTATTTATTTAAATATTTCTACTTAGTTATTTATTTGAGAGAGAGTAAGAGGGGGAGAGAGAGAGAGAATGGGCATGCCAGGGCTTCCAGCCTCTGCAAACGAACACCAGATGCATGTGCTCCCTTGTGCATCTGACTTTCATAGGTCCTGGGGAATCTAACCAAGGTCCTCTGGCTTTGTAGTCAAGTGTTTGAACTGCTAAGCCATCTCTCCAGCCCAAGGACTGGATTTTAAATGATGACCAATTTTCACTTGCAGAAGGAATTCTCTAGTTAGGGCTCAAGGGAAACGCTCGTGACTCTTCAGCCGAGGCCTGGTGAGGACGCTGAGTTGTATCGTTCTTGCACCATTGGTTTGTACATGCAACGTGGCCTGAGTGACAGGGGAGCTTCCGTTGTGTCTTAGAACCATCACAGAATCTTCTTCAGCTGTGAGTTCCACGAATAACTGACGCATCTCTGAGTCACCTGACAAATGGTCTGGAGCAATATTCCCAAGTGTGGTATATGGTGTCTCTACATATCAACAGACAGCTCATTAATCACTGCCTATCTCTTTTAGAGCTACGAGATATGGGGTAAAAGAACTTTCCCTTAGGAGCGGACACCACTGTATGGCACAGACGTCTGGGCATCTCTTCCTCTTGCAGCAACACTGTGGTTGTTGTCCCAGGACTTTGCAGGTCAAGACACCCTGCTTGCCACCTTGACTTTGCTTTTCCTCACAGTACTTTTATTTCTCTCCCCTCTATCTGTTAAGTGATGCCACATGGCCTCTGCTGTTCTAGAATCCCACTGTCCTTATTGAAGCTATAAACCCATATCTGCGTCAGCATCTCCTACTGTTAACTCCATCTTGTAGAGCTTTTTTTAAAACAATGCTCCTGTCACCATAATGGCTTCTGTCCCACCAGCTGGTACAATCCCTAGGCTTATCTTTATATCTGTGTTGGGGTATATATTACTAGTCCATTTGAAGTTCCTGAAATTCCTTGCATGGAATCATTTGCAAAAACCAAACATATTTCTTATAATGAAGCTGAGGTATGAAAAGGCCAGACACAGTAAATTGAATGTCTGGCAAAAGCTCTCTGCTTCATAGGTCATACGTACTAGGTATGCCTATCTGTCATGAATGGACAAATGGGTTTCAGCAAGCCACTTTTATGAGGATGCTCATCCCATCCTGACCTAATGGCCCTATCTTCTAATAGTCTTATGAAGATTAGATATTTTTTATGTTTTAAAAGTTTTAGATTTTTGTCAAGGCAGGCTCTTCCTTTGCAGCCAAGGCTGGACTGGAACTCATGTTTTTCTGTCTCAGCCTGATGAGGTCCAGGATCAAAGGTATGTGCTACCATAGCCAGGTTGAAGGTTAGATCTTAAGTTATGAATTTCTGAGGAGCACAAACTTCACATAATAGAACGTATCAGAAGTTGTTTCAATTTCCATTGGAATCTTCTGCTGAAACCCCTGGAAGCCACTAGGATCCCGTTCAGATGGTGGCTTCCAAAACACATCTTAGTGTGGCTCCCTTGTGCCTTGGAATCAAATGGCATCTTGAAGAACCTTCTGCAATCAGGAATCTCCAGAAAAGAAACAAGGAAAGCCACCAACTCCCAGAATTACCCACAGTTTCAAGTGGACTCATCCCATCATCACTGTGTGTCCCTTGGAGCTAAGTCCAAGGAGGAGATAAGGGACATGGATTCTGTTTTGGCTCTTCCCTTTCTCCCTGTGTCTGAAGTTGTTTATCCTCACTCAGACCTGGTCTTGTTCAGGTCTCATTCAGGGTGTCTGTGTGGAGACGTAGCCTTTACTAGAGATCACTGACCTTTGGCTGTCTTGTCCTCGTCATCTAAGATGCAGGGCTCTGAAACCCTGTGCTTTGCTAGTTCTGGGCAGTGTCCGGTGGTCACATGGATGCATGGCATATTTGAACTAAGCCTGTTATATTAATCTCTTAGAGCAGGTATTTATTTTCTCATAATTACGGTAAAAAGTAGTGATGGAAAATTCAGTTTCTAGTGACAGTTCTCTTTCTAACTCATAGGTGGTCATCTTCTCACTGTTTTATTTACATGGTCTCTCTCTTTCTGCACATGAAGAGAGAGACAGAGAAAGAGAAAAAGCACTGGGATATCTTGGGATATCTTCTTTATTTTTTAATTGTTTTTATTTTTGTGTTTTCTTTTTTTTTTTTTTTTTTTGAGGTAGGATCTCCCTCTAACTCAGGCTGACCTGGAATTCATTATGTAGCCTCAGGGTGGCCTTGAACTCAGAGTGGTGATCCTCCTACATCTGCCTCCCAAGTGTGGGGATTAAAGGTATACACCACCATGCCTGGCCCTTCTTCATTCTAAAAGGGTCCTTAGATTAGGGATGAATCCTTAGGGTCTCTAACTAACTGTGCCCAGCTCCCTAATACAATACTTAATATCCTCAAACATGCTGATATCCTTTCTTTCAAGCTGATTTTTCTTTCAAGATATGGTCCATGTAGCCTAGTCTGATTCAAATGTATTATGTAGCTGAGGAGAACCTTGGATTTATGATTCTTCTGCCTTCATCTTCTGAATGTCAGGATGCTAGGCTTGTACCATCATGCCCAATATATAAAACTAGCTATCAAACCTAGGACTTTGCCAGGAAATCACTCTACCAACTGACCTCTGTCCCAGACTCAACACATGACTTATGAGGATACACAATTTGGTTTATAAGTCATGAAAATCTCTTCTACTGTTCTCCAGTTTTATCTTTCCTTGCCTTGGTAACTCTGGGTACCATATGTGCCAGTTAACATGATCATAGGACAGAATTAGCTGACCCCGAATCTATATTTGGAAGGGCCTTGAGGAGCCAGTGAGACCATAGAAAATTTTGGATAGGAAATAATAGGTGTGTATTAAGGTGTAAGTGGATCTTGTTTAGTTACCTCTATCCTGAATAAAACAGCTGGATAATATCTCCTGTTCTGCATAAGCTGCCTCACTGTGCCCCTTGACTTTCACAGGGAACTTAAAATCTAGGGAATTTGAGGGCTGGAGAGATGGTTCAGCAATTTAAGGATCTTGCTTGAATAACCTAACAGCTGGGCTCGATTCCCCAGCACCCACATAAAACCAGTTGCACAAAGTGGCATACATGTCTGGAGTGTGTTTACAGTCGCAAGAGGCCATGGCATGCCCATTCTCTCTCTCGCTTTTCTTTCATTCCTCTCCTTGCAAATAAAAAATAAAAATAAAAGCACCGAGGGACTTTTCCTTCCTGGCACTAGCAGGGGCTGGGCATCGCCTCTGCCACAGCAGGTAGAACACAGAGGGAGAGCCTAACACTGGCACGAGGGACTGGCTCTGAGAACCCTGGGCCTCCAGCAAGGCTGTGCCTCCCGAGTTGCTATCACCTGCGTACCACACCCTCAAAATTCCAGACACGTGTGCCACTTTGTGCATCTGGCTTTGGCTTCATGTGAGTACTGGGGAATCAAACCGAGGCCATCTGGCCATCCATCAGGCTTGAAAACAAGCGCCTTTAATTGCTAAGCCATCTCTCCAGCCACTTCCTAGTTTTTGTTTTTTGTTTTTAAATCACAGGTGATACTATATACATTGCTCCTCCTCCCCATGTTATCACATTGTTTCACTGGAGATCATTTCATTGTCTGCACAATATTTCAGTCCATTTTTTATGTAGAATTTTTTTATTCTAATGAGAAGAATTTTTGCTACTTATACCAGTTTCTCTCTTGAATGATCAGAGCTTAAAGTTATAGCTTAAGTTTTAATTTAAAATTAATGTGATGTTCAGATTCACTAAGCAGCTGTACATTTAATTTCCCAAAGTATGCTGTTTCTCCACACTCTCCAGCCTGGGCTCCCTGGAGCTTTATTTCTGCACTCTTGTCACAATGCATGCAGGATTTTCTCAGAACAACCTGTGCTGCAGAAATAACAGAGAGTTCCTTCCCTGAGGACTTGGGCCTGTATGCAAGTCCTCTGATGTAAGGGGAAGATGAAAGAGCAAGGACTATGCAGGAACTGAGGTTGTTTCCGGAAAGATCTAAAGCAGCAAAGGTGTGTGTTTAGCTTGGTGACATATAGTTGAGACAATGATACGGTGATACACAATGTAAAATGAGACATTTAACAACAAAACAGGCCATTTGGAAGGCACCCCTGAGTCATTGAAGAAGACATTTGTTTTAAGAATGGCCTCAACCTTGTAGCAGAGAGTGACAAAGGGACGGTTCACCCTTCAGAGGTTTCAGTGCAGCTCAAGGCTTAGCTATTTTTCCTTTGTTGTAATGCTTTTCTGTGGGTCCTGAAGGGAACACATGAAGACAGAGCAACAAATATGGTCAGCTTTCCACTGACACCCGTGAAAATGCCATCTTCAATTATAGTCCTCGAAGAGATCTCTGGAATTGCATTTCTGAAATAACCATTTATTCAAAGCTTAAGGCTCTTCAAGATAAATAAACTGCAAAGTCTGGTTCCTTATGAGACCCAGGGAAGCTGTGTTTCTGTCGTGTGAGTACAGGGAAGGAATGGGTGGGCCAGGGAGGAGGGACTGGAGGCCAGGGATATGATTGGCTGCGTGAGTAACAGAGGGACATACAGGAAGGTGACTTTACCGTCCTTCTACTATGGATCCATTCATCTGTGGAAGCACAAAGCTCATAGAAGTGGGAGGCTTTTGTGTGGGCTTAGAAGCTTCTTGTGGGAGAGAGGACTAGGTGGCCTTGGAATTAGAGATGCTGAAGTTTGAGCCCCACATATGGGACAGTTTACTTAGTTCCTTTAACCTTCAATGCCCCCTCAGTGGAGTAGGAGTGAAAATAAAGAATGTCTGAGGGCTGGTGAGATCACTTCGTTGGTGCTTTGCAAAGATGAGATCAGACACTGTGGGGCATGGCCGTAATCCTTTGGTTGAGGAGGTAGAGATAGGAGGCTCCCTACGGCTTGCGGAGTAGTGTAAATGAATTGTGAGGTCATGCCAGTGAGTGACCCAGTCTCAAAGTAAGGTGGAGAGTGATTGAGGAAGACCCCGACATGGGCTTCTGACATCAACATGCACATGCAGAAATGTACAAGCATACTTGCACACACGTGTGTGTCCACACACATACTGTAACATGGCTTTTGGAGTTCAGCAAGACTTACATTTTTCCATAAACTCCAAACCCTAGCTTCGTATCCATTTTTACCAAAGAAGTGGGATAAAACAAGACTGAGAAGGATAACTTATGAACCACTATTTTTTTTATTCAGAAATATACGAGGGAGAGGGAGGTCCTGCAAAGAGAAGTAGGGAAAATGGATACACCCCCATGATCACGGAGCCCATGGGGGAAGTGAGCACGGGCATGGAAGAAACGTGAAAAAGGATTCGGAGAGGAAAGAGAAGAAAGTGCAGAGAGCTCGTGCCATGCTGAGAGCAGGAGGGGACAGAGAGCTCATGCGGAAGTTGGGGTCAGAGTCTCCCCTTGTCAGGAATCTGGACGTCCGGGAGAGATGAACGGCCAACAAAAGAGAGCTTGCCCACCTAGTAAGAATCTATATATGACCTGATCATGGAGGGATTTACTCTCGGACTCAGGTCTGAGCTAGGGGCTGGCTCTGGAGCAGGGGTCTAAGAGCTGACTGGGTGGCTGGTTCTGCTGAAGCACGCAGGCATCTCCCTCTTGACTGGCTATCTAACTCCCTCTCAATGCAGACGCGTGTGCATAGGCACACACCCCACACATATATACACGCAAAGACGGTTATGACTGTTGGCCAGCGGACACAATAAAGCCATCCCCTCCCTGCTCGCCTCTGTGACCACCTGCTGAGTGTGCTGTGACTGTAGCTGATCTACAACTTCCAGCCAAAAGATAAAGTCAAGTGTTCTGACTCCCTCCGGACCACACAGGCAGAAGGTGGACTTATTCCAAAGCCAGCTCTTTTAGCTATAACATTCGCCTTCCATTTCCTCTGCCATAGGGTAAGTTGACAAAAATAAATAAATAAAAATTAGCTGGCTGGGCAAGGAACATCAGCCCTAGAGAAATGTTGATATAAAGACACAACATCTTTCTTAAAGCCCTCCTGGGAGGGGTGTGGAAAGACACACCTTTGTGTTGTAACTACTTGAGCAATGTCAGTCAGGGCAGACGGATTGGAAGAAGAACCAAGCAGCAAGCAGATGTTTCCATATGTAAGGAGAGTTGGGAAAAAAATGCAGGTCTTTCCTTAGGCTTCCTGAGATAACGAATCTGTTTCACATATTATGAAATCCTGGGCATCTTGACTTGGCTTATGATTGATTTCTCTTGGGATGGAGATTCCATAATTTCCACCACTTTTCATAAAATCAAGTATTCAGGGCTAGGGGATATGGCTCAGTGGGCAGAGCGCTTGACAAACGTGCATAAGGTCATGAGTTCAATCCCTAGTGCTGTCTAAGCTTAGTAAGGTATTCATCACCTCCTTTATTTGCAGTACTCGGGGGGGGGGCAGTGGAGGCAGTAGGAACAGAAGTTCAAAGCCATCCTGAGCTACAGAACAAGTTTAGGGACTGGCTCTGTATCATAAAAATGTAATCAGACATTCAAAGCCATCTTGCTCCTCGAGGGCCTGTTTGCACAGGTCATGCTGGATATGACACTTTGTTGCTTATTTCTAAATGCCAATAGGTCAAAGCGGCGTCACCGAGGTCATGGGCTGCCGTGTTCCTCACAGTGCCACGTCACACTATGGCGGGTGACTTGGGCAACAGTGAGTACACGTGGTTTCTCGCCAGGGCTCTATGACTCATTAGCTGTGCTCCCATTTATCAATAATTTCCTTATTGGATAGGGGACCCCAGTATAACTAAGAATCAGTCCATGTACTACAGCTAATAGAGAGAGAATTAAGACTCCTAAACTAATAACCAAAGCTCTCCTAGGGCAGACATGAAAGAGTATGTCCATTTCTACTTAAAAGGATAAGGTGAATTACCTATCTGGGAAACAATAAGAGGATTTTAATGGCACTATTCACTTTCACGTACATTTCCAAGTGCCTGTATATATCAGGAACTGTGTTATGGATGGAGGTTACAGGCAAGGAAATAAGAGGCATAGTATGCATGCACTTTGGGGCTTTAGAGAAGAGTGAGGTATGTAAAACTGTGAAGAGCTATAGAGAGTCTGGACACTAAAAGGAGCTGGACACTGGGTGCTGGCTTTGACAAGGGGAATTTCAAAGCTGGGCACAGTGGCTCAGATTTTTAATCCCAGCACTCAGGAGGCAGAGGTCAGAGGATTGCCATGAGGGTGAGGCCAGCCTGAGACTCCATAGTGAATCCTAAGTCAGCCTGAACTACAGCAAGACACTACCTCAAAAAAAAAAAAAAAAAAATTGTCATTCGACATTCTGCAAATGCTGTTCTTAGTTGCAATCAACACATAAATGGAAGCCATTTAAGCAAGCAAAGAATTTCCTGAGACTAAACTGGGAACCTCACTGAAGGGTCCACAACGCTTTTTAGTAGGTAGGAGTTAGTGATACAGAGGGTCCACACACATCCTCGCCAAAGAATCACCGCATGGAAATCCTGGTCTGTTGCCAGGCGCTGCTGTTGGCTTCCTGTTGCTGGGATGAACCTCCAGACCAGACAGGACGGAGGGAATTTATTTGCAACTTATATATCCAGGGGAAGTTCCATAATGGCAGAAGATGCTCGGCCCCCCTTCACAGACCCACACACACACAGAAAAGCAACCACCATCAGCACAAGGGAGCTCACACCGAGGACCCCAGGCAGGGTCAAAGCCCTCTGCGCGTCCTCGGCTGGGACTGAGATCCACCCCCAGACACACCTTAGGCCTGGATGTTACTAGCATCCATCCACAGGACCTCTTCCAGCCCGGCAGCTGGCATTCCAAGAAGCTTGAATAAAACTGGACGTACTGGAGGGATGTCCATTCAGATGGCAAATTACCCCACCATGGCACTCCAGAGAGCCACCATGAACTCTCAGTACCGCTGGCGCTGGATGCCACCTGGGGTGGTTTAAACTGATTGTGTACTGGACAGGACCTGGAATCACCTGTGTGGGATTACCTAGATGAGGTCGTAAGGAGCAATTTTGGCTAGCCAGTTTCAAAACTCCCTCCCTCTGGAGAATTGCTCGCTGTGGGAGTTACCTGCTCTTTGCCTGAGAGGACTGACCTCCACTAGGTTACCTGAGGCGGGGAGAGCCGCGTTAACCGTGGGCAGCACCATCCCGTGAACGGGGCTCCTGGACTCGATGACGGTAGGAGAGCTGGCTGGACAGCAGGGCTCCCGGCCCGCTGCCTCCTCAGCGTGGACTTGCTTCAAGCTGCCGCCTTGCCTTCCTGCCACCACCAACCTGGAACGGTAAGCTGAAATCAACCCTTCTTCCCCTTAACCGATTTTTGTCAGGTGTGTTGCCCGGCAGCATGAAGTGTTCTCCGATGCCACTCAAGACTCGCTCCGGGCTCCATGCTTGTGAGAGATGGAGCTTCTGTTTTTTAAATTTTTTTGTTTTATGTTTATTTAATTATTTGAAAGTGGCAGACAGAGAAAGGCAGAGAGAGAGAGAGAATAGGCATGCCAGGGTCTCCAGCTACTGCAAACAAACTCCAGATGCATGCGCCCCCTTGTGTATCTGGCTAATGTGGGTCCTGGGGAATCGAGCCTCGAACCGGGGTCCTTAGGCTTCACAGGCAAGCGCTTAACCGGTAAGCCATCTCTCCAGCCCGAGATGGAGCTTCTTGAATAACGTGTCACAGGCTTCCTCCCTAGTTGTGAAGTGATGTAGAAAAGTAAGCCTTTGGCTGTGTGTCTCGTTGGAGCAGGTTCAGTTTTGTAAAGTGAATGTGATGGGTGGTCTCGGGTTGTCACCTTGACACAATCTAGTAACCCTATGGAAACAAAGCTCAGCATGTGGCTGTGAGGGAGTTTTGTAGATTGGGTTAAAGGAGTGGGAAGATTCCCCTGACTGGTGGACAGCAGCATTCCGAGGCTGGAGTCCCAGACTGCATAAAGGACAGAGCAGGCTGAGCACCAGCAGCCATCACTCTGTTTCCTGACCGGGCACTGGATGCGACCAGCTGCCCCGAGCTCCTGCCACCATGCCTTTTCCACCACGATGAACTGTAACTTCGAACTGGCAGTGGAAATAAACCCGCCTCTTCCTTAAATCTCTTCTTGTCACGTATTTTTCACAGTAATGAGAAAGTAGCTGACAGAGGGAGGAAATCTCCCATGGTAGGGAGGTTTGAGACTGGCGAGCCAAAATTGCTTGGGACAAATAATGAATAGATATTTTTTATGTGTACATGTACTCATGTGTTTGTGGGTACACACGGGTGTGCAGGTACACATAGACATGCATATATGCATGGGGAAGCCAGAGGACAGCCTTGTGTGATGCTCTTCAGCATGCCACCCACCACTGTGAAGCAGGGTCTCTCTTTGCTCTTGGGACTTGCCCATCAGGTTTGGACGTCTGAGCAGTGAACCTCAGAGAGCTTGTCTCAACATGCCCATCACTGGGGTTACAAACAGGTACCATAACACATGGTACTTTTACATCCGTTCCCAAAACCAAACTCAGGTCCTCATGCTCTCAGGCATGCACTTAGTCCCTGAGCTTTCTCCCCGTTTCCTGTTGCTGCTTTTGTTGACTTTCCTGCTCCTGTTGCTAGATAGATTTCTTTCCATTCCGTGTATATGAAAGAATGCAGGTAACGCTTTCATTAGTTATTTTTTTATCTTTTTAATTTTTATTTATTTATTTGAGAGAAAGGGAGATAGAGAATGAGAATAGGCATGTCAGGGCCTCCAGCCACTGCAAAGAAATTCCAGACATTTGTGCCACCTTGTGCATCTTGCTTTATGTGGGTTATGGGGAACTGAACTTGGGACCTTTGCCTTTATAGGCAAGTGCCTTAACCACTAAACAATCTCTCCAGCCCTGCCATTAATTTGTGTTTTGTTTTATTTTGTATTTCGAGGTAGGGCCTCACTCTAGCTCAGGCTGACCTGGAATTCACTATGTAGTCTCAGGGTGGCATTGAACTCATGGCGATCCTCCTACCTCTGCCTTCCAAGTGCTGGGATTAAAGGTGTGCGCCACCACACCCAGCTTTTTTTCTTTTTTTCTTTCTCTCTCTCTCTTTCTTTCTTTCTTGCAACTGATCAAGAGGAAATCACTTGTTCTCAGGCCTCCACAGAGTTTGTTTGTTCTATATAACAGAGAGAAGACCTGTACTTTCACAACCCTGACTCAAAACATGGCTACTTACCAAAGAATTTATTAAGCAAGCCCGGGGTACTTTTGTTTCTGTCTTTCTTTATTTTGGAATCATTACTTTCCTTCTTCCTCACTAACTCAGCCAACATATTTTGTGGCAAGGAAATGCCTCTTGCTCACGTAGGGGTGCAGATAAGCAGGATGGCATGAGATTGTTTCATCCCGAGTTAGATGGATACTGCAATTACTTGGGGCAAGAACAGTCTCTAAATTCATTTGTGAGCCTTCTACATCTCAAAACTGCAATCACTTGAAAGATCTTTCTTTGCCACTTTACCACACAGAAAAGTACTTCTCATTATTATGGTGAAATGCTCCTTTTTTTGACACTGAGGGATGCAAGTATATTTAGAAGGCTGTGATTTCTTCACAATGGTAAGAGAAGAGATGGGCTAATTTTCCTAGTCAAAGAAACACATAAGAAGCACTCTCTCGCTCTCTCTCTGTCTCTCTGTGGCGGGGGTGTATTTTCACAGGTCAAGAGTCCATGTAGAAAGGGCTGGGGAGGTAGCTTACTTGATAGCGTGTTTTCTAGTCCAGGTTTCTATCTCTATCATTTCAGTAGGATGTAGAGAGCTGCCCACCTGTAATCCTAGCTCAGATGATGGAGGCAGGAGGATCAGAAGTTCAAAGTTATCTTTGACTACCTAGAGAGGTGGAGGCCAACCTTGGATATATAAGTTCCTGTCTAATAATAATGGAAGAAAGAGGGCTGGAGAGATGGCTTAGCAGTTAAGCGCTTGCCTGTGAAGCCTAAGGACCCCGGTTCGAGGCTCGGTTCCCCAGGTCCCACGTTAGCCAGATGCACAAGGGGGCGCACGCGTCTGGAGTTCGTTTGCAGAGGCTGGAAGCCCTGGCGCGCCCATTCTCTCTCTCTCCCTCTATCTGTCTTTCTCTCTGTGTCTGTCGCTCTCAAATAAATAAATAAAAAATAATAATGGAAGAAGGAGGAGCTAACGATAGTTAATGAGTGCTGGGTGGGGCGGGGGGAAGACAGACTCTGCAGTGGTGTAGCCAGAGGTAAGTGGTGGGAAGAAGAAGGGATTCAGCTGGAGTGGGAAAGGGGTGAGAGAGTAACATAGGTACACATAATCAAAAGGATGACACGTGCACACGTGCATGAAATTGTCAACAACAATAGCAAAAGAGAACATGAACAAATTTTAAAAAGAATGGAGGAGCTGGAGAGATGGCGCAACAGTTTAGGTGCTTGCCTGAAAAGCTTAATGATTCGATTCCCCAATACCCATGGAAAATTGGATGCACAGAGTGGCACATGCATCTGGAATTCATTTGCAATGTCTAGTGGCCCTGGCATGCCTATTCTCCATTCTCTTTCTTTCTGTTTTTTTTTTTTTTTTTCTCTCTCCCCCCTCTCTCTCTCGATGTGCTTACAAGTAAATATATATTTTTTAATAAAAAAAAAGCAATGGCTCTAGATTCTCCCTTGGGGTTGTAAGTTTCTTGCTCTCTGATTGGGTGCCGTGCACCTCTCTTACCAACACTCCCTTTAGATCTTTGCAAACTCCCCATCTTCATTCTACACTGCAAACTAGCTCAGTTTTCTTTTTTTTGTTAATTTAGTTTTTATTGATATCTTCGAGGCTTATAGACAATAAGACATGATATTTCCCTCCCTTCCCCCATTTTCCCTTTTACAACTCCACTCTCTATCATATCCCCTCCCTCTCTCCATTAGTCTCTCTTAATTTGATGCCATTGTCTTTTTCTCCTATTATGAGGGTCTTTTGAAGGTATTTCTAGGCACTGTATGATCATGGACATCAAGGCCAATTTCTTTCTGGACAGCTTCATTGTAAGGAGTGGTATTCTTCCTTTGGCTCTTATATTTTTTCTTCCACCTCTTCCAGAATCGACCCTGACCCTTAGAGGGTGTGCTAGAAATGTTTTAATGCTGAGCACTCCTCCATCACTTCTCAACACCATGTTGCCTTTTGGGTCATCTCAGTGGTCACTGCCATCTAACAAGAGAAGCTTCTTTAACCAAAAGTGAGAGTAGCATTAATATATGAATATGAACATTAAGTGTAGTGCTTTCAGGGCAGTTTGGTGAGCATAATATATGCATTTAGCCAGGCAAGTGCAGGCTTTATACCCTTAAGGCTCATGACCTCCTCTGCCATAGGCTTTTGATTAGGTTTTCAGTACCCGGCATGTATTCCCTCCCATAGAATGGGCCTCTAGTCCAGTTAGAGAGCAGTTGGTTTCCCCAGTGCAGACATGCCACTATTTCACCCATTCAGTCATTTGGCCTGTCTGGCTGAACTTGAGGCTTCCAGTGTCCACTGTTTTCAGTGTGATGACTTCTGTCTCCCATAGGGCAGCATGCAATGCAGCTTTTTCCAGCTTTCAGTTGGCTGGTCTATAGGGAGGAGGTTTTCAGCTCAGCACCAGCTTTATTTTTCATTGACTTTGCTGCCCATTCATGCGAAGTCTTCAGCAATAGGGTCTTACCATCTGATACTTGCGGGAAACCAAGGCCTAGATCAGTTTTCAGTTACTTGTTTATCTAATGGTCAGTTGCCTTCTTCAGGGAAGATGGTTCATTCTCTTTAGAACGCTTACTCCTGGAAAGATATCTGTTTATTCTCTCTAGGACACTTCAGCTCTTGAAAATCTAGCATTTAGGTCCATCCAAATCCTGAATCCTAAAGGGATGAGTAACTTGGTCATGGAGAGAACTCAACTATATTTTATAGGAGACCCTTAGTTTTTTAAAATTATTATTAGTGTAAATGTGTCTGGGTCATTTTTGAACACTTACAGAGAGAGCCTGATGGCGTGTTAGGAACGGATACCAGATTACACAACAAGAGAGACACAGTCTCTTTTAGTAGTTGGGATCTTCCAGCATGTCCTTCTAGAAAAAAAAAAAAGACATGTTTTACAATTACACATGGTGTAGGGCACAAGGATGTTCCAAAGTTCATTTCTTGTCAAATAACTCAATATAATTTAATAAGCAAAGATTATTGATAAATTATTGAAAAATAGAAGCGTGGTAAAAAAATCCTATTTTAAAATACTTCTGTGGTTTTCATTTAAAATAATTTCTGGTTTTCATACTGCAATGACTTTTTGGCATTGCTCTCAAAGTTCCGTATCTATGTAAGCAAATCACCTACGTTAAATTATGGATATTGAGAAGAGCACATCCTAGAATATGCTAGAATATAGGACATGAAGGCGAAAATTTCTCCAGTGGAGAACATAACTGTCAGCGGTTTTCACCAGTATTACAGAGCAGCATTGGAGCAGCCCAACTAAAGAATAAAGAAAATGAAACATTTTGGGTTTGCGAAGGAAATTTTTCTGATGTTCACATTGAATAGGCTGGGAAATGGAGGTGGGACACAAACATGCCATTTCTTGGCAACGCATTTGCAAAGAGTCACTGAATCATTACATAGAAAAAAAATTCCTCAAGAGCACTGAGGAAAAACAAATGAATATCATTAGATTTTTAAGCAGGACATGCCCAAAGATGAGTAAGCAGTGTGGCCGTTAAAGATCTGTCATGTTGGGCTGGAGAGATGGCTTAGCGGTTAAGCGCTTGCCTGTGAAGCCTAAGGACCCCGGTTCAAGGCTCGGTTCCCCAGGTCCCACGTTAGCCAGATGCACAAGGGGGCGCACGCGTCTGGAGTTCGTTTGCAGAGGCTGGAAGCCCTGGCGCGCCCATTCTCTCTCTCCCTCTATCTGTCTTTCTCTCTGTGTATGTCGCTCTCAAAGAAACAAATAAAAAAAAAATAAAAAAAAAAAGATCTGTCATGTTGAATGTTTGCGAAGGGGCTGAAAGATGGCTCGCCGGGTGAGAGGCGAGCCTGCTGCACACAAGGGGCTCGCTCAGAGCCAGATCAGGCTGCTCGTGTCCACGACCCCAGCGCGGAGGGGAGCCGAGGCAGGAGGATCACCGCGGCTCAGCTTGCTGCTCACACAGTCTGATCCAAACACTGCACTTATCTAGGTTCACTGAGAGACTCTGTCTCAGGGAAATAAGGTGGAATAACAAGCAGGGACCTTAGCATCCTCTAGCCTCCATGTACATGCACACAGAGACTGGGCGTCTGTATGTATGCATAGGAATACATATGAATACAACACACCCAGTACACACTACATACACACAAATGAGCTTTAGTTAAGTTAGCTTACATTTCATGAAGGAGTTAGCAGAAATTCTATTCTGTCCCACTAATACAAAAAAAAAAAAATAACTATACACATATCCTTTCTGGGGATAAGTATATTTCTTTTCTAAAACATTCTCCCTGTGTGAAGGATAAATGACAAGTAATCGCTCGTACGGTAGTTCAGAAACTGTCTATGTTCCTATAGAGTAGGACTGCTGGAAGTCTAGATCACGGAAGCATTTTTGTTAGTTTATTTTGTTTTACTGCAACAGGCATGGGGAAATACATAGATGCACAGCTGACAAAATTATAAAGAATAAGTGATGCCTGTGTGCTCAGCTTCAAAAAAGACATCTATCTCACTAACTCCCTCCCTCCAATGCCCAGAGAACCTCACAGAAGAGACAGGTACAGCAAAGGTAGGAGCAGGAGAATGGGGAGGAGGAGAGTTGCTTTAACTCTGTCTTCCAGATATGAAATGGCTATTAAGCTCATGAGCTCAGAGTAGCTGTGATTTCCAGCTCAAGAGTGAGCCTGGAAGAACTTCACCATTGATGGTAGAAGGATACATGAGACCCCCACACCTCCCAGAGTATTGAATGGCAGCTAATGGCTGCTGGAAGAGGGGGCGTCAGGTTCATCTGTGCGAAGGCACTGGAGAGTTGTCCATTCCACAGTGAACGACCATTCACCATGACCAGGCAAGCAGCTCCTAATGTAGCTCAATGGGTTACTGATAGTCATATTAGGGGGGAAGAAGAAGGATGTTGAGAGGAGGAATAGGGGAATAAGAGAGGGCAATTGAGGGGGGATAGGATCAAAATATAATATACACCTACATGGTAATAGCCAAAGTAGAAAAATAGATAAAACATTAAAAAGTATAATTCTTGCTGAGAAAAACTATTTTAAGATGGACATAATTTAAAATCAGAATAAATGATTCATATATAAATGTTTCTATGTGGCACTGTTAGTAGTAGTATAAACTAGCAAAAATTCAAATGGTCAACATTAGGAAAATATCTATATGGTAGAAGGTAATGTCATTTAAATGGCTAACGACTGTCTACTGACATAGTCAGTTATGATATGACCATAAGTAGAGGAAATAAAAGAATTACACACACACACACACACACACACACACACACACATATATTTCAAGTACATGTACATATGTGTCAGTTTTATGAAGGAAAACCTGTAGAAATACATGAAAATGTTAGTGCTATTTTCTATAAGTTGTAGGGGAATGGATTTTTTTTTTTTTTTTACCATTCTCTTACATGTAATTTTATTTAGAAACTTTGACAAAGAGCATATATGTAATTTTTGTGTTAGAATTAAATGCAAATTTATAGAATTATGAGCATTACAACAATGAAGACAATACTAAAAAGACTTCAAGATAATGTAGGATTATGAGTGTTTTATTCAATTCTTTAAAAATTTTATTTTTTTATTTATTTGAGAAAGAGGCAGAGAAAGAGAGAGGTTGAGAATACATGCACCAGAGTGTCTAGTCACTGTAAATAAATTCCAGATGCATGTGTGGTGCAGTCGGGTTCGCATTGCTGGTAGAAATCACCCAACCAAGAGCAGCTTGTAGGACAGAAAGAGATCCATTTTGGCTTACAGGCTGGAGGGGGAAGCTCCACCATGGCAGGGGAAAACCACAACATGAGCAGAGGGTGGACATCACCCCCTGGCCAACATAAGGTGGAACATAGCGACTGAAGAGTGTGCCAAACACTGGCAAGGAGACACTGGCGATAACACTCATAAGCCTGCCCCCGACAATACGCTGCCTCCAGGAGGCTTCAATTTCCAATTGCCATCAGCTGGGGAGCCTGGACTCCAGAACACCTAAGTTTATGAGGGACACCTGAACCAAACCACCACAACGCACCACTTCACCTGGTGCATCTGGCTTACATGTACTTTGTACCAGGGAGTGCAAGTACTGGGCTGTTGAACCTGGGTCTTTATGCGTCACAGGCAAGCACCTTAACTACTAAGCCATCTGTTCAGCCCTATGTCTGTTTTAAAAACTGAAAAATATTCAGCACTTGGGAGGTAGAGGTAGGAGGATCACTATGAGTTCAAGGACACTCTACATAGTAAATTCCAGACAGCCAGACCCTACTTTGAATGCTCCCCTCAACACAAAAAGATTAAATATTGCAAGATAACAATTTAAAATTGCTCTGAAGATTTCTGTTATTGTCATGAGCCTCCCCCTGCCTTTCTTCTCCCTTTACCAAACGATGAAATCGATGGGCTTGCACAACAGGAAGGTACCTAGAGCACATGTCACATAGGAAATAATTCTAACAAATAGCGCAAATAAGATGGAACCTTCTAATTTTTTTTCTAGTATAATAAAGGTTAATAAGAATGCATGGCTGTCCAGAAAAGGCAAGATTACATTAAGAGGATACCAAGATATTGCAAATGACTTTTCATGTCCAGCTGGATAAACCGGAAGAGTGACATGAGGAGACCAGCATCATTCTGTAAGAGGGAGAGGAAGCTATGCGTGGCTAGGGTGGTAAAGCGGTGTACTGTACGCTTGGCGGCAACTTCCAGGCAAAACTTGAGCAACGCGGTTACACGATTTGTGAGTTCACAGAGAAAGAGCGCATGGGCCAGGTGTGGTATGCATGTCTGTAAGCCCAGCACGTGGGGGTGGAGGTATGGTTGTAGACAGACATGAACAAGCATGGAGGTCGCTGGAGGAAGGACTCTGCCTCCCTGGTATGAAAAGGAGGAGGCAGAGCCTGTCAATTGCTCACTTGGTCCAACCAGCCCTCACTTGCACACAGGCTGAGGGTGCGGACGGTGGGCCGTTTCTCCCCTTAGTGAGGTACTGTACTAACCCCACCCAAGCCCTTCGCTAGGGGTAGTTGCTCACAGACCCTTGTCTAGTCTGCCCACGTTTCCGAGTTCTGACTCACAAAGCATAGTGTCTTTTCTTTCTCTTCTTTGGATGCCAGCTAAAATTCTGCTTGCCCTGACACTTTGGGGCTTTTCTACTTTTTTCTTGATGCATCTCCCTTTGCCTTACTCATGCCTCATCATCAACGTGCCTAATGTTTTGGGGTCACAAGACAAAGAACTCAATAGCATGAAAGTCGCAACAGAGGCAGTAGCCTTAAGAGTTCAAGACCATCCGTAGCTAGATAAAGGGTTCAAGTCCAGCCTGGGCTACCTGAGACTCTAGCTTAAAAAAAAAAAAAAAAGAGAGAGAGAATTTGTAAATAAACAGAAAAGCAAACAAACAGTTGCCCCTCTATTTGTTTCTTTGATTTCAGAAGGTTCTCAAAATTCAGAAATATAGGAGCTTGGGAGATGGTTTGGCCATCAGCAGTTGAAGGTGTTTGATTGCAAACTCCAGTGGCCTGGGATCAAATCCCAAGTACATACATAAAACCAGATGCACAAAGTGATGCATGCACTTGGAGTTCCTTTGCAGTGAGAGGAGGTCCTGATATGCTTATTCATTCTCTCTCTGTCTCTTTAAATAAATATAAATACATAAATAAAAATTTGAAAAGTTCACCCATACAAGTTACTTTTGATTTAGTTTTAAATAAAATACTAGACACCTAGAAAAGGTAATTTAAAAAATCAAGGTATTTAAAAATATTTTATTTTTCTTCATTTATTTGAGAGAGAGATACAGAAATAGAGAGAAAGGGAGAGAGAAAGAGTGAATGGGCACACCCGGGCCTCCAGCCACTGCAAATGAACTCCAGATGTGTGTGCCCCCTTGTCCATCTGGCTTATGCAGCTCCTGGGGAATCAAACCTGGGTCCTTTGGCTTTGCAGACAAATGCCTTAACCACTAAGCCATCTCTCCAGTCCTCAAGGTTTTTAAAACAATATTTTATTTAGTTATTTATGAAAGGAAAAGAGAGAAAGGGAGAAGGGAGAGGGAGAAGAAGAGGGAGAGAGAATGAATGAATGAATGAGAATGGACATGCCAGGGCTTCCAGCCATTGAAAATGAACTCTAGATGCATATGCCACCTTGTACAGTTGGCTTACATGGGTACTGAGGAATCGAACCAAGGTCCTTTGGCTTTGCATGCCAGCACCTTAACCACTAAGCCATCTCTCCAGTCCAAGGTCTTTTTTAATGTGAGCAGGATTTTGAATGGTTTTATAATTACCTGTGGACTAAGTGGAAGAAGGTGGGTCCTGAGATGTCACCCTACAGGTGGCATGGACAGTGTTAACCACAGCTCTTGGCTGGGTTTTCAGAAAGCCACCTGGCATCTTGGATGTGGGATGAAAATGGATGCAGATGCCCAGGAACCGAGGATTATGGAATGCATAAGATGCTTCGGGCTGACTGGCACCAATGGCGAAAACTGCCATGATTGCACTGGATATGAACCAATTCTAACCCAAGGGTAATAGGAGCCCCTTCCATACACAGGGCAGGTTGCCCTACAGAGCCAACTGGCAGCAAGGAGAGCAATGTCGATATTAGACATTTGCAGTCTTTCTGGATCATGTTAATAGTATGTGAATGTTATGATCAAAGGACCTGAGGGTCTTGCCCAAAATTTTATTTCATCCCATAGTACTGAGTCAATGCCTGGTTGAGAGACATAAATGGAATCAAAAAATTCATATAAAGCACACAAACTTTGATACTGTGAACATCTAGCTGATGGAAGAAAATTTTAGGGGAAACTCTTAATGGCAATCTTCACTTAAAGGGCTTTTATTTAGGAAAGGAGTAGATTGATTTATATTCTTTTAGCAGGTAGTAGAAACACTGTGACCAAGTTTGGGGATTCAGTTTAGAACAAAGGTCATTTTTTTGGATATAGAATTGATGTTTTTCTTTCAGAGACCATTTTATACAACTTTCAACAGTTATACTTTCAAACAAAATGAACATAAAATACAGAGTGCTAAAAAATCAAAACATATTAATTTCATTGTTTTAAAATACAGAAATTGGGAAGAATGGCAAATACAACTTTAAGCAAGTCACTTGTCTTCCCCTATAATAATCAATGGAGGCTACTTAAAAGTCTTACAAATTCAGAGTCAAAGATCTTTTGAAACCATTTTTATTTATTCATTTGCAAACAAAGAGAGACAGAGAAAAGAAAAGATAGAGAAAGAGACAAAGAGAGAGAATGGGCACACCAGGGATTCCAGCCACTGTAAATGAACTCCAGATGCATGCGCCACTTTGGCATCTGGCTTTACATGGGTCCTGAGGAATCCAGCCCGAAGAAGAACTTTTTATAACCGTATGAAATCATAGAAAGCTTTGTGAAATAATGAACTCCTGTGGTGCTCAAGTCTTCACATGTGAAATGGAGTAAGGATTTCTACGTAGAGGAAAAGCTGAATGAATTAACCTAAATACTTCTTACTTGGAGATGTTTGAATTTCGTAAATTCTGTTTGTATCTCTTTTTAACTGAAAATTAATATATATTTGCAGAGTGCTGGTGGGAATTAAGCACTGAGCCTATGGTCCTCTACTAGGCTTTGCAAGCGCTCCACTGCTGAGACAGCTCCCAGCCAAACCTATTCATATCTAAAATCTCCCTCCTTCCACTATAAGATGCTTTCATGAAGAGAGTGAGTTGGACTGTTGGGAAGAGAATAAATGCATTACCCGTGGTGGCTATTCTTGGTCTTAGCTGAAAGGGACATCAAGCATGCGTTATATTTATATCATATCATTCCTCTATGATTTGGGCTTTTTTTTTGTATATAATACTGCCATTCTTCAAACTTCTTTTAACTCCCCTCCGAACAAACTTGTACAATAAACCAGAACTTTACATCATCATAGTTTGGTTTACTTTCTGAGTTCTAATTCTAAGTGGTTTGCACACTGGACAGGCAGCCTTCCATGGCCTAGGTAGGTGGGCAACATTCATTGGCAAGTTTAAAATCTACAGTGATACAATGACCACAGCAATATCTGTTGAATTTCTATCCTTCATAGGACATACCTATGGTTACTTAATGTGCCCCTTTTCATTTAATCTTCATAAAACTACAGTCATAATATTTCAATCTCTCAAAGGTTGAGAGCTGATGTTACTTACCTATGGTGATTCAAGCCAAAATTTTTATCCCTGTACATCATATAACTATTGGGAAGAAGAAAGCAAGAAAGAAGAGAAAGAGAGGGGTGGGGGAGGGAGGGAGAGAGGAATGAATGGGCACGCCAGGATCTCTGCCACCTGTAAACGAATACTAGATGCATGTACCACTCTCTGAATCTGGCTTTGCTTGGTGACTGAGGAATTGAACCTGGGCCATTATGCTTTGCAGAGAAGAGCTTTAACCACTGAGAAATCCCTCCAGCCCTCTCAAGCCAAAATTTTTATCCCTGTACATCATTACCATGGGAGTGAAAATGAGAGACAGAAAGAGAGAGAGCAAAATCCTGAGATTCTTCTTCTGTTTTGTTTTGTTTTGAGATAGAACCTCATGTATCCCAGGCTAGCCTCAAATTTGCTGTGTAGTAGAGAATGACTTTGTACCTCTAATACTACCTCTACCTCCCAAGTTCTGGGACTACAGGTATGTGCCACAATACAAGGTTTGTGTGGCACCTTATCAGCTGAGCTATGACCTCAGCCCTATTTTTTTTAATTTTCGCCTCTCTGGGGTAGTTCTCACAGTGAACTCACGATGTAACCTCGTCTGCACTCAAATGCATGGCAGTCTTCCTGCCTCTGTTTCCAAAGTACTGAATTGGCAGGCCAGAACCACTATGTCCAGTTGAGAAATTTCTTTTGAATACTCAAGAAAAAGAACCAGCCATTTTCTTCCATTCTCTCCTGCCTGTCTCCCTCAGGAGCAGAACCTTCAGAGATTCTTAGTTGTTTTTTTTTTTTTTTCTTCTATAAACTATGTGTGAAATAAAGATATTATGGGGTATTTTGCCTAATTTTTCCTTCTACCCATTCTTAGTAAAAAAACATATATTTATTTGTGTGTGTGTGTGCATGCTTCAGGATCTCTTGGTGCTGCAATTGAATGCTTGTCTGGCTTTATGTGGGTGGCTGGAGAAATAAACTCAGGCTGTCAGATTAAAAAAAAAAAAGCTCCTTAACTGCTGAAGCATTCCCCAGGCCCTTCTTCTACCCATCCTATCCACAAATTTTAGTTCTAAATATTGAGTTCGGCTTCCCAATGTCCTTGTGGTTAAATTAAAAGAGAATTGTACTGAGGTGCATCTACAGGGAGTCATTCTCCAAACTGTCCTCCCCAGTGTTGGAAAATGTCTTCATGCCTCACCCAAGGTGGTCAGTCGACTGTGACAATTCATTTGAGTCTATGGTGGAGAAAAAGCCCAGGGTGGCTCCCGTGGAAGTTGCCTCTGGAAACACAAGGTGGCAGGTGGTGCCCAGAGCAGGTATCCCTTGGCCACGCTTTAAAGCCCGCACCACCAGGACACATGCTGGATTGCCCTGACACCTCAGTGGAGGACATTGTCAAGAGTTTTATTTTTACTTAAAAAAAACATGCTTTTTATTTATTTAAGAGAGAGAGAGAGAGAGAGAGAGAGAGAGAGAGAGAGGGAGAAAGAGAGAGAAGGAGAAAGAAAGAGGCATACAGAGAAAGAGAGAGTGAGTATGGGAATGCCAGGGCCTCCTGCCACTGCAAATAAACTCCAGACATGTGTGCCACTTTATGCACTTGGCTTTATAGGGGTGCTGGGGAATCAAACCCCGGCCATCAGTCTTTGCAAGGAAGTGCCTTTAACTACTGAGCCATCACTCCAGCCCTGTCAAAAGCCTCTTAAGTTTTTAAAAAATATATTTTATTTATTTATTTGTTTGATACAGAGAAAGAAGTAGAGAATGAGAAAGGGCGAGAATGGGCACACCAGGGCCTTCAGCCACTATAAACAAACTCCAGATGCATGTGGCCCCTTGTAAATCTGGAGAATCAAACAGGAATCCTTTGGCTTTGCAGGAAATGCCTTAATTGCTAAGCCATGTCTTCAGCACCTTAAAGATTTTATTATTTTACTTTATTTTTGTTTATTTGAGAGACACACAGAGAGAGAGAGAGACAGACAGAGAGGAAATAAAAGGGCATGCCAGGACCTCCAGCCACTATAAAGGAACTCTAAATGCATGTGCCACCTGGGGCATCTGGCTTACATGGGTTCTGGGGAATCAAATCTAGGATCTTCGGCTTTGTAGGAAAGCACCTTAACCTTGTTGAAGCATGTCACAGGAGGGTGGGCCTTGAGATGTTGTAGCCCTCCCAGCTTGCCATACTCAAGCACTCCTAGTACTTCCCCCCTGCCAATGTGGAGATGTGATGCCAGGCTGCCCGCTCGTGCCAAGCTTTCCCCACCCTGATAAAGCTTCCCCTCGAAACTGAAAGCTGGAAATAAGCCCTCTCCTTCCTTTAAGCTCCTTCTGTTTGGGTGGTTTGCTCCAGCAACAAGAGAGTAACTGCTACAGTTTCTGAGTGTAATGAATTAATTTCACAAAATACCCTAATATTCAGCCAAACTTATTGCGGAAAGGCTGTGCCATATCTGTACCCTCTCCTTATTTTTATATGAGTGAACTTTCCTTATTATGAATAAGTCCTCCAGGAGCCTCTCTCACTGGATGTCCTGTTGGAAATGAGCCAGAGGAGGTATCTAAAGCATTAGTTCTTGATTTACGCTAGGAACTTTAGAAAATATACTTTTGACAGTGAGAACATCTCCCCCCCCCCCCCTCTCTCTCTCTCTTTCTGTCTCTCTCTCTCCCATATCCTTTCTCTTTAAGTCTCAGCTCTACTTCAGTTAGCTTGGGCTTTGGGGTGGATCGAGGGCCCATTAAAGCATGCAATGGGAACAGGTCACTTATGCGGCACATCTTGGGACACTGATCATACTGCAATGATATTGGTACCCAGGCACCATAAATTTCAAGGGGAACCACTCCTCGGAGATCTGCTCTCCTTCAGATGTGATTATTTCATGGGACACGGGGCTTGGCAGAAGTCAGTCTCCACCTCTGGTGGGGGATGGCGGCAGAGCCTCTCATGTGAGCTGCATTTACAGGGCCGCCTGGCTTCCTGTGCCCCGAGCTGGTGCTTTTTCAGCTGCCTCGCCTCTCGTGGCTGTGCCGCACGGCGTGTTTTTGTTTCCGAGCTATTTTGGCCCAGGATGGATGTCTGGCTTCATTTCACTTTCATAACTCTGATGGAAGCCACAGGAGTTTCCAAGAGCCTGAGTGGGCGAATTGTGGGGCCCTTCTTGCAGTGACTGGAGGGCTGTGGGGGGGGGGGCGGGGTGTGGTCTGGGAGGAGCCCCTGGTATCTAAGATTTCCCTGTGCAGAGGAAATGTATGTTTTCACTGGTGGCTGGCTATTGCCTTCCCAGTACTGCAGCTCTTTGGCAGCGCTTAGAACCAAACATACTTAGATTTGGCATATATATATATATATATATATATATATATATATATATATATATATATATATATATATATATACATACATACATATATATATATGTATGTATGTGTGTGTATATATATATATATATATATATATATATGATATTTCTTGAAAAATTTTGAATTTTCGTGAATATTTGTCTGCATGTGGACCCATACGTGGGTGCAGGGTGCATGTACGTGTGCACACACCTGTGTGGGCAGAGGTTGGGATCAGGTGTGTACCTCAATCACCCACCACCTTATTTTAAAATGTGATTTATTTAGTTGCGTGTGTGGGTGTATATGAGCATGACAGCGTCTCTTGCAGCTGCAAATGAAGGTCTCCACTGGCTATACATACGTGGCTGGGGAATTGAAGTCCTAGTGACAGGCTTTGCCAGCAATTGCCTTTAATCTCTGAGCCCTCACCTCATCGTGTTTTCCTTTTTTAATATTTTACTTATTTATTTGCAAGGAAAGAAGGGTATGGGGAAATAGGTGCACCAGAGCCTTCTGCAGCTGCAAATGAACTCCAGACACATGCGCCACTTTGTGCATCTTGTGTTTTTTTGTTTTTTTTGTGGATGATGGGGTATTGAACCCAGGAATTCAGTCTCTGCAAACAGGTGCACTCAGGCTCTTCAAACAGATGTCCTTAACCCCTGAGCCATCTCTTCAGCCCCACATCATTTTTTTTTCTTTTCAATATTTTTTATTAACAACTTTCATGAGTATAAAAAATATCCCATGGTAATACCCTTGGTCCCCCGCTTTACCCTTTAAAACTCCATTCTCCATCATATCCCCTCCCCATCTCAATCAGTCTCTCTTTTACTTTGATATCATCATATTTTCCTCCTATTATCATGGTCTTGTGTAGGTAGTGTCAGGCACTGTGAGGTCATGGATATCCAGGCCATTTTGTGCCTGGGGGGAGCACATTGTAAGGAGTCCTACCCTTCCTTTGGCTCTTACATTCTTTCTGCCACCTCTTCTGCAATATACCCTGAGCCTTGGAAGGTGTGATAGAGATATTGCAGTACTGAGCATTCCTGTCACCTCTTTCCAGCACCATGATGCCTTCTGAGTCATCCTAAGGTCACTGCCATCTGAAGTGAAGATTCTCTATCTACCAAAAGTGAGAGTAGCATTAATATAAGGGTACGAACAATAAGAGAAGTGCTTACTGGCCAGTTTGATAAGCATAGTATATACAACAAGCTAGATAGCAGCAGACGTTACACCCTTAGGACTCATAACTAACCCTGTTTTAAGTTTTCAGTATCAGGGATTGATTCCTTCCCATGGAGTGGGCCTCTGGTCCAATTAGAGGGCAGTTGGTTTCCACCATGACAGATGTGCCACTATTGCACCCGTTGGTTCATTTGGCCTGGGTGGCCAAATATAAGACTTGCAGTGTCCAGTGTTGAGTATCTTCACTGATGGTATCTCTTTCTCCCATTGAACTTCATGTAGAATGGCTTCTTCCAGCTTTCTGTCAGCTGGTCTACATGGAGGAGGTTATCATCTCAGTTCCAGCAGGATTTCTCAGTGGCCTTGCAGCCCAAGTATGTGGAGTCTTCAGCAATATTATCTTATTTTTGTTTTGAGACAATCTTTCACTGGACTAAGAGCTCACAGATTTGGCTCATCTAGTTGGTCAGTGACCCTGGGGTATTCTCCTGTCTCTGCCACCCCAGTGTTGAGACTACAGGTTTACAGTGCTGTGCTTGGTGTTATAAATGCTGGGTGCGGGGGACCCACACCCAGGTTCATGTGGCAAGCAGTTTATCAACTGAGACCTCTCTGGAGCCCCTGTTTGATTTTGAAGCTGTGATTGGTTTTGTTCCATTGGCTCAGTTCAGTCTGGTGCTTACACATGCATGCTCCTGTATTCGGTCCTGTGTATGAAGGAGGTCGGGACGGTCATATGCTCACTTAATAAGGGAGTTCCAAATGAATGAGGTCACAAGCTCAGAGGTGTTACAGATGGATTTTAAACCTAAGTCTCTGACAAGGCGTCCACATTTTTCTCACTCGAGAATGGCTCTAATCGGAAACAAATATATTTACTTATCTTAATCTTTTGATTATTACTCCTAATAAATATCATTTTACATTTGGAAATAATCACAGCTTTGACTTGATTCACAAGAAGAGGTTGATTGAGAAATCAAATCATCACTAAATTTATATTCACATTGTAGCAATGAAAATTAAGCAGTCAAAACATTTGCTGCACATACAATAATATTTCATGCTAGTGTATTTGCATAGACTATTCTGTTTGCCAGAAGGACTGAATCTCTAATTTAATAGTTCTGGGACACCCAAAGGTCATCACACTGCCCTGTTTTTACCACACAGGAGTGGCTGGCCCTGGAGGCTGATATGTTTGAACTACAGTCGGATTGGGAAAGTGAGCTTATTTATGTACGTGTAGGTAAGGGAGTGTAACTGGGGCTGGTCTTGGATTAGCAGATAGCTTTTGTCATGTGGACACTGCTATTCTGTGCTATGCCAAGTGCTTTGTTCATATTTCTTGGTCATTTACTGGTCACTAGTAGATAGCTTGCTTGTAACATACCATTGGCCTGAGGCCCAGGAAGGAGAAATGAAGCCTTCTGCTAGAGATCCAGAAAGAGGCACTGGGATGTAGGCCTACTCAAAGTGCTTTGGCTTCTCACTGAATCTTCCATGAGGAAGTCCTCAAGTCTCGAGGAAGATCCCTTGCTCCTTAAAGCTGCCTACATTTCTCTTGTCAGCCCAGACCTTCCTACTACTGCAATTACCAGGAAGTAGGAGGCAACAGAGTTTCCCCCAAGCCTCCCCACCAACGGATGCAAACTTGGATTATATAATATATATAAATAATATTTATGTATTTAACTGTATATGTTTATAATTTATAAATATATTGTATATATATATATATATATATATATGTATATATTTGAGGGGCTGAAGAGATTGCTCAATGGTTAAAAGTGCTTGCTTGCAAGCCCTGATGACCCAAGTTTGATTCCCTAGTGCCCGTGTAAAGACAGACGCACAAGGCGCCGTGCGAGTCTGGAGTGAGTTGCTAGCGGCAGGCAGCCCTGCCACACCCATTCTCACCATCTGTGGTTTTTGTCTGCCTAATTCTCTCTCTCTCTTACTCATGTATTTGGAAATATATTCAGATGTCAAATGTGTGTAGCATGATGAGACAGCAGATAAAGTGCTTACCACACAAGCATGAGGACCTAAGTGAGAGTCCCCGGAGCACCCCTGAATCTGGATGCAGTACCTTGCTTCTGGAATCCCAGTGTTCCCACAGTGAGATGGGGGTAAAGGTGAGAGAATGAAGCAGTTACCCTGGTGAACGCAGCAGTGAACAAGAGACCCCGCTTTAAACAAGACGGATGGCAAGCACCACCCCCCAAGGCTGTCCTCTGACCTCCACACGTGCGCTATGGTGTGAGCGTGCCTACACACACACACATACACACACACACACACACACACACACACACACACACACACTTTTTTATGAAAAAGAAATGTCACCTATTTGACTTTGTTTCAGCCTACGTTGGAAGAAATAGGAACTTTAAATCTACCTATGATCAGGAAAAAAAAAGAGAGATGAAAAGGCAAGTGTTTGCTTGAGTGGGTAGATTTTTAAAGGCTAAGATGTTTCCCTTATCTTGTAAGACCTGGTTAATTGCCCCAATTTTCCACTTCTCTTTTCATGAGCAGACATGGCTCATTTTCTGTGAGCTTCTTGTACCAACATGGCTCCAATATATTTGAAGTTTTCAATAGTCTCAAGTAGAATGCAATAAAATCTTAGGAACCTCTTGTAAATGTATCTGAAAAGAATCATTAAAATAATGTGTTCTCAACTTGTTAGTGTTGGCAAACATTCTTATCTCTTCAGTGGTAGCAGCTTCGTGGGGTGATAGAAATTGTGCAGGAGGTTGGTATTGTAATATACCATGCATCACACCCTCCAAGGCTCAGGGTCCATTGTGGAAGAGGTGGCAGAGAGAACATGAGAGCCAAAGGAAGGGCACCACTCCTTACATACAAGTGTCCGGACAGAATTTCCCCTCGATATCCAGACCTTGCAGTGTGTAGCAATATCCACACAAGACCCTCATAATAGGATAAAAAAAAATGATGACACCAAATTAAAAGAGAGACTTATGGAGAGAGGGAGGGGATATGATGGAGAGCAGTGTTATGAAGGGGAAAGTGGGGGAGGGCAGAGGAGGGAAATATCATGGTTTGTTGTCTCTAAGTATAGACATTGTCAATAAAAAATATATATTAAAAAATAATACACTGTGCACACTGAAGCCAGGTATAAATGTCATTCTCCCAACTTCTGTGTCTCAAAAATAAAATAAGCCATGTTTGTAATAAAACATTTCTCAACCATCATTTTAAGACTTTTAATTATCTTGGTTTCTCATAGACACTTGAAATTAAGTTTACATTACTTTCCTGTTAGTCGTAAGGCTGACAAGTAAAAACAATATTTTAGAATAGATTTCCTCAGCAGCTGAAATTATTTTCTCTAATAGTTTTCTCAGAAATAATTTCCTTATTGGTATCATCACCAAAAACAAAAAAAACAACAACAACAAAACCAGGGCTGGAGAGATGACTTAGCAGCTAAGCACTTTCCTTTGAAGCCTAAGGACTCTGGTTCGAGGCTCGATTCCCCAGGACCCACGTTAGCCAGATGCACAAGGGGCGTGTGCTTCTGGAGTTTGTTAGCAGTGGCTGGAAGCCCTGGTGCGCCCATTCTCTCTCTCTCTCTCTCTCTCTCTCTCTCTGTATCTCTCTCTGTCTCTGTCACACTCAAACAACTAAATAAAAATGAACAAAAAAATAAAAACAATAACCCAGCACTGATACAAATGATGCTACTGCCAGATGGAGACCTCAGTAGGGTACCAAAGTGTTTGGAGTATAAAGAAGAAAGTAGTCTACAAATGTCATAATAGGGAAGTGGACTAGCACTAACTAGAACCCTTTCTTGGAACTCGATTCTCAACGACCTCTTCCTTGGTCAACTGGACTCTGACCCAGGGAGCCTGGCTGGCAGGCGGGAAGCAGGGAAGTTGTCACCGTGGTTCAAACACACCACAGGACTCACCTACCTTCTCATAGCTGTGTTATCTCAATGTGGTGAATGCTAAGAAATTTTGTGATGTATGGAGATGATCACAACATATAGAATAAAATAGGGCAAGAGTAGGTTGTTACACAGCAATGTATGTAGGACGTTGAGACGCCACAGTTGATAATAAGAAGCTCTGGGCATGGGGTGAAAGTACTCACAAGGTGGAAGAGATGAAAAAGATTTCTTAAAGAAATGTGCACCGGGTGTGGTGGCCACTCTTCCAGCACTCGGGAGGCAAAGGCAAGAGGATAGCCGTGAGTTTGAGGCCACTCTGAGACTCCATAGTGAATTCCAGGTCAGCCTGGGCTACAGTGAGACCCTACCTTGAAAACACAATACATACATACATACATACATATATGTGTGTGTGTGTGTGTGTGTGTGTGTGTGTGTGTGTGTGTATGTGTATATGTATATGTATATGTATATGTATATGTATATGTATATGTATATGTATATGTATATGTATATGTATATGCTGGCTGAGGTCGTGGATCAGTTGATAGAGTGCCTACTTTGAATGCAAGAAGCCACGAGTTTGATTCCCAGCATGCCAAAACTAGACCTGGGGGCTCACTCCTGTGAACCCAACACTTGGGAGGCAAAATTAAGAACATCAGAAGTTCAAGGTTATCCTCAGCTGCAGGGTGAGTTCAAGGTCATCTTGGGTTACAGACCTTGTCTCAAAAACAGTAAAAATATAAATAAGAATAAGAAGTAAACACCAAGCTGAAGAGATGGCCCAGTGTTTAAAGATACTTACTTGCAAAGCCTGATGGCCTGGGTCTGATTCCACAGTACCTACTTAAAACCAGATCTGCCAAGTGCCGCGTGTATTTGGAGTTTGTTTGCAGTGGCAAGAGGCCCCGGCATGCCCATTTTTATTCTCTTCTACCCCCTCTCTTTGCTTAAAAATAAATAAATATGGGCTGGAGAGATGGCTTAGCCATTAAATGCTTGCCTGTGAAGCCTAAGGACCCCGGTTCAAGGCTTGATTCCCCAGGACTCACGTTAGCCAGATGCACAAGGAGGCACACACGTCTGGAGTTCCTTTGCAGTGACTGGAGGCCCTGGCACACCCATTCTCTCTCTCTCTCCCACTTTCTTTCTCTGTCTCTCCCAAATAAATAAATAACTACTAAACAAAAAGTTAAAATAAATAAATAGGGCTGGAGGGGTGGCATGGTGGTTAAGGCACTTTCCTGCAGAACCTGGGAACTCATGTTGGAATCTCCAGGTCCCACGTAAGCCAGATGCACAGTGACACAAGCTCTCAATGTTGCACATGCACACACGGGGGCGCACATGTCTAGAGTTTGTTGGCATTGGCTGAAGGCCCTGGCATTCTCACTCTCTCTCTCTTTCTCTCCTTTCATCTTTCTCTATTTCTCAAATAAATAATAAAAAATAGATAAAAAATATTTTTGCAAGGAAATAAACACATCCACAAAAACATTCTAAGGAGAGACAGAGTCAGAGGTGCAAGAGCAAATTCTCAGAGAGAGATAGTCAAACCTTCCCTCTGTGAAAGAAAATGGGACTTCTATTTTTTCCCCTTCCTTTTATTATTTTTAAACATATTTATTTAGCCAAAGAAGAGTAGTGCCTTCCCCTCTAGATCCTATGACCTTCCCAGACATAGGCTTTTGACTATGTTTTGGGTACCAGATGTGAACTTCCTCATATAGGGAGAGCCTAAATCCAACCAGAAAGCTGTTGGTTTTCCGCATACCACTATTGTGCTTGTGGCCATATCTTTCCTGGCTGCTTGGTTGTATAGCTAGCAAGGTCTGCGCTGGGAAAGACTATTGATGTTGTATCTGCCAGAACCCTGCATGGCCCTTTCCAGCACTATGACAGCCAGCCAGCTGGGAGAAGGCTTCCAGATCAGCTCCAGCTTGATTTCTCAGTACTGTGCAACTGAAACATGCGGACTCTGTAGCAACTGGATCTCATCCTCTAGGTGTGGTGGAAAACCATGTGGGCCTCCCTGACCAACAACTCAATGGGAAGTACCCTACATCAAGCAGAAAATAGGTCTTCTTTTAGAAAGTTAAGGGAAGCTGCTTGCATTGCCTGGATTTATCTTAGATGCCACTTGAATGGAGTTGGTGTTTAGATAGAGAAGTGCTCATCTCACTGTCCTATTAAATGGTAAAGTTTGCAGCATGCGTTTTTTGGATGGACCCATTTTGGGGAAGGCACCATAAATAGTTAGACTCTAAATGTTTGCATAAGGGATCACAAATCACAGGGATGAAGGCCCCAAGCAGTCTGGATCTGATTGTTAAAGTAGTGGGGTTTCTGCTTTTATTTATGATCATTTTGTGGCTACAGATATATTTACAGATTTCATTTAACTTCCGTTTATGGTTTGAGTTGGAAATGTCCCACAGAGGCTCATACTTGGAACATTCTTTCCCCAAACAGTGATGTTATTTTGATTGGTGTGGAACCGTTAGGATGTAGGTCCTGGCTGGCAGAAGGAGGTCAGAGGGACAACACTTGGAAGGCGATAACCTGGCCTCTAGTTCCAGCTGCCGTCTTCTCTGTGGTCCATGAAGTCAGGATGAGCTTCGGCACCACACTTCCACCACCGTGCTCTCCACGTGCCTCCCCCGCCCGAGGAGGGACTAAGACCTTCTGGAACTGTCAGCCAAAATGAACCTCTCTTCCCTTACGTTTTCGCTTAGATCACAGCAACACCAAATTAACCAAAACACCCTCAGTGCCTACAGACTTGAGTGTTTCAACATACAGCCAATAAAATAAGGGTTTTACCTAGGACTCAGGACTCATCATGAATGAACCTTGAGGGAATCAGAAAATAATAAACTTCCCATCCCTTTCTTCTTGGTGTTCAAAATGCCATAGCAACAGAGCTAGAGAGATGGCTTGGCAGTTAAAATTTCCAAAGTCTGTCAGTATGGGTTCAATTCCCCAGCATCCATGTAAAACCAGTTTGTATGCAGTACAAACAGTCCTGTAATGTCCATACACTCTCTTTTTACACACACACACACACACACACACACACACACACACACACACACACACACAATGCCATATCAAGAAGGGGACATGTAATACAGAGAAAAGAGTGGGTTAGGTTCTATCTTTAGAGGCATTAAGTGTTCTCAATGAGTCGTGAAGTTTAGTGAGGGTTTGTTAACATGCCCCATGTTCCACTTATAAAATTTAAGCTTGACCCAGGAGAAAAGGTAGAGAATGGGTTGGATTCTCTTGCATTCTCATTTCTTTGTCATCCGTTGTCCACTAATTGGCTGATGGGTTAACTTGTCCTTTGAAAACTTAGTCTTGGGAAAATGGTGCAGTGACTAAAGGCACTTGCTTGTAAAGCCTCATGGCCCAGGTTCATCTCCTCTGTAATCAGGTAAAACCAGACACACAAAGTGGTACATGCCCCTGGAGATGGTTTGTAGCAGCAAGAAGCTTTGACATATCCATATTGTCTTTCTCTCTCTCCTCTCTCTCCCCCTCCTTCCTTCCCTTTTTCTTTCTTCTAAATACATAAATAAAATATTTTAAATCTCCATCAGCTGGGAATCTAGCATTCAGAACAGCTAAGTTTATGGGGGACACCTGAATCAAATCACCACACTTTCTAAGTGTTCATACAGTGTTACTGCTATTTTTAGAGCTATACCTACACATTATTACTCTTACTTGGGGAATACTCCAGTCATACATCTTGATCTCGATTGACTTACATCGTCCTTTGAATGTGAAAATGTTCCCCACTGTTTCATGCATTAGTGACGAAGCCTTGTGTCCAGTCCCAGCTAGTGGGGCCTTTGAGAAGTGGGTGCATACTGGAAGAGGCGTGTTTCTGGAGGCTGGCTTTGAGGTGATGCAGTCTAGCTTCATGCTTAGTATTTTAAAGACTTCCTTCCAGATGATGTGACCCAGGTTTCTGTTCAGGCCTGCCATGCTTTATCAGCCATGACGAAACATCTCCTTGAGAATATAGACTGAAATAAACCCTCTTCCTTCTGTGAGCTACCTCTGGTCAGGTGCTTTATGCCAGCACTGAGAAGGTACCTGCTATACCTTGGATGAAATAAGCAGAGAGCCGTGCACACAAGGGTTCAGGTCAGCTTAGCCTCGTGTTCAGCAGAGTAAGAATTTTCTTCCTTCAGTCTTTATGTTTGTCCTAAAGTCACTGACAAATCAGGACTTTCCATGGGGCAAAAATATTGGTGTTTCCTCATACCTTTTAAAATATGTTCTAAAGTATTCTGGCTCAGTTGAGTTGAGATATTTAGATAGGAACATAAATTCTGAAAATGTTTACTCTTTTCTCTCCTTTGAATAAGTTCTTTTAAACCTAATAGAAAAATATTACATGGTAGTAATGGAATCACTATGAAAAGAAGATTATCCCAGGCTTTAGAATCTGTAATTCTTCATACCTGAAAGTTTGTGTGAATTCCTGTTTTACATTTGCATTCACTTACTCAGGTTTTCCATGGTACCCAGAGATAGAGGCTGCATTCAGTGAGTTCCAATATTCTGCTCAAACAAGGTGAACAGCTCACAGCACGTTCAGTACTGAATGTCACATCCCTGTCTGAACCACACAAAAGAATAAAATTGGAATCATCTACTGTAAAAGTGCATATTGTCCTATAACAAAATTGCTTCAAATACTGCTGTGCGTGTTATAAATACCAGCAAATGTTATTAGTAGGACTAATGTAAGCTGCTGTTTCAGAAATCAAAATGTTGATGAGGGGGCTCATGTAAAGCACACCGGCTTCATTCCATTTTAATCAGTGTACTAAGTTCCCACCACGCGTTTGCAGTTACCTCTGCGCTGACGGGACAAAGCACTTACCAAAAGCAGTTGTTGGGAGAAAAGTCATTTATTTTGGCTTACAGTCTCGAGGAGAAGCTCTACGATCACAGGGGAAACGTTATAAGAAGAGGATGGGTATCACCTCCTGACCAACCTCAGGTGGACAACAGCAGCAGGATGTGTCAAATACTGGCAAAGGGAAGGAGCTATGAAACCCGTAAATCAACCCCAACGTATACCTCCTTCATCAAGGCTCCAATTCCCAAATTTCCATCGGCTGGGAAAAAAAATCAACCACAATGCACAAGTTTATGGGGGGCACCTATTTCAAACCACCACAGTGTGCAGAACCCTATTGGTTTTATGGTAACTATTCTATTCTTGTGGGTTATTTGGATGGGACCTCAAATGCCTGACAAGGATATCTCTTGCTTTGCTGGTATCACCATTTCTCTATCATAGCAATGTATTTTTTTATGGCCAGTTATGAATCCCAAGTTATACTATATTGTAGTGTAGAGGAGATTCTTTTCGAAATTATTGCTTGGGCTTATGGTAATCATAAAAATGTTAACTACTGGAATGAAGATGTGTGGGAACAATCAGAAAAAAATATATGATAATTTAAAAATATATTTTATTTGTGAGAGAAAGAGAGAGGGAGAGATTGGACAAGCCAGGGCCTTCAGCCATTGAAAACAAACTCCAGGCATATGCACCATCTTGTGCATCTGGCTTATGTGGGTCCTGGGGAATTGAACCTAGGTCATTTGGCTTTGCAGACAAATGTCTTAACCACTAAGCAATCCCTCTAGCCCATGTGACGATTTTGACAAGTGACTGTGGAGAACAAACACCTCAGAGAGTCTGGTTACCAGTATATGTGTCATACATGATGCTCTAGTCAGTTCCATGTTGCTAGGATGAAGATTCAACCAGACACAGTTTATGGGAGGAAGAGGTTTATTTTATTTATTATTTTACTAAATTCCATCAGTGGTGAAAAGAAGCTGGATCTCTTCTTCAGATCCAAGCAGACTGATACCACCAGGAGCCAGCACCATGAGCAAGCACCCATGAAACTGCCAGAGCTCAAACTGTTCTTTCCACACACACCTCTGGGCTGTAATCAAGATCTGCCCCCAGGCTGGAGAGATGGTTTAGCCATTAAGGCACTAGCCTACACTACAATGCCAATGGACCTAGGTTTGATTCCCCAGGACTCACATAAGCCAGATACATAAGGGGGCACATGTGTCTGGAATTCATTTGCAGAGGCTAGAGGCCCTGGCATGCCCATTCTCTCTCTCATAAAAATAAAATACAATAAAATAAAAAGATCTGCTCCAAACATACTTTAGGGCTGGACGCCAGGTCCAGCCTTCAGTGTCAGCTCCTTCATCAGACCACTGTAGATTTAAGCAGGAATTAATCAAAAATACCTGAAGCTATGGGGACATAGTATCTCATCCTCAAAAGGTATATTTCAGGGACTGGAGAGATGGTTTAGTGTTTGCATGCAAAGAATAAGGACCCAGGTTAAGCCACATGCACAAAGGTGGCTCATGCATCTAGAGTGGCTGCAGGCTCTGGCAACCTATTCTCTCTCTATCTCTCTCTAACTGCCTCTTTCTCTATCTCTGTCTTCCCTCACTCTCTCTCTCAAATAAATAAATACAACATTTTTTAAAAGATTTTTTTTCCAGGGGCTAAAATATTTTCTTGTAGTATTTTATCCAGTTTTATAACATTCTGTCAACAATACAAAGTCATTACAGAATATTTGGGAAACAAATTACCTATACTCCTGTTATGAAGTTACAACTGTCATTATACTTGTCTGCTTTTCTTTCAACCACTTTTTAAAAATTTTTTAAACTGTAATTATCCATTACTTACTAATTGGTGTTTCCAGACTCATGAATAATCATGCCATGAACTTTTCCCAGTTGCTACTATTTTTTTGTGAATATGACTACTAGTTTTCACCTGAATAGTGAACATTATATGAATGTAATTAATTAGGAAACCCATATTGTTGGGCTGTATATTAGTTTAGGTGGGTGGAAAGCAAGTACTTGTAACAAAGAATCCTGGATATTCAGTACCTCCAATGTAGGAGTAGATTAATTGTCATTATTTCTCTCTCTCTCTCTATCCTTGTTTCTTAAGCGCGTGTGTGTATTCATGTATGAAGGCCAAAGGGCAACTTGAGTGTTGTAGTTCAGGAATAATCTCTGCCTTCTTGTTTTTAGAGACAGTTTCTGTCATTGTCCAGCAGCTTACCGACTGGGCTACACTAACTGGCCAGTGAGCCCCAAGGAATGTTTTTCACATTCCTCAGTGTTGACATCACAGGTGGGCACCATGCCCACCATTTTTACTTGGGTTCTGGCTAAATGTCGGCTGGGTACTTTTCCAAATGAGCTATCTATCACCTGAGCTCCTCCTTCTTTTCCTTGTTAGGACACAGGGATACCTATGGATGGAGCGCTTTGGTTTGGTAGATTGCCTACTGTATCAGTTCCTGCCTTGTTGTTGTGACAAAATATGTGATCAGAAACAACTCAGGGAAGGGATTCATTTAGGCTTACAGTTCCAGAGGGTAGAGCCCGTTGGGGCAGGAGTGGGATGCCAACCTCACGTCACAGCAGTTGGGAGGAAGCAGAGCACCCTGAATGCTGGGGCTCAGCCAGCTCTCTCCTTATATACAGCCCAGCACCCCAGCGCATAGAATGGTGCCACATACAGCTAAGGTGGGTCTTCCCACCTTAATTAACCTACTCAAGATAATGTGTCACCGACTTGTACAGAGACTCACCTAATATACATAATCTCTCAACAGATGATTGTAAATCCTGTCAAGTTGGTAACCATTATTAATCACAGTTATAAGCTCTTTATTACGTATAGGGTCTTGTCCATTTTCAAGAGAGTTGCCTTGGGCAGTTGAACTCCTGTCATAAACACCATGCCTTTGTCCTTTATTTATTTTTTTTTAATTTGTTTAATTTATTTATTTGACAGCGACAGACACAGAGAGACAGATAGATAGAGGAAGAGAGAGAGAATGGGCGTGCCAGGGCTTCCAGCCACTACAAACGAACTCCAGACGCGTGCGCCCCCTTGCGCATCTGGCTAACGTGGGACCTGGGGAACCGAGCCTCGAACCGGGGTCCTTAGGCTTCACAGGCAAGCGCTTAACAGCTAAGCCATCTCTCCAGCCCCCTTTGTCCTTTATATGAGAAGGAAGCACCTGCCTCATGAAAATGTCCTGTGATAAAACTCCTGAGTCAGTGGAGAATCCCATTTTAACACAAAGGAGAGGCAGGTACGTAACCCCAGCTACTTGGGCAATTGATACAGGCAGGTCCACAAATTCAAGGTTTGCCTGGGTTACAGACTGAGTGCAAGGCCAGGCCACAGCCCAGGGTGACTTAGTGTTGTAATTACCTGCACGTTTCTGGGACAAAACACCAGACTAAAAGCAGCTGATGGAAGGACACATTTTCATTCTGGCTTACAGTCTTGAGGGGCGGCTTCATGACAGCAGGGGAAACATGGTAGAGCCGAGGCTGGACCCCACCTCTGCCACAGCAGGTGGGAAACAGCAGCAGGAGCGCAAAGTGAGCTCTGGCATGGGGGCGCTGCCTATGACACCCCTGAGCCCACCACCACCACCACACACCTCCCCCAGCAAGGCCCCGCCGCCCACACTTACCATCAGCTGGGGACCAAACATTCAGAGCGCATGAGTCCATGAGGGACATCTGATTCAAACCGCCACAACTTAGCGAGGAACTGTCTCAAAATAAAAAGTAAGGGCTGGAGAGATGGCTTAGCGGTTAAGCGCTTGCCTGTGAAGCCTAGGGACCCCGGTTCAAGGCTCAATTCTCCAGGACCCATGTTAGCCAGATGCACAAGGGGGTGCACACATGTGGAGTTCATTTGCAGTGGCTGGAGACGCTGGCACACCCATTCTCTCTCTGTCTCTCTCTTTTGCCTCTTTCTCTCTCTGTCACTTACAAATAAATAAATGAACAAAAAATAAAAATACAGGAAATTAAAAAAAATAAAATAAAAAGTAAAAAGAAGTATGGGATTCAGTTCAGTGACAGAGTGCATGTCTAGTATGTGCAAGGCCCCTGGCTCAATCCTCAGTACCAACAGGAACAAATAAAAGTAAAATGATGAAGGGCGGACTAGTGAGTAGGCAGCAATTGATGGTATCTGTTGCGGATATCTAGAATTTTTTTTTTTTCTATTATGAATGTTGTATAAATTTCCTTGCTATGAGCTGTCTGACCACTTGCAAAACTCCAGCTGCCGGTGAGTTTCTCCTTGGCTCTGCCCAGCCAGGCCCAGCTGAGGGGAGAGCCCCCTTGCCCCCACTTTCCTCATGGGCTGTTTCTCCCCATGGCAGGAACTCTTTGGACTCTCTTTCTTTCATGTCCTCCCCATGTCTTTCCAGGCCTATCACATGGGCTTTCAAGCTATGTGGTGTCTTCATTTTCCCTTTCTTGGTTCTGTATTTCCCTCAATATACACAATAATTTAATAATTAAAAATTCCTTATGTCATCATTAGTGGGCTTATTTGGTAATGGACTTGAGATAAATAGCAGATAAAATTTTTAAAATGCTTTTATAGCTTTGAAGCTGCACTCTCTGTCATTTAAGATAGTTCCACACAAGTTAGGATCTTTTTTTAATGAAAAAGTCCATTTTCATTTATTTATTTATGAGAGATAGAGAGACAGAGGCAGATAGAGCTAATGGGTGTGCCAGGGCCTCTGGACACTTCAAGCAAACTCCAAATGCGTGCACCACCTTGTGCATCTGGCTTATGTGGGTCTTGTGGAATAGAACCTGGGTTTTTGGCTTTCCAGGCAAGCACCTTAACTACTAACATCTCTCCAGCCCAGAGTTAGCATCTTTTATGTTTGTTTACTTTAAAATAACATTACATCATAGTATTCATTCTCATGTCTTTTACTGCTGAGAAGTCTGAGTATTTTTTAAAACTACTTTTCAACTTACACATTCTTTGTTATTTGTTTGTTGATATCCTTAGTCAATTTTTCTTGGATTTTTTTTTTCTGGTTTGTCAAACTCTAATTATATGTTGTCACATACATAACATATATTTTCCAAGTTTATCATTTATGAAAAGCTCTTGCTTTAAAAAAAGTGTCTTGCTTTTAAAAGATTTTACTTATTTATTTGTTTATTTAAGAAAGAGAACTGGAGAGAGAGAGGAGAATGGCTACCAGGGCCTCTAGCCACTGCAAATGAACTCCAGACGCATGCACCACCTTGTGCATCTGGCTTACATGGCTACTGGGAAAGCAAGCCTGGGCTTTTAGACTTTGCAGGCAAGAGCCTTAACTGTTCAGCCATCTCTCCATCCCACATTTCTTGTTTTTATATCACTAGACATCCATATTTTTCCTGGCTACCTGTGTTTTCTGTTTTGCTTCAAAGGCTGAAATAAATAATTGGCACTTGAATTTATTTTTCCTTATATTTGTATATTTGTGGTATGTGTGTGATGTGTGTATGCTGTATACATATATGTACATGTACATATATATGTACACGTGTGCTCTGTGTGCATATGTATGCAAGTCAGAGTAGAACACTGGGCATCCTCTTGTATTGCTCTTCTGCCTCGTTTTCTTGAAAAAGTTCTTTCACTGAGCCTGGGGATTACTATTTACTTTGTTAGGCTGGCCTACCAGTGATCTCTAGGAATCTTCCTGCTACTGCCCGGCTCAGGCTGGAGTTGCGGGCATGCGCAGGCACACCTGATGTTTTAATATGTGTACCCGGAAGTGAGCTCAGGTCCTCATGCTTAGTTCGCAAAGGCTTCTACCTACTGTTCCGTCGCCTTGGCCTCTAACATAACTTTAACTGCTATGGAATTTAGACTCAAAATTTGTTCTTTGAAGGATTCATGGTTTAAGCGCTCAATGTATTGAGTCTTTTATGGGAGTTTTGTTTAAATCATCTATTCATTGATAAGAGTGGAGTATTGCAATTACCCACTATTATTTTTGGAACTGAGTGCCATTTTATGTCCAGTAGTATTTGTTTTTTAAAATTGGGTGTGCCAATGTCCAGTGCATATATATTTATAAATGTTATCACTTCTTTTTTTTAAGATTTATTTTTATTTATTTATTTATTAGAGACAGAGAGAGAGGGAGAAGGGGTGTGCCAAGGCCTCTAGCCACTGCACCCAAACTCCAGGCTCATGCGTGACCATGTGGCTTTGTCTAATGTGGGACCTGGAGACTTGGACCTGGGTCCTTAGACTTTTCAGACATGTGCCTTGATCGCTAAGCCATCTCTCCACCCCTGTTATCACTTCTTGGTGGACTTTTATTATGCAGTGACTTTCTTTATTTCTACTAATTCTGGTTTCATATCTCCGTTGTGAGATGTACAGCTGCTCCTGACATTTTCAGGCTATGTTTGCTTAGAATATCATTTTTTCCCCTTTTCCCTTTCAGCATGTCCATTTATTTGCCAGTGCAGTCATTTATTTGCATTCAGAAAATAGTTTTTTTTTTTTTTAATAATCCAGTGATCCAATGGGTGTCTTTTAATTGGAGAGTTAATAGCCTTTGCATTTAGGGGTAGTTATCAAGAGGCATGTAGTTAATTTTTTCATTATGTATCTTGGAGGTTTGCTGGTTTACTCAGTTGATAATGTTTGATTCTCTTCTAATTCTTATTTATGTATCTAATTATTCTAGTGAGATTTATGCTTTCCTTTCCTTTTATGATTGTGTATGTCTAGCTTCCTGCTCTGTATGTAGCTTTCCTTTATGTGTCTTCTGTAATGCGGACCTAGTGGTAATGGATTCCTTTATTTTCTGTTTACCAAGGATGAAGGCCTTCATATCTCTTTCAATTATAAATGATAAATTAGCAGAGGATAGTAATCTGAGTTGGAAGTTATTTTGCTTCAAGGATTGTAATATGTCACCCTGTATGCTCTTGGGCCCTAGAGTTTCTGTTGAGACATTTGATGTCATTTTAATTGGTTTACTCTTACCTCATACATTTCAGTATCCTTTTTTTTGGCTCTACATTCTTGATATTTTAAGTATAATATGATTTGGAATGTTTCTTATCTGGTCTCATTTATTTAGTGTTCTAAGTGCCTCCTATACCTGGATGTTGTATCTTACCCTAGATTAGGTCAATTTCTGTACAGTTTCATTGAATGATTTTTTTCTGCCTTTATTCTATATTTCCCCTCTCTCCTCTAAACAAAAACAGAAAAAAAAGTCTACATTTTGTGTTTGATGTTTTACTTGTGTCCCAGATTTATTTATTTTAATATTCTTTAAATAATTTTTATTTATTTATTGCTAGGAGAGAGAGAATGAGCGGGAGAGAGATATAGATAATAGTTTCACAAGAGCCTCATGCTGCTGTAAACAAGCTCCAGGCGCATGTGCCACTTTGTGCATCTGGCTCTTCATAGGTATTGGGGAATCGAACTTGGGCCATCAGGCTTTGCAAGCAAGCACCTTAAACATTGAGCCATCTGCCTAGCACAAAATCCCAGATTTCTTGAAAGCTGTGGTCATGATTTTGTATTTTATTGATACCTAAATATTCTTCACCCTTGTCTTCAGTCCCTTACATTATTTCCCGAACCTCATCTAGGCTATTGACAGTCCTTTCTATTGAGAATATATATGTATATTTAGAATTTTCTTTACTGAGAGCTCTTCATATCCAGGTTTCCCTCCACCACCCTCAAATCTTTATCTTAATGCTGAATTTCTTGACCCAGACTTGTTTTGGCTTCTTCACCTTATTTATCTGTTAGTTTGTCATTGTTGGAGAAGGAATACAAAAGACCTTGGAGCTTTGCGATAGAGAAGCTCTTGAAAGCCCAAAGCAGAAACTGATGGCTCATTTTGGTGGGGCTGAGAGAGAACACAATGCCCACACAAGTGTGGTTCTTGAAAGCTCAGAAAGAAATAAGAAGACTTCAATAACTAAATAGCATGATTAAAAACTGCCATGATTCATTGCAGGGCAAATGACAGACTGAATACGAGTGACGCTTTCACTGCTAGCCAGAGAACCTTCTCTCGGGCTAGGCTGTTAGACACCGAGGAGACAGTCAAGAGCTCAAGACTGGAGGACAGTTCTGTCACGCCAGCCAGGGCTCAAGGAACATTGTGTCAGCGGGGCAGGAAGAATGTAGGAACCACAGAGTAGGAAGGCTTATGGTCGGGCTTTGTCCTCCAACATGAAGCACTGGTACACGCATGACCACACAGGGGTTACTATAACCCCGTAAGACCTGCCCAGTTCTGATCCCATGAACATTTTGAAATAGAGGATGGAGGAGGACAAAATGAATGAGACAACGAAACAGAGGAAGTACTACCTTGAAAGAGAAAGATCAGTCTTCAATGTAATGGAGGTGGTGGAGGGGACAGAAAAGAATAACATGACAGGAAAACAACCAAATTATAGTGTGTTCATATATTAATGTTCCTCAATTATCTAAAAAAATGCCATGAATCCTATCCCTATGCCCTAACCCTGGTAATAATAAGGATTTGTTTCCATGAGAACTTCTGACCATGAAGGTGGAGGATGATCTGGTGGGACTTTATTGTGTTCTGTTTTGGTCATACATAACACATGTGATTTTGTCCTTTTCCCAAGGATTTTCCTTGAATGTTCAATTTAATTGCCTTGCAAGGATGGATTAAGGAAGATTTTGAGAAAATTTTACTTTTAGCTTTTAATTCCTCTAAAAATCTGCAAGACTTTCTATCCGGAGACCTCTCACAAACATAAAAAAATTAAAATATATATACATTTGAATTTAAATGAGAATAAAGAAGATATTTTCATCCCTGTTGTAAGACAGCACATTAGGAAAACTTTTCTGTTTCCTTCCTAGAGGAGAATAGAAGAGAGGACACATCCCAGGTTTTGTTTAAAAGAATCGTCACTGTTTAGCTTTCTCCCTTCTCTCCTCCTTTCTCCCTCCTTCTTCTTCCCTTCCTCTGTTCTACCTTCCTCCTTTCTCTTCTTCCACTCCTCCCCCTCTTCTTTCTCCTCCTATCCATTTTTCCTTTCCTTTTAATTCTTTCTTCCTAGGATATCACTATGTAGCCCAGGCTGGCCTGCAATCTACAGCCTTCCTATTTCAATCTCCCAGATTCTGGCATTGCAGACATAGGTTAACTCACTGACTAGTATTTAATTATTATTTAAGCTGGTTTATTTCTGTTCATTATTCTCCTAAATTAATCTGACATTTCTATAACATTTATTTGCCATATCATGAACAATTATTTTCACCTAGAATGGGATTCCCTGTCAGTAACATTTCAGGTATGAGTTTATTTCCTAGTCCCTATAATTGAATTGATGCTAGATCTTGCTGTAATTGCCTAAAATTTCTAGCTTGACATATTATCTTGTACCTGGTTTCCAGACCTAATAAATTTTATCCATTTTCCATTATTTCTAATTATTTCAATGGGAGTTGAAAGATAAATAAATATAAATATATGCATTTAATTTTATCATATGGAAGAAGGCCCTAAGACATTTTTGGTAGAGCATTTTTAGATATGAGGATAAATCCCAATTGAATTAAATTTAATATATTCTTTCATGATTTATTTCTAATCAAAACTTTAATGAATTTCTTTATATTGACATCTTTTCAAAATTGTTTTTGTTTATTTTTATTTACTTATTTGAGCATGACAGACAGAGAGAAAGAGGCAGGGAGAGAGAGAGAATGGGCACACCAGGGCCTCCAGCCACTGCAAACGAACTCCAGATGCATGTGACACCTTGTGGATCTGGCTTACATGGGTACTGGAGAATTGAGCCTCAAGCCAGGGTCCTTAGTCTTCACAGGCAAGCACTTAACCCATCTCTCCAGCCCCATATTTATATCTTTATCCATAGTTATCAAATGCCTTCTCTGCTTTATATTTATTCCCTCTTCATGTTAAAAGTCTCAGTCATATACCATTGTGAGATAGCTTCTGAAGTGACCATAGCAACGGAAGATAAAGAAATAGAGCAATGGCTTCTAGTTTCAGGCCAGAACTCCAGTCTGTTAAAGTGTTCTGTCTCCTTCCTGCACCCCAGCCTCAGCATACTTCAAAAGAAAGACCATGGGGTGGACAGACTAGAGGAAATAAATTTTAATTTATACTTAAGAGTGTTATAGTCTGAATTCTTTCCAAAAAATTTAATAATCTGATCTTTTGCTAACAAAGAAGGCTTAGAATGAGTAAAATTCAACCAATAGTTTCCAGGTATATATTATGGGAAATAATGCAGTGGATGGTGGGAAGGGAAGGAAATTAAAAAAAAAAAAGGATATGATTTTTGTATTTTTCTAAAATATATTTTACTTATTTATTTGAGACAGAGAAAGAGAGAGCGCCAGGGCCTCTAGCTACTGCAATTGAACTCCAGAGGCATGTGCCCACTTATGCATCTGGATTACATGGGTCCTGGAGAATTGAACCAGTATCTTTTGGATTTGTAGGCAACCACCTTAGCTGCTAAGCCTCTCTCCAGCCCCAATTCTTGTATTTTTGAATGTGTACATATGTGGTGTATGTACATGCATGTTTGCATGTACGTGGGAATGCATGTGTATGGAGAGCACAAGCTGATGTCAGGTGTTTCTCTCATTGCTCTCCACTTTATTTACTAAGGCAAAGTCTCCCACTTGGACTCAAAGTGTGTCAGTTTGGCTCTTCTGGCTAGCCAGTTTATCCTAGGGATCCCCTGGCTGCGTCCCACGTGCTGGGATTCCAAACAGGCTGCATGCCCACTTGATGAGTACTTGGGCTCTGGGTGTCAGAACTCAGATCCTCATGCACGTGTGGAAAGCACTTTATCTGCAGAGCAATCTCGTTAGCCCCAAGACAAGAGCCATTGTGCCTTCAGGTTTTCACCAGTTTCATGGTGAAGAAAGATGTCCACGTTTTTAAACTTAGTTTTAAGAGGAGTCAAAAATGTCTTGACTAGGGAATAAAATCTACTGAGTGTGAGAAGCAAGCACTGATGACTGATTAAAACGTATACTGATCAGTCACTGGGAGGGTGGACTGATCTCATTGCTATACCACAAAAAGAAATGATGCTGGGGCAGATTTGTAAATTTTCTTTTATTTAGAATATATTTCTTCTTAATTACTCAAGAAACAGCTGCATATATTTTCACAAATCCACAGAACACAGAAATATTTAGAATAAAATAAATCTTCATGCATTCCTTTCCTAGAAGTAACTGCTTGGTGTATATACATATTTCCATATCTATTTACATGTACATGCTATTCTACTTCATAGTTTCAAGTTCTGTAATTCTGAAAGTTGGATCTGCTGTATATATATATATATATATATATATATATATATATATATATATATATGCACAACAGGTCCAACTTTTATATATATATACCATATATATATATATATATATATATATATATATGGTATATATATATATATATTACTCTATATCTGGCTTTTCTACAAAACTTCTTAAATCTAGAGAGTGTTTCATGGTAGTGACTCTCAATCTAAGTCAATATCTTAATTCAAATTATAATTTCATTAAAAAAATGAATGCTATGGAGAAAATGTGTTGCTCGGCCATGTGTACACAGTCCTTCTGCTAAGAACAAGAATGTGGCATTTACTCTTAATGTATCATCTTCTGATTTGATGTCTTACACACATACACCATGTATGCTTTTATCCTAGTAGGTCTTCTTGTATATCCAGCAGATTGGCAAGACTTAGCATTGCAAGGAAGAATAAATCGCTCTGTCTAATGGGATGGAATTTCCCTGATAAATTTGGACAGCCTGATAAAAATGTAGTTGGTCTGACCCCAAAACCATGGTCTGAATGACTCCTGACCCTCAGTAATATAGTGATCCCTTGTGTCCCTGGATGATTAGTTATGACTCTCTTTGAGGATATCAAAATCCAAGGATGCTCAAGTCCCTCTTATAAAATGGGTTAGCATCTGCATATAACTTTCACTTTGGTATACTTTAAGTTATTGCTAGCCTAATTTTACCCAATACAATGTAGATACTATATAGTTGTACTAAATTATTTAGATGACGATGGCAAGAGATCAGTGCATGTTCAGCACAAGTATTTGTGTATGTATGTGTATGGGGCATATGCATGTGGGTACATGTGTGCAGGAGCGTGTGTGTATTTTGGCCAGAAGTTGACATTGAGTGTCTTCCTTACTTGGTCTATACTTGGTTTTACTCAGGCAAGGTCTCTTGTTTTTATCCAGAGTTTACTGATTTGGTCAGTCTAGTTGGTCAGCTTGCCTAAGGATTCCAGTTTCCATTTCCAAGAGCTGGGATGATACTTAGGTGGCCATGCCCACCTGGCATTTATGTGAGTGCTGAGGATATTGGGTGGACTCCCTATATCCACGGAGCCATCTCCCCTGACCCATAAATGCAATTTTAGTGATGATTTTCAATGTGGGGTTGGTTGCCTCTGTGGGAATGGAACCTGAGTAGCGGGAGGGAATACTGTTCTGGTGAGATTCTGTTTGGTTCTGATAGGGGCAAAGGCAGGGAAACAGAGCTGATAGCAATAATTGTATCTCTTTTCCTCATTTACCATGACATGAAGTGTTTTTCTTTTCCCCAAGTATGTCCTTTTGCTCTCAAACTTTCTTACTTAAACCCCAGAAGAAGTTAATGTCCAGCAGGGTCTGTTCATTTAATCCCTCCCAGACGGAAGCAGGGAGACCAGTTGCCAGGGCGTGTTACCTGTGTCTAAGCCTCAGTTCAGAACCATTCGAATTTGCTAGGAAGACTCAGTCATTCTTATGAGTTGGAATCCATGTATCCTGAAAAGAGACTCAGAAAGGAGCCAGGCACGCCTGGGAACCTGGTAAGAATCTGAGGGAGTAGTGGTGGCCGAAAGTCAGTACACGGAATCCAAACTAGAGGGTTTCCCAAACTCCTTATACCTAGTGGTTCCTTTGAAAGTCAGAGGTCTGTGAGGTGAGGAAACGATGTCAGCCCTTAAAATCATTCTCCATTCCTATTTTCCATCTCCTTGCTGAACTTCTGAGCTCTTCCACAGAAACACAGAGCTTTGATTTTATGAGTTCATCAGAAAATGTTCCTTTATGCTATGAAGAACTTAGCTGGGTGAATTTTTAAAACTAATGAGTAGGCAACTGATTTATTGAAGGCTTCCAGTAAGAAAGAAAGAAAAGTATTTATTTCATTAAAGGAGACTTTCAGGTTATGAGTGAAAATTGGAGTAAAAACCAGTGAAAAAGAAAAAAAAAAAACGTGGGGTTTCTGCATATATCTTCTAACCACATTGATGATTGTGGAAACATCTGCTGAGAGGGAAAATATTTTTCCACCTTTCATTCTTTTCTCCCTTTTTAGGACTCCTCTTACTTTCATCACAATTGCAGGTCGTGGGTTTCTCTAACAGAATGTGTCATTGCTAAGCACTGAGATGTTTAAGCCGGTTCCATCATCTGGTCTTGGTGTGGGCAGCACTGAGGCTATTGGGAAGATCCTCTTTCATCATATCCCCGCTCACTCACACCCACATGCCTTTGGTAATTGCCCAGTAGTCACCACTACTTTCAGCTGATTCTGAGGCTCCTCAGCTGTCTTGGACAAGTTGTCCTTTCAACAAAACACACCCCTTCGTGGGCATCCAGTGGTCAACAGTCGACAACTGTAACTCTCTACTCATCACCGTGGGGACTGCATTAGTGTTCTCTAGAGGAATAGACCTGACAGAACGAACACACATTATAAGAAGGATTTAATGAATTAGTTTACAGGATTAAGAGCTGGGCAGTTCTACAATAGCTGTCTACAGACTTGCCAGTCAAGGAACCCAACAGCTGCTCAGTCCACAAGGTTGGATACCTCGGCAGTCCTACTTTGTCGTGAAGGATTCCTGGAGAGCTGCTGGTCTTTGCAGCCCACATCAGAAGACTGATAAGCCCAGTTCCAGTGTCCACAAGGACAATGGAAACTGTTTCGATGCACACCCCATGAGCAGCGACAGCAGTCGGGTGAATAACACGCACCAGCAAGTAGCGTGGGCAGCCAGGCGATAAGAGACTCCGTCCTCTCCAGGCTTGTTCGTGTGTAGTCCTCCACCTGAAGGGATGTCCACTCTGGAGGAAAGACTTCCCACTCAGCTACTCCTTTCAGAAAGCAACCTCACAAGTGGTATGTCTCCTGGTTCCAAGTCTGATCAAGTTGACAACAGAAGTTAACCGTCGCAGGGGCCAATGGCTGCACCAAGCATCAGAAATTCACTTCTAGAAATTTAATATATTTGTAAATTTACTAGCTAGAAATTGATCTTGGCTATACCTGAGCAGGGAATGACTAGGAAATAAGAAAGGTGAGGAAAGGTGACCGTGACAGGAAAAGAAAGATTTCACGGATGTGTCCAGTTTCCCCTAGGCTCATCTCAGCACCCCACTACCCAGATACACAAATCAGAGGATGCTCAAGTCCCTTCTATACATGGGGTAGTGCTTGTATATAATTTCCGCCCTTATATGTAAATTATCTCTAGATTGCTTCTAATACCTAACATATCATGAGTGCTCTGTAAATGACATTATACCGTAGTGTTCAGAAAGTGGCAAGCAAAACATTCTGCACATGCTCAGGACAGGCACCTTTTCTTCCCCTCAAACTTTTTGTTCTGTGATTGGTGAGACAGAGATTTATATAATGTAAGGATACAAAAGACAGACTATTTTTTTTTTTCTTCATTTTAGCTACTACTTGGAGAAAAGTCATAAAATAATAACTCCCTCCTTGGAACGGAATCTCTTTGCTAATTGTTCCAGTATTCATGACTTTCAGTGTGCCTGAAATGCTATGATGCCGCTTTACTTTCATGGGAAGCAGCAGACAGTTCCTTTTGTACCTAGCTCTGAGGAAAATCAGACACACAGCTCTCGAAACCAACTTGGATTCTTGCGCTTGAAGAATCGAGAGAAACGGACTCTCTGCCTGTTGCTGTATCTTCATAGATGCAGCTGTCTTGACCACTGATGGTCTTGTTTCATCTCTTGATTCTCAGGCATTTTAGTCCGAGGGTTGGAGCTCTGCACTTCCACAGGATTCAGCTTCCTTTCCAAAGGTCCCACCTTGAGAAGGAGAGTCTGGAGGTCCCCCGTGGAGGGTCTGAGGTACACTAAGGCAGGACCTTTGCATCCTGTGTGTTCTCCACATGCCTGAAGTGGAAGGGTTCTTTATTGAGCTGTGTCGAAAGGTGCTTTTTTGGGGGGTGTGGGGGGACTAACCTGCTTGGTACAGGGGGCACTTTCTGTCATAGGCATCCCCTATCCCTCTACAAAGTCTCTGGACACTTGCTGGTAGTTAAGTCTGGATTTACTTATAACAGAGCCCATTTTAGTGAAAACTTCATACAACTAGAGGTGTTGCAGAATTCAGCTACCTGCCTGGTCTTCTGATGTTTTACTCATTTTCTTTGTTTCTAGAAAGCTTAGCGCATTTTCTGGGCCCCCTTGCAGCATTGTCTTTGAGCAGAGGCTAAAAGCTCAGTTGTCTGAAGACAGAGGGACAGGATTGAGCTGGATTACAATGAATATTTCTTTTCAAAGGGTCCCCACAAGTCATTTCCAAATGTGAATTACAACTTCAATGGAGGAAGTAATTTGGAATTTTGGTGTGAACTTAACCTGGTTTGAAAATGTTGCCAATAATTTCATTTTAAAAGTGACTCTTGGGATGGAGAGTTGGTTTGGTGGTTAAGGTGCTTGCCTGTGAAGGTTAAAACTGGGGTTTAATTTTCTAGTACCTGTGTAAGCCAGGCAGGAGGACTGACATAGCTGTGGTACCAATACTGAGAAAAGTTTATCGTAAATTCTATTGTGGTAGTTTGAATGTATGTCCTGTATAGATTCAGGTGTTTTGTTAAAGCTTACCACTTGGGTCTCCAGCACCTTGCTGGAGGAAGTGTCACTGGGGGAAGACCCTAGAGTACAGCCCTAAGGTGTGTTTGGGAGTGGATCTGATTGTAGCCCAATGGTGTGGTGAGCAGTGTGAGCTGGGTTGGGGGTCCTGTTTGTTGCCAGTTTGTTCTTGCTGCCTTTTTTCTTTTCTTTTCTTTTTTTTAGAGAGAGAGAAAATTGGTGCTCCAGGGCCTCAGCCATTGTAATTGAATGCCAGATGCTTGTGCCACCTAGTGGGCAGGTGTGATCTTCTTCACCTTTATGCTGGCTTACATGGGATCTGGAGAGTTGAACATGGGCCCTTAGGCTTTGCAGGCAAGCACCTTAATCCTGCTAAGCCATCTCTCTAGCCCACTTGCTGCTTTTGGTTGTGGGTGTTCACTGGTGCTGATGTTTTGCTTGTCTTTCTTTCTTTCTTTCCTTCCTTCCTTCTTTCTTCCTTTCTTTCTTTTTTTGTTCTCTGCTTAAGTCTGTGAAAGGGGACCAGTCCCATCCACAATCTATAGAAATTCCCCTGGACCTTTAAGCTTAAAATAAATCCCTTCCTCCTATAAACTGTGCCTGGTTTGGATGTCCATCTCAGCAACGTGAAGCTGCCTACAACAATAATCATTTACTTTTAGTAATCTGGAGCAAGACCATCTCTACCTGGTCAAGATCATACAGGCGCCCTGGGAGCAGACTGTAGAAAGGGTCCTTTAGCAGGCATCTGAGGACAGCCTCTATGGTTGGGTGGCAGCTTTTCTCCCCCAACTACTGATAAGAAGTTGGGGCTTCTAGTCATATGGATTCAAAGAAACAAATTCTGCCAACACTCGGGTGAACTTGGAAGTGGATATTTTCCCTAGTTACGTTCTACATGAGATTGTGACCCTGGCAAGCTCCTCAATTACAGCCTGTCAGATCCTGAGCAAGGAATCCAGCTAAGCTGTACCTGGATTCATGTCTTATGGAGACCATGTGATGATAAATGAGTGTTGTTTTAGGCCATTAAATAGGTGGCAATTTATTATACAGAAACAGAAAGCTAATACAAGCAGTTTATAGTCTACCACAGAAAATTCGGTGGCTGACACACACATAAAACAAGGTGGAAAGGCATTTACTTACTTGAATCCCTCTTTGAGAAAGCACCATACATTTTAAAATATTCAAAATAAAAACAAGACAAACAAACCAAAAGACTTGGTTGGCTGAGTAGCTGAGTCCAGGGATATCCTCAAGGTTACTGTATAACCAGAAGGGAGGTAGTATTGTTTTGTTTATCCAGAGAAAGGTGCAAATATGTGGCTATCCCTGTAATTATCAGGGTTCTGAATTCTCCTCTGAGATACTTGGTTCCAGCTCCAGGTCTCTGTTAAGATTGTTCCTAACCTCTGGGATGACTCAAAAGGCACCATAGTGCTGAGAAGTGACAAAGTAGTGCTCAGCACTGAAACACATTATTTATCACACCTTCCAAGGCACAAGCTCCATGGTGGAAGTGGTGGTGGGAAGAATGTAAGAGCCAAAGGAAGGATAGGTCTCCTTACAATGCACTACTCCAGACACAAAATGGTCTGGGTGTCCATGACCTTGCCGTGCCTGACACTACCTCTACAAGACCATAATAATAGGAGGAAAAAATGATGATATGATGATATCAAAATAGAAGAGAGACTGGTGGAGAGGGGGAGGGGATATGATGGATAGTGGTGTTGTGAAAGGGAAAGTCGGGGAGTGGGAGGAAATTATCATGGTTTATTGTTTATATTCATGGAAGTTGTCAATAAATAATAATAATAATAATGATAGGGTTGCTGTCATGATGCTGTCAAAGGCTGGTGTATTATTTGGATGCTCAGCTGAAGGAGAAATTGTTTACAGACTCTCCTATGGGGTTCTGTATAGTCCTCACTCCCTTACAGGCTGTTTCCTAGATGTCTTTCCTCCCAGGCTTCCCATAGATAGCTTGCATGTTGCACGGCATCATGAAAGCCTTCCCCTGAGCAAATGGCACCAGAGAGGGGGGAGGGGATAGAAGGAAAGAGATGAGGGAAATGGAGAGGGGAGAAATAAGGAGGGAAAAGAAGAGGGAAAGAATGCAAGGTGGATTATTAGTTGCTGCCTTATTGCTGGGACAAACTATATGCCTCAAAACAATTTATGAAAGGAAAAAGATTTACCTAAGCTTATAATTCTAGAGGTTAGAGATCATTATGGAGGGGAAATCATGGCAGGAGCAGAAAGTCAGTGCCACCTCTTTGCACTGGCAGGGAGAAAGGAGAAATGACAGAGAGAGAGAGAGAGAGAGAGAGAGAGAGAGAGAGAGAGAGAGAAAGAAAGTGGGGCTGGGCTATAACATCTCAAGGTGCATTCTCAGTGATACACCAAAACACCTCCTCCAGCAAGTCTCCACCTTTTAATACTTCAGCGACCTTCCAGAACAGTGCTACAAGCTAGGGATTAAGTATTCAATTACTGAACCCTTGGGGAACTTTTTTTTGTTCAAACCACCATAATGGAAGATGCTATCTTTCAGAATCCAAGCTCAGAATCAACACACCATCATTTCTATTGGGTTTTGTTGGTCACATACATTGTTCTTGTGAAGCATGGGATGTGGTGAAACTTCCAAGGATGAGACTCTCAGGAGTCAGGAGTCTTTAGAAGCCATCTTAGAAGTGAACCCACCACATGTGGGTTCTAGAGAATTCAAGTGGGTTTGCTTTCTGTCAGATCATTCTGCCTCAGTAAAAGTGCCAAGGCCACATAGCAAAAGATAAATGAATTTTCTGTGCTAGAGGAATTTACTGGAAACAAACAAACAAAAACCTCAACACCCCTGTAATGCTATGCCATCCTTGAGTTGTATATGACAGAATTCACTATTTCCACTCAGCTCCATAAAACAATAGATATTGTAATGATGTTATAGAATTTGTTCTAGAAAATAATTTGAAACACTGGTCCAGTTGTTATCCAGGATTGGGACAAATGTGTTAACATTTGGAATAGCAAAGTTCCTGAAAGGGTTTCAATGTGTCACAAGCTTACAGGTATGTGGGTTTGAGTTTCCCTGTCTTGCTTGATGCTTAACAAGTCCCCGCTAGCTTCTGGTGATGGGGGGGTTTCTACCAGGGAAGATTTAGAAAGCATAGTGTTTTATCTGCTGACAGAAGATTAAGTTGGGGACCTATGTGGGTGGGTGGAAGAGAGCAATTCTTCCAAGTGTGACATGTGTTAAGTTGTGGGCTGTAGGTTCCAATTTGCCCTTCCTGTGTTGTGTGAGCCTAAAGGGATAAAAGCCACTGATACCCACGTGTTCAGTTATAGCCATGATGTCACTGTCACAGAAGTGTGAAGCTGACTGGTCATACTTTATCCAGCCAGGAAAAAAGATAGATAGATGATAGATAGATAGATAGATAGATAGATAGATAGATAGATAGATAGATCTATAGATATATGATAGATACAGGGATAGATAAATAGATGATAGATGACACATAGATAGATAGGTAATAGATACATAGGTAGAGAGATCTATAGATATATGATAGATAGATGAATAGATGGATCGATAGATGATACATAGATGATAGATAGATAGATAGATAGATAGATAGATAGATAGATAGATAGATGAGGTAGGGCTATACACCTCCAGACTTACCCACCATGATCCACTTCCTCCTCCAATGAAGAACCACCTTCTCAGGGTTCCCTGTCGCTGTCCTGGAGTTATAGAAACTGACTCCTGGGTTTGTTCCCTCAAGAGTGGGCTACCTGCTTCCCAGAGCAGAGCCCAGATGAAGGAACACGGACCCGTGACTCATTTTAAACAAGGGTGAACCCACTGCTTCTGCTGTTGCCACTGCTCTGATCACTTTCAACTGTTCTGTGGGTGATTCGTGACTTGTAACGTGAGTTGTCTTCAACATGATCAGCACGTCTTACTCATGCCTAAGTCGTTCTGGGTCAGGAGTGCAACCGAGGAAGTGGGGCAAAGAGCATAGCTTGAGATCAGTCAGCGTCTCTTCACACTGCCTGTCAATTCCAGTCATCTGTGCTGCTCAGGTTCGAGGTAAACTAAGGCACAGGAAACTTGGTCACATGATTCCAAACAGGCTGATGACAAGGTGCTAAGATTAACATCAGGGCAAGTTATAAGATGGGAAATTAGCAGAAAAAGCATCTCACAGCAATATTCTTAAAAAAGTTATATGAAAGGTCTTTAAGAAATATCCCCTCAGTTCTTTCCCATAGTTCAGCCCTGTATTTCATTCTTATAGTTTATTACTACCATTCCCAAACAGCACTAGTCCCTGGGGACCAAGTGTTCCAACACACAAACCTATGGTGTGGGTGGGGGGGCATTTCACATTCAAACCACATGTGGTTTCAGCCATCAACTGGGGCTCTTGGAGCATATCCTTCAGGGATGAGAAATACTACCATATTTGCTATTCAAAAGAGAGAAAGGGTATTCTAAAGAAGCCTTTTTGATTTCCTGAACAGAGACACAAAGATAAGAAAAACAAACAAACAAACAAAAAAGCAGAATTGAGGTTTGAGAAAACTCAGGGTATAAAGTAAATTTGTTCCCTAAATGAACTTCAATGAACAAGTGTGTTTCTTTTTGAAAATTTAAACTGAAAGCCATTTTCATGTTTGAAAGTTTTAAGCTGTAAAAACAAAACCATGTAAGTAGATGGCCTGGGGTAAGTTTTAATTAAACACTGTACAGTAAATTAGCATAATTTGATGAAGATCAACGTTAGTTCCTAGAAACTGTAACAGGCAGAGATTTTAATTTTGTAATATCTTTTAAAATTCCACTGTCTCATCTTGAAGTATAGGTTTAGAAAATGAAATCTTAACAAAAAGTATTACCAAGATAAGTTTTTAAAAAGACACTGAGCTGGCACTGGGATTTGGGAAAAGTCTAATGCAGACACTAAAAATCCATATGAAGAATGGTCACTTGTAAAGCACAATGCATGGAAAAATAAGTTAGATTCCTGAGCCCGAGGCCAAGGTATTATACGCTGCAATCACAGGACTGCATCTCTGGGCTGGGATGAAGCTAGATTGTATGTTCCTTCCTTTCTTCCCTCCTTCCTTCCATCCATTTTTGTCTATTTATTCACTTTTAAATATCTTTCTAAATAGGTCTCCTTATAAATCATACTAAGAGGGGAAGTTGAATGAAAGAGAGTGAAAGAAAGAAAAGGAAGGAGGGAAGGAGCAAGGAAAAGAAAGGAAGGAAAAAATAATGGTGGGAGGGAAAAGGAAGAAAGGAAAGAAGAAAGGAAAGATAGGGTGATGGAGGGAGGGAAAGACAGAGTAAGGAAAGAAAGGAAGGAAGGAGAGAGGGAGGAAGGGAGGGAGGAAAAGACAGAAACAGACAACCAAACACTGGAATATATACTAGCTTTTGTTGGTTTTGCCCCTCTGTAATTTTTCAAATTCATGGTCTCCATCTTACTCTCTAGACTGTTTTGTGCCTAAGAAGTCACTGTATCCATAAGTTCATCGTAGAAAAAGAAAAGAGGGGAAAGCATGACTGGACAAAGAAAATCTGAAAATCTTTCTTACATGGGATTTGACCAAAGTTTAAATCACTCTACAAAGGGAACAATAGGGTAGGGTTCCTGGACTGTGAATTCTCGAGAACTGTAAGTGTGTATTCTTGAGAACTATAAGTTGGTATTCATTGCCCAGGCATTCTTAACACTTAGAAGGGTGGGTGGAATATGTGTTGGAATTATAGATGGCATCTTGCCCTATGTCTGAGTGATTTCATGAGCCAAGGTGAATGAATGGGTCCTCATGTACAAACAATGAACTTTTGAAGTAGAAACTTGCCTTTCCGAACACAGTGATTAAAATTCTTAAACTCTCATAATGTGCAAAGTAATGGTTGAGAAACTTTCAATAAAAAGGAAATCAGAACTTCCTTAGAAACATATTTTATTTGTAGTAATGAATTATAATTAATGCTATGCTCATTTCCATTCTCTAACTCTTTGTAAAAATATTTTATTTATTTGTAAGAAGAAAGAGGAAGAAAGAGTGAGAGAGAGAGAGAGAATGGGCGCACCAGTGCCTCTGGCCATTGCAAATGAACTCCAGATGCATGTACCACTTTGTGCATCTGGCTTTACATGGGTACTAGGGGATTGAACCCTAGTCGTTAGGCATTGCACTCAAATGCCTTAACAGCCATTTCTCTAGCCCCATTTCTGCAACTCTTATTTGATTAGCAGGTTGAGTTAAATAACATTTTCTCCACTGCTCATGTCCCTTCCCATAATACATCTGACCCACTTATACATAGGCATGCGACGACAAGTAGAGGGTTCTTCCTAAAGGCTGACCAGGAGGACACAATGTAGGCTCCGTGGATGCACTGAAACCTGGTGCAGGCTGGCTGGCCCCTTGCTGTTATGACCCCAGATCCACTTAAGGACATAATAATGGTGGCTAAGGGCAGGAGTAAACGAGCTCATTGTTTGATATGGGGCAGATGCACTTGCAGTTTGGTTTGGAGGTAAGGGCATTCCAGATTCCCAATAGGTTGCTGTGTGCATTGTGTAGGAGATAGGTGTAATTGGTGCTCAAGCCATGTTTTATGGGCAAGGCTCAATGATAGAAACTATTGCTAAGGAAATGATTGTGTGTCAGAGGCCAGAACACCCAAGGCATGTAGTCAAAGCTGGAAGAAGAATTGTGTGTGTGTGTGTGTGTGTGTGTGTGTGTGTGTGTGTGTGTGTTTATACTCATGTGCATGAACACTAATGTGTGTGTGTTCCGTGGTGCACGTGTGGCGGTCAGAGGACAAACTCGGTCCTCATCGTCTGCCTTGCTTGATGCAGGGTCGCAGCATGTTTGTATGTGCGCTTGTTAGGCTAACAGACCCACGCGCTTCCAAGGATTCTCCCATCTCCACTAGCCATGGACTGGGCTTGCGGACACTCGCCACTGAGTCTGGCTTTGTATGGGTCCTGGGGACCTGAATTTAGGGCATTATGCTTATGCTGCCAACGCTTTTGCCCTTGGGCCATCTCTGTTCTCCTAAAGGGAGAACTTTCACCAATTTGCTCTGGGCTGCTGGAAGATCAGCGACATTCAGTTTGACTTTTCATTGGAATTTTGACTTTTTTTTCTTTTCCAAATATGTGAGTTCTTCATGCCCCTGAACATGCTCACTGAGTCACTGCGTTGGTGAGTGACTTTCTAAAGTGGTGAGTGACTCCAGGGTGACTTATTTGCCTGGATTCCCCTGCTCCTGTCACTGATGCTCAAACATCAGCACAGCGGGTAATGATGAGTGAGTGGTCTTATGCATCATGGGTCTTGATGTTTGAAGTCTGCTGTGTTGAGACCGGAGACCGTTTTCTCTTGCTCAGTTGCTCTCTTTAAGGATGAAGAAGAATTGGATAGTCACATCAGAATCAGCCCCAATTTTAAGAGCAATTGTACTGTAAAGTGTAATTTTCAAGTCTCCCTCCTTCTCACTGTGGTGCCCTCCCTCCTCCTTCAACTTTACACACCATTCATTGAAAGAGACACTCTCATTTGGTGTCATGCTGAGTTAAAGTCATTCATTATCTTCTTTCTCTGTGTTCCTTACAGCTGAAATGGAACACACACACACAAAATTCTTCCCATCCACTCTAAATTTTTGATCAAGTTGAGAAAAACCCTCTAATCAGTGACTCAGTGTGCAATTAAGGTGTTATACTTAAAAAAAAAAAAAAAAAAAAAGCCAGTTTAATCTTGGATTCTCAGGGCTGGATTTACCGGAAGCTTCAGAGCATGTGGTCCACTTCTTTTCATTCGTACACAGCTTGTTCGCTTTTCAGGCCTCTGCTCTATGTGTCAATGAAGTTGTTAACGTCAAGGCCCAAACAAGCTAGGCTTGGCTGATTGTTTCCGGTAAGCCAGTTAAAGATACAAGACATGGTTAAAAGCAGAGAGAGAGAGAGAGAGAGAGAGAGGATTCATTCAATGTGGCCACGTTGGAAAGAGGAAGAGATAAAGAGGTCCAATGACTTCCAAGTCCATCTTTGGGGTCGTGACATGAGGTTTAAGTTTACATAGAGAGCAACAGGTACACATGACTCAGCAGTCCTGACCAAGTGCGGTCCTGTTCATCATTGGCCCGCCATTGTCTTGGCTTTCAGTCTGTCCTAAAAGTTGTTAGATATGTGCATGGTGCTGGAGAGATGGCTCAGCAGTTAAAGGCTCTTGATTGCAAAGCCCGATGGCCTGGGTAAAATTTCCCAGAATTCATGTAAAGCCTGATGCACAAAGTAGCATGTGTGTCTGGAATTTGTCGGCAGTGGCAGGAGGTCCTAGCACACCCGTACTCACTGTCTCTCTATCTGTCTATTGTTTCTCTCTCTCAAACAAACAAATGACAATATTAAAACATAAAATCCTTTAAGGAATTAAATCTCCATTTAAGAAAAAGATAAGGTATTGGAGAGATTGCTTAGTAGTTAGGGTTCTTGCCTGCAAAGCCTAAGGACCCAGGTTTGATTCCACAGGACCCACATAGGCCACATGCAAAAGGTGGCCCATGCATCTGGAGTTCAGTTGCAGTGACTAGAGGCCTTGGTGTTTCCATTGTCTCTATCTGCCTCTCTGTTTTTTTCTCTCTCTCAAATAAATAAGTAATAAAAAAATTAGAAAGATAAGTGTGAAATCTTTTCCTGGGGGTCAAGTTTCTCCTTTGGCTGGGCATCAGACTTCAGCTTTTTCTACCCCCAACTCTGAGGTTTCTGGGGGAAATTTAAATTCTTTGGGGATTATTGTTTCAGTAGTCTGATTGCATAAGTGTCTCTATTTAAAATATCTTCTCTCCTGCCACAATGGTTACATACACACATTTACATTGCATATTCCCCCTGGCCCATAGTCTTTTAACCACTGCTTCCCACTGCCAGTTTTTCCCTGTGTGCCAAAGAATTTTAACATCAGCCCCAGCACACAGTGATAAAGAAGGGAAATCAAATAGGAGAGGGAATGCCTAGGGTCTTCCCAAGCAAGTGTAAAAGATATTCTTCAAACACTGTATGTGTTGAAATATTGATGTCATTGGCTTTCTCTTTCACTGGGGCATGTTTGCAAGTGTTGGTTATAGCAGAAAGAGACAAATGGAATTGCACCAGATGAATGAGTTTCTACACAGCAAAGCAAACAGCCAACAGACGAGAGTGACAATCTAAATTGTGGGAGAAAAATTTGCAGTCTGTACATGTGATATGGGGCTAAGATTCCAAATTTACAAGGCATTCCAACAACTCAATTGCATGGGAAAAGAACCTGACTAGACATTTCTCAAAAGAGGGCACACAGGATGCCAACAGGTATAGGAAAACAAGTTTGGTGTCCCTCACTGTCAGGAAGACAAATCTAACACCAAAGAGACGTCACCTCCTGCCTGTTAGAATGGGCAAGGGTCAGAATGGAATGAGTGCAGAAGCTGGTTGTGGAGGATTGACAGGAAAGGAGCCTTTGTCATTGCTGCTGAGGATGCGAATGTCCAAAGGCATTATGGGAAACAGTGTGGAGAACTAAAATGATAACCATCTTAGGATTCGGGAACCATACTTCTGGAGCCGCATTCAAAACAAATGAAATCAGTATAAGAAAGAGATTATCTGTACTCCCATATTTATTGGAGCCTTGCTTATAAAAACAATGCATACATAAGGAGTTAACCTAGAGGTCTGTTGACAGAGGAATGAATAAAGGAAAATGTAGAAGGTTGAGGGTGTAGCTGAGTGCTACAGCACTTGTCTAGTATGTGCAAGGTCCTGGGTTTGGTCCCAAATCATCCCAGTAAAGAAAATGTAGCTACACCAATCCATATATGTATATATTTCCTCATTTCTTCTCCTGTGTGCTTTCACACTGATGTTTTCAACTTTAATTCAGCACCCCACCGCTTGCTCTAGCCTTCCTTCCTGACGTCCTCTATCCTCCCGTCCTAGCATGGAAAGTCCTGGTTCCTGTCGTCCCCAGTCACCTACTTGTATGTTCAGCATCGGGCATAGGTGTCAGAACTGGTAACCCATACTGTCACGAGAAGCAATATTACTCCCTAGACTATCTGTCTATGTGAAGAATCTTTTGTCTTCAACCTCAAGGTCTCCGATCATTTCCAAAGTCACTCTGGTGTGAGCCTGTGTCTCCCATCCCCTAAAAGCAGTCCCATGCATTCGTTGCACAGCTAGATGCTCCTTTTACGTTCTGAATTCACTTTTGAAAACATGAGTTAGTAATTTTTTTTTTCCTTTTCTTTGTTGAAGATATTGAAAGTGAGTACAGAACTGTGTCAAGGAGATGAGAATCACAGCGAGATACACATGGATGGTAAATTCAAAAGTTCTAGCAAGGAGGAGTCAAGCCAAAGAGATATGGATTTGATATAATGGGGTTACTTATAGTATCCCAAAGTTCAAGTAAAAGGGTGGCATAATTCAATTGATTTTACTGGCCGGAATATTATCTTTTCCTCGGGAGTATACTTGCCAACGTGTGAGAGTCTTGATCTCTTCTCTCTCCCTCTCTCTTTTTCTTCCTTTCTCTTTTAACTATATGTACTTCTAGGCAACTTTCTTAGGGTTCCTTGTTGTGTTATACTCCTTGTTGGACTTTCTAGCAAGCAGAATTAAGACTTAAGAGTTCAAATACTGCACAAAGCTATTTTGACCCTTTGATGGTTCAACTTCTTTAATCTCCTTTTTCCTTCCTGCTTTGAGACCCATGACAAACTGGACTGTTTGACATGTCTCTGAGCTGCATGTCTGTGTGCCTGGCGATTTGTTATCAATATTCACTTTGTGTGTTTCATGTTACTTTCTCAACATACTATCTCTCTGTTTTAAATATCATTATCTTAACAAGAGTCGTGTAGGCCTTTTTGAAAAATTGCTGCATTTGGAGAAAGTGTGATCGCCTTCTTCTAAGGGCGTGTTTGACTCAGTATCTAAGCCCACGTTTCTACCTATAAAATAAACAACAAACGATGTATCCAATGATGTATACAGAGATCCTTCCATATAAATGATCTACAACAGACCCCCCTTCTCAGTCAATGTTGTCCTAAAGCTTCATTTAAAAACCAGGAAGGGCCGGGCGTGGTGGCTCATGCCTTTAATCCCAGAACTTGGGAGGTAGAGGTAGGAGGATTGCCATGAGTTCGAGGCCACCCTGAGACTGCATAGTGAATTCCAGGTCAGCCTGGGCTAGAGTGAGACCCTACCTTGAAAAAAAAAACCCATAAAACAAACAAACAAACAAACAAACAAAGCAGAAAGGGGCTGGAGAAATGGCTTACTTATTAAGGCACTTGCCTATGAAGCCTAAGGACCCAGGCTGAATTCCTCAGGACCCATGTAAGCCAGATGCACATGGTGACACATGCATCTGGAGTTTGTTTGCAGTAGCTAGAAGCCCTGGTATGCCTTTCTCTGTTTCTCTCTCCTTCTCTCTCTCTCTTCCTGTTTTTATTTCTCTTGACAAACTAAAAAAAAAATAAAAAATGAAAGCAGGAGGGCAAAGTCACTTTATCAACAATATAAGTTGCTCTCTTGTTGGTGCAACAAAATACTTGACAAAAAGCCACTTAAGGAAGAGAGGTTTATTTTGGTTCACAGCTCTAAGATACAGTCCGTCATGACGTGGAAGGTGCAGCAGGTGCAGGAAGGGGCTGATCACATTCACTGCGCAGGCAGACAGCGAAGGATGAGAGCCGGTGCTCAGCAAACTGCATAATCACCAAAGCCCATGAAACGGTAACTCCCACATTCAGAGCGTGTCTTCCCATTTCAATTAACATAGTACAGAAAATGCCTCTTAGGTATTCCCAGAGACTTGTTTCCATGGTTATTTTAAATGTTTCAAGTTAACCGAGGAGATTTAACTATCACATCCACTCTTGGTTCCTTTCATTGGCTTGACTTCTCTCCATGTTATGTTTTACCACCTGGCCCTACTGTGGCACTTTGATAAGCACGCTGAAAACAAGGCACTGTCTGTAGCAATTTATTTGATTTTCACTTTCTTGCATCTCAGCTGGATCCATAAATAAAATTTTCTTTTCCTACAAACAGATGACTCCAAAGATACTCCTAGTGAAGAAGACCTACAAAAGAATACACCATCCTCATGATTTATTAAAAAGATAAACGAGGAGATAAAAAATACTTTCTAGTCTTCCATCATAAACTAAAGAGGAAAAAATGTGTCAGCTGGAAAGAAATGATAGAGGATTATAGTTTTATTACTCAGAATCTTTTTCAGACAAATGGGTGGAGACAAATATTTCCCATACTTTAACCGTGATTTACTTCACGAGTGAAAAAATCTATTCACGACACAGTTTAAAGTTAAGATTTGAATGAGTTTGCCCACTGTAGCCAAGCCAAGCAGCTCAAACTGTACTGTGAAAGCTTGAGCTGGATTCTCCAATTTTTGTGAAGACAATGGCTTCTGTTCTGACGCCTCTGTTTTCAGACAAGATTGAACGTGTTCAAGGTGGCATGGCTTTGGTCAACATGTTCCTTTTCGACAGAGAGGGAACACTTGTCTTAAGCTATTTTGCATCCCGATTTTCTAGAATGGGCCATCTCAGTTTCCAGGATCTTTCCCCAACTGTCCCCCTACGTTCATTCTTCCCAGTCAGGATGCATATCCATAATCATTGTTCTGCAAGTAAAGCTATCATGCACGCTGTGTGTATCTGCGACTTTCTTGTTGCTGAGACAAAATAACCAGCCAGAAACACCTGGGTAAACAGAGGGGTTTAATGTAGCCTACAGTTCCAGAAGAAAGAATTAATTGTAGTGGGGAAATCAGGGAAGGAGTGAGAATCCAGAATCACATTAACAGGGAGAAAGGAGAGAGAGAGAAAGCAAATAGTACATGAGACAAGACTATAATACCTCAAAGCCTGTTCTCTACCCCAGGGATAGACTTCTTCCACAAGGCTCCACTTCCTAAAGGTTCCACAACCTTCCAGAACAGTGACAACCACTAGGGAACAAGTACTCAGATACCTTAGCCTATGGAGGGTGCATTTTATATTCAAACCACCACATTGTGAAATCTAAATATTTCTACATCACAATACATTTTGAGGGATGCTTCTTTCATCAAGATTTGCGATTTTAGTAATTTGAAACTGACAGCTCCTTCAGGTAGGGACCTTGGATGGGAAACAAACAGCAAGGGATAATGTAGGGCTTTCTAAGCTGTGTCCCCTGGGACACTTCCACAAAACATAAATGAGATGTTTATATGGCATGGATTTGTGAACAACTATATTTAAGAAATACTGAGTTGAACATAATTATCTTTCTCCTCCCTACACGAATTCCAAGAATGGTGTATTGGGAACCTCCAAGAAGGTTTATAATTTGTCTTTACACAAGTTTTATGCATGTAGAACTTTCTCTTTTAATTTCACGGAATCTTACTCTCCTAGTTATCTATTGTTACTCACCAGGACACCCTCATAATTTAAAACACTTTCTTACTATTTCTCAGAGTCTAGTCTTGTTTGGGTTGGCCTGGGTTGTTCTTACGCAGAGGCTCCTGAACAGTGGCAGGGCAGAGGCTGGGGTTGAATTATCTGAAGATTAAATGATTGTGGACTTACTTACGAATGAAACTCGGAGGGGGCTGTTGGCTGCGAGCTCAGCCAGGGGTGTCAACAGAGCACCTCTCAACGTTTCTCCTGGGACTTCTGAAGGGATTCTTCTTCTTCTTCTTCTTCTTCTTCTTCTTTTTTTTTGTTATTTTTGTTTTATTTATTTGACAGAGACAGAGAGGGACAGAAAGAGGCAGATAGAGAGAGGGAGAGAGAATGGGCCTCCAGCCACTGCAAACAAACTCCAGACGCATGTGCCCCTTGTGTATCTGGCTAACGTGGGTCCTGGGGAGTCGAGCCTCGAACCTGGGTTCTTAGGCTTCACAGGCAAGCGCTTAACCACTAAACCATCTCTCCAGCCCTGAAGGGATTGTTCTTAAAGGAAGATCCCCACAGGAAGCATGCCACACGCCCAGGAGGACTCTGTAACTTCTAATAATTCATTTCTGAAAATCCTCTTGTGGGAAATGCGTGCATGCACACATACATGCATCAAAGATTAAGACTGCCCTAAATTTAAGGACAGTAGAATGGAACTGGACCTTCATCTATTATTATTATTATTATTACTATGTACCTGTGAGTCCACACTGATTATGTGGAGTTCTTAGGATAACCTTGGGGTGTTTGTCCTCTGGTTCCACTTTTATTTTCAAGGTAGGGTCTCACTCTAGCCCAGGCTGACCTAGAATTCATGATGTAGTCTCAGGGTGGCCTTGAAATCACAGTGATCCTCCTACCTCTGCCTCCCATATGCTGGGATTAAAGGCGTGCGCCACCACATCTGGCTTGCTTCCACTTTTTTGAGACAGGGTTTGTCATTATTGTTGCTTTGGTTTGGCTGCTGAACAATCTGTAGGCTATCTGGTCTTCATGTTCCCAGATTCTCCTGGCTCTGTTTCTCACTTTTGTGTGTCAAGTTTATAGAAACATGCCCGTCCTTTGTGTCAAGCTTTAAGTTGGTGTTGAGGAACCAAACGTGGGTCTTCAGGCTTGCAAGCAAGTGCCTTTGACCACTGAACAATCTCCCCAGTCTCTGTACACCATCTCTTTAAAAATATAATTTTTATTTATTTATTTATTTATTTATTTATTTATTTATTTATTTATTTATTTAAAAGAGAGAGACAGAGAGACAGAGAGAGAGAGAGCATGCCAGGGCCTCTAGCCACTGCATTCAAACTCCAGATTCACATGCCGTCTTGTGCATCTGGCATTCATGGGGATTGGGGAGTTGGAACTAGGTCCTTAGGCTTCACAGGCAGACACCATAACCACTAAGCTCTTCTTCCAGCCCATGGACTCCATCACTTTATGGAAACATGCTTTCATGGAGGGAGGTGATTGCAAGTAGCCGTCTTCCCAAGTTATTCACATGGTTTACTTGCATCTCATTGAACATGGAGATTCTGCAGAACATCTATCTGTGTGTCATAATGACTCAGATGCATTGAAGCGTGTAAGGGAAGGTGACCTAGAGGAATGTCCCTGTCATGTACACACATTTTTAGCAAATACACTATTTAGAATTGCAGGTCTGTGGTCATAAAAAAAAAGCATGGTAAGTTTTAGATTTTTTAAAAAATAGTTTCATTTATTTATTAGCAAGCACCAAGATAGAGAGAGATTGAGAGATAGAGAGAATGGGTGTGCCAGGGTCTCCAGCCACTGCAAATGAACTCCACGTGTATGCACCACTGTGCATCTGGATTTGTATGGGGAATCAGAACTTAGGTTGTTAGACTTTGCAGGCAAATGCCTTAGCCACTGAGCCATTTTTTAATTTGATTTTTTTCCATTCATGTGTGTATATGTGTGTGTATATGTATATATATATGTGTGTGTGTGTGTGTGTGTGTATGTATATATATATAAAATTTTATATATATATATAAAATTTGACACAGAGCAATACAGAAAAAAATGGTATAAAGCGAATATATGAGTGTGCCAGGACATCTGCACTGCAAACAAACTTTACAAAGAAGTGCCACGTTGTGCATCTGGCTTTAAATAGGTACTGAAGAATTGAATCTGGGCTATTAGGCTTTGCAAGCAAGTATTTTCAACCACTGAGCCATTTCTCTAGCCTAAATTTATTTATTTATTTTTTTAGTTATTTATTTATGAAAGAGAGGGAGAGAGAGAGTGGGCACTACAGGGCCTCTAGACACTGCAAATAAATTCTGGACACTTGTGCCCCCTTGTGCATGTGGCTTTAAGTGGGTTCTTGGGAAGTGAACCTGCGTCCTTTGGCTTTGCAGGCAAGTGCCTCCAGCCTGAATTTTAAATGATTTTATTATTGTTTTAAATTCTCTGCTGACATCGTTGCCAGGTAAAGTGTTAGCAGCCCAGTCAAATTTCAGATAAACATATATGCTTTTAGTATAGATATGTCTCTAATACTGGAAAAAATGATTACCCACCTGAAATACTGTACTTTAGTTGATAGTCTGACAACATGATTTCCAGATAACATACTCCTTCCTTAACAATATTGTACTTCTTTTTCTAGCCCTCAATATTGCTATTCAATTGAGTTTAGAGAAAATGGACATAGTGAAACAAGAGCTAATCCTTTCAGATCTCAGCTCTGACAAGCACCAGTCTTGTTGCTGTAAATAAATTATTTTAACCTACTGGACCACTGTTGCATCATCTGTTGTTGGGACTACATAGAACTACCTGGCAGAATTGTGACTTGCTCAGGCAGAGCGTGTGTAAATCTTGTACACTGCGGTTGGTTGCAACAGGCATGGAGCCAGAGTTTCTTTTTCCTTGTTTCCCCTTATAACACAGAGGCAAGAGAAACCTTTCTCTTCCTCCACTGGCTTTATGCTGCTGTTATTTGACGAAGAATGCCAATGAGTGGGAATCTAGGTAATGTTTTTGTTTCAATGTCTTACAGGATGTATTGGGAATGGAGCTTAATAGCAGAGTCTTTGCCTGATGTGTACGAGCTCTTGGGTTGAATCCTAGCTCTGCCAATGGATAAATGAGTTCCCACTGGACAATGAGGTAGTAAGCGCACGGTGATCTTGGGAGTGGAAAATGTGGGGTCAGACCATGGAGAGGAATACCATGGTAAGGGTTATGACTGTACTGTCAACACAGACATCCTGTGTGAGCTGCTGTGTCGTCCATCTGGATCACTTAACACGATTTTCACTTTGGCTGTGTTGGCTGGCATAACCTTACCTTTGTGTCGACGATCCCTAGAAGCCATGATAGCATTGCCTCCCTGCTATGTTCTGTGAGAGATCTGAGGAGTCCTACCATGAAAGATCAGGGAGTAGACTAACTCTCACTTAGTATCATAAAGGCACATTTTCTGGGATACACCATGAACGTGAAGGGAACATGCTCTCTCAAACACTAAGGAACTCTCTCTGAAGTGGGTTGTGGTTCATTCTGTTGTTGCATCTAGGAAAATTTAGGTTCAAATTGATTTCAAAACAGTCAATGTGCCAAAAAAAAAAAAAAATAGCTGTTACACCTTCCTTTCTCCCACTGTTAACAGGCTCACATGACTCCTCAATGGCCTCCTTGTCATTCAGAGATTCGGGCATTTCTCAATTTTGATGTTGCTTGACCTACTGGCAGCATTCCTGTTAGTCACGGCTCCCCTTGCTCATAAGTCCATGTTCTCTTTCTTCCCTGGCTTTTTCTTTATACTTCTTAGAAGCCTGTCCTTTGATGAGACAATCAGACTTTGGGATTTTTTTCAGGACTGTGTTTGGGGCAACTTCTTCTCATCGATGACTAGGTTCATGGCAGAGCTTTTATGACCAGCTGTAGTGGAGAAGAGAAAGAAGGCAAGGTCCGATGGATTCTGCTGTTTCCTTAAGTGTCAATGTGCCATATTTTGGGGGTGGTGTAACCTGACCATGTGTGACTTCCTTGGTGTTAATTCAACTAATTCGTTCACTGGGTTCTTGTCTCACCCTTCCAAAGCATGAAATAGACAGACCCGAATGTCCCATTGGCACAGGAGCTGAGGGCTGAGGGATTATTTCTAACACAGGCGTGAGTCTACCTCAGTAGACAGGGTCCAGGTCAGGCCCAGCACCAAGGTCAAGTATGGGCACCGAGACCAGGATCAGGTCTGGGTGTTGTAATCAGCTCTGGCAGGTTTCAGAAGCAGCAGCAAGTCCAGCTACCAGACAACAAATGGGTCTGGCTGCCCAAAGTAGGAACATATCTGGCCCCAAAGATGGGTCAGGTCTTCCTCCTACAAGCACATCAAGTGAGTCTGACTTTGGAAAGACTGTGTGCCAAAGTCTATGTAGACCCAGGTGGGTCTTGATTGGCTAAGTGCATGAAAATGAGGTGAAAGGAGCAAGGGCCAGTGAAGAGAGAGGAGAGACAGCCATGCTCCAATTAAAGCCAGGCAGGCCCCTCCCATTGCTGTCAGTTTCACCCATCCTTTTGTGACTCATGCAAGAATTACTTGTTCATTTTTATGGATGTGATTATTTGGTTATATAGTCATGTACGATTCTATTCTGTGCGACGTTTCTTCTGCCTTGGATTATTATTGAAACAGGATAGTAGAGTGATATGGTCCAGAAAGCTTTAAAGAATTAGCATAGGAGGGGACTGGGGAGATGGCTCAGACAATAAAGCACCAGCCACCCATTTCTCAGTGTCTGAGCCCAGATCCCTAGGATCCAGGGAAAAGCCAGAAGCCGCGGAAGGTTTCTGTGATCCCACTGCGCTAAGAATGAGATGGGAGGTGGAGGTGGAGACAGGGGAATTTTTTGGCAAGTATGTGAAGGGAGAAGTGAACAATGAGAGACCCTGTCTCAAAACCGAGATGGAAGGCAACGAATGGCCCAAAAGTTGTCCTCTGGCCACACATGCACTGTACATGCACTGTGGTTTCCTTCCCCCTGTACACTTAGCAAATGGTGGCTTTAAAGAAAAAACAAAAAACAAAAAAAAAAAACAAAAAACTTGGCCACGAAGTGGATTGGAGGGGCAGGAGAGAGTGCTTAACAGTTCAGGTGCTTGCCTATGATGCCTAAGCACCCAGGTTCCATCCCCCAGTACCCATGTAAGACAAGTGTACATTGGTGTATGAGTCTGGGGTTCATTTGTAGTGGCTAGAGGCCCTGGCATACCCTTCTTCCCACCCCCTGCCTCCCCTCTATCTCTCAAATCTATAAATGAATAAAAGAAGTAGACTGGAAAACTTTGGCTGAGACTGGCTAAAATTGGCTCACACACTTTGAGAGCGCTTTATAGCTCATTATACTAAAATACACACACTATGGTAGAGATTTAAGAAGCTCATGAGACATGTATTACATGAAGATGTATGCAAATGGCATGTAACAGGCACAGCATGAGCTGAGAGGCCACACTATGGAAATGAGTCATGCCACACTTCTAAAGTGAGATAGGAGCCCCATGTTTTGCATGTTGGAACCACGGGGCCTCTAAGCTTTGCCCTCATTTTGTTGCAGCCTACATCTCCCCTTGGAAATGTACTCTCTGATGAGCAACATCTTTGCTCAATTCATTGTTTGAAGACACAAGGACTGGAACTCTAAGTGACGCTCACTGACCCCCAAGCCCAACCTCAGCTGATGCCTTTTTAAAAATTATTTTTATTTTTATTTATTTATTTGAGAGAGAGAGAAAGAGAGAGAGAAGATGGACATACCAGGGCCTCCAGCCACTGCAAACAAACTCCAGATGTGCACACCACCTTGTGCATCTGGCTTATGTGGGTCCTGGGGAATCAATCTGAAGATTTTTGGCTTTGCAGACAAACCCCTTAACTGCAAAGCCACATCTCCAGCCTTCAGCTTATGTCTTTACTACAACAAAACATAGACTTGTGTACTGAATGAGCCTATATTACTAAGACAGTAAGTCCACATTAAAATATTTATTTCTTTATTTATTTGAGAGAGACAGAGAGAGCAAGAGGAAAAATATGGGTATGTCAGTGACTCCCACCCCTGCAAATGTACTCCAGGTGCACGAACAGTTTTGTGCATCTGGGTTTATGTGGGTTCTGGGCAATCAAACCCAGGCCATCAGACTCTGCAAGGAAGTGCCTTGAACTGATGAGCCACTTGTCCAACACCCAAAACTATTTTTTGGGAGCTGGGCAGATGGCTCAGTCACTAACATTCTTGCAACACGAGCATAAGGATCTGAAATATTATTTCCAATACTCACATAAAAGCCAAGCACATACCTCCAATCCCAGTGCTGGGGAGGCAGGGACAGGAGGATCCCTGAGTTTTGTTGGCCAGCTAGTTTAGCTGAATTATGAAGTTCCAGGATCAGTGTGAGACCCTTTCTCATAAAAATTAGGTGGAGAGCATGTGAGGAAGACATATAACATCAAGATCTGGCCTCTGAGTTCGTGCACGTGCACGTGCACGTGCACACACACACACACACACACACACACACACACACACACACACCCCTTCGGAGCAATAATAACAAAAGTCCTGTTATTTTTCACTCCCCCCTTTGTCTACCAAAGAACATTAGCATAAGAAAATCCACATTTCCCTTGAGGGGACTGAAATTCAGAGAGACTGCCGAGTTCCTTCAAGGTCCCATGCACTAAGGGCTGGTCCAGGGGCTGTGAGACTATAGAAGATGAGGTTTGCCCTGTCCGTAGATTTCCTCCCAGCTCTCCTGCCTGGCTGCGCATGCTCATAGGACAGCTGGCTTTTGTCTGGACAGACTATCTTGGAGAACTGGATTAGTCCACGTCAGGTCTACAATTCATCTCTGTCCCAGAGTTGGAGCCAGACTATCCCATCACTCTCACTTTTCTGCTTGCCGCCAGTCTAGTACAGTGACTAAGCATTTTTAGCATGGCTGGTTTTTTTTTTTTTTAACCATATCTAATAGCCCTTTAGCCATAAAATATGATAGCTTACTCACATTCATAGAATTAATAGAGGTTCTATAGGTCTGTGGTTTGAAGTTATACATCAAAATGCCCCAAATACTAATGAAATGCAATGTAGTTAATAGCATTTTTTCTGAAATTCTACTTAGTGTCCCCTCTGTTTCCATGCGTGGGTCTGCACACACTCTGTTTGACAGTGTGCTGACTGGCACCTTTTCATTGACTGACGGAATAAACAGCACATAAAACACAATGCAACACACAGCTGGTGACTAATTTACCAGAGTGAAGGCATACTCATTTTAAAACTTTCACTTTCTGCTTTTCAGTGATGGACTACAGAGGAGAGTGCATAGGGTATTGTAGATCGCCAAAAACCGAACCAGACCAAAGGGAAAAGACTGGCAGGCATGAGGGCTGCAGAGGCTTGGATCAGATGTACCACCCCCACCCATGAACTCCTGGGTTCTGAATGATTGGTCTCTCACTGGTGGCAATTTGGGAGGTACAGCCTTGTTGGAGGATGTGTGTTGTTGGAGGCAGAATTGTGGGTGTTACAGCCAACTCTCCCTTGCTAGGGTTTGTCTCATTCTCCTGCTGCTGTTTTATTTTATTTATTTATTTTTCCCCACACGCTGGGGCAGAGGTGACGCCCAGCCTTGCACACATCATGCTTTCCCCTGCCATCATGGTGCTTCCCTTGGAGACTATGAGCCAAAATACTTTCCTTGCATCAGCTGCTTTTGGTCAAGTGCTCTGTCTCAGCCACTAGAAGGGCTAACATGAGGGTGGTGTGGGGGAAATCAAACGATATTAGCCATTCCATTACAGATTCATAAAATTCTTGACAGATCATGTGTAGAGCACTCTTAAGAAACCCTTCTTCCTACTTCATTCGGTAGATTAGAAATTGCAAGCTTTCGAGTGGTTCTGTAATTTTCCCGAGGTTACGTGCTATTTAAGACTTGAGAGTGCAAGGACTTTTGATATCAGTTCCCCCCTGTAAGATGGAGCTCACTTATTACGTTCTCTGCAAAACCTTCGATTAGTCTTGCCACAGAGCCGCTCTCTGATGTGGTCAGGGCATTTTACATACCTTATGAATCCCATGTGATCATCTGCCTCTTGCTTGTTGACCCGCGCCTTGGAATTCCGTGAACTCCTGGGGTCTGTGTTTTAATAGTACTTTCTAGTTAATGTGAACAAATACCTGAGTAGAAGCAACATACGGAAGGAGATTATTTATGTTAGCAGATGTTTCACGGGGAAGGGGCTGGATTGTCCACTATGGCTGGGAAGACAAGGCAGCCTGGCTCGTCATGTGGCCACTAGACTTAGGAAGCAAGGGGTGGACAGGAAGTGGGGCTGGGCTTAAAAAAAAAAGAAAGAAAATCTCGAGGTCCACCCCCAGTAATCCACTTCCTGCAGCAAGACTGTACCTCCTAAAGGTTCCACAACGTTGCCAAACAGTACCACATCCTGGGGACCTAGTGTTCAAACACATGTGCCTATGGAAGACATTGTGCATTCAAACCACAACACGGGTCAAGGTGTCTGAAAAGCAAAGATCTCCAGCGTGAGAGCAAAGTCTCTTCCCTTCATGGGATGCAGCCTCCAAAGACCCTCACCAGTCTATGCATTTCATAGGTGGAACATCTGTCGCCCCTGGATGGTTGTTCCTTTCCACTGCTCTATAAGACTTAGTGGCTTCAGTGGCCAGTGCTTTGGTCGTGGACCGGCCATCCCGTGAGCTACCCATGAGTCAGTTGGAGCAGGACAGGAAGGCTAGCTATTTGGAAGGTCAGTTTTCTCTTATCCATGAAAAGCACTGATCGGGACTATGTGAGGGATAGGAGAGCGGCCCTGCTCGTGCGACCTGCCTCTCTTTAGTCAGTGCTGCAGGAGCTCCGCATGGACATGGGCTGAGATGGGAACAGGGGAAGCGGAGGGGACCAGCTCTTCCTGAAAGACTCTCTCAGTGACTGTAGTTGAATTAGTCATGATCCAATAGTCATCATTAAGAGCTGCGAAGAAGAATAAAAGATTTCCGTTAACGTCCATCTAAACGCTCCTTTTCCGTCACCCTTACATTATAGAGGTTTGACTTCTTAACAAATATTACATTAATCAGCTATAGGATTTTAGGTTTCTCTTCATAGTTTGCTTTTCTTTTTAAAATATATTTAGCTAGTAAGGCAACCTTCTCTCAAGATTCACTTTCTTTAATTAACTAATTAATTAGTTAGTTACTTATTATTATTGTTTTTTGCACAGGGTCTCCTCTAGCCCATGCGGACCTGGAACTCCTTCTGTAGACCCCGCCCCCCACCCCCAGGCTGCCTTTGAACTCATGGCTAGTCTCGTACCTCAGACTCCCGAGTGATGGGAGCATGATATGAGCCATGTGCCAGCTGCATTTTCTAATTATAGTGAAAACCGTGCACTTTTTTCATTTCTTCAGACTGAGGTTTTTCTTTCATTTCAGCGTTTCTCTCTCTGTTTTTTATTGTCACTGAAAGCTGGATGCACTTCATTAAGTGAAAGAGCCGAAGGCAAGCGTGGCTTCAGTGTGAGGATCTATCTTAGTCTGTGTTTATGTTGCAGTAGCTGTGGGCACCAGTGGCTTCCAGTTCCTCTAGGACACTAGTCTCTCCTCCTGATTTTGGGCTTCCCTAAGTACTCCTTCCATGCAAGGAGTCTCTGTACTGTACCCATATCACATGGAATATTCTAGTACTCTGTTAGCATCTTGTGGTATCGTGGTAAAATGAAACAAACAGGAGGTTAGCCTTCTGTAATCTTTCTTTTCTTCCTTCCTTCTTCCCTCCTTCCTTCCTTCCTTCCTTTCTTCCTTCCTTCCTTTCTTCCTCTCACCTTGGAGGGGTTGATAAAGGAGATTGATATCCAGTTCCTGCCTGGTCTTTGGACTATCTATGAGGAACAGGCTGACCTTAAACATGTGGCCATCCTCTTACCTCCTCTATGCTGAGATGATAGGCATATACCACCAGGTCTGGCAGCATTCTGTAATCTATTGCATTTCAGTCTCTAGCGAGGCAGATTGCAACACTTAGAAATGTCCAACACAAGGCACAGATTCCGCTAGCCCAGCTGCTTACCCCTTCCTGGCCGCAACATCCTGAATGCTTTTCTTTGAAGCACTCACCCTATTAAGAGTGCATTCTCTTTTCGCTCCCTAGTTAAGGGAGGAACTGTAGCCAGGACTGGAAGAGGATTCCCACGGTAGGAGCAGGCTGGCAGTCCTCGTCTCTAGTGCGTTCCTATTGTGCAGTGTGCATACTTGCTGGGGATGAGGTTCAAGGGGGAGTGGGGGGTCTTCCAGGACTGTGAGCCCCAGCGCGCATCCTCGCTGAGCTAGCTGTGTTTTGCCTCCAGCATTTTCTTCAAAAGTATTACTCAAGTCGTCCCAACCCTTATGGCCCTCAAGGCTTCATCAGGGAAGAAAGTGCTGGGTTATCTCTCAGAATGTGGCACGCTCTTTCTCCACAATTCTGGGTGACAGGTTAGCTTACAATCTACCTCAATTTTGTCATGGGAACAGGCAAATTCATAGAATTTCAGGGTTTTATTTTTAGCTTTTTCTCATTGTAAGGATAATGGTAATTACTTCCAGCTTCTTAACACATCAGAGCAAACACACAAATTTCCCATTTATTGCTTTTGACTATATATATATATATATATATATATATATATATATATATATATATATATGTATGTATATTTCATATTAGTATATACAAATATGGATATAGATACAAATATATGTGTGTAACTAGACATGCATGCATCTCTATTTTATATTTATTTTTTGCTATAGGTATACTTGGGTAGCATTTCCATGTGAGATTTCTTAAAGTGTGTATCATGAACATACACTCATACATACATGTTCATGTGCGTGGACACATGTGTGTGGATACATGTGGAAGTCAATGGCAGGTATGCTGTGTTCTTCAGTGACTCCCGCCCTTTATTTTGAAACAGTCTCTCTGGAGCTCAGCTATTGGAGTCCATTAAGTAGCTGGCAAGCAACAGGGATTCTGCTGTCTCCACCTCCCCAGACCTGGGATGACAGATATGTGCTATGTGGCTCCTAGAGATCTGAGCTTTGGCCCCATACCTCCATGCCAAGTGCTTTACCGACTGAGCACTCTCCCCAGCCCAGGTTTTGTTTTGGTTTTTCAAGGTAAGGCCTCATTCTAGCCTGGAACTCATTACATAGTTTCAGGGTGGCCTCAAACTCATGGCAGTCCTCCTGCCTCTGCCTCCTGAGTGCTGGGATTAAAGGCATGTGCCGCCATGCCTGGCCCAGTTTTTCTTTTTGAGTGAAGTCTTGTTATGATGTCTAAGTAGGTCTGGGTCTCCAAGGCTCAAGGCTCCTCCTGCCTCAGTGGCTTCAGGCATGCTCCCCTGTCCCAGGCTCCCATGACATCTCAGCCAGAGGACTTTGTTATTTACCCAAGTTTACATAGTTTTACATGTTGTTCATTCTGGATTCGCAACAGCTTCATATTTCACGCACGAGGAAGCAGACAGTGAAAACTTGTTTGTAAGGCTGGGGAGCGATATTAAAATTGCCTTTCTGTGCCCTAAAGGAGTTTCCTGCTGGTTTCCTACCCATCTCTGCTCATATGCATGGGGAATGCGTTCCGTTGTTCAGTCCCAGAGAGGGAGACCCAGTGACAGGAAGAAGCACTGTGGCTGTAGTTTGCCATTCAGTTCCACAGAAATCACAATGGTAGTAGTGTCCCTGGTTTAATAAGCGTGATGTTTTCTATTATTATTATTTTTATTATTTGGTGTATGCATGGTTGTAATGTTTGGAGGTCACAGAGGGTTTCAGATCTGAGTCCTCATCCTTTAACTTGTCGGAGTGGAGACAGGGTCACTGTTTGTTCATGGCGTTGCACTCAGCTTCTGTCTCTGCCTCTCTTCTTGCCTGAGGTTTGCTAGGATTGCCATTAAGAGTGTGTTCTCTCTGCAGCATTCAGCTTTTTTGTGAGTTCTGGGGACTCAGAACCTAGGTATTCAAGCTTGTGTGGCAAACGCTACCCATAAAGGTATCTTCCCAGCCCCTGATAAGTGACCTTTAATTCAGGACTGACTCTGTGCACATCTGGTTGGATCACAGGGGTGTGTGTGTGTGTTTCACGCTGGCTTTCTGTTTCCCAGGGGCAGAAGCAGACATCCCTTGTCAGCAGTGCTGGGGGATGTAAAAGGTGTCTCAGCCTTTGGTTGGCTTTACTGGCTAAACCGGGCAGCACACGGCTGTGAGGGTGTTTTGTTGCCACTTGCTAAAAGCAGAAGCAGAGGTCCATAGTGTGTCTCGCTCCCATTTATTAACAGCATAGATAATTCTGAGAAATGTCGTAATAAAGCCTCATCCAGAAATAAAGATAGCTCACTGATAGGTTAGACAAAATACAACAGTTGGTATTTTATGGCAATTTCCTCTAACAGGAGTAGAAATTGAGTTGATTTTGAAAGTGCCTCAAGAGTTCTTATTCTACTAAGGCATTACTGCTTCTAAGTGCTTGCTTTTAAAAACAAACTCTGGAAGAAAAGAAATCCTTCAGGTCATAAATGAAGGCAGTGTGTGTACATGCAAACACATGTGTAGATGCCCACACCTTGAAGATGAGCATGTGTGTGCGTGTGTGAGCGCATGTTGAAGGGTGAAGGATTGAATTTAGTGTGCCATTGAATTCCTGTAGATTGATGTGTATGCTTTATTACTATGTAGACATTACAAACCCATCCACACAGCACTATTTGTTAAAGAGAAAACAAAAAGGGGGCGATTGAAAGAAATTTATTTGATTTCAGTAAGTAACTCGAGGGTAAATCTTTCTACAATATTTTAAACAAATATACCATTAAATCCTTGCATCTCATTACTTTTTTTGTGCAACTTGTTTCATTCCCTTTCCAATTTAAGTTATAGAACTAGCACAACCCAATCACTCTCTTTAATATTCTTCCAGGTGAACATCTGACCACAAATCAGCACCATCTTGTTTTCTGCCTCCGTGGATGGCTACCGTAGTGCAAATGAGGGCAGGTTCTTTATGATCAATGTAGGAGCAGGTCAGGGAGAATTTTAATTCTGTTGTGGCCACACATTAGTTGTTTCACTTAAAAAATTGTTTATTTTTATTTATTTATTTGAGAACAACAGACAGAGAAAAAGGGGGAGAGAGAGAGAGAGAGAGAGAGAGAGAGAGAGAGAGCGAGAGAGAGAGAGAGAGAGTACTCCAGGGGCTCCAGCCACTGTAAATGAACTCCAGACGCGTGTGCCCCCTGGTGCATCTGGCTAACATGTGTCCTGGGGAATCGAGCCTCGAACCAGGGTCCTTAGGCATCACAGGCAAGTGCTTAACCACTAAGCCACCTCTCCAGCCCAGTTGTTTCACTTTTTAAATAAAAATGGGTCCTTACTGTTCATGTAGGAATTAAAATACCTGTCAAAATTATATCAGAATGTGTAAATGATGATAAATCGAGATAGTGGAAATGGAGATGTAGAGTCCTCTTGAATTCTTCCGGATCCTCTCTTCTGCTTCACATATTTTACAGTTTTCCTTGGTGTATTTCTTTTCTCTTCCCCCTTCTATTCTTCTCCCTTCCATCCTTCCTTCCCTGCCTCCCTCCTTTTTCTATCCCTTCTTCTCCCCTTCTTTCTTTCCTTCCCTTCCTTCCTTGTCATGGGGATGGAACCGAGGCCCTCCTGACTGTTAGGCAACTGCTCATCCCCAGTCCTGGATATTTCTTTTGAAAACTTTCAGGAAATCTTTTCTGAATATATGTGAGAGAAATACTTAATATGTTATTAACTTGCAGCACGCCTTTCTTTCATCTGGTAAGCCTCTGACATTTATTTTAGCCCACGTAGGTGGAGAAATGAGGATATGGCGCTGCGTGTGCATCTGTGACTCAGCAGCGATGAGCTATGACTCAGTGTCCCCACAGCACTCTCCCAGCCTCTCCTAGAGGGGGCTTAGCTTGGAGAGAAACTGCATGGTAAGGATACCTCAGATCATAGTCATGTTATGTCAGGAGACACTACTCCTAAAGCTGCTGTGGTTCCTGGAAGATAGTTCAATTTCTGATTAAAATATGAGATCAAGCGGATTAGAATGGAGGGGGCTATGCAGTCTCTGCTCTAACTTCCCAGCTTAACAACTAGAGTTACACAGACATTTTAGCAGTTACCTTTTTGTTGCATGGATCAACCACTGAAGTATTAAAACAGAAGCAGCTTACACAGAAAAAAAAAAAAAAAAACGGAAAAATAAGAATTTGAACATGCATCATTATGTTAACATATAATTTATATTAACCGCGGGACTTGTATTTACTATTTTCCTCATCATTAAACTCTGTGGATTGCAGTTTTGTCCCCAGTATGCAGTGTAAGTATGCTGGGTATAATCTCTTAGGTGGTTTATGTTTCTGTCATTCAGTTTCTCTCATTCCCAGCTCCTTTGCTGGACACGTGACGTCACATACGACATCAATTCTACAGGTGAAAGAATTGTCACTTGAAAGAAAAGTTGTTGAGGGTAGAAATGATGCTATCTAGTCTCATGTGTCACATTTCTCTAGGAGGTAGAATTTTCTGGATTCTATTTTCTATCTGTTATTTCCTTCAGTGATCAATCATACATATTTTTCCTTTTATTGAAATACCTATTTGTGTTTTGGAGTGACATTCTCATAAAACCATGCACATACATTCTAAGGGTTTATTTTACTTTTCTTGGGATACTTTTAGTTTGCAGAAAAATGTTATTTTCATAAGCATGAAGCAAACGATAAGGTTCTGTGAAATGGGAAGGTAAAGTTTTACCCAAAGTTTAACCTAGTTAGTAATATCATGTCTACAATATGAATTTTTTGTTGTCAGTAGTTCTGTGAGCAGAATATGGTAGAACCTGAGTTCATATTGTGTCTCTTTGTGACTTCTTAAGTAAGATCCTTAGGGACAGCTCAGTGGGTAAGAGTACCTACTAACTAAGAATGAGGGCTGAGAGGATGCGCCACTGCCTGAGTTCAATTCCCTGCTACCCACTACAGCAAGTGGGCGTGGCTATGTGTGACAGCAACCCTCGTCCTGAGAGGAGCGGTGACTGGAGAAATGCCGGGCTTGGAGTAAACAGTAGCTGTGACTAAGAGAAGAGGCTGTCTTCAGAAAACATCTGGTTGAGCAACATTCTGCTCTGGCCTCCTCACAGGGGCCACACATCTGTATTCACATGTCCATACACGAAACACACACAAACATACGCACACGCACACTAATGTTCCTTGCTTCTCTGAGCATCACTTTCCTTATGTGTCAGGTGGTAGCATCCATCCATTAGGTGAAAAGATCAAAGGAGAAAGGTGCTTGACAGGTTCCACACACGATATATTGTCACCATAGCTCCACTATTGTTACAATAACCATGATGAATACTGTCATTTTTTCAATTGTCAATTAATTATACCATGATAGCTTAGTTAATCTGATTTGTCACACCCCCTCCCCAACTCCCTTTCAATAGAGATTAAGCTAAATTTTTATGATAGCATCAAATTTAGCTCAAACTTTCAAAAGCAGAGAATCGGAGACTCATTTTTTTCTGACTCTACCCAGAATAGCTATTAGGTGAACATTGTCATTTGTATTACAGGCCTGAGTTTAACTTATAACGATGTTTTAGTTTAATTGTGTATTTTGTAAATGACCCAGTATGTAATCTTTTACCTAATATGTACTTAAAAACCAGCTGTTGCATAACTGATACATTTATGTGATGAAATTACAAGCTCCTGTTTTGAAAGAAGCAACTTGCTCCTAAATTAGCTATCTAGGATACACTATCATATCACATGAATATTAAGTAGGTAAATTTAAATACCATGCACTTTTGCATCAATAGACAATAGCTCAACATTTAAGATGCCCATCAGTCAACTTCCATATCAACCACCTAGAAGAATTTCATTTAAACATGACTAATTAAATGAACAAATGGATGAAATGAATAAATCAATAAATAAACAAATGAACTAACAAAAATGTGAAATGATTGATTTCAGGCAAGCAGGTCAGAAACCTAGAGCTAAAATAAAACCCTTTTCCCAAAGTTCTGCCTGATATGTGGAAGGATGCCTAGAGACCCATTGAGTGACAGAAGAAATTCTCTTAGAACTGGCAGTAGCTCAACACTTGTAAACCAGAGGGAAGGTTGAAAGTGATTAGTGGTGAAATTTAATCCAGGCTATAAAGGCTTGTGTTCTTTGAGGGTAAATACGTTGAATCTAGGAGAAATGCATTTAATGCATTTTTGCCCCTAGATCAAAGCAATCAAGTCTTTTGTTTTTTAGGTAGAAAAATTAGGTTTAAAAAAATAGGGCAAGAATGGTGAGCAAAAGACATATAAATATAAAAAATTGTCAAAAAGTTTAGTAAGTTAGGACACACTCAGTTAGCCCTCTTAGGAGGGAAGCTATTTTACTGTCCCTTTCCTCCTAGGTTGTCCCTGCAGTCTCAGACATGAACATTTCAGTTTTTTATGTTTGTTTGTTTTTTGAAGTAGCCCAGGCTCAAGCCCAGGCTGACCTGGAATTAAGTCTCAGGCTGGCCTCAAACTCACAGTGATCGTCTTAACTCAGCCTTGTGAGTGCTGGGATTAAAGGCATGCCCATGGCGCCTGGCTGTTTTCTTCTTCTTCTTTTTTTTTTTTTTTAATATTTTTTGGTTCATTTTTATTTATTTATTTGCGAGTCACAGAGAGAGAGAGAGAGAGAGAGAGAGAGAGAGAGAGAAAGAGGCATATAGATAGAGAGAGAATGGGCGCTCCAGCGCTTCCAGCCACTGCAAACAAACTCCAGACACGTGCGCCCCTTGTGCATTTACCTAACGTGGGTCCTGGGGAATCCAGTCTTGAAGCAGGGTCCTTAGCCTTCACAGGCAAGCGCTTAACCGCTAAGCCATCTCTCCAGCCCTGTTTTATTCTTTGATACTTTTGATGTTTCAAGTTTATGGGCTGGGTCTACCTCTAAACCACACAGCTAATCAGCTGTTCCCCTGCCTCCCTCCTACATCCATTACTGGAAGCACACTTTCCTTCCATCTCCCTGCCTGAGCCTAGACCACTTCTGTCTCTCGTTCCTTCTCCTTTTCCTCTCCCCCCTTCCCTTTCTGTTCCTCCCCCTGCAGGTCACCTTCCCCGTTGTTTCATCCTCCCCCCCCCCATCTTACTCCTCCTGCCTCTCCTCCTCTGCACAAATCTGTGCATCCGGGTGTGGATTCAGCTGTGAACTTGCCAGTGTTCATGAATTGTCACTGGGCCAAGGATGTCTTATGGGCCTTCGAGCAAGGCCGGTGTGCACCTGTAAGATCGGAGGGACATTTCCCTGATTTTCTAGGTCAGCAAATGACTACAACTTGGGTGGGTGGTCTGGCACAGCAGAAATCTATTGTCTCACGGCTTTTGAAGGTAGGGGTGGAGGTGCTGAGGGGGCAGGCTCCCCTTGAAAGCACCAAGAAGCACCCATCCCATGCCACTGCCCTTTCCTGGTAGCCTCAGCCACCCCTTGACTGAACAGCAGCCAGCCTCGCCTTGTGTCTCTCTGTGCCGTCTCCTTTCCGGGCCTGTGTGTGTACAAAGCTCCCCTCGTTCATGAGAATGTGGTCATACCGGCTTAGAGCATTAAGTTAATGATCTCATTTTAACTTGATTACCCCATAAAAGAGCCTATTTTCAAATAAAGCATGTTTTGTAGTACGAGGGCTTGATCGTATCTTTGGGGGTGTATTTGTCATTGAGTCAACGTATAGATTTTATGAGTGTTTATGAGATGTGTGGAATTAAATTCACATGTAAAGTGATAAAATATAAATTATTTTAACTAGCCCAGAATACTACTATTATCTTTAGAAAGGGTAAACATTTATTCACAACTAAACTTAAGCACTGAGTAGATTATAAACAGCTATAAAGAAATGTGCTTGGTCAGTGAATCTTTTTACTTTTTAAGCTATTATTTAATCTTTGCTTTATTTTTTTTATTTATTAATTTTTTTTTGCTGAAAACCACTGCTGTCATTCTGTTCTCAATAACAGATAAACAGTCCTGAAAAAGAAATTCACTTAGAGTTAATGAATCCTAAGTGGAATGAGCTCACTTAGCCACAGGGGAGGGAGGGGCAGATCCACAGTGGTATGCTCATTTCCCACTATGGATTACGGAATTGTGTCACCCATCCAACTTTCTAGAGAGATGAACATTTCCTCATAAGATTTGGGAATTAGGAAAACCACAAGAACAAATGATGTAATCATCCTTTGTTATGACTGTTGCAAATGGGTAGAGTTTAGCTTGCCCCAGGGCTCAGTTCTTGATTTCATACTGTGATAAGGTAAACAAGCCTTAGCTCTTCCAGCATTGTCTTTATGTAATCAATGCAAGGCCTGGCGCTTGGGAAGATAGTCCACTCAATACACCACTTCTCACTCAAACATAGACCTGAGTTCAAACCCCAGTGGCAGGGCCTGCCTGTAATTCCAGTACTTGGTGAGAGTTGGCTTGCTTGAGTAGACAGGATATGACAGTGAACTCTGTCAAGAATAATGAAGGAAGTGGTGAGATCCAAGGAGGACACCCAGTGTTAACCTCTGGCCTCCCCGTGCATATACGCACATGTGAACATGCACCACCCCCACCTGAACACGCATACATGTGTGCCACATACATGTATACATGCAAAAAGCAGTTCGCTTTGGAGGCTGGAGAGATGGCTCAGCAGTTAAGGCTTTTATCTGCGAAGCCTAATGACCCTGGTTTGATGCCCCAGTACCCACATAAAGCCAGATACATAAGGTGGTGTATGCATCTGAAGTCATTTGCAGAAGCTAGAGGCCTTGGTGCTCTGTCTCTTTCTGTCATGTCTGTCTCTCACTGAATGTAAATAAGTAAACAAAATTTTTTAAAAAGGTGCATTATATATATAACATACATATATATACATATATATGTATATGTAAATATGTATATATGTGCGTATGTGTGTGTGTATATATATATATATATATATATATATATATATATATATATATATATATATATATATATATATATATATCAGTATACATTAGGACCAGTGTGGTCTCTGAGTGGAGTGAGAGGCACAGTAATATTTATAGCTCTATTTGTGACAGTGGGTCACTTCAAACTTTTGAAGAATATTTATGCTTTTAGTGCAGAACAGGAGACGATGGAGCCTGGTGTGTGGTCAGCACAGCACTGGATATATTCCGTTATGGTGGTCACTTGGGGTGGGTGGTGATGAGTAAGGACCAATTAAGACCTTCCCCTACTTTACTCCAGGCTCCTTGACATGTGTTGCTTGAAGGAGCCCTTGGGACTCAGTGCCACCCTCAGGGGATCTTTGGAAAGGTACTTGAAGGTCAACCTTCTCAACCTTTCCTGTACTCTCAGCGGAACAGGACTTGCGGGTCTGGAGGGGTGGTGGTCCACGCTGCCTCTCATGACATACGCTAACACAGGACGATGAAAGAAGTGGTGGTCGTGAGTGCAGAGGAAGGAGATTGACTTCGCTGCTCATGTGGCTGGTATGTGGACACCATTCCCGGTATGCTGAAGCCGTGTTTTCATTCCCAGGCAAGTCTACAGTCTAGGTCACTCCCACTCCTATGGTCACTTGGCTGAGACACAGGTCCACACGCAAAAGTGCATTTTCTCCCTTTGACACTCTACTAGAGCCAAATGTTTTATGTCACATTGCTACTGTGGGGATTCTTTCTAAAATAAACTCTTTAGGATCTGTTTTATTTTATTTTTCTCTCTGTGTATGTGTACACGTATGATGCATACATGTGTGTATGCTGTTCATATGTGTAAGTGTGGGCATGCCCACGCTGCAGCATGCATGTGATAGGTCAGCAGACAACTTCAGATGTTGGTCCGAGCCTTCCGCCCTAAAGGCAGGAGCTCTTGTTATTCACTACTGGGTTCACTAGGCTAGCTTGCCCATGTGCTTCTGGGAAATCCTCTTGTTTCTACCTCACTTCTCTCCACAGATGGGCTGGCACTGTGTAGTCATTTGCTTTACTTGGGATCTGGAGATCCAGAGTCACGTACCCATGCTTTATCCACCGAGCCATCTCCCCAGTGCAGGACCTTTGTTTTGGAAATAATGAGCAAAGTAATGTGTGAGTGTTCCTTGAGTGTCTCCACATGACTTTTCTTTGTGCAGCCTTTCTGCAGGAGCTGAGAGATTTTTAATAGACCATAGGAAACTAAACAGAACTATCATCTAAGAAGGGTGATGGGCACCGTCACTGTTCGTTCAACCACAATGAACAGCGATAAGGACAATGGTTGCATAGGGAAGTCTGCGCGTGCTGGAGCTGTGGCGGGAGACTGTCGTAAGCGTGAGCGCCACAAGCAAGCCAGCAGCTCTCCAAGTCATCAGGATGTTCTGCTACTCACCGGCTCTCACAGGGATTTTAACTTGTTCAGTTAGTTGAATCAGAATGAAGTCACATCCTACAGGGTTTATAGATGTGCACTGAGTGGCAAGACAGGAAGGAGGCAGGAGATGGAAGATGGAGAAGAAGAAACAATAAAAAAGGAAGAAAACGAAACAAACCCCAAATGCCATTTATGGTTACAAACTTGGGAATTGGAGTTGGCGCCTGTTTCCCACCCCACTTTCCATCGTCTGTGGACACATTAACCTTTCCTTGGAATTCCACTGGCATACGAATGGCACATGGCACATTCAAGCAGACATGTTTCTCTCTATATATGCCGCCCTAATATCTAAAATGCAAATGACCACGTGCTCTCTGATAGGTAAGGAAAGCCACGTTGATCTTTCTGTCATATCCCGCAGAATTTTTTTTTTTCAATTTAACACCTTCATTGCCTTTATAATAGTCGAAATAAATTAAATGACTACAAAATTTGAGCTTGTTGGGTCCAAATGTTTGGTCTCAAGTAGCTGAGGATGTGGGCTGGGGTGGGATGGGGGAGCTGTCTGGGAAATACAAAGGAAATTGGACTAATCAGCCTGGATTGGTTTGAGATTCTAGTTCATAACTCATTATCTTGAACAAACCCCGGAGGACTGAAGAGGCCTGTTACTTACTGCCATCGACAGGATGGAGATACAGAGAAGGTTGCATGGATTATGTGCCATTAGCTGAAAAGTGCTCGGTCGCTGCTCCTCAGAGCTCTGTGTGTGCTCCTGAAATTCTGTCATCACTTGAGAACTGCTGAGAAACATGGAGCCTTAAATTATACACCAGACTGCAAGTCAGCATCTGCATGTCACCAGGATGCTTGGGTGGTTCTCATTTTCTGTAATAAACACATTAAACATATAAACATATATATATATATATGTTCATATATATGTATAATTATATACATATATATAGTGTTTAGTGTATTATGTTATATATGTGTATTATATCATGTTATATCAGTCTTTGAATGTCATACAGCATTTATTGGACAATACCTTTTTAAAATATATTTTATTTTTATTTATATATTTGAGACAAAGAGGAAGGGAAAGACACACACACACACACAGAGAGAGAGAGAGAGAGAAAGAGAGAGAAAATGGGTGTGCCATGGCTTCCAGCCATAGCAAATGAACACCAGGCGCATGTACCCCCTTGAGAATCTGGCTTACATGGGTCCTGGGGAGTTAAACCAAGATCCTTTGGCTTTGCAGACAAACACCTTAATTGCTAAGCCATCTCTCCAACCCATTGTAGAGGATAATGGGAGACAAACATGTCCCCTTCAAAAGAAATGAAAGGTCTGAGGTAAAAACAAAACTAAAAAAAAAAAAAAATCCAGAAGAAATTCATACCTGGTCTGAAGTATTCCTTAGCTATCTAACCAATAAACATAAAGATAACGTGACTTTGGTTTTAACTTTTTTTTGTTTATTTTTATTTATTTATTTGAGAGTGATAGATGGGGAGGGAAAGAGGCAGATAGAGAGACAGAGGGAGTGAATGGGCGCGCCAGGGCCTCCAGCCACTGCAAATGAACTCCAGATGTGTGCATCTGGCTAACGTGGGTCCTGGGGAATCGAGCCTCAAACTGGGGTCCTTAGGCTTCACAGGCAAGCTCTTAACCACTAAGCCATCTCTCTAGCACTGATTTTAACTTTTGAGAGTATGAACATAATTGATCAGTACAAGGTCCAAAGATCACTGAAAAGGGTCATTTACATGGGTCCAATACTTGTAAATTGCAGACGTATTCATAGGCATATAAAGATTTTCACCCACAAGTTTTGAAATATATTCTTTCTTTATACAATGAATATTCTTATATGATCAGAAGATTTGAACCCTAATTTTTGAAAATTCTGGTAATTCCTGCCTTTTAGTCTGCTTCCTGTTTTTCTGTCATTGAAGCATCAGGGGTGTTATTGTGCACTGGCAGAGTATGATTGAAAAGTCACAGAAAATTTCATCTTCAATCTGAAGTAGATACTGCAATTTCCTTCTGCTTCCAAAAGAGAATGTTTTGGTTCAGAGGAAAGAAATGAAAATCAGAGGAAATATTCATTAATTAAATGTGTGTGTGTGTGTGTGTGTTGCAAGTGAAGGTATGCATGTCCATATGTGTAGCTCATGTGTATGTATGTGGGTCCATGCACTCATATGTATTTGTACATGTGGAGGCTAGAGAATAACCTGAGGTGTCGTTCCTCAAACCTCACCCATCTTTCTTTTTTTGGAGAAAAGGCCTGTCATTGCCCAGGAGCTCAGCAATGAGGTCATACTGACTAGTCAGTAAGCCACAGGAATTCACCTGTTTCTGCCTCCTCAGCACTGGGATTGCAGGTACATGCAACCACACCTGGCATTTAATATGAACTCTGGTATCAAACTAGAGTTTATGAGGCATGCATTTCACCCATTCAGCTACCTGTCCAGCCCTGACAAAATATTTTTAATCACAAGAAGGTTTGGAAAGTACAACCGGTTATTCACGTCACTTTACAGTCTATTCCTTATGTGTTGAAACAAGCTCAGTAGGTTCCCTGGCAGCACAGTGAACATGTAGCATTAACATACAACCTTGGAACAGCGTTTAAGAGCCGTGTGCCTAACAAAGAGCTAGCTAGGCTTGTTGTTTTTAATCACTGACTTAAATATACTGGTGTTGGAATACAGGACCAGATTCCTGTTCTCTGTCTGCAAAACAAATTGAATTACAGGCTTACCAACTTTTATGCTTATTTCATTTTGAGAGAAAAGGTATCCATATCCCAAACCCTTTGAGATCTGAAATAACTTGTTCAATCAAATCTGCAGAATTACCAAAATGTCTGAGCCTTTTGTGAGTTTTGAATGTTTATCTGTGAGATTTCTGTACAGGGAATATCCTGTTTTCTCACTTTCTCTCTGTCTTTAATTCTATGCTCTTCTCCATGGTCTTGAGGAATGATTCCAGCTACAAGTAATAGAGCAGTGACCAAGACCAAGGGCGAAGGGCCTTTAACTACCCCACAAAACACAAGCGCAAGTTCGGTAGCATAGCTACTGTCGTGCCTCTATGATCAGGCTCCTTCCACCTCCCTGAGCTGTGTTCTTTCTGCACCGATGTCCCTCTCATAGGCATGAAGTAGCACTCACAGCTTTGAGCATCTGATCCTCACAGTGAGTTGCAGCAGAAAAGGCATCATCAGGTGACATAGAAGGACATCCCCTCTGCTCCTGTCAGCATGGAAAATCTCTTTGAGAAACCAACTCTATTCATTATACTTTTCATTTTATGACTAAATACCAACACCTCCTCCATCAAGATGCAACTTAAAGAGGAAAAGGTTATTTTGGTTTATGGTTTCAGTGGATATAGTCCTAAATTATGGGTGGTAAGGCTGGTGTCAGGTATCAGAGACAGCGGGTCATGCTCAGTGCATAGTCAGGAGCAGAGAGATGCTCAGCTCACTTTCTCCTTTTTATATGGTCCAGTGATCCCTCCCCGCTCCAGCAGCCTAAGGAATGGTCTTGCCCATATTCATGTTTTCCCACCTCAGTCAACCTAATCTAGACAATTCTTCACAAATGAGCCCAAAAGTTTGTTTCCTGGAAGATTTGATGTACATCTGGCTTTATGTCTGTATTGGGGAATTTAATCTGTCTTTGCAAGTAAGCACTTTATCCACCGAGCCATTTCTCCAGCCCCATCCATGATGGTTTTAGTGGATATGGCCCTAAATTATAGATGGGAATGGTTGGCATCATCACAGTAACAAGATTAAGCTTAACACCAGTTTAGAATGTGTGATCTCTAGGTTTAGTGAGGCACCTTATGGAAAAAAAAAATTGGAGAGTGATCTAATAAGACAACTGAGGTTGACTTGTGGCCTCCACACACTTGTGAACATATATGCATGTGCACATACATGCATGCCACATGCACACAGAAAGTCAATATCTGACCAGCTTAAAGAGCAGTTGTGCTGGCTGACTTCGGAGAGTTCCTATGTGTAGCCTGCTTTGAAGAGGTTCTGCTTCATCTTGGCAAACACCTAACCACCTGCTCCTCCATGTACCGGAACCCTCACAGACCTCACTGACCCTCAGACTGGAGACAGCAGGTCTGAGTGGTAAGGCTGGAGCACTTGCATTTCCCACACAGTGTCAGAGGGTATCAGTACCATCCGACCACACAGCCCAAGCAGGGCAGTTCTTTATTTTTGTTTGATGTCTCGTGTGATAACATTGTCTCAGTTTCCATATAAATAATCCTGTCACAATGCCATCCCTTGGTTTTGTTGTCCTTTCATTTTGTATGCAGATCTAGGGTGTTTTCTTTGTAATTTTTATGTTATCTTTATTTATTTGAGATAGATAGAAAGGGGCAGAAAGAGAGGGAGAGTCAGAGAGATAGAGAGAAAGAGACAGAGAATGGATGTGTCAGAATCTTTAGCCTCTGCAAATGCACTCCAGAGACATGCTCCACCTTGTTCATCTGGCTTACGTGGGTCCTAGAGAATCAAATATGGCTCCTTTGGCTTTACAGGCAAATTCGTTAACCATTAATCCAACTCTTCAGCCTTCTTTATAATTTCTCACCATTCCTAGCCACTTGTTGTTATGTGTGTGTATGGGATGCACACCTCTGTGTGGGGGGTGGTACTCATGTGTGTGTATGTTTGTCTATAGGAGAGGACAGCCTTAGAGCTGCCCGCCTCCTTTGAGACAGGGTCTTTCATTGTCCTGAAGCTTGCTTATTGAGCTAGACTGGCTTCCCAGTGAGCCCCAGAGATTCTGCTATGTCCTCCCCAGCACTGGGATTATAGGCTCCACCATATTTACCAGTTCTGTGTGGGTTGTGTGGACAGAATTCAGGTCCTCATGATTTAAAGGCAAGCAGTTTACTGGCTCAGCTATTGCCCCAGGCCCCTCAAAGTCACCTTTAATTAAGTAACATTTGTAAAATAGTCAAGACAGATATAAAATACAGAATTTTTAAGTCTTTCTTTCCCATTCTATACTTTATGAAAGATTATTTTCTGTCTCCCTTTAGATTATTATTCTTTTAAAATTTTCCTTTTTGAGGGGAAAATACAAAAATATCAACTGATGAATTTAAGTTTAGCGGCAGTGATAGTCTCATATCAAGAAATGAAATACCTCCAATTTGTAAGGTACAAACACATAGAGAGTGGTTGGCTTGTCGCTAATGTTGATTAAAAGGCTGAGAATATGTTTAACAAACTCTCACAAAATTCCCATCCAGATGGACACTTGTTTCTCAAATTAAAAAGTTGTTATTCCTTACCCACAGCAGTCACAGGAAATAAAACACCATTTCTTGGGCAATGTTGCTGTCTTCTGTTTGGTTTAATTACAATTCTAGTATCGAGTTATTTACACTCTGCCAGTTTGTAAGGTTTTACTGATATTGAGGACTTGCCTCACTTTTGTGAATTAATAGTCATGATATTATTTTTGTTTTGGTTTTGTTGTGTGTGTGTATTATGCACATGCATTTGCACTCTACTGTGGTAGGCAAAATAGAACCTCAGATCTATCTATCTATCTATCTATCTATAATTTATTTATTTATTTAACAGAGAGAGAGAGAGAGAGAGAGAGAGAGAGAGAGAATAATTGGGTGTGCCAGGGCCTCCAGCCACTGCAAACGAACTCCAGGTGTGTGTTGTGCTCCCTTATGCATCTGGCTTATGTGGGTCCTGGGAGAATCAAACCTGGGTCCTTTGGCTTTGCAGGCAAATGCCTTAACAGCCGAGTCATCCCTCCAGCCCAATTTTCCTTGTTCTTATTTGAGCTGGAGCCTCTCATTGATTCCCTGAGCTTGCCCACTTTTCACAACCTCTGGAAATTCGTGGACCTCTGCTCCCATGCAGGACTAGGATGACAGAGTGGTGGCGATGCCAGTCTTCCTGCGGGTCTCAGGGATGGAATCCAACGTCTCTCAGGCCTCCTCGGCACTCTTGCTTTCACAGAAAGTGCTCAACAATGGCGCCATTTCTCCAGCCCTATATTCATGATTTTATTGGAAAATACATTTTGAATTAATCTTTTTTTTTCATGCATCCTTTTATCATGTACACTTATATTGCCATAAATATTTTTGTATGTAGTATGCATCTCTATGTGTATGCATGGTTATATGTGATGCATGTTGGCATCAAATGACTTTTTCTACATTATTTTTGCTTGACAAGATTTCTCACTGAACTTGAAACTCACCGATTCTGCTAGATAAACTAACCAGCCAGTTCTAGGGATGCCCCCAGCACTGGAAGTATAGGCACACACTGCCATGGCCATCATTGTATGTGGGCTCAAATATATGCCCTTCAGTTCTGTGGAAAGCACTTGATGCAGGCATCTCCTACTTGTATAATTTTAAAGTGCCATCTTTATGTTAATTAAAGACATTCTCATATTCTAAAGTAGTCGCGTCCCATCAAGCTTTCTGTAGCGATGGAAATGGTCTCCAAACATCTGTCCCACATGGTAGACAAGTGCCACACATGGTCACTGAGCCCTGGTAACATGACGGATTATGCTGAAGAACTGATTTTTCAATTTTACTTTAATTAATTTACTTTGAAATCTTACTTGTCATCTATGTTAAATGATACCATCAGACATATCTAACAACATGGAAAGGTTAATTTTGTTTTGACCATTGTTGCTACTTGGTTCTGGAGGTCATGACCTTTTTGTTATGTACAAGAAATGTCTAAGACTTCATCAAGACATAGATAATTATCATGTTTCTCTCAGGCAAAAATCTAGATTTAAATTTGTACATGTACGAGTGTAGGACATAAAGTAGAGAGAGGTCTATACTATAAGATGGGAAAAAGATCTAAAAGGAGGAAAGATTACAAAGCAATGGAGGGAAATGGAATATATGTGTATGTGTATATATGTGTCATGAAAACAGAAGAGATGATGCTAGAAGGCCATCAGTATGGAGAGACACAAGGAAGGGCAGTGGGGACAGGTGAGTAATGATAAATATGAGTGAAAATGTCACAATGAAAGCCATTTCTTTGTAGCTAAAATATTAGTTTAAAAATACGAACGAATCCATTTAACTTTTTTTTCCCCCTCTGGTTTTTCAAGGTAGGGTCTCACTCTAGCCCAGAGTGTCCTGAAATTCACTATGGAGTCTCAGGGTGGCCTCAAACTCACAGCGATCCTCCTACCTCTGCCTCCCGAGTGCTGGGATTAAAGGCGTGCGCCACCACACCCAGGCTCCATTTAACTTTTTAAAAATAGAATCTTGCAATGTGAAGGGGATTAGACTAGCTATCATTAGATATATAAAAATGAGAAAATGGATAATAAGTATGATCACTGATAACCCCACTGCGGAGATAAATATTAAACTGTGAAGCAGTAGCATGTGAAGTATAATTGAGTTTGGTTCAAAGGAATACCTATCTATCAATCTATCTACCTATCTATCTACCTACCTACCTACCTATCTCTCTATCTATCTATCTATCCATCCATCCATCCATCCATCCATCCATCCATCCATCCATCCATCCATCCATCTATCTATCTATCTATCTATCTATCTATCTATCTATCTATCTATCTATCAATCTATCTAGTTTTATTTGCATTTAAAGCATTTTGGGCTGGGGAGATGGCTCGGTGGATAAAACACCTGCTGAGCAAGCATGGGGGCAGGAGTTCGGGTCCCCAGAACTACATTCAAGTAAGTGGAGGATGGGTGTGGTGGCGTGCCTATAATCTGAGCTTCTGGGGAGCAGAGACAAGGTATCCCCAGGGCAAGCTGGCCAGCTAACTGGACTGAGCCCCTGAACTTGAGATTCAGAGAGAGAGCCTGTTACCATAATAAATGCCATAAGGAAAGTGAGAAGTAATCAGAGGAGACATGTGCTATCCACCTCTGAGCTCCACACACACACATGCACACACACACATGCACACACACACATGCACACACACACATGCACACACACACATGCACACACACACACCATATTCACGCAAATACGTTTAATCACAGGCACACTACACTCACAAGTTTGAAAAATATGAGAACATTTTAATAGAGCTTATATCTTTTGTATGATTTAGAAGGAGCTTAAATTTCCAGGGCTGGGGCTGGAGAGATGGCTTAGCGGTTAAGCGCTTGCCTGTGAAGCCTAAGGACCCCGGTTCGAGGCTCGGTTCCCCAGGTCCCACGTTAGCCAGATGCACAAGGGGGCGCACGCGTCTGGAGTTCGTTTGTAGTGGCTGGAAGCCCTGGCGCGCCCATTCTCTCTCTCTCCCTCTATCAGTCTTTCTCTCTGTCGCTCTCAAATATATAAATAAAAAATTTAAAAAAAAATTTCCAGGGCTGTTCTGGTGGCTAAAATGTGGAAATGCTTTCTCATTAATGTTAAACAGGCAATGTCTACAATGGCGGGTGGGGAGATGGCTCAGAGTTTAAAATCAATGGCTTGCAAAGCCTGAAGGCCCACATTCAGTTCCCCAGCCACCCAGATAAAATTGGACAGACATTTACTTTTAGTGGCAAGAGACCCTGTTGTGTACACACACACACACACACACACACACACACACACACATTAAAAAATGTAAAGAAAACGAAGCAGACAATATCTAAGAACTTGCCACAAGGGTGGCCTAGGAGCCTGAGTCCCCTAGGCTCCTGCTCCTGTACTTGTTCTGTTTTCCCCACGGTTTGGTACATATGAAATCCCATGGCATAGAGACTTTTGCTTTAAGTCAAAGGACCACAGAAGTCTCAGCACTCAGGACAGTTTGAAAGTCACCTGTGCATGACTCACATAACACAGAAATAAACCTACTGTATTTTGAAACAAAAGCAAGTAAGTCCTCAGTTGCAGTGGGACGATGTGCAAGAAGCTGGTGTAATTATTTTACTACATCCGTAAACTTACCTGGCACCACTCTGGCTCCTGGAATATTGAGGATGGAGAAGGTCAAAATGAAATCTTAGCTTCCGCCGGGTTCCCTTCCCACTAGGCAGGGAGGCAATGGAGATAGATGAAAGCTTGGGAACCAACTCAGTTCTTTTCAACCTTCAGAGGTACCCCTTACAGGGAAGGATGCAATTTTTATGTACTTGAAAATTTTAAAGATTTAATAAAACTTTTTTATTAAATATAAAATAGCAGCTCACTCATCTAGATTACACCTCTTTCATTTTTAGTCTCAGGACAGTAAGGATACAGTTGGCTGGAAATAAACAAGGCTACATAGAGTTAGGGGTGTTTCAAAGTCAGATTGCTATGTCAGCTGTTTCTTGAGGGAACTGGCTTTGTAGGCAGGTCCAGTAAAGCCTGGTCATAAAAAAATATTACACACACACACACACACACACACATACACACAAATTTATTTTGAGACTTGGTCTCACTATATGGTCCAAAGTGCCCTATAACTCAAGATCCTTCTGCCTCTTCTACTGAAGATGGAGTTAGAGAGGTGTCTACCAATACACCAAGCTGTGACAATCTGCTTTTGCTACAAGAAACAAGACAGGAGGCTGGCAGGGTCTAGGGACAGCATGAATGGCCAAGCCAATTCTGCATAACAGGCATCCATGCTGATCTTCAGAGCCTGTTCTGATAAATATTTTCAGTAGCACAGTATTACATTTGGAATGTTTCAAATTGAAGTTGAAAAGTACACCATTTATTCACTTTTTAAGGAAAATTTAATGATTTTTAAAAAATCATTAAAAATTATTTATTTCCAAGGAGAGAAGGAGAAAGACAGAGGGGCGGGCGGTGATGAGAATGGGGCCACCAGGGCTTCTAGCCACTGCAAACACACTCCAGAAATAAGCGTCACTTAGTGCATCTGGCTTTTTGTGGGTACAAGGGAATTGGGTTCAGGTAGTTAGGTTATATAGACAAGGGCCTTAACCACTGAGCAATTTCTCCAACCCAAAATATGTTATCAATTATTCTTTCTCTCTCTCTCTCTCTCCACATATATATATATATAATTTTTTAAAGTTTTTTTAAGTTTTATTTTTTTGAGAGAGAGAGACAAGAGTCAGAGAGAATGGGCACATCAGGGCCTCCAGCCACTGCAAACAAACTCAAGACATATGTACCACCTTGTAAATCTAGCTTACAATGATCCTGGGTAATTGGACCAGGGTCCTTTGGCTTTTCAGACAAACGCCTTAACCACTAAGCCATCCCTCCAGCCATATGTATGTGTGTGTGTGTGTAGGATGCAAGATCATGTAACCCATACATGTAATACATAATGATTAAGTGACCATGTTTATCAATGCCATGTCCTCCAATACTGATTTCATCATTTCTTTGTTCTGGGAAACTTTGAATCTGCCTCTTATTCCCTGATGTCAGTTGTAGTCACCACCCTGTGAAGTATTTCTAGTTGCTGTGGTTTGGATGTGAACTACCCTGCACAGGCTCATGTGTTCGAACATTTGATCCTCGGGTGGTGGTTTTGTTTGCTGAGGGTGTGGGACCTTTGTACTGTGGACTAGCTTGAGGAAGTGGCCCACAGAGCACCGGGCCCGGCCTTGGGGATTACAGCCTGACCCATACTTCCAATTCACCATCTGCTTTTTATTCCATGAGATGTGCAGAGGGGAGGCATCCCAGCTGCATCTCTAGCTGCTACTGGAGCCACTGGACACCATGCCTTCCCCTGCCTGCTATGACAAACTCCAATCCCCCTAAATGTGAGCCAGAATATAACCTTTCTCTTTTTTTATTTTTTTTTAAGGTAGGGTCTCACTCTGGTCCAGGCTGACCTGGAATTAACTCTGTCATCTCAGGGTGGCCTTGAACTCATGGCGATCCTCCTACCTCTGCCTCCCGAGTGCTGGGATTAAAGGCGTGCGCCACCACGCCCGGCATAACCTTTCTCTTTTAAGTTGCCTTTCTTTGTGTTTTCCTTTGTCATAACCCTCCCCGTTAGCTGTACTTCCGTTCCTGTTTTCTCACCTCTTTCCTCTTGGCTCCTTTTGTCCCCTTCCTCAGTACTCTCCACTGTCACACAGGGACCCTGCAGGTTCCCACGTATGAGTGAAATCCTGCTGTGCGTGTCCTGCTGCTCCTCCTGGCTTATTTCATGGAACGCCGTGTCTTCCCTTTACAACCACATTAACACAAATGGCCAGATGCTATTCTTCATACACCACTGTATGTCTATGCCCCCTCTTTATCTACCCATCCACCTGTGGACACCATGGCTGATTGCACATCGGGGTGTATGAGTTAATTTTCTTGTTGCTATAACCAATGTCTAACAAGAATCCACTCTAGGAGAGAAAGAGTTTATTTTAGCTTACAGTTTAAGGTGAAACATGGTAGCAGGAACATGAGGAGGCCTCCACAGTCAGGAAACAAAGAGGACAGAAACACGCGACAGTACTCGGGCTTGCGTGTGGGAGCTGGCTTCTTTACTCAGGTCCTCATGCTTGTGAGACAGGTACTTTACCCACTCAGCTGCCCCGCCCCCACCCAGCAGCAGGAATGTCTTATCTTACTGCTCCATCTTAGTACTGACTTTTGTCATGCTTCTAAGATGCCTTCTACTAGTTGCTTTGGGTGCTTGATTCCTGGTTTATTTAGAGCAGGAAACAAGGAATGTGAACTCTACTTTCCCAAGCATCGCCTAGAACTCAGTCCCTCAGCGATTGCCCCTCCAAGCCATGATTCTCTGACTCGTGTTTTTTTTTTTTTAATTTTTATTTTTTTAATTTTATTTATTTATTTGAGAGTGACAGACACAGAGAGAAAGACAGTTAGAGGGAGACAGAGAGAGAATGGGCATGCCAGGGCTTCCAGCCTCTGCAAATGAACTCCAGACGTGTGCGCCCCCTTGTGCATCTGGCTAACGTGGGACCTGGGGAACCGAGCCTCGAACCGGGGTCCTTAGGCTTCACAGGCAAGTGCTTAACCGCTAAGCCATCTCTCCAGCCCTGACTCGTGTTTTATCAGCTGAATGTATCTGATTTATCAAGATCTATCCTTCACCTGGGCTGACTGCATTGTGACTGTCTGGCTTTCCTGAGAACATAGTGGATACCCGATGATACTGATTTTTACATTGCCATGAAAGTGTAAGATTTATGTAGGGCAGGCCAACAGCATTGCATTTTAGCTGTTGGCTTGCTTGTTTTGTCCACAGATTTTCAGCTGGGTAGACTCTCCTATTCCCTTATAGTATATGCATATATTCAAAATCAAGGGAAAATATTATTAAAGAAATGGCTTGTATACTTTAAAATCGGAATTGTTATTTCATTTACAATAAGATATTATTATGCATTGAAATACATTCACTTGATATATTTAAACCCAAATTCCTATTAGCCCAGGCTCGTGATGATGATGGAATCTCACACATGGATCTGCACCCACCATTGAGGCTAACCTTCAGATAAATATCCAAATGCAAGCTGCTTACTTATGAACTTCAAGAAACACAAGTTGAAGGATGGGAAATAATGACCGCAAAGGAAGGAGATCTAATGTGTGAGTTACTGAGTAAGTCACCATTGCAGGCATCGAAGCAGGGAAACTTGGGGGGCACTGTACAAAACGGTTCCTCCAAACTATCCCACTGGAGTGGGAGACCTGAGGGATTTATACACAAACTCTCATCATGTACACACGGAGGGCCTATTATTGGGGTACCAATCACCCTTTTCTGCACAGACAGGCATATTCTGGGGATGAGTAATACACCTGGCAAAGAGATATGGAGTCTGGCATTTGTAAGTCATAAGCACACACTCACCTTGGGACCTGCTGGGACCAAATATCCAACCAGAAGTAGCCTGTGGAAGAACAGGGTTTACGTCATTTTATTGTCTCAAGGGAAAGTTTCCTCATGGCAAGAAAGTATGGCTGAGCAGAGGCTGGGCATCCCATTGGGTCACATCAGCTGGGATGGAGCAGGCAGAGTGAGCTAGCTCTGGCAAAGTGGGCTTGAGCTATTACTCTTCTAGACCCACCTTCAGCAACACACATCCTCCTGCAGGGCTCTACCTCCAAATTGCCAACAGCTAGGAATTGAGTCTGAGGCTTAATCACAAAGGCATGAGGCTATGGGAGACATTTCACATTCAAACTCCCACAGGCTCTGAGAAGTTATGGGTAGATCTCTGAGTTTCTGTCACACACGTGTGCACAGATACATTCACATTTTGTATACTCGTGTGGTGGTTTAATTCAGGTGTACCCCCAAAACTTTGATGCTCTGAAAGCTAGGTTCCCAGCTGATGGAGATTTAGGAATTCATGCCTCTTGAAGGCAGTGTATTGTTCAGGGCAAGGCTTATGGGTGTTATGGCCAGTTTCCCCTTGCCAGTATTTGCTACACGCTCCTGTTGCTATTGTCCATCTGATGTAAGCCAGGGGATGATGTGCACACTCAGCTCATGTCATCATTTCCCCTGCCATCATGGAGCTTCCCTTTGAGTCTGTGATCCAAATTAAACCCCTTTTATTCCCCACAAGCTGCTCTTGTTCTGGTATTTTCTGGCAGCAATGCAAACCTGACTGCAACAGTATAGATTGTACCAACGAGTGGTGTTGGTTGCTGATAGCTGTCTGACTATGTGACTTTGGCCTTTGGAAGCTGATTTTCAAGAGAATGGGGAAGGACTTTAAACACTGGCCTATGAGACGCCTTGCAGTGCTTGAAGTACAGCTTGATGGACTATTCTGGTCAGAGTTGAAAGACCTGAATGCAGTAAGAACTATGAACTGTGAGTTTTGGCTTCTGAGGGTGAGAAAGAGCTTTGCCTGGACTGAGCTAGAAGCAGTTTGTATGAGAGGCTTGCTGCTATGCGCATGTCCTGAGAAGTTGTGTAAGGTTGCATTACCTAGAAATGGACTGGTGTGAGCAGAGAGATGTGGCACAGGAGAAAAAAAAAAAAAAAAAAAAAAAAAAAAGAAATCTTTGGGTGAAACTGCTGCCCATCTAGCTGTAATTTAGAGATTACAACCATTGAGAATTGGCCAGCTGACCTGCATTGGAAACACAGAAAGGATATAGAATCCTTTGGGGGAGCCTGAATGCTCAAGGAGTCTCCTATTCTTCAATGTCTGCTTTATTCCCCCACCCCGGATTTATAAATTGCCACCCCACCTGGTATTATGGAGTATAGAGAAATGCAGGAAAGAGAGGGTCATTGAATTTCCAACATGGTCAGTATGAAGCAGGTTTGCTGGATGCCTGCATGGAGACCCAATGGAGCCAGTAGGATGAACCGTGGGTTGCAGTGGAGACCCAGTGCAGATCCTGGGGCCACGAGACGGCTGCTAAGGATTGCTGCGGCCCCAGATGAAGTTTTCCAGGAGTGTGAGTAGCCTAGCTGGAGGGGTGGAATTGGAACTCCAGAGACTTCTTGCTGGTTAGAATTATTGGACTTGGAGACATATCATTAACTAGAGTTGATAAACTTGAAACTACAGAGTTCATGTTTGCCCTGGTTGTTTTAAATCTTGTATTGGTTGAATATTTCTTTGCTATGCCCAATGCCATCTTTTGCAGTGTGAATGTTTATTCTGTGCCATTATGTTTTTAGGGATTTTTTTTTTTTTGAATTATGGCTCAGTTAAAAGATATTGGACTATGGGAATGTTTGAACATCATTGGGGTTGATAAAAACTATGGGGGTGTTTAAATTTGCACTGAATGTATTGCATTTTACGTCATGTATGGCTATCAGTTTATGGGGTTCAGGGGCAGAATGTGGTGGTTTGATTAGGTGTCCTCCATACAGTTAGGTGTTTTGAATGCTATGTTCCCAGCTGACGGAGGTTTGGGAATTAATGCCTCTTGGAGGCAGTGTATTGTTCAAGGTGGACTTATGGGTATTATAGCCAGTTTCCACTGGCCACTGTTTGACACACTCTCCTGTTGTTATTGTACACCTTATGTTTGCCAGGGAGTGATGTCCACCCTCTCTGCTCATGCCATCGTTTCCCCCTACCATCCTGGAGCTTCCCTTCAAATCGGTAAGCCAAAATAAACCTTTCGCTCCCTCCCACCTCCCCCCCACAGGTGCTCTTGGTCAGGTATTTTCTGGCCGCAATGCAAACTTAACTGCAACAACATGTATCTGTGGGATAACATATGTATATATATATATGGTATGGACAACTGTGATCCATATTCTAGGCATGTAGAAACTGAAACAGAGAAGGTAAACAACTCACCCAGTTGGCACACTGAAAATGCAACTCCTCAAATTGCTAATGCCTGGATTTTCTTTCTAGCCACTGTACTATTAGAATCAGGCTATCTACTAATTTTTCTCAGTGAAATTGTTTAATAACATTAAATATTATAAAAGGCCTTGTTGCTATTATTTGTCGGTCAAAGGAGGCCTTGTGGCAAATGTCACTCTGCCCTCTGGGATAGGCCACCCTGTACTGAATCCAGCATCTTGATGGCCACAAGTGTACACTGAATTAGACTTCTCATTAATTGATACCCTTTAAAGGACAGCATCTCTCTGAACTAATGCAAGCAGGAAATTAATTTCAAAGGCTCATGGTGTTGTGTCATGATGGCCACAGAGTCCTAACAAAGGTTAGGAAATGCAAACAGCAAGTGAGCCTTGGCATGATGTTTCTTGCTTAGCAAACACATGAAAATCTAGAGACCTACTCAAGCACATGCTGGCGATTTCTATTTTAATATATATTCTCCTATGAATGCACTGGGGGCCTGGGAGCATCTGCTTTAGCTTACTGTGGCATATTTTTTACTTGACACTCCAATATTGCTTTTGGTACTGTTGTCTAATACACTTTATTATCTTAAAGTGCATTATTTCCTGAGTTTGACAGCATAATTGTCACTGTACCATACTAAGAAGAGGAGAAAAGCCTTGTTTTGAGTGGTACCAGTTGTCAGCTTACAGCTCTGTGTGGGCATGGTGCAGCAGCAGGGGAGAAGAATGGAGTGTCCAGCTCACAGAGGCTGTCTTACTGTTGGGCCTTGAGAGGCCCCGGCGTGACGCCTAGTGGAACTTCCTGAGCCGAGCTAAAGTTTGGTGATCTGCCTCCGGCCAGCTATGCCTAATGGCTTCTGGCCTGCTACTTCTGCATAGGAGTTGGAATTCTCGCTCGCGCTTGGGACCAATCATCTCAAAGGTCGTGGTTTACTATTGGCCCTTACCTCTCCCCGCATCCTAGAATCCCCGCCTTCATTCTCAACATTCTATAGGCAACTGCTTGTAACAATAAAGTGAGTTCCTGCTTTGACAAGACTCAGTGTGGTTTTCTCCAGTGTCTAGGAGAAGTTCTGAGTAGTCTGACGTTCACCCTCTTCCTCAACCCCTTGGGTTGTTCTCTTTGAGCCTGGGAGGAGCTCCTTTCCTCTTCCTCTCCTTCTTCTTCCTCCCTCTCCTCCTCCTCCTCATGATCACACCTGCAGGGAGAAGGTCTGATGAAGATGCTGGACCCTTTTCAGACTCCTGCTGAGCAAAGCTAACATTCCTCCATATTCATTTCTGTTATTTTGTTTTAAGGCTTAAGTGCTAGAAATGCTTTGCCCTGGCTTATAAGAGCGGATTTTGTGTATCTCTCCCAAATCCACACCTCGTCTTGTTGTCCTGCTGATGTCTTGAAGTACTTTTGGCACTGTGACCTGGGAAAAAATTCAGAGACTTTCCCTCCACGGACCCCCCTACCTTGGCCTTCTCAAAAATGTTCCCTACCCAAGGGTAGCACTGTGTCGATGTTGATGATCAATTAATTTAGCCATTTCTTGAATCAGTATGAGTAGTCATATCTCCACACCAAGAATATGCCTGCCAGGATGGGTATAGTTGGTGGCAGAGTACTTACCTAGTATGCACAGGGTTCTGTGTTCCATTCTTTGCCCTGAATCCAGAACAGAACATTTGTGTGTCTACCCATCAGTTTTCCAGAATTTATAGCTGCTTTTACATAGTCCCTCTCCAATCACATCTTTTCATGTCTTATATGCTTCTTAACCTTCATTTTGTATCTGTATGTGTGTACACACATGTGCATGCACACCGCACACACATACACACACTAAATCTTCTGAGAAGATGCATGCCTTTCTTTTGAGCTTAATAATTTTTCGGGAGATATGGTTATGGCTCAGCAGCTAAAGATGCTTTTACGCAAAGCCTGACAGCCTAGGTTTGATATCCCAGGACCCACGTGAAGCCAGGCACACAAACAAGCACATGTGTCTGGAACTCATTTGCAGTGGGAGGAGGCCTGTGGCATCCATACTCTTTGTCTGCCTTTCTCTCCCTTATGGAAATGAATAAAAGTAGTTATAAAAAGTAAGACCCAGTATGTATATTTTTATCATAAATGCCTTCTAATTGTGAAGATAAGGAAACTTTTCAAAATAAAAGGAAATACGAAAGGCAGCAAATGTTAATAGTAGGCAGAAGAGGCACAAATGTAGACTACTATCACTATCTGCATTTCTTTTCAAATACGAGAAGTGCAACTCTTAGCTAATTACTAAACATAAACAACAGCCTACATGTATATACAGAAGCTTCATATGAAATGTTTTCATGGGATTTATTCATAACACCCGATCTGCAAAGGCTAGGGTGCCTATTAAGAGGAGAATAAGTGATTGACAGTGTATCCATGCTGGAGGGATTGACTTGGTAAGAGCAAAGAGTGAGCTACAATGTGTACAATAACACACATGAATCTCAACATGATCTCAAGAGAAAGAGTTCACAAACAAAAAGGCTACAGAGTAATAGTCCTTATTACATAAAATGTTAAAATAGAGAGAAAATTAGACTATTGTGATGTAAATAAGATCCGTATTTTTTTTTTTTTTTTAGGGGCTTGGAGGAGCTTGACTGAGAAAGGCATAGAAAACTCAAGGGTGATAGAAGTATTCTTTTGTCTTGACAAAGAATGGATAAGATGAGCACATTCATTTGTCAGAATTAATCACTCTGCATGCTTAATATTGGTGCATACACCATATGTAAATTATACCTCAATAAACTTGGCAATTGGATATAAATAGCATTTATACATGACTATGAAAATCAGCAGGCATTTATGTAAATTGGCTATAGTAATAGGAATACTTCTTTGCTATGAAATTATTTTCAGATACATGCCAAGTAGAATATTTGCTAATTGGATTCTTCTGCTGCAAAGACATCAGGCATCCTTGAATATTCCCCTCCTGACAGCAGTGGGATGAATATGAGGAACCCTGGCTTATACGAGGTAGCCAACATTTACACTGTGGTTTTTCTTTCTTGATATTGAAGAGGAATATTTTTCACCCAGAATTGCTCATGTAGCTTATCTAATGCTTTTGTCTTTGAGATACACCTAGTCCACCACTCTGACACTGAGCAGCAAACACTTCCAACGGACCATGGATTAGATACAAGTTGAAGCTTACTTGCAGGAAATGCAGCTTTCAGAAGGTTACTCCGCTGGTACAACTAAGCTAGGGTAGAGAAAGTGTATTCCAGCCAATGTCAGCTTGATTTAGACCACTTAGTACAGCAATGTAGCAGTTACTTTCCCACTGCTGGGATCAAAACACCCAACCAGAATCAGCTAGGAGGAAAGAGCTTATTCTTGCTTATAGCTTCAAGGTGAAGTCTCATTGTGGTAGGAAAACATGGCTGACCTGAGCGGAAAGCCTCAGTCATGTATTCATCAACACGGAGGAAAAAGACAGACAGCTAAAATAGCTGAGAACACCCAGGGAGATTGAATTAATGAATTTAAATGCCCATTCCTGGTGACACACATCCTCCAGCAAGGCTCCGCCTCCCAAAGGCCCCACCAGTCACACACCTCCTCCAGCAAGGCTCCGCCTCCCAAAGATTCCACCAACTGGGAATCAAAAGTGAGGCTTCACCACAAACACATGAAGCTGTGGAGACATTTTACTTTCAAGCCACCACATTTATTCATATATCTTGGCTTCTGTCAACCAAATATATCCTGACATGGCCAGTTAGCATGATTAATGTGGAGGAGATGAAGAGAAATGGGATCATATCAAAGAATAAAGCTGAAATGATGGTAAGAAGTTTGACCAATTAAGAAATCAAAGGTAATAGAGTGAGCCAGGCTTGGAACCCAAGAAATTATCTATGAAACAAATGGACATGTCTCATCCGTAAACCACAGCATCTGTTCTAGAAAAGCCTACACATAATATTGCACTATTGCACAGTGTTTGCAGTTGCGGCAATGATAGTACAGATGAAGTTTTCTGTGTGATATAAGAATTTTGTGTGTGATATAAGAATTTCAGCATGAGAAGTAGAACATGATGCTTATGGATTAAATTTCTGACTTAATAAAATTCTATGTCTCTGAATTCCACTGAAACATCTACTTTGTCTATTAAAACTTTAAAATATATTTTTATTTAGTTTTTTGCAAGGAGAGAGAGAGTGACAGTTTATGAATGGGCACTTCATTTCCTTTAGCCACGGCAAGTGAATTCCAGATACATATGCCATTTTGCGCACCTGGCTTTGCACGGGTACTGGAGAGCCAAACCAGGGTCAGTAGGCTTTGAAGGCAAGTGCCTTTACAGCTGAGTCGTCTTTCCAGTCCCTCTGTCCTTTTAAAAACTTTGTAATTGACATTTTTCAGAAATGTACATAATACATTTTGAACATAATCCTCCTCCACTACCTTCCTCCCCACCCCACCCACTTCCCTCATTTCCCTGTCAGGGGATCTCTTCTTCTTTTCAACTAGTCCCTTTTCTCCTCTGATGCCTTCTATCTGGCCCTCCTCCAACATCTACCATAGAATGTCGGTAGGCCCAAGATTGCACAAGTCTTGTCTTGTGCAGGTAACAAACAGCTGCTGTGAGGTTGTGAATACAATGGCCGTTTTGTGTAGCAAAGATAGCATTCCACGGCCCTCCCCCCATTGTCCGGCATTTACATTCTCTCCATCCCCTCTCCTGCAATGTCCCCTGAGCCTTGGAGGGTGTGCAGCATCCACACTTGATGAAATAGAGGGAAGATGAAACAACATCCTGGGAAGAACCAGAAAAGATGGATAACACAACAAAATATCTGTGTGAAGGTAGGAAGACTTACCAGAGAAATCAGAACTGTTCTGCCCAGTTCTCAGCACCTCCAGTGACCACCAAGGAGAACCAAACACGTACGCAAGGCAAGGAGCTTTACTTTGGGCTTAAGCTCGGTCTCTTGACTTCACCAATGCTGTGGATCCGTACAAGAGCCCTGAGCAGCAGGGGGGAAGGTTTTTTATAGAATTTGAACAAAGAAGTAGGGAATGGGTACATGATTGGTTGATTTCTTAGGACATTGGAGGCAAGGTTGGCGGGGGGGGGGGGTCTGGGAGGGTTGCGGGAGGGGATCTAGGTAACTAAGCAACCATCAGCAATAACATTTGTATGTATTTTGATTGGCCAAGACAGGGAGGCAGAAGGACAAGTCTTTGGCCAGTCTCAGGTGTCCTAGGCAGGGGGTAGGGCAGATGCCCCTTTGTTTCTTTGTTTAAGCTGAAACTTGTAACTTAAGCCTAACCAGGGAAGCATTCTACTGAAGCCTGTCATGGCATCATTTAGTTTCTGGGTCCTTCAAGAACCACGGAGGCAGTGTTAATGCAAAGAAAAAAATCCTTGCACTGGGTTCAGCATTTTACACAGTACTTCCCTATCTTGGATCATTGGCCAAGCAAGCTAGCAAGCTTGACAGATGACGGTAAAGGACTGACAGGCCACCAGAGGTCCTGGCAATATCGTGGTGCGCAACCTGCACAAGAATGGTGTCTGGAGCTGCCAAACTGCAGTACTGGAGGAGCCAAGTGGCTGAAGGGCAGTGATCCCCGCCATTGGCTCAACTTTGACTTTTGAGGGATTTACTGGTATTTAAGTAGCATGCTTCAAAATGCTAAGATGCCAAGTGGAAAGGTGCTACAAAAAGCATACAACAGTTTTTAGTAGTCATAGTATACTGGGAAAATAAAATCTGAATTTAGAAACTGCCAAAGGAAAAAGGCCCTAGTGAGCAATTTGGTACTGGAAGGGAATATCAGAAGTGCTAAAGGAAAGACAGTGTGTATCACTGCCTTGAGTCAGCTCAGCCCTTGACTAGGCTGCAGTGATGTCCCCCTGACGCACATCAAAGTGTCTTCTCAGGAGAGGGATAATATCATCTTGAGCTTCTCGCATGTACCAAACATGGGTTAAATATTCATGGAACCATTGCCAAATATTAAAAATACAAGAGCCAGGAGAAAAATTAAAAGACCTCAGAATCAAACTCATAGAAAAACACCAGCAAAACCAGACGCGAATGCAAAATAAAGGATTAATATGTCACGGAAATCAATGGCAGCATTAAAATTTTCACTAGAGAACTGGAATCTGTGGAAAAGACACAGAAGTTCTAAACACAGAAAATAAACTCACTGGCTTTAGGAAATCGATTCTTGGGTTTAGCTGCAGACGGGGCAACAGGGAAGAAAGCCTCCTTGTACCAGATAATTGGCCCACAGCAGATAGCAGTGCTGAAAACGGGAGGAAGGGAGGAACATTTAACAACAAAGACGCAGGCTGGGCAGATGGCTCGGTGGATAGAGCACTTGCCATGTGACGTGTGAGGACCTGTGTTCAGAGCCCCAGCACCCACATCAGTGTTGGTTGGGCAGGTGTCATGACCTGCCTGTCATCACAGAACATGACACAGAGACAAGATTTACCTAGTGTGAGCTAGCAAGCTGCTCTAACCAAACCAGCTAGCCCTGGGTCCCAATGAGAGACCCTGCCTCAGGAAGAATCATGGAGAGCCAGGGAGGCTGACTGTGCACATCAAACCTGCTCACGCACGGAGTATAAACAAAATGTCATTGGTCACTTTAGCCTTTAGCTGAGCTGTGAACGGGCTTGGTTCTCAACTTGTGTATCTCCGTTCTCCTCTTCTATCTCCAGGCTTTGACAGGCCATCCAGTCCTATTATCTTCTCTCTCAGAGAACAGCTCTGCCTACCTTCCCCAGCAACATATCATCACAGCTGAGCATTGTCCTAGGTATTTTTTCTTAGTTCCTCCACTGCTGTCACATGTTAGTGGGTCCAAACGCATCTTTACTTAAAAGGTTCCTTTTTATCCCATTTCAGCAGCAGAAAACCAGATCTGTTCAGGCAAGTCCGTTGTCTATGTGGCCTTCCCGCAGTGCACTCCCACACACAGAGCAGTCCCAGGGACCTGCGCGGAGAAGGGCTTTTGCGGTTCTTTTGTGCTGGTGGAAAGCAGCTCGGGGGCTCATTGTGATGCGGTCCGTGTCTGGCTGCCCTCAGACCTCACCCTGACTCCTGCAGCGCACGCCCACGCTCCCAGGCCTCCTCGTGAGGACTCACGGCTTCCTGTGGGACTGCTTGGGACGATATGAGCGGTGATTGAAGACTGCCCTTTCCTTTGGGCTCCTGTTATGTCATTGTGCCTGTCCATATGTGATGGCCTTAAAATTGCCAAGAGTCCAGCAGTTTTCAGTGTATAGGTGTCCAAGAAAGCACTTGTAGCCTCCCCTCTCCCTAAAGCATTTTCTGCTGTTCAAACAAGAGAAAGCATTCATGATTCTTTCTATTCTAAACACTCATCATAGGGGCTCGGGAGATGGCGCAGTGGTTAAAGGCACTTGATTACAAAGCCTGCCACAGCTTGCGATGATTCTCCCGCACCATTGTAAAGCCACATGCACAAAGTGGCACATGCATCTTCAGTTTGTTTGCAGTGGCAAGAGGCCCTGGCATGTCCATTATATCTCATTCTTTCTTTCTCACTCTCAAAGACATAAATAAAAAATAATTTCAAAAATTAAAAAAAATGATTATGATGTTTTGGCTTCAGTAGTCCACTTGGACTATTTGATTTATTTATTTATTTTATTTATTGTTGGTGACCAGTTATTTCGAAAAATATTTTTGCTTCTTTTTTGTTAGAGTGGTAGGCAATTCCTTGTATAGTTTATATATATATATATATATATATATATATATATATTTTTTATTTATTTATTTATTTATTTGAGAGAGAAAGAGGCAGGAGAGAGAGAGAGAGAGAGAGAGAGAGAGAGAGAGAGAGAGAGAAGGAAAGAGAGAGAGAGGGAGGGAGAGAGAGAATGGGCATTTGAGGGTCTCCAGCCACTGCAGTCAAACTGCATACACATGTCTTCTGTATCTGGCTTATGTGGGTACTGGGAAATCAAATCTGGTTCCTTAGACTTCGAAGTCAAGTGCCTTAACTGCTAAGCCATAGTTTTCTAAAGTGTGTATGGTGTGTGTGTGTGTGTGTGTGTTGTGTGTGTTGTGTGTGTGTGTATGTGTATGTGTGTATATGTTGTGTGTGTGTATGTGTGTGTTGTGTGTGTGTGTATGTGTGTGTGTATGTGTGTGTATGTGTGTTGTGTGTGTGTGTATGTGTGTGTGTGTGTGTGTGTGTGTGTGTGGTCTGCATATGTATATGGGTGACTGCATGTGTGTGCTTGCATGGGCAAGTGCATCTGCATACATGTGAAGATAGGAAGTTGAGGTCAGGTATCTTCCTCAGTCTCCTCTGTCTTATTTTTGAGACAGGTTCTCTTGCTGAACCTTGAGAACTAGACTAGATAGCCAACAAGCCATAGGGCTCCTCCCAACACTGCTTCTCCAGTGCGGCGAGCGCACATGCATGCTGCCACATCCCACTTTTACATGTGTGCGGGAGATTTGAACTCAGGTCTTCATGCTTACATAGCAAGCACTATACCCATTGAGCCATGTCTGGAAGTAGAAACTGATAACTGCTTTCCTGGTTTGTGTCTCAGAAGTCCAGGGTACTGCCCTCACAAAGCAAACTAAAGACAATATTACTTCCTTTATTTGGTGATCAAGGGAAATCAGCTTCATGGGGTTCAGTTTCACAGGTGGGAATCTGCCTCCTTTTAACCATGTTCCTTCTCCTGTCCCCTTGGCTTGTGCTCTGTGCAGCTACTGTGGAACACAGCTCAAGTCAACTGCCTCTTTGCAGCCCTGCCAGGGTGCCCCTGCCAGGCACCTATTGAACCTGAGGTGTGGGTGGTAGAGGAGAGAAAGGAACAAAGCTTTCTGATAGCAAAGGCTGGCACACTCAGGGCATGTCAGAGTCCTGGTATAATTTTGGCATCTTTTCATGAATGACGCTTCCAGACGTTCATTGTCTAACCTCTGAGGCATTTAGTTGGAAGTACTTTAAAAAGTGAAAAGGCTGAGTTAGCGCTTCATTAGAGTTTGAGCTTGTTGCTCTAGGATTGCCAAAACTAGCTGTGGAAGTCATTAAATTTTATTATATTTCATAAGGACATCAATTCACTGGTCATGAAAAGAGTTTTCTGTTTTCATTGATAATTGACTCAAATGATGTGATTATACAAAAGAATATAGGTCCTTGCCATAAGAGTATAAATGCTGATGAGTCCAAATTTTTGTACTAAATTTAAAATCACATTGAAATAACAAATGTCTTAAAATATGCTTGTCTTGTGTTTCCTATTGTTTATTGGATTGGTAATGTGATTATTTTAATAAATAGCACATATTGTTTTATATGATTATTTTTTGTCTTTAGGCTTGACTTCAGTTGGCCTGGGCTGAACTAATTGAAGTATTTAATTACACACAACCATACCTCTGGGTTCATGTAAACCGGCTGTGAATAGGATTCAGAGGCCTGGTGATAGAACTTTTTATATTCAGAGTTGTATTTTGTTAGCATGCCTAAGAAGGATTTGGGTAAATCCTCAGAGGCAAATCAAGGCCACTGGACAAATATCCACTGGTCTCTTATTACCTGTTGGCCAAGCTATACCTCAGAATACCAAGAAGAATTCCCAAGCAGGTAAAATAGGCTTGTGAAGAAGAAAGCTATTCAAGGTTGGCATGGAGAACAGCTATTGTGGCGATCTTCCTTCTCTCTCACCCTCAGTCTGCACTGTGGACTGTGGACGGGAAGGTCACTGAGACATGGAGGAGGTCTGAGAGCTCCCGGCAGCTCCTAGGATGCTGTTCAGTGAGAGAAATCGTTTATCCTATGCTCTGTTTTCCTGGTGTTGGCTTATCTATCGGGGCGGGGGTGGTTTTATAAGATACCAGTGAATAGGTCATAAGCTAAAATAGAACCTTACCGTACCCCGGATAATTAGACATGCCTTATATAATATGAGTTAGCAGCATACAAAAGCGGGGTGGGGGGAAATGGAGTTGTTTTCTTTCTGGGTACTGTTGAACTGTTGGATTCAAAGATTATGTTTCAATTATTTCCAACTACCGGAATCATTGAGAACTTTTCAGCCAATACTTGTTACATTAACAACCATCATTTGTTAGTGGGTATACCAAAAAGTTTACATGTGGAAAACTTAAATGAATGGAATTTCCTGGTGTTCCTATTGGCTAATAACATTAATTCTAATAGATTTTTAGGGATGTTTAGGACATTACTATGAGAAATTGAACAGGTATGGAAGAACGAGGTGTAGTTTTTAATGCATCTCTGTCCTAATTATTTTCAGTCTTCTTTTAGACTCACCCAGGAAACATTAACAAAAATCCCAAAGCCAAGTTTTCTCCAAGACTACTTCCTTCAGTAAGCTCTGCTTGTAACTTTCTCCAGGTAATTCTTCAGTGCATGCACGGTAGGAACACTTGCTTTCTCACTAATCCTTAAGTCAGTATTGCTCCAAGTATGTTCCTCAGATCAGTAACATTAGCATTAACTAGGCGACAATTAGAAATTCAAATCAACATGAAACACACTATGCATATTCAAAGTCTAAAATTTGATGCATGTTGGCATATGTGTGCCCCCAGGAAATCATCATCCCAATTAAAATAATGAATAGATCCATTTTTTATGAATCTATTTTGCACTACTTGGTAACCCTACTTCCTTTCTTCCTCATCACTACACAAACACTGATCTGCTTCTACTATATAGGTGGTGTTTTAGTATCCTAGAGTTATGTACAGCTGGAAACACATAATATATGTTATGTTTCTTAATCTGTTTTATTTATTTATTTAAGAGAGAAAAAGAAGCAAAGAGAGAATGGGCACACCAGGGCCTCCAACCACTGCAAATGAACTTCAGATGCATTCACCCCCTTGTGCATCTGGCTTGCGTGGGCCCTGGAGAGTTGAACCGGGATCCTTTAGCTTTGCAGGCAAACACTTAACTGTTTATGCTATGTTTGAATAAAAAGATATTTTTGATTAGTTCCAAGTATATAGAAAATATTGAGGGATCTGGAGAGATGGTTAAGCAATTAAAGGTGCTTGCTTGCAAAATTTGGGAGCCTGTGTTCAATTCCCCAGCCACCTACTTAAAGCCAGATACAAAAAGGGATGCATGCATCTAGAGTTGGTTTATAGGGATAAGAAATCCTGGTATCCCCCCACCGCCCCACACACACCTGGATAAAAGAAAAAAATGAAAAAGACAAAGTATAAAAGTACAGCGCTTCCGCATTGCAGTGCCTGCTCTGCTTGCACAGGTCCAAAGTCCGGCTGTCATAGTGCATTTGTGACCAGCAACGAGCTGATACCGTTGGGCTATTACTAATTAAAGTACAATACGCTCTTTGTGTTACATAATCAAGTAGCTGAAGTGTGTGTTGGCATCTTGCCACCCTCACAATACCATGCTGAGTGATAATTTTACTGTTGTAACAATTTCTTGCCTCTCAAGATTTCACCCCATCTTTGCCCTGAGCCCATGGCCACCAATGACCACTTTATTGTCTATTACAAATTTTACCTTTTCTTTTTTTTTTTCTTGTTTGGTTTTTTGAGGTAGGGTCTCACTCTGGTCCAGGCTGACCTGGAATTAACTCTGTAGTCTCAGGGTGGCCTTGAACTCATGGCGATCCTCCTACCTCTGCCTCCCAAGTGCTGGGATTAAAGGCGTGCGCCACCATGCCCGGCTTTAAATTTTGCCTTTTCCAAAGTACCAAATCACCCACAATATGAAGCCATAGCAGAGTGGCTGCTTTTTTTTTCCTAGAAATATATATATATACATAGTCATGATTCCTCTATATCTTGATTATTCATTGCTTTTTATGACTGATCCACTCTTTCACCTGTTGAAAGACATCTTGGTTACTTTTACATTTTAGTGATTATTAATAAAGCTGTTATATGCCATTGTTTGCAGGTCATTGTGTGGACAAAAGTTTGAATTGTTTAGGTAAATACTAATGCATGGAATTTCTGGATTGAGTGGGAAGAGTATGTTTATTTTTTAAAATGTTTTAAATTTTATGTTAGAGGAAGAGAGAGAGAGAGGATTGGCATGTCAGGGCCTCAGTCACTAAAATAGAATAACAGATGATTGCGCCACCTAGTGGGCATGTACAACCTTATGCTGCCTCACTTTTGTGCATCTGGCTAACATGGGATCAGGAGAGTCAAACAGGTGTCCTTAGGATTTGGAGGCAAGCACCTTAACTGGCTGGCCATCTCTCCAGCCCTAATTTAAAAAAATGGCCAGGGCCGGAGAGATAGCTTAGCAGTTAAGGCGCTTGCCTGCAAAGCCAAAGGATCAAGGTTTGATTCCCCAGTACCCACATAAAGCCAGATACACAAGGTGGTGCATGCATCTGGAGTTCAGTTACAATGGTTAGAGGTCCTGGCACAGCAATTTTCTCTTTCCCTCCTGTTTTCTTTCTCTCTCAAATAAATAAAAAATTTTAAAAAATAACTGGCCAAATTGCTTTGAGAATGGCTTTACCATTTTGCATACATACTGTCAATAAATAAGTTTTTGTTGCCCTACATAATGGCTAGTGTTTTTTGTTGTCAGTATTTTGGTGTTTGGGCATACTGGTAGGTGTGTAATGGTATTTTGTTTTGTTTTAATTTATAATTCTCCCATGTCATATAATGAGATACATCTTTTCATAGGTATATATGTCTTCATATTATTTTGATGAGAGATCTACATCTATTACCTAGTTTTTATTGAAGGTTTCCTTATTGTTTAGTTTTAAGAACTGATCTTCGTATATTTTGATGAAAAGCTTTTTCTCTTAGTATTTAACTTTTTTGTTTTGTTTTTGTTTTACAAGGTAGGGTCTCACTCTGGCCCAGGCTGACCTGAAATTAACTATGTAGTCTCAGGGTGGCCTTGAACTCATGGTGATCCTCCTACCTCTGCCTCCTGAGTGCTGGGATCAAAGGCTCTCGCCACCACACTTGGCTTAGTGTTTAATTTGTCATTCCATTCATTCCTTACACAAGTTTAAAAATATTTTTAAATTTTTATTTTATTTATTTGAGAGAGAGAGAGAGAAAGAGAGAGAAAGAGAGAGAGAGAGAGAGAGAGAGAAAGGGAATGGGCACACCAGGGCCTCCAGCCACTGCAAACAATCTCCAGATGCAGTGTCACTTGTGCATCTGGCTTACGTGGGTACTGGAGAATTGAACCTGGGTCTTTGGGTCTTTGGGCTTCGTAGGCAAGTGCCTTAACTGCTATTCCACAATTTTTGAGCTGGCATCCTTCACTAAGCAAAATCATTTGAAAATCTCCCCCAAATCACTTATTGTATCAGTTACTCACTTTTTTTGCTGCCAGCCCTCCCCCCTTATCTTGCTATAGCATAACTTTTTTATCCATTTTCCTGCAGATGAATGGTTATTTTTCTGTGCATGAATATTAAAGGTGAAGATGCTAGATATTCATGTCAAAGCTGATGTATAGATGTAGGCTTTCATTTTTCTTACCCAGGGCTGAAAGTGCTAAATCACATGGCAGGCATATATTTATATCTTAAAAACTAACAACTAGGTTGGAGAGATGGCTCAGTTGATAAAGCACTTGCTATGCAAAAATGAGGCCCTGAACTCAGATCCTAGAACCCATGCACAGCCAGTGCTGGTGTGTGCATCGGTAATCCCAGTGCTCCTTTGGCAAGAAGGGAGGCAGAGACAGGAAAATCCCCAAAAGCTCTCAGGCCAGCTGACCTGTGGTATACAGCAGCTAACAAGAGAGCCTGCTGCCTTATACAAAGTGAAAGGTGGGGCACAACACCTCCACACATGCACTGTACACACTTATGCAACCCACACACAAACACACTACACACACTCACACACAGAGAGGGGAGAGAGAGAGAGAGAGAGAGGAACCTAATTACTCATTTTTTTCAATGTAGCTCTGTCATTTTATACCTCTACTGCCATACCTGAGTATACCACCTTCCCTCCTCCTGAATGGAATGCTCCATCTTCCTATTGCCAGCCCTTCTGATAGCCATGTAGTACAAGAAGATGTTGGGTAACCACAGGAATACTACTCCATGAAATCGGGGTAAGTCCAACTTTGTTCTTCTTCATTGACATTGAGGAACAAAGTAGAAATTACTGTGAAAAACGTAAGGCACACCTTGAATGCTTGTCTTTGGGTTGAAAGTGGCAGTTCTTTAGACATCTGTGGAACTTCCATTGTGTGGGGTCCCCAAGGTCAAAACTGTCCATGCAGTTCTGCATCCGGACCTCGACGCTTCTTTTTGTTTTGCCTCTTCCACTCTTTCCCAGGGTGCACTGGGCTTTTGCAGGGAATGGATGACAAGCGCTAGCATCTTTGCTCTCACAGTTGGTAAATACATGCTTGAGTGTTTTTGTGTATTAAAAAGAAATTCTCAGTTTTCATACTGAAGGTGGTATTTGAAGGAGGTTCCTTCCTATTGCTGCAACAAAACACACAACCAGAAGCAGCTCATTAGAGGAAAGGGTTTATTTCAGCATGCAGTTTGCCTGGAGGTTTTCATCGTGTCAAGGTAATCAAGGCAGAACAGAAGGTGTGCCTCGAACAGGAGTGAGCTTGCTAAAGAACATGCTCCACTCACAGATCCAGGTCTACCCTGACTGGCACACCTCCTCCTGTAAGGCTCGGCCAACCGAGGTCCCGTAGTGGGGGGTTGAGTTTGAGGCTTAACCACACACATGTGAGGTTTTGGGGGACATTGCACATTCAGATCATCAGAGAGTATGGATACGTGTAACTCACAAAGGTCATAGCTATTTGAATAGTTGGTGGCTTTCCTTTAAAGAGTTTCTGAGTTCTGACAACCAGACAAAAAATGTAAAGAAAGGGAAAGTGGCTTAACGAATTGTGCAGAAAGTATAGACATGAGACAACAAAATCAAATACTTTAAAATATAAGATAGAGAAATACCTTGAAATGTCACAGTACACTGTACACTGTCCTTTAAACAGGGAGGGGAAGGAATATCAATGCATGTTGACATGCTGTTTTGAGCCCTGGAGACCTGGTCTGTTTTCTGATGCCAGCAAAACTCCGATCGCCACCCTGTCTCCTCAGCCTATCCAGGCTTGTGTTTAACCCACAGGTGTTTGCACTGTGGCTGGAAAAATGCAGCAGTTTTTGTAAGTTGATGACAAGCTGGCTAATTTGTTTCCACCAGGAAAATGTAACTTTAGCCTTGGAGACAAGCAGGGTTTGGTTTTGGAGCCTTTGCTGCTTCTCTCATAGCTCTGATGGATTCTTGGATTCTGCTATTTCAAGGAAATTCATGTAGATGGCAGAGATGACCATCGAGGATGACTCAGTTGGTTTTTCCATGTCTATTAGCATATTCATTATCTGTTGGCATAGATGCAAAAAGAGGGATTTTAGAAGTTATCCAACTTTTCCATCGCATATTTGGTTCCCTCAGTTTTCATATGGTTGGTGTGTGATTCAAACTCTTATTTCAACAATCTTTGGAGTTAAGACTATCTTGGGCTATGTTTGTCATTCAACACTGAGATTCAGAAACCCACGGAGGAGCAAATGCTTTTGAATTTCTACTAACATTAATCATGTTAATTTATTTGTTAAATAGTTTGACTGAAATAACACACCAATTTATTTTCCTTACAAAATTACTTTTAAAAATAATTTATTTCTATGTTTGAGAGAGTGATTAAGAGAGAGAGAATGTGTGAATGTGCATGCATCTTACTTCTGCAAATGAACTTCAGAAGCATGTGCCACTTTATACACATCTAATTTCCATGGATACTAAGGAATCAAACCTGGGCCAGCTGGCTTTATAAACAAAGGCCTTTAAATGCTATGCCATCTCCCCAGCCCCAAGTAAATTTTTTCATGTCACAAGTTTCCCCAGAGAACAAATCTAAACTGTAAGTATTTTAGGTTAAAAAAAATTAACTTACAATATTTGGTGACTGGAAAGATGTTTTCTTATACATTTTACAGAGCTCTAACTTGTTTTTACTTCCAAAAATTATGATGTTAATTCTTCATTTTATGTATAAATAAAATGTTTTTTTTTTTCTGAAGTTAATTTTAGGCATTCAAAGTAAAACAATGAAACACATTTGAACTACTTCTTCAAAATGAGCTAGCTCAGCAGGACATGGTGGCATTGCCTTCAGTGCCAGCACTCAAGAGACTGAGGTAGGAGGCTCCTGGTGAAGTCAAGGCCAGGCTGGGATACAGAATAAGTTCAAGATCAGCCTAGGCTAGAGTGAGACCCTTTTCCCCCAAAGGTCTGGATGCTTGCTTGAAAGATTGATAGCTGAGTCCAGTTCCCTGGAACCGACATAAAGGCAGACGCCCGAAGTAGAGCATACGTATGGAGTGTACTTATGGGGGCAAGAGGTCCTGGTGTGCCCTTTCTCTCTCTCTGTTTGAAAATTAATGAATAAAATATCACAAGCAGTAGTCACATATATGACTTTAAAAATTTTATCTCTATATAAACATATTTTATTGGTTTACATATTTTTATATATTTTAGAACAAAAAAATATCTCTCTTGGCTCTAAGAGTAATTTTACATTTCAAAATTTCAGGGACTTCCCTGGATCTTCCTAAGTACACAAAATAAATAAACCAAATCCCTAAAACCCTAGAAATCGTATTAGTACTATCTTAACATAATTAAACTTTCACCAGTAGGACAAAGGAAAAAGTAATGGCAGCATAAGGGAAGATTCAGAGAAGATTCGAAGAAATAAGAATCACATTTAAATATTAATAAATATCCTTTGACTCATATTTTCAATGAAATAAATGAAAATTAGTAATCCAGAATGACCCCCTGGGCCACACTGTCTCATCTCATGATGGCCTTCCCGTGTTGTCTCTGGTGATGATGCGACATTTGGTTCGATTAACTTCAACAGGCGTCTTGTTTCTTCAGCACACACTCTTGAGCTGCTTCTGTGTTCATACTTACGTTGCTGGGATGACTATTTTCATATGTTTTGTGGGTAAAGTGCAGGCAGGTATGATGATCGTTTTTTTTAAGAAATTTTGAGTGCATGGGAGTGTCTTAAACTTTATACCTCCAAATGAATTGTATTTTGTGTGTTAATATGTGTCCAGATATCTATGTTTCCCTTGGAAGAATGTATGAGTGGTGTAGGGGAGTTGGGAAACTAATTTGTCACTACAATTCTGTAAAGAACAGCCTTAGAAACGAAATCCAATGGGCTGGAGAGATGGCTTAGTGGTTAAGGCACTTGCCTGTGATGCCTAAGGACCTAGATTCAATTCCCCAGGACCAATGTAAGCCGTAAGCACAAAGTGGTTAAATGTATGGTGTTTGTTTGCAGCAGCTATAGGCCATAGCATACTGATCCTCTCTCTTCTTTCTTTCTTTCAAATAAATAAATGAAATTTTTTTTTTTGAAAAAAGGAAAAGATGGCAGGCAGATGGCTTGGCACTTAAGTTCTTGATTGCAAAGCCTAAGGATCCATGTTCAAATATCCATGTTCCGTATAAGCCAGACACACAGGGTGATATGCAAGTTCACAAGGTCACACGTGTGCACAAGGTGGTGCGTGCATCTGAAGTTCGACTGTGGTGGCTGGAGGCCATGACAGGCCAAGTCTCTCTTTCTCTCATAGGAAGAGAAAGCAAAAGAGCTGAATGATGTAAAGCAGTGTAAATACTCACATGGAACTTTAAAGATGAGAATGGGATGATCAGCCAGGTTATAAACTTCCCTGTCTTATATCCATTTCCATGTGTCTTTGTGTAGCCAAAGTTAAGTCTTTCAGGCCTAAAAGTGAGTCCCATGGGTTACTTCATGTGTGCATGCACAGACCCATCTGTGGGTGCATTTGGGGGATGGGCTGCAATTCAGGCACTAACTGAACACCAGGGATGAACCTTTCTGCCTGCATCTCTCTGCCACTCACCTTGCTAAAAGGTGGATCCAAGGCTAGTTTTCCTTGGATCATTATAAAAGAGAAATTCCAAAATAAACCAAGATTGAGAGTCTGCTTGCCAATATATTATTCCCTGGGTGAGGGGTAATATCATTTTGCTTGACCAGAGGGAGGAGGCTGAGATGGGGAGAAGGCATTGCCAGGAAAAATGGGGAGCAGGGAACAAAGGGTACAGAGCAGATCCCTCCTGCCCTCCATTTCTATTTCCCTCCCTTCCTCTCTCCCTTCCTTCCTTCTTTCTTCCCTTCCTTTCTTATTTTATGAATGACACTCAGAGGCAAAACCCACCTGAACTCTTAGCATTCCATGTACTGTTCAGTCCCCTTTCTCTTTAAAAATTGTAATGATTCACTAATTATTTATAAAAATCTAATTATTTCTAAAATAGAGTATTGATTAGACTTTGTTTTACTTTATACAGAAAGGAAATAATTGTGATCTTGTATATATTATCATTAATTTACAAATCTTAGTTCTTTTAACTCTGAAGCATATTGGCACAGTTCAGAGCCACAACTGGGGATGTCAGAGGGACATCAGGGCCAGGAAGGGGTGCAAGTCAGGAGATCCAAGGCCAGACCAGGCAAAGCAAACAGAGCAAATGTTCAGCTGGAGGAACGGGATTGTGAGAACGAGCCAGTGTTATTTTATAATTGATTGTCTTGTTTTCTCTCCAGTCATAGTTAAGTGGTTTGGTAGCTGGTTTCCAAAGTCTCTGAGGGCTCAGGGGCCACTCCCATGTGTGGGGGAGGAGCAAGCAGACTAAGAGGAAGCTAGCTACCTTGCACTAGCCAGAAAGAGATGATTCACACATTGCTTCCCAAATCCAACCTGGTGACCTTATGTTAGTGAACTGAAAGTAGCCACAGTGTGGTTATTCACATCAGGAATCACCATGGTTCCAATGAGAACCACTTCATCCAATGGACAGCCATTGCATATAATATGCACACCAGATATGTATATATGTATATATATGGTGTGTGGTTGTGTGTACTGTATGCTTGTGCGTTCTTGTGTGTATGAACACATGGATATAAATATGTACATATACATGTGTGCACATATGCGTGGGAGTCAGATCTTCATGGCAGATGTTTTTCCTCCTCTCTCTTCACCTCCGTTTTTGAGACAGCATCTCTGTCACGGTAGGCCACTAACTTGTCTATACTAGCTAGCCAGCCATTAAGCCCTGGGGAACCCTCCTGCCTCCGCCTCCCAGCACTGGGGTTACAGACCTAAGCCATCATGCCTGGTTTTTCCCTGGATGCTAGAGATCTGAACTCAGGTCCTCATTCTTTCACAGCAAATACTTTACCCCCACCCCCAGCCATATAGAATCTGACAAACTCTTCATGACTAATATTTGTTGCAGAATACAAAGGCACGTTACTACTGAAGAGTGAAACTTTTAGATAAGTTATATGTTACAGATTTCATGTGAGCTTTTAAATTTTTGCTTAGTGTTTCTGCAGGCTCCTCTAAGGCCCTTGTTAGTAAATACAATCTTGTCCCACGGGTGTAGAAGGGGCCTAGGACTCTGCATATCCAACAAGCTCCGAAGAGATGCTCATGCCTCTCATCTGTGAAGTATAGTTTTTATTACCAAAGATGCAACCATTTGTGGCCATGGAGAGATGTAAAAAAAAAAAGTCAAGAGATATGCTGTTTTATTTTAAAAATCTAGTTTCTAAGAAAGATTTCATGGAAGAAAAATATGTATGTTTCATATTTGCATTCAGGATATTTGAAATTTGGCTTCTTCAATTTTTGAAGAGTAAGATATTTATTGAGTCACATAGTACAGAAAAGAATAAATGAGGACTGGAGAGATGGCTTAGAGGTTAAGGCACTTGAGTACAAAGCCTGAGGATCCAGGTTCAATTCCTCAGTGCCCATCTAAATCCAGATGCGCAAGGTGGTACATGCTTCTGGAGTACGTTTACAGTGGCTGGAAGTCCTCATGCACCCATTCTCTTTCCCTCTCTCTCTCTCTCTCTCCCTCTTTCTCTATGCCAAATAATTAAATAGTAAACTAATAAAAAAGAAAAAATGTATCCTACATGGTTTACTCAATCCACATTTAAAATATATATATGTTTAATATTAATTTACTTGCAAGCAAAGAGAGAAAGAGAAAAGAGAGAGACTCCAGGGCTCTAGCCACTACAAGTGAAATCCAGATACACGCACCACTTTGTGCATCTGACTCTACATGTGTGCTGGGGAATCAAACTCCACTCATTTGGCTTTGCAGACCAGAGCCTCAACCACTAAGTCATCCCACCAGCCCTTGACCTCTTTAAACTCTTTTGGCATCCACATTGCATGAATATGTGACCTCTTCTGCTGCAATTCACAAACTATGATGATTTCGAATGTAGCTGATGCTTGCCCCGCTGAATGGGGACTGAATCTGGGGAGCCACACATTCTCATTTTCGGATGTTTACCTCAGGAACCACAAGCTGAACAAGTGAGTTATGCCTGTACCTTTCCACCAGACCGTTAGTTTGGGATGCTGTATTAGTTATTTTTCTTGTTACTTTGACACATTTCTGCAAAAGGCTTATGTCTAAAATATGGGCAGAAGGAAGGCAGGCTTTCTTTGCACTCATAGGTCAAAGTGTGGCAGGGACAGGAGTGGTGGAGGAGTTTGAGTTACAGGTCCCTTTTCTTTTGCAGTCAGGAACCACAAAGTAGTGAATGCTGGTGATCAAGAGCTTTTCTCACTGTCTTCTTTCTTTCCTTTTCTTTACCTTCCTTCCTTCCTTCCTTCCTTCCTTCCTTCCTTCCTTCCTTCCTTTCTTTTGTTGAGACAATGTCTCATCTATCCCAGGCCCAACATTGACCTTGAAATCTTGATCCTCAAGCCTGTGTCTCCTGAGTGCTGGGGTCATAGGCCTGCACCACCATGCCAGGTTTATGTTGTGCTGGGAATCAAACCTTGGGCTTCATGCATGCTGGGCAAGCTCTCTCCAACAGAGCCACATCCCTAGACCTAACTTTCTCATTTATATACAGTCCAAGACCCCAATCCAGGGAATGGCACCTCTCATGGTTAGGGTAGATCTTCTCACTTCAATTAACCTAATCTCAAAAATCCCGCAGAGACTTACATGTTTCCCTGCAGATTCTAAATCCTGTCAGGTTAACAACCAAGGCCAAACATCACAGACACCATTTGTAAAATATGTTTAGAGCATTTTATTATTTGCTCTACTTATTGGAGCTCATTTAATCTTCAAGAAGATGATAACCTCCCCACACTAATGTGTACGCAGAATGTGCAAACAAGGCTTACAAAAGCTCACTGTTCCCTATTGCCTTGAGTGTTGTAACCTCAAGTGTATTGAAAGACACATAGTGTATGTGTGTGGCATATCAGTATCTAGAGCTAATGACACTGGCTACTGTGTCTCAGTGGCTCAGAACTCTGTGGCTAGGAGAGGCGGAAGGGTGAAAACAAAAGTCCATTTTCATATTCAGAATGTAGAGAGTGTCCTACCCAGAGGAGCACTGGATGGCTTTTCTTCACTAACAGGCAATATTGTTTCCCTAACAACAAAACTGTTATGTGGAAATCCAATTTGAGAGAACTAATGTACCACCTCCGGGCATTGGAAAATGATCATAGATTTATTATTTCCCTTTCCTAGGAAACCTAGGCTTTATACAGACAGATACACACACACACACACACACACACACACACACACACACACACACACACTACAGTGTTATACACAGGTTGAGGAGATACTCTAACAGAGAAACATGTATGGGAATTACCTAATTTTTTAGCTGAGTGTAGCTGAGCCTAAATCATAGGTCAAAAATAATTTCCTTATAAAGAAACTTGAATTACTATATGCAGCTCATGGTCAAGGATGGCAAATAAGATTCGCTTCTTTTGTGTGTGTGATATGCATGTGTTTGCATGTATGGACCCATATGTGTTTGGACACGAGTGTGTGTGTGTGTGTGTGTGTGTGTGTGTGTGTGTGTGTGTGTGTAGACCAGAGGTAAACATCAAGTATCTTCCTCAGTTGCTCTCCATCTTATTCTTTAAGAGAGGGTCTCCTGCTAAGTGTAGGGCTCACCATTTAGGGTAGACTAGTTAGAAATTAAACCCCAGAAATTCCCTCTCACCAGCTCCCCAGCTCTGGGATTGCAAGCATGTGCTACCATGCTCAACATTTATTGTTTTCATATTTTATTTGTGTATTTTAAAGAGAGAGAACGGACATGCCTGTGCCTCTAGCCATTGCAAACAATCTCCAGATGCATGTGCCACCTTGTGCATCTGGCTTATTTGGGTACTGGGGAATCGAACCTGGGTCCTTGGGCTTTGTAGGCAAGCATCTTAACTGTTAAGCCATCTCTCCACACCCGCCACCAACATTTATCTTAGAACTGAGTGATGAGGGTCCAAACTCAGGCCCTAATCATGCTGTGTGGCAAACATGCCACATACTGAGCTACCTCTTTAGGCCCAAGGTTCACTTCATGAGGGCAGAGGACCCTCAGACATTGTTTAGAATTCTGCACTGGAGGCTTATCTCATCTATCCAGGCATGCATTTATTTATCCAGTCATTCATTTCTATCTGTTTTGGATAATGAGTATTTATTTGAAATGTTGGGCTACAACCCTACGCTCCATTGTTGATTTTGTGTTTCTGACAGTTTTGGCTTCAGGCCATGGGAGGCTCCCGTGCGCCTTTGGTGTGCATCCAACCTTGTAGACTCCTTGAGCAGTCTGAACATCGGGCACCATGAGACACGCCATGCTCATCTTGTCATCTCTGATGTCCCACTGTGGACTCACCAAAGGCACTCTTTAAGAGTATCTTAAATGTTCCTTTGCTGAAAAAAATTTGATGTAATAGTAATTTCAAAATATCTAATGATTTTGAGATTCTTGGGAATGTTTTGTATTCCAGGTTTTTTTTTTCCCCCAGAATTAAAAAAAAAATGTATAAAATTTTCAAATACACTTTGATTTTGTTGATTCCCATGCCTCCTCCAACCTCTTCCCCCTGCACTTTCCCATTCACTCCCCCTTATCCTTTTCCTCTTCTGTGTACATGTCACAAGCATTCTTTGGTCCATCCTTTCCTGTCTTCCAGCTCATCTCTTTGTGATCACTTTTGATTACAGCTATGTGTTTATAGGATTTATTCACATTTGTCTCCATATATGCACACTTACTACAAGTGAGACCTGCATATCAGAAAGAATATGTGATTTTGGTCTTTCTGAGATTGAGTCATTACACAGAATATGATTCTTTCCAGATCCACCCATTTTCCTGCAAATTTCATGGTTTCATTTTTCTGTGCTGCTGACTAGAATTCCATTGTGCATGTGTAATACATTTTCATTATCCAGCCATATGTCACTGGGCATCAAGGTCAATTCAAATTCTTAGCTATTGTAACTACAGTTTCCATAACACATGGATGAGCAGGTACGTATCTATGTTGTACAGGGCAGGGCACGTAGGGTATATTTCATGTTATAAAAAAAACAATTTATGGTATAGAGAATTTGAACCAATTTATAGTAAACCATAGTGTAGAGATTTGAATCATTTCTATCTTTATTTTCAAATTAATATCCCAGGCCTTGTCCAGGGCCTGTGATTCTGACTGAGGCCTCCTTTCTACAAACCACAACTAGCTCCATATCTCATGCCACTAAATCATTATTTACTAAAAATGACCTTGACCCAACCACATTCACCATCTTCTCTTTTATTGTTTCAATATTTCCATTAACTCTGGAAATATAGCAGATACTTTATAAGTATGTTTGAGTTCCCAGTTCAATATAATTGTTCAAGTCACTTTTTTGAAGTTGAAAGCTTTCCATGGTGTAACTCAAAACTTTCGTTTTATCCTTTTCCATATCCTGCAATTTGATATCTTACCATTTTTACAGAGTAACGTATTAGTAATATATTCCATAAAACTTATCATTTTCCTTTTACTATAAAAGAGTATATACTCAGTGGGAAATGCAGTATGCTAGTTTTCCATGAACCACATTGCTTAAACTAGTTATGTAAAAATGATCACTAGGATTATGGAACCATTGGACTAATTACAATGGCTATGTCAGCAGAGAATATACCATTTGGATGTAGATTATTTTTAAAGATTTTTAAGTAGTAAATTATATCAGCACCTATTTTGAAATAGTGTTTTATGAAGGTTGTACATGACTGGACTGGATGAAATACTTATTTTAAAAATAAACTTCTTGGGTCTGAGGTGAGGGTACAATGGCTAAGAACACTTGATACTTAAACATGAGAGCTTCTCAGGGCTAGAGAACCTGGGGTTCAACTCTCCAGAATCCATGTAAAAATCTTGGCATGGCCACATGCCTATGTTACCCCAGTCTATTGGTAGGCAGAGACCAGTGAAGAACTGGGGCTTACTGCCTGATGGAAGCTTCAGGTTGAGGGTATGGGATCTTTCTCAAGAAAATGTGTAGTTAATGGATAGAGCCTCCTCATGCCCTTGCATGTTGTGTACATCTGTGCGTATGACACACATCACACACTGTGTCACACACATTTTCTACACACATTCTCAAAACCTTACTTTTTACATAACAGGAATTATAGGTTATATTTTTGTGAGTGGCATATGTGTTTACATGTGTGAGTACAGGTACACGCATGCCACTGCACACATGTGGAAGCCAGGAGACAAGTTTGGGTGCCAGATCTCACCTGCCACCTTGTTTGACACAGGATCACTACTGTGGTTCCCGGTATAGTTGGCTGCTGGAGTTCCAGGGGCATCTCCTGTTTGCACATCCCATTTTGTTTTAGGCGAACTGTGATAACAGAGGCTGTAGGACACATCTAGATGTGTGAATTCTTGATAACAGAGGTTGTAGGAAACACCTGGATGTGTGTGAATTCTTGGAATCCAAACTCAGTTAGTCATACTTCTTGCATGGCCAGTGTTTTATCTGCTGAGTCATCTCCTAGGTTAAATTTTGTAGTAGTAGAAGATATATTACCTCCACTAGAGACAATCTAGTTCTATTGTACTTTGAGGAGGATAGCTCAACTCTGCATAATGCAAGAAGGAACAAAAAAGCAGAGCTTTGAAGAGTAACAGTGTTCACAACCCTTGGATTGAATGAACAACATAGCAAAAGGACATTTTACCTCCGTGTGTCCAACCTAACAACAGGAGGTGACCCAGGTATGACAAGAAAGTCCAAGCAAAACCAGATTAGCTCAGATTATCTGGAATTTTCCTGACAGCATGCATACAGGGGTATTTAGTCTCCACTGACATTGAGAAAACCCTTTTGTCTAGGGCAAATGGATGGTTCTAGAGAGAAATATACCATCATGATGGGTCCCCAGCCTGAGAAGCTCTTCCTGTCCTGGGATTGGGGAATCTTTCTTCTTATCAGAGACACTGGAGCACAGTGGTACCACTAGAGGAATTTCACAACACACTTCTGCCCTGGGATTCTCTTCTCTCCCAGTTACTGAATTCTTCCCACGTGTGGGAGATTTGGGGTATCTAGTGGACCCTGATGTGGTCCCTACTATATTCTCAGCCATGTCTTCAAGAACAGAAAGGTCTTTCTACCATTTTAGATGAATGGCCAGGAGATCATTGGCACTATCATCTGCATCTTTGTGTATTACCAGGTTTCCACACTTAAATTTGAACACTCAAGGTGGTGTAGGAGGGATGTTGGACTTTTGACAAGTGGATCATGAAAAGTAGGTCATAAGGTCTTTAGATTCATATGAGGGTTAGTGATTTGATACATGAGGCCCAGGAGAGCTAGCAAGACTCTTTCATCACGTGGATTTATGGGTTATAAAATTAATTAGTAAGTCTTGGGTGTAGATAGTACAATTAGTGGGGAGGGAGGAGGATTGTGTATTACAGAGGAGTCTCAACCATCCTTGCATTCTAGCAGTCTATGACTTGACTGCTGTGGTGGACTTGCAAAATTATGCATGTAATAAAGTGTAAATATATTGTAATCTTACTTGTATCTTTCATTAATTTTTCTTTTCAAAAATAGGTGAAATGGATATGGTCACTCCCTTTTGTAATGCTAACATTTGAGAGGCTAAAGTAGGAGGACTACTCAGAGTTCAAAGAAAGTTTGGGTTAGTGAGTAAGATTCTGTCACATAAAGCTTAAAATAAGCAAGTAAACAAATAAACAAATAAGGATATTATAAATATGACACAAAAGCATTTTTACATGCTGCATTTTGCATTTTTCCTCAGAAACATATTTTTTAAATTGGGAATGTTATTATATGAACATATTGCATATTGGTAACATTCCCATTGGTTATATTCTTGTGTTCCCTTTCCCCTAACCAAGTGCACTGGAGGTCTTCCTCAGTGAGGTTATTGGTATTCACTGTGGGGTCATGAATGCACCAGGCATTCTCTGTGTGTGGTGCTGGGGGTTGGGTGGGTAGATGACGTTGCCTCGGGATATTCCTTCCCACACTGCAGCTCTTAGATTCTTCCTACACTCTCAACATTGTTCTGTGAGCGTTGAAGAGTATGTTATAAATCGTCTTTAATGATAAGTGCTCTGTAGCCTCTGATTTTCTGTTTCGACAAGTTTTGTATCTCCTCAGTACTTATCGCAATCACCCTGGAGGAGGTTCTCAGGCTAGCAGTGAGAGTAACACTCGTGTTTAATCCACCACTTCTTCTGTAATGTTTCCTGGGACCTGGAAGATGCAAGAGAGATGACTTGTCTTGTGCCAGACAGTCTGCTTTCTTCTCTTGTCATTCTGATGAGTCTTGGGTCTCCCTGGTTTTTGCTGCCACCTGTAAAAAGCAGATCCTGTAACAGTGAGTACTGTTTTAAAATTAAAAATGCTTTTGATTAGAGATGCATTCATAAATTTAATAAATTTTACTGTTACTATTATGTAGTCTAGTCCCTCTACATCATTGAGCCGTTTGGGCTTTTTGTAAAAGTCACTTTAGTTTTAAAACAAAATTTCATTTCTGCTACATGAAATGATTGCTATGGAAAAGTATTTTAACTGTAGCTACATGAAGTACCTTGGAAGTATACTATTTTTCTGTTTTACAATAGGATTAGATTAGTACAAAGAAAATTCTAAATCAATGTAAAGCTAAGGAATTTGAATCAATCCCTCATTTAGTGTACACATTTGGCTTTCTAGTAGGATTTCAGGAGAATTACAAGTTAAACAAAACAACTCACAAACAGAAGAATTTAAGATAAAATGCAAACATTTGTATAAAAAGGAAAATAAGAAGATTAAGTGTAAAAATCACCACAAATCTGAAAAAAAGTAATTACTTTTATTGAGTACTATGTCTGGATTGAGGTTTCTAGGTGTCTAAGCTGAAAATCAATTGAGTCACATAGTTTTTACTTGTTGCTAAATAAAATTATCTTCTTTCATTGTTGCCACCACTTATCCTTGAAATTTAACTCATTTGGAGTTCAGAACATATGAAGTGGTATATTTAAATCCCTAAATGCATTCCTAAATCACTGTATTTCAAGACACTCTCACTCTTGGGCTAATTTTGCAGCACATTCGATCTTGACCTATGTAGTGCTTTCCTCATAGGCTGCACAAGTGTCATACATCTTCAATACTCTTGGACATTTAAAACTGCCTGGGTGTGTCTTGTCTTCATCGGTTTCCCAGCTACCTTACTGATAGCTGTCACCTCCTCGGGAACTTGAAATCTTCTTCTTCTTCTTTTTTTTTTTTTTTTTTTCTTGTGTGCTCTTCCAGCAGTCCCACCGGTCCTTGGGTCTTCACTCTCCATGATTGGCAGCAAAGGCAACAGCCATGCTTTGCAACCTGCCCTGCGTGGAAGGGATGGACACGTCCCGTTGTCTGGAGACGTGTTCAGACATCTCAGAGCTGAGCTCGTTCTCTCACTCCCGTCCTTCCACTTTCAGCTGGGTGACCTCACAGAACCTGCCTTGCTGAGTCTCTTTTCTAGAGTGAGTGTGTTAAAAAGAGAAAAGGGAGTTCTCACAAAACACAGATGTAGAGAGTTAAGAGAAAATTGGTGTCACACAAGTTGTCTGAAATATCCCCAGGAGGAGGACAACTGGTTATAACTCTGTGAAAGAACAAACACGTTTGCACTGATCTTTGGGGCAACAAGTCACATACTTGCAAGTGCAGCCTAAGCGTTGGGACTTCAACTTTCTATTTTTGTTTGGTTTGTTTGTACACAAAATCTTCTATAACTCAAGCTATCCTTGAACTCACTATGTATCCAGACCTGGCCTTGAATTTCTGAACTTCCTTCCCCAACTTCCCAAGGGCTGAGATGGCAGACGTGAACCACCACAGCCAGCTCTGCTTTTAGGTGTTAAAACAAAAGTAAAATAGAAAATTTACTTTCCTTTCTACATGAGTAGTCACAAAAGACAGAAAGCTTACCCGTTGATAAGGGGATATGGGACTAAATGAATTTTAATGCTGAAGTGAATATGTGAGGGTACTTTAGAAGAAAAATGAGGCCACTCTGTATTGGCAAAGAGCGGTGGAGATTGAGAAGAGCGGAGGGGAAGGAAAGGACGTAGGTATAAGATTGCAACTGATTTTCAACTTGGGGTGGGGTAAAATACACCCACTGCAACTTGATTTTCTTGAATAATGATATTCTGTTTGTGACCAGGACACAGATGTTGACTGTCAAAGGTGAGCATATTTCTGAGAAAAGGTCTTTAGAATGAGAGTTGAGGCTTCTAATAAAGCTGGACTCTTGCCCTGGTAGAAACTTCTTAGCTAAGACAGGCTGCATGTAAATGTAAGGATAAATTCACATTGTTCAAATTGTTCAGTTTTTTAAACATATCCATATAGGTTCATGCATAAATGGACATTCAAATTAGGTCATTTTGTGATTCTACTTGTCTACAAAGAAAATTACTTTAACACATCTGTGATTGTTTGTAGTAGATGTTAGCAAACCTTTTCTATAAATGGCCAGTGGCTTATATTTTACATTCTGTAGGTTAAGTAGTCTGTCACATGTAGTAACTTCTAGCATAGCAGAAAAACAGACATATACATTATAAAAATGTATTTGCGACTCTTTCCAGTAAAAGTTTGACAAAAATAAACAGATGTTAAACTTGGCCTAATGGACCATAGTTTTCTGACACCTGGCCAAAAACATCTCAGAGCCTGGGAGGTTGGTGTAGTGCTGTTGCCTAGAAACCATGTAACCTGGGATGCTAGGAGAAAATTAGGTTCAGAAGCTTGGGAATATAAGTCGTTGGTTTAATTAATGTTTATAAAAATTGATATTAGCTATCTGTTTACAAGCATGCCTTTATATGAATACAGGCCTCCAAGGTTGCAATATTTCACCCAGACCTGCAGTGTTTAAAAACAAATGTATCTAATGAAATAACCTTTTTCTACTACATACTCAGCACGTATTAGAATTAACACCTCCCTTGTCTTCCCTGGCTCCAATTTAAAAGTGTGTTTTATTCATATTTCCTCTTCATAAAAGTATTTCAATTCATTAAAAGACAATGCAAATTGAATTGGCAAAGAGAAGAAATTAAACAGACTCAAATTAAAGCTATTTAAGTAACTTAAGTGTTGAAGAGTTAGAATGGGGAACTACCTAAGGGTCAAAATCATAAATGATGAAAAAACTATTCATGCATACACATAGTTATTTAAATGTGTTTTAAAAGTTCCATTGTATGCATAGTTATGGGAAAGTTGCTGGAAAGGGCATACAAAGTATAAAATAAGTCATGGTTTGTTCTCTTGACAGAGGACTCAGTGAAAATTAGCAGATTGTATCTGATGTTCTGAAGAGTTAGTTTCTGAATATCTCTGGTGGACATTCAGCTGTTGGCATTGTTTTGCCAAAAGAAAATGTCCACTAACCTTTGTTGTTCAGGAAGCACATGAGTAATATTTCATAATTCTTTTAAAAAATATTTTATTTATTTTCAAGGAGAGAGAGAGAGAAAGAGAGAGAGGGAGAGAGAGAATGGGAACATCAGTGCCTCTAGCTACAGCAAACTCCAGACCCATGCACAGCTTTGTGCATACGTATGTTCTGGGGATTTGAACCTGTGTCATTAGGATGTTCAGGCAAGTGCCTCAACTGCTGAGCTACCTCTCCATCTTGGTATTTTATAATTCTTATGAAACCTGTCAAACCAGTGCCCCCAAATGTTTCTCTGTTCATTCTTTCCCTCTCCCAACTTTAGGGATGGTGCTAATTATTTTCCTGGGGCTGTGACAACGTACTTGACGAAAGCAGCATACGGAGGGGAGGGTTAGAGTCCGGCGTGGTGGGGAAGGCATGGCAGCAGGAGAGAGGCAGCCAGCTGGTCACATGGCGTGCACAGTCAGGAAGCAGAGAGAGCTGGCTGCTGGTGCTCAACTGCTCTCGTTTTGTGTTCAGTCTAGGACCCCAGCCCATGGAATGGTCCTCCTCCCCACCTTCAAGGCAGGTCTTGCCTCCTCGATTTAACCTATCTGAAGATGTATTACAGACACACTGAGTATGTTTGTCTTCTAGGTTGATTTTAAATCCTACCAAATTCATAATTGAGATGAACTATCACAGAGACAATTCAGGTCTGCAATAAATCAACAATATTCTCAGCCTTGTTAACTAAAGATGTTTTCTGTCCCCATTTTTTTCTTTTTAATTGAGGCAAGCTGGGTGTGGTGGTGCACACCTTTAATCCAAGCACTTGGAAGGCAGAGGTAGGAGGATCAAGGCCACCCTGAGACTACATAGTGAATTCCAGGTCAGCCTGGGCTAGCGTGAGATGCTACCTCAAAATAAAATAAAATAAAATAAATAAAATAAAATAAGATAAAAGAAACAGTAATGTGAGTAGTACCAAAATGTGTTTTCTTTTGATAGAGAAAGGGTCAATTAAGTCCATTTGACCTAAATTGCATTTTTGGATAATTAATATAAGGATTTCCAATTTACTTCAAAATTTATTTTCCTAGCAGGACTGGCTGCGTATATTCTAGAGAAGGGATCTACCACTAAGCTATGTGGTATTTTGAGACAGGATTTCACTAAGCTGCCTAGGCTGATTTCATACTTGTGATTCTCGTATCTCATCTCTGTAGTGGCTGGGGGTTACAGTCAGAGGCCGGTGTGCCCTGCTCTATTTTTCACTTTTAAGCAGATGTCTGGAGGCAGTAAAGGTTATGGGACAATTATAGCCATTTGTCTTGGGAATGCTGTGTAAGGCTTTAAAATCTCAAAACTTCGAAGTTATAACTTTAGCAATTTTCATTGGAAATAAAAGGTGATAAATTGATGTTGAGGCCAAAGATAGAGATAAGGGACAGTAAATATTAGAATGCAAGGCAAGATAGTTCATATCATGGATTGAATTGTGACTAACCCCCCCCCACCACCACCACCAAAAAAAAGAAACCAACTGTGTTAAAATTCTAATTCCCAAACAAGTCAGAATCGTTGAGAAATAAGATCTTGAGGTTTAGGTTGTAGCTTAGTGGCAGAGGACTTGCTTAGCCCACATGAGGATTGGTGTCATGGTTTTACAGTGAATATGGAATGGGGGCAGGGAGAGGGGACATGAGAGCATAATCTGATGGTAAAATGATAGATAAACAATATGTTCATATAGAAAACTTCTGTATTATATAAAAAAGTAGAGCCGGGCGTGGTGGCGCATGCCTTTAATCCCAGCACTTGGGAGGCAGAGGTAGGAGGATTGCCATGAGTTCAAGGCCATCTTGAGACTCCATAGTGAGTTACAGGTCAGCCTGGGCCATAGTGAGACCCTACCTTGACAAAAACAAAACAAAACAAAAAAATTACCAATTCCCAGTACTGCATAAAAAGGAAGGAAAGAAAGATGAAGGGAGGGCTGTAAGACGGAAGAAATAAAGGAAAGGAAGGAGGAGGAAGATAAAGAAGAAGGAAGGTAGCATTTGCTGAAGTAATCAAATTAAAATAGAACCAGTTATTGGTACGATAAATGTCTCTGCATATCATGACCCCACATGTGACTCTGACATTCTTTCCACCCCCTCTTCCGCAAAATTTCCCTGAGCCATGTTGGGTTCATTTTTGGTCTGCTTAGTGCTGAGGTGTTGGGGGCCTCTGAGGCTCTGGCTCTCTGATTTGGTAGGAGTTGATTTTTCTCTGCGTTGATCTCCTTCCCCTTTGTGCTGGTATCCAGTTCATCAGGAAACATCACCCTTGCTTGTTTCGCCAATTGTTTCAGTCGGGCCCCTTTTGAGGTGTGTTGGGGCAGCTCTCTCCTTAGGATCTGCATCTATCTGAAAAAGAGAAGCAGATTCTCCAATGGAGAGTAAGTTAGCACCCGGAAAGTTGAGATAACAATTACTTTTTTGATAGAGAGTTTGATAGGTGTAGGTCCTCTTGTACCCCATGATTGATGGTAGCTTGATATTGGAGAGTGGGCTTATGTTTGGGTATGGTTCTGACTTGTTTCCCAGCTCCAGCTATGGGTCTTGTACCACTGAGGGGATCAGTTAGCCAATCAAGAGCAGTTGGTTCCCCACCATGGCTATGTGCCACTATTGCACTTGTGTGGGCATCATGCAGAGACATTTATTGTACCAATAACTGTGGGCTAACTCCACAATGCCCCACCCATTTACATCAACAAGGAGGGTCCAATGGGAGTTGGTAGATCATGGATGAGCCTAAACAATGGTACCAAACTGCCTGTATTTGCTGAAAATGAATAAATTAAATTAAAAAAAATAAAATAGAACCAGATATGATTGATCCTATTAGGGTGGCTCCAATCTTAAATGACTGGTATACACACGTAAGGGGTGTTTAGACACAAGGAGATATGGTCATTGGAATGTTACCAAAGGAGACACAGGGAAAAGGGAGTAAGAAATCAATCAGACTGAAATGCTAGATCTGAATCTCGAGGAGTAGGAGAGACTGACAGCATGTCTCTGGAAACTAGAGGAGAGGCATGGGACAGATTCCCCATAGTCATTAGAAGGACCCACACTGGCAGCACATTGTTTATGTCATCTAGCCTCAAGAACAAGGAGACAGAAAGTGTCTAGTTTGTGGTCCTTTATGATAGCAACTCTGGGCAGCAAATACCTAGTGAAGGATGGGATTGTGGGAGAAAAGCAACATGGAGGAGAAGGTGTGAGCTAAGTTTATAGGCTGATATGCACATCTGTCTGTAATTAGAAATAAATTTAAATAAAATGTTCAGGGGCAGTCAAAAGTAATGAGACATCCAGGAGAGTCAGAGACAATTAATAATAACCAACAGAAACCACAGAGAATAGAAAAAGAATCTCCCAAATATTTAGATACTGGGATCAATTGTTATGTTCAAACTGCTACTTTCAAAGAAATAAAACAAAGTTATAAATAAAACAGGGGGCCTGGGGTAATGGCTTAATAGATGAAAGTGTTTGGTTGCAAAGCCTTCTGGACTAGGGTTCAGTTCCCTAGCATCTATGTAAAGCCTGGTGCAAAAAGTGGTACATGCATCTGATTTTTGTTTTCAGAAGCAAGAGACCTTGGTGTGAACACACATACACATAAATAAATAAGTAAACTAATAAATAAATTCACCATAACAAAAGGTAAATAAAACCCTTTGCTTCTTAAATTTCATGTGATGAATTGGGAAATAAGAATTCAAAACCTGAATAGCAATACCAGATGTACTTAACTAGGTGTGTTTTACATAAAGCTGGACATTGCTGAAGTGAAAAAATATAGAGAAAGATGAATACAAAAATACTGAACAGGCTATGGAACAGGAATATAAATATTAGAAAATGCAAGCCACACATGGTGACACATGCCTTTAATCCCAGCAGATGGGAGGCAGAGGTTGGAGGATCACTGTGAGTTCGAGGGCAGCCTACATAAGTCACGGATTCTGAATGCTAGGTCCTCAGCTGGTGGCAACTTGGGACGTAGGGCTTTACTGGAGGAGGTGTGGTGTTGGCGGCAGATTTAGGGTTGTTACAGCCCAGGTTACTCTCCTTCTGCTGTTTTTCACTTGCTGTGGCAGAGGTGATGTCAAGCCTTTTCTTTTTTTTTTTAAATATATTATATTTATTTATTTATTTGAGAGAGAGAAAGAGGGAGGGAGAGAGAGAGAGAGAGAGAGAGAGAGAGAGAGAGAGAGAGAGAGAGAGAGGGAGAGAATGGGTGCACCAGGGCCTCTAGCCACTGCAAACGAACTCCAGACGCATGCGCCCCCTTGTGCATGTAGCTTATATGGGTCCTGGAGAATTGAACTGGGATCCTTTGGCTTTGCAGGCAAACGCCTTAACCGCTAAGCCATCTCTCCAGCCCAAGCCTTTTCTTATGTCATGCTGTCCTCTGCCACCATGAAGCTTCCCCTCGAGATTATAAGCAAAATAAAAACTTTCCTTCCATCAGCTGCTTATGATCTGGTGCTTTGTCCAGCAACATGAAGTATCAACAACAGGCTTGGCAAGGATGAGAATAGGAGAAAACCTATCCTCATTCATTCATTGTCCTATAGATATAAATGAAGCTCCTGTAGTGAAAATGTGACCTCAAAATACATAAAATACGTTCAACAAGATTAGAGAATTTTTCCATTGTGAGAGATTTTAATCACTTTTAGTTATTTATTGAGGAAATCTAACTACTATGACTATCAATTTTGATATGAAGACAAATGATACATAGAGAATAAACATTCTCTATGTACACACATGGCCCTTTTACAAATATTGGCAATATGTAGATTAGAGTTATTATCACAAATCATAGAATTGTAATCACTCAGAGAAAGTTCCATGATGATATTTTGATAAAAATCAATGCAATAAAATCACAAGAAAACGTGCTTATTTAGACATTTAGAGATTCTATTTGTGTTATAACACTTCTTTTCTTTGTTTTTATTTTAGAATTTTTAATTCTCTTTGATTTTTGTGGCTGACCTAAACAGAATGATTGATTGGGAATCTTAATCACATTGTGGGGTTTTCCTCCTTTCCTGAAGCCATTGCTTCACAATCATTGTATCCTCTTAGTCCGCCCAGGACTGGGTTCTCCTGGGTCTCACACCTTATCTTCTGAAACATTATGCTTTTCTTTTTCATTTGTGCGAGTAAATATTTTCCCAAAAAGATGAGGTACCTTTTTGAGATCCTTTATTCTGCTGTCACATTTGATTGATAATTTATCAAGTTATAGAACTCTGGAATTAAAGTAATGTTTTTGTAACTTTGGGGCTATTCCTGTTTTATTTGTATCGCTAACTTATTTTTCTTTATAAATTTATATTTGTATCTCAATACGTTTCATGAAGAACAGGAGGTACATGTAAGTTTTTAATCTTTATGAGCTGGAAGTCCGTTTTTTTCATTTTAAGTTTTTATTTATTTGTAAGAGGCTGGAGGGGGGGAGATGGAGATAATGGGCCACTAGCCATTGCAAATGAACTCCAGATGCATTCTTCACTTTGTGCATCTGGCTGCATGTTGGGACCAAGGAATTGAACATTAAGCTCTGCAGGCAAGCACCTTAATCACTGAGCCATATCTCCAGCCCCTATTTTCTTTCATTTTAAATTCAGTTAAGTTTGAGAAATCTCTCAGAAGATGGCAATGTAGGAAGCACTAGGAATTTGCCTCCTCACCTAGACAATAATGACAGAGGTAGAACCTTTCTTATGTACGTGTTTTGTGCTAAAGAGTATACTGAAGGGTTGCAACTTTCAGTGAAGTCTTACAGGGCACAGTGTGAATGTTTTTAGCTGATTTTAGTCACAGTAGCAGATACCCATTTCCTGAACTGAAGGCACTAACTCTACTTGTGTTTCTAGAACAGGTTGCACAACTTGACTTGTGGTTGTTGGGGGGGGGGGGTCAATCTATCTTTACAACAGCAGAATATGTATTCTGATTGGTGTGAGGATACAGCAAGCTAGGACCTTACAGGACACAGTGAAAGCAGTCCTAATGTGGAAATTTTTAACAAATGGTGTGAAGAAGAAAGATCATAATTCACAAAACCTACATGTTATGACATAATAAATTTTCAGTACCCTATGTATGATGGTTATTTGTCAACTTGGCTGGTTGTAGAGTCACCATGCAAACTTATGGGTGTGTCTGTGAGGACATTTTCAGTAATATTCAACTGAGGAAGCCATCCTGAATGTCGGCAGCACCATCCCATGGGCTTGTGTCCAAGACAGAAAATAAAGGAGGGCTGGAGAGATGGCTTAGCGGTTAAGCACTTGCCTGTGAAGCCTAAGGACCCCGGTTCGAGGCTCGGTTCCCCAGGTCCCACGTTAGCCAGATGCACAAGGGGGCGCACGCGTCTGGAGTTCGTTTGCAGAGGCTGGAAGCCCTGGCGCACCCATTCTCTCTCTCTCCCTCTATCTGTCTTTCTCTCTGTGTCTGTCTCTCTCAAATAAATAAATAAATAAGAAAGAAAATAAAGGAGAAAACGTCCTAAGAACTGGCATTCACCTCTCTGCTTTTTGAATGCAGGTGTCATGTACATGATAGCCTCATGCTCCTCCCCACGCCTTCTGTGCCATGGTGGCGTATCCCCTCAACTTGTGAGCCCACATGAACTCTTTGCTCCTTGAATTACTTTTGTCAGTAATTTTGTCACAACAATGATAATAGTAACCTGTACACTTTGTTAAGTGAATAAAGTAGCCACAAAGGACAAATATATGATTCAATATATATGAGATACTCAACAGTCCTCAAAATCATAGTAAATGATGATTCATGAAGCCTAGGTAGAGGAGGAATAGTGAGTTGTTTTTTTTTTTTTTTAATAGTATAGTTTCATTTTCCATCATGAAAAGAGTTCTGGAGGTAGATGGTGGTAAGGATTGTACAGCATGATGAGCCTGTTGAATATTACTGAATTTAATACCTGAACATGAGTAGGACGGTAAATTTTATGCTATACACATTTTATTTATTATTATTTTTTTTTGAGGTAGATTCTCACTCTAGCTCAGGCTGACCTAGAATTTACTATGTAGTCTCAGAGTGGACTTGAAATCATGGTGATCCTCCTACCTCAGCCTCCAGAGTGCTCAGTCTTAAGGCACATGTCACCGTGCCTGGCTTGCTGTATACATTTTATCACAACGAAAACAAAAATTGAGCAAAAAATATATACAAATTGCATGGCTAACAGAAGACTAATTGGCATTTATAATATATAGAAAACTCAAAATTTAACATTAAAAAAGTCCCAAGAAGCAGTTCAGTGGAAAGAGGGTTTGGGGAAGATACAAAAAATAAAATAAATAAATGGATACACACTATGACAAAAATACAGTATACAAGTATGAGAATTGTAGATAAAAAGGGAATAAATTCCATTTAGGAATGAAGAAATGACAGTCTGTGGCATTACACAGGTAGCAAGTAAACACACGGAAAGAACTTCAGCATCCTTAGTGATGGTAATAAGAATTCTAGTGACTGGGCTGGAGAGATGGCATAGTGGTTAAGTGCTTGCCTGTGAAGTCTATGGACCCCGGTTCGAGGCTCGGTTCCCCAGGTCCCACGTTAGCCAGATGCACAAGGGGGCGCTTGCGTCTGGAGTTCATTTGCAGTGGCTGGAAGCCCTGGCGTGCCTGTTCTCTCTCTCACTCTCTATCTGCCTCTTTCTCTCTCTGTCACTTTCAAATAAATAAATAAATAAAAATCTTTTAAAAAAAAAAAAAGAATTCTAGTGACGAGTCACACACTTGTCAGAATGTCTGCACTAAGGAAGAATGGTGGCCCCATGGAGGAGCCGTTCCACTCATGCTTGGCTTGTACAAATGTAATAAAACAAACCCCATAGAAAACTATGGTTTTTTTCAAAAACTAAATATGGATTTACCTTATGCAGTAGTTGTACTCAGTTGTGAATTTGACAAGATTTATAAACACCATGCAAATAAATCTCTGGGCATATCTGTGGGGTTAATTTAAGTGGGGAAAACTTACCCTAAATGTGGGCAGTAGAATTAAAGGGTTGGGTTTCTGAAGAAAAACCACGCTGACCAGCAACATCCCTCTCTCTCCACTTCATGACTCTGGATTGAAGACAACCAGCTGCTTCTTGCTTCTGCGACCATGTCTTCCTCACCATGGTAGACTGTATCCCCCTCAAGTGTTAAGCCAAAATAAAACTCCCTCCCTTAAGTTTCTCTGAGTGCCAGGTGTTTTGTCACCTAGTGAGAAGAGTACTTGTTACATCTTATATCCCACATATCAGCTACTTTCTCGTTGCTGACCAGAAGCAGCTTATGGAAGGAAAAGGTTCAGTTTGGCTTACGGTTGCAGAAGGTGGAGTTCGTCATAGTGGGAAAGCATGGCAGCAGCAGGAATCCGGGGTCATCACATCACAGCAGGGAGGAAGTCGAGGGACCAGCAATCAGAGCGAGGCTGTAGTCCCTCAAGGCCTGCCGCAGGCAATCCATTTCCTCCAGGGAGGCTCCATTTCCTAAAAGTTTCACAACTCTCCCAAATAGCTCCACGTGGACATTATATTCAAACCAGTACACCCCAACAAATGTATCTCCAAGGATGTGTCCTTCAAAGGAGAAACCTTGTTCTCACACAGAAACTCATACAGCAATGCTTGTACAGTTTTGCCTCATAATCTTACTCTGAGAACTACCAATTTTTTTTTTTTCCACAGTCAGATTGTGAGTTATAAGCACAACCATGGACTGTTACTTACTATGCAAAAGCAACACCCTGTAGGAGTCTCAAGAGAACTGTGCTGAATGAATAAAAAAAATCTAATCAGATTCTAAGTATAGCTAACCTTTGTGAAATAAATGCAGATACAAAGAATAGCTTAGAGGTTCCCAGGGATTAGGAACGGAATAAATGAAATGTGTGGCTGTTAAGGAGTAGCATGAGGGATCTTGTTGCGATTGTGCACTTAAATACCTCGGTTATGGTGATGGTTTTTTGAAGCTATACACATAATCAAACCTAAGCCTTATAAAAAGGATTAATAGGTTTTAAAATTGCTCACTACATTGTCTTCACAAACTATTCAAAGAATTGCATGGCTTTATCTACATAATTTAGGAGAAAAGAAATCAGCCAATGTTCTGCTCACACCTTTATATCTACCTTCTGGGGGACACAGAGATATCATCAAATAAGCTGCTATTTTTAAAATGACTCATCAAATCTTATCAACAAATTGTATACCTAATTGTAAGGAAACAACCAACAATTGGCAAAGTTATGTTTGCATTTTTTATTGTATTCTTCTGATCAACAAGTAGAGATTTAGGTATCATTATGACATTTTTAAATCCAATTTGTTTAAACTGATTCCCCATCCTCCCATCACTCCAACCCACTCCCCTTTTTGTTTCTTCCCCTTCTTTCATGTCAGATGTGTCCTTTTGCCCTTCCCCTGCACCCCTTTATTGAAATCCCTTATTAATCCCTCTTGATAATAATTCTAGGCTTTTTACATTTTACCCACTATGTAGACAAAAGGGGATAAAATTGTATATATGTTTGTGATCCTTTCTCGTTCGTTAATGCCCTCATTTAGTATGTGTGATTCACGTATCAGCCAACTTTAATCTTTGCTGTCTTGTTAGAGAGAAATTTCTGACCAAAATTGCATTTCTGTCTCTTATGCTTCTGTGGATAATGAAGGGCTTGTGTGTGTATTACTTGAGCATGCTAAGGACAGGCTAAAGGCATGCTTGTGACGTACATGATGTTGGTGGATATCCTTGGTTAATATGCACATGTTTTGAAGCAGTTTATATTTGTTGTCTGTTTCATCCAACTGGTTGGTGTACATGAAGTTAGGGATTCCTTCCTTGCCGCTATTCTTCAACTGATGCTTGAGAGTGAAAAGCACATCTTGTAGAGACAGAGAATTCCTGAGTCCCACTGAGACTGGTTCCAGACCACTGAGCTCAAAATCGCTGCGATTCGAGTAAGAAAGAATCCACAGTTAACCTGGGATACAAACATGAAATAGCCTGGAAATTACCAATATTCCAATGACCAATATTCACTCTGAAATTAAAATAAAGTCATTATCCCATACAAAGCAAGAATCACACAAAGGACCATAAGAACTGAGACAACGGAAAGAGAGTAGATGAGAAATGATAGAAGTGGCTTCCCAAATTGGCTCTAGTAGTTTTTTCACTTACATATCTATCTCTATCTCTATCTCTATCTCTATCTCTATCTCTATCTCTATCTCTATCTCTATCTCTATCTCTATCTCTATCTCTATCTCTATCTCTATCTCTATCTCTATCTCTATCTCATCATCTTTATCTTTATCTATATCTATGTATCTATGTATCTATCTATGTATCTATGTGTCTATGTATCTATGTATCTATGTATCTATGTATCTATGTATCTATGTATCTATGTATCCATCCATCCATCCATCCATCCATCCATCCATCCATCCATCTATCTATCTATCTATCTATCTATCTATCTATCTATTATTTGCAAAGAGAAATGGAGAGAAAGACAGATAGACACACACAGAAAGAGAGACAGAGTGAGTGAGCGAGAGAGAGAGAAAGAATATGGTCAACACCAGGTCCTCTATTGATGGCAAACTCACTCCAGATGCATGCAGCACTTTATACATCTGACTTTACATGGGTATTGGGGAATCAAACATGGGTCATTAGGCTTTTCAGGCAAGTGTATTAACTGCTGAGCACTCTCTCTAGCCCAGTCTAGTGTTTCTTTTTAAAATCAATGCTCTTGTGTTTTGTTAAATTAATTAACAGTTAATTAACTAGTGTGTGTGTGTGTGTGTGTGTGTGTGTGTGTGTGTGTGTGTGTGTATACACCACAACAGGCATGCAGAGGTGAGAAGACCACTACAAGGTGTCTGTCTATGCACACACCCCCCCCCCCCACTTGCTGCTGTTTGTTTGCAGGCTGCAAACACATGTCAGACTATCGGGCCCACAGGCTTCAGAGTCTCCTGATTTCAACTTCCATTGTCATAGGTGTGTTGGGATCAAAGATGCATGCACCACTTTGCAATGGACTTTACTGGGGTGCTGTGGAATTGAACCTGGGTGGACAGGCTTTGCAACGAAGCACCTTTCACTGCTGAGCCATCTCCCTAGCTCCTTCCCTAGTTTTGACTTTGCCTTCACATATCTATAATCACAAAGTTGGGCTCCATCTCATTTCATCACTTCCAAGATGTGCTTATAAATATATCTCTCAGACTTGATTTGGAAAACTGTGTCTTTCTACTAATAAAGATTTATGTGTATGCTTGCTAACATGCTGTATATGTAGGTAGAAATAACTAACTGAGAAAAACTAGATGTATAAGAGTCCTCATCATTTGGCCACCATGTAGGCATTTATATAATTTAATCACCCAAACTAATCAAATGTCCAGTTATTTATAATACAGAACTTGAACTAAAACCGTGGGTCATCTGATGTAGATCTAATTTGATATGCATATATAATCTTGTTAGAAAGACATTAAGGATAAAAATGAATTATCAAGTTTGGGCATTTCTTTGTTCTTAATTACTTTTTTATCATTTAAAGTTGACTTACTGGCTCAATATATATATATTATATATATATATAATATATATATCCTGTCATAGTTTCAAATTAATCTTTTCTATATTTGTGGGAGTAAATTACTGAACAACATAGACAAATAGAATGCCTGTGCCCCGTGTTCCACTTTTGTAATGTTGGCTCTGCTGAAGTTTAAAAGAGCATGGATATTTATTTATATTTTTATTTATTAACTGTTAGACTTTTTCCACGTGGGTGTATGGGTATGCTGAGGCCTTTTACTATTGCAAATGAATGCCAACACTTATGCCACTTCTTGAGTCTCGTTTATGTGGGTGGCTTAGGAATCGAACCTGGGCCTGTAGCCTTTGCAAGCAACTTCCTTTAACTGCTGAGCCATCTCCCTAGCCCCAGAGTCTGGAAAGTTAACTTTCAATATTTGAACTGGAAATAAGAAGGGTGTTTTTTTTTTTTTTTTTTTTTTGTAGATAACACTGAAAAATTTGTCTTTCACTTATTTTTCTTTATAAAGTAACTTAAATTAAAAATATATTGATTGGCTGGAGAGATGGCTTAGCAGTTAAGCACTTGCCTGTGAAGCCTAAGGACCCTGGTTCGAGGCTCAATTTTCCAGGACCCACGTTAGCCAGATGCCCAAGGGGGCACACGTGTCTGGAGTTTGTTTGCAGTGACCAGAGGCCCTGGTGTGCCCATTATGTCTCTCTCTCTCTCTATCTGCCTCTTTCTCTCTCTTTGTCTATCCCTTTCAAATAAATAAAAATAAACCAAATTTTTTTTAAAAATGCATTGATGCTGGGAGTGGTGGCACATGCCTTTAATCCCAGCACATGGGAGGCAGTGGCAGGAGGATCATTTTGAGTTTGAGGCCACCTGAGACTACAAAAAAATAAAAAGAAAAAAAAAAAGAAACTATCCAACGTTGTTATTAATAATTTGTTTAAAATGAATCAAAGGATCATAGTTGAGTCCCAATATCTCTCTTTATATGGTATAAAGATAAATATGCTATTTGTGAGGCATAACAGTTACTTGACTATTTGTTTGAAAGTAGAGATACTTTGTGTGTGCTTATTGTTTAAGTATGTATATGTTGTGTGTGGTGCAGCACACTTTTAATCCCAGCACTCAGGGGGGCAGAGGCAGGAGGACAGCCATGAGTTCCAGACCACCCTGCAACTACATAGTGAATTCTAGGTCAGCCTGGCCTAGAGAGAGATCCTACTCCATAACCCCCCCAAAAAAAATAAATAAAAATAAGTAAATGTATATGAATAAAAAGAGCCAAAAAGATTGGCATTACTAAGGGGACAGCTGACTTTGAGAAGCAGTCTGGCTCCCTCACAGAAGCAGACTATTATTAAACTGGCTTTGAGGGGAAAGGATGGCCCCTGTGGTTTAGATTTTTGGTACTAAGTAATGAAGAGTGCCTGATCATCACAAGAGATTGATTTGGCACATAGTCATCATCTCACCAAACTGTTGTGTTAGGAAGTACACCGTCAAGGTTCTGTTACTTTTAGTATTTATTCGTGTGTGTGTGTGTGTGTGTGTGTGTGTTTGTGTGTGTGTGGTGTTTTGGTGCATGCCATGGTCTCTTGGTACTGCTGATGAATATCTGTCAGGCTTTATGTAGGTGACTGGGGAGTTGAACCCAGGCTGGCAGGCTTTGCAAGCAAGTCCCTTTAACTACTGACATCTCCTGAGCTCTGAGATTTTCAAAGTAATTTGGATGTGATTTTTTTTTTTTTTAAAGCCCGAAAGAACAATAAGAGTTATAGAATAGGCCTTGACACCAAATATTAAACTGGGAGGTGGATCCAGAAAATTATATGTGCCAGCTAGTTTGAAGTTCATTTGAAGTCTAGCAGTTCATATGCAGTGGCAAGAGAGCCTACCTCAAAAGAGGTAGAGCAAAGACACTTTGAAATTTTCCTCTGACTGCCACATGTGGTCTTAGCACACACAAGCGTGCGAGCACACACACACACACACGCACACACACACTCAAAAAATAAATTAATAGATTCACCTTAATAATTGGATGTGGTTGACATCAATGCAAAAGCTTATTAAGGTAAGGAAACATTTTTCTTTTTCAAAAAAAAACATAGTTTCTTAATACTGAAGCTCTCCTAGGAGACTTGAAATACTTCAACAAGGTGACCCCGCTTTTCAAAACATTTCTCCCCAATTTAAAAAAGAAGTAAGCTTCTTTCTTTCTTTTTTCTCTTTTTGCCATCACTAGGCTAATCATAGTGTCATTAGTGACAAACTCTCAGAACATCATCCTGTCTGTGATGGAAATGTTGATGTGGGTGCACTTCTCTAGTCTTCTTTATCTGTGCTCGTCTCCTTCCTTATTAAAAAGTTACCCATGTGGAAAATTAAAAAGAAAGAAAAACTAACTATACAATTACAACTCACCAGCACTCTGACGGTTTGCAATTTTCATAACCGTTAACAATGAACTCCCTGTGGGGGGCTGCAGAGAGAGGCAGGCCTCTGGTCATGTGCGCTCCAACTCGCTGCTTCCTCCCCAGCTCAAAGAGACACAGCAAAATCAGTGAAGCAAAATGGCACTGGAACAACCATGGGCTGATCTTACTTTTTAAAAAGAGATGATCAACATATTTTCTCCTGGAAGTAAAACTAATGACTTCCCAACACCGAGATGCATGCATTAGAAGAATCATGCAAGCACAATCTCGGAATTGTTGCTTCTCTGCAAGAAACATGTTGGGATTTACTGTCCTTTGACGCTCATGGTTCAAGTACATTCCATTAACACTTAAGACATCACAGACTGAGTATGGATAGCTCTGAGGTGATCTCGTGTGGCTGTATCTTCAGTGGTACAATTGAGGCATGAAAGGTATTAGGAGCATGTACCAAGCGATATTGTCAAGAGCTCTGATTTCTGCCCATGTGCCAGTAGAGGCCGGGCGGATCTACACTTCATTCTAAATCCATCCAGCCACAGTCTCCGTAATCTCTTGCCTTATTTCTCTTGAAAGACACAGCAACTCAGTTATGGACTGAATACCTCACACCATATTCTGTTTCGTGGAAGTCGATGTAAAACTTGAACAAAGGAAAACTTACAAAAAATAAATTGGGGGGCTCAGGACGTGGCTCAGTGGGTGGAGCGCCTGCTCAGCATATAGGAAGCCCTGAGCTGGCCTCCCTAGCACCAGCTAAAACCCGGCACAATGGCATGCACCAGAAATCACAGCGCTTGAGAGGTCGAGGCAGAAGTTTAAGGTCGTCCTTGGCTCCGCAGGGCATCTAAGCTTCGCTCAGGGCTATGTGAGAGCTGTTTAAAAGAAAAGCAAAGTCAAGTAGCCAGTAGTGGCATGAGAGCAATGGATCCACAAGGAGGTTCCCTGCTGGGGAGCGTCGAGTAAGATGGGCGTTGAGAGCAAAGACCCAGCGTGAGCAGTCACGTGGGATGCGCTCTGCCTGCGCCTTCCCCTGACCGACTTAGGCCTTCTTTGCCCCGCTGCACAAAACCATGCCGTTGGCCCTGTTTTTCTTTTTGGTTGTTGCTGTTTAAATTTTGCTTTGAATTTGAATAAATACATGGATGGAAGGGTGCATAACACTTACATGAGAACAATCTACTGTATATTTTATGAGTGCATGCAGTTGTAAAGGAAAAGCCCTCACCAAAGGTCCTTCATATAGTTTGATAGCTAGAAAACTCCAACTGCAGCCCTTCCAGCCAGTCTTGGGTAATGTGGGAAACTTAGAACATATAAACCAATGAAATCTACTCAGACTCATAGATTTTTCAATGGGATAGGTATGATTTACACAATCATAGTAACATGTAATTGAAATATGCCTGCTCAAAATACTCATTTAAAAATTCAACATGAAACAATATTTATTTAATTATATACTGACTATAGAGAGAAAACAGTCAGAGAGAAAGAGAGAGACAGAATGAGTAAGGGCATTTCAGGGCCTTCTGCTACTGCAAGCAAACTCCAGATACAAGTGCCACTCTATGCAACTGGCCTTATGTGGGTCCTGGGGGATTAAACACAAGTCTTCAGGCTTTGCAAGCAAATGCCTTGAAACAACTAGCCATCTCTCCAGCCCCCCCTCCCTTAACTCAGCTTCACCAGGTAATCTCTCACAGGCAAGCACAGAGGCTCATCAACAGAAACTGTCACACTGCTGACATTTTTGCTTCAACCTCAAACATAACTTAAGAATACAAGAAAGGGCTGGAGGGATGGCTTAGAAGTTAAGGCGTTTGCCCACAAAGCCAAAGGACCCAGGTTCAATTCCTCAGCACCCACGTTAGCCAGATGCATCAGGTGGCACATGCATCTGGAGTTCCTTTTCAGTGGCTGGAGGCCCTGGTGTGCCCAATCTCCCTCTCTCTCCCTCTTTCTCTGTCAAATAAATAAATAAACACAAAAATATTTTTTTAAAAGAACACAGGAAAATGATATGTTTATTCTCATTTTACTATTTGCATTCTTCCTTCTTTTCTGATAATTCAATATTCTTTTTTTCTTCCTCTTCATTCTCTTCCTTTTTGGAGAACTGCATGAGTGGTTCTTTAAAGAAATGTCTGCTGCTGAGCGTGGTAAATGCTCTTGGTTTTTTCTCCATTCTTGATTTCTGAAGGATGTTGCACTGTCTACAGAACTCTGAGTTTTATTTCTCCGCATACTTGGAAAATATCATGGCACTTATGTTAGTCCTTTGTAGTGTCTGATAAGTAGTTTTTTGTTTGTTTGTTTGTTTTACTATGATAGGTAAGTGGTCATTTCTCTCTGGTTGCTCTCAACTCCTCCCTCCACCCTTCCCAGCATTGTTACTAAGCTATGATTTAATCATACATACATACATACATACATACATACATATATATACACACATACATATATATATACACACACACACACACACACACACACATATATATATATACATACATACATATATATATTTGGATGAGTCTTCACATCTCATGATAATAGCTTTAAAATCTGTGAAAGATAGTTCTTACATTCCTGTCAGTTGGTGTTAGCATCTACACACACCCCGTTTTTCCTTGATGCTGTAATTTAAAGACCAGGGAGCCTTCAATTGAAATCTGGGCAGGGAGCATTTGTTACTGTTGAGACTGGCTTCCTGTAACACTGTGCCAATAATTTAGGTTGCACTACCTGATTTCCACCACATGAGGCAGCATTCCAGGAATCCACAACTTTTATTTACACTAGAAAAGTGACTCCTCATTACTCCTGCATATGGCTGTGGTAATCTAGTCACTTGGGAGGCATCTCCTATATCTTCCTACCTGTGATCAAGCTTCCCAGACACCTCGTGGACATCTCAGTGAGAAGAAGGGAGCTGGCTATGTCATCCTTGGGGGATGTGAAAGTGCTGACTCCGCGTGGCCTCTTCAGCCCTGTTAATCTTGGTGAGGATAAATGTAGGATTTCCAGATAGTCTCTATTCATACAATGTTGGTGACCTTACAACAGTCTGGGTAGGATGCAAATTTCAACTCCTCTAGCCCAGACTTCTCTGACACTACCTCGCTGCAGGTGTCAGCACACGTCTTATAGTCTGGCGAGGAGAGAAGATTTTCTATGGTGATTGTTTGGTGTAGAAAGATTGTTGGCATGTATTATCAGAAAGCATTTGTAGGCCTGGAGAGATAGCTTTGTGGTTAAGGCACTTGCGTGTGAAGCATAAGGACGCAGGTTCGATTCTTCAGGTCCCAGGTAAGCCAGGTGCACAAGGTGGCACATGTATCTAGGGTTAGTTGACAGTGGCTAGAAACACTGGTGTGCCCATTATTTCACTCTCAGTCTCTCTCTCTTTCTCTCCCTCTTACCTCCTCTGTTTTTAATAAATAAATAAAGATAAAAACACTTTTTTAAAAAAAGCATCTGCCTTGCTAAAACATCCTGTGATGGTCCATCTACATTGTACACTTGGTTGGACAGAGAGATGCCCAGGAGACTGGTAAAGCACACTTCTGGGTATATCTAAGCAGTACTTACTTTGTCATTCCTGTAAACAATGTCTCACCGATAGCAACTTCAGGAAACACAGGGTTTGTTTTGGCTTACAGTTCCAGAGTGGAGCACATTCCTTCACAGAGGGGAAGGCATGCCAGCAGGGGCAGAAGCTGATCTGTTTACATTGTATCCGGAAGCAGAGGTCAAGCAGGAAGTAGGGCTGGGTCAGAAAACCTGAGTCTTGCTACTTCTTCCAACAGGACTCCACTCCTAAAAGTTCCACATCTTCTCAAACAGGACCACCAGCTGGCGAGCTGCCAAGCGTTTGAAACACATGCCCCCCCCCTGGGGGCTAGGGTGTCGGAGTACATTTAACATTCAAAAGTGTGTGAAGGCCTTTGTAGAGACAATTAAGCCATGAGATGCATGAGGGTTCTGTCCTGATAAACAGTTTAATCCATTGATGAATTCAAAACTTTTGAATAGACTATTTGGAGGTAGGGAAAGAGTGGAAGGCGAAGTCTGGTTGGAGGAGGCAGATTATGGGGAGGAGGTTTGGGGAGGTGTATCTTGCCCTGGTTCTGTGTGCCGGCTCACCTGAGATGAAGAGACTGCTCGGCTGTGTGCTCCTTACACCAGGAATTTCATCTCAGCCAGCACCGACGGGGTCCACGACGAGGGACTGGAGTCTCTGGGGCTGCGAGCTGAAATAAAGAACTTCTTCTCTCAAGTTGTTTCTGTCACCTGTTTGGCCACAGCGATGCTGCAGCTGATGACTAGGACAGGTGACTGCCGTGGTTCTTGGAACGTGAGGACAGAGTGGCCTTTGGGGATGGAGCTAGCTGCGTGTCGCTGACCCTTTGTCTCCTGAGCCCTTGGAACTTACCACCGTGACGCGCCTTAATTCCTCAATTCCATGTCCATTTTCCCTCTTTCTTTCCACTCGTCAGAGACATGTTTATTCCAGTCTGTCTCCATGTTTGCTCCTCAAAAGACAACATTGTTCTTTCCTGTTTTTCAACATTTAGAATTTTCTTCATGAGCAGCGGATTATTGTTGTTTTTTTTTTTCCCCCTCCCTCCTACCAGGATCGCTGTTACTCCTCTCCTTCTCTCATTACTGTTCTCCATATGGCTCCAATGTGTGTCAATACTTTTGTTTACTAGGTGCGGTGGTAATGGAAGCAATGATGTAGAAAACGAAGCTACTCAAGTTGTTTCCAAGAGGATTGTCTCCTGTAGTTTAAATTGAAGAAGTGATTTACAATATTGATAACTTTCAATTAGTACCTCAACCTATACATTGCCACTCAATAGTAATAATAGTAAAAAGCAGAGAGATGACCTTGGGACAATTAGAGAGAACAAAACACAGCTTGAATCGTAAATATTGGCACAGCGTCAACCATTTCTATTTATCATGCTCAATGAACAAGCCTATAATAAATAAATGAAACATATAATATTCATGTCAATGCATTCAAATAATGCCTCAAAGTGTCTTTTGAATATCTTAAAAGTAATGGATACTATGCATTCTCGTACTGAACAATTGAAATATAACAGAGTAACACCACTCAAATTTCCTGGGCCAGAGAACGTGTGAGGAAGGCAGATTCTGGGGCTCTATCTTAGATATACCTTATCATAATTTCAGTGGTGGGACCTCAAAGACTTTCTTTTGACCCATTGCCAAGATCTATAGAGGATTCTCATGTACAACTTTGACAAAGCGAGCAGGAATCCTTTAGCCTTGGGAGTGTTTACCGTTTCTGGGGTTGCCCCAGTGTCTCACCTGTAAAACAGGGTGGCAATGGCGTAGGCTTCTGGGGATCGTGTGAAGTGAAATAAACTCACAGAGAAAGTGCTGGCAGTGCGCTCACTACCTGTTTCACTATTGATAAATGTTAGCAATTTCCTTATTAAATTTTTTTCCTGTTTTTACTTAATTCTGTGGGTGTATGTGCAGCGTGTGTGTGTGTGTGTGTGCCACAGCACTCATGTGGAGGTTGCTGGAAGAAAATTCTCTTCTCCTACCTTCTTTAAAAAACTTACATATATATATACACACACACACACACACATACATATAATATGACACAAAGCTGTTCTCTCCTAGAATGTTGAACCACAGGGTTATCTACAAGCCTATTGGCAGTTGCTCAGTTTTGTGTATTCTTTTACTAGTCTTTCTGGACCAGAAAGCTCATTGCTCCTTTGCATATGCAGGAAGACAGCATATTTCTTTCAAAGGACTTCTTTTCCCTTCCATTTCTAGCTAGCCCCTTCTATTTCTGGCTAGTTGGAGTTATTCAAATACTACTCCTTAGCAATTTCTTTCTGTTCAAAAGTTTTACTATGTGTGAAAAACAACAAAGAATTGTTAATAGAGCCAAGGATATCATGGCAAGTTCCAACTCAGGCTGTTTCAAAATAAGACCCGTTTGGAAGTCATGCAGTCCAACATTCCATCATTTGACTGCAATTGACAATATTCTTTTCCACAATGAGCTTAGCACTATAGCCTTTAAATGCATTTGTCATAACAATGAAACAATTGATCTTTTTTTTTTTTTTTTTTCTGTGTGTGCAACAAGAAGACCTTTTCTCTAGGGATAGTTCAGAAGGTTGTGGTGAGAAATAAAATATAAATATTTGCCAGATCATTTTTATAGTCCTCTCTCCAAATCTTATTCATTCTCTCATACTTTACATTCAATTCCTTTTTTAAAATTTTAAAAAAAAAACACTAGCATACTGACAGTTATGTTTCTTTATGGTATTTAAAAAGTTTGAGGTAGGGTCTTGTCCTATTCAATATTTTTCTGGAATTCACTATATAGTCTCAGGCTGGCCTTGAACTCACAGTGATTCTCCTACCTCATACTCCCAAGTGCTGGGATTAAAGGTGCACACCACCATGCCTGGCCATTTTTCAAATTTTATTGCTTTCTTTTTACCCCCACCCCTCTTGCCCCCCCCCCATGCACGATCTCTACCATTGTCTCACTTCCACCTTCATGACATACCATAGTCTTTTTGTCCTCCCTTCTCTTTCTCAATATCTTTTGCTCTCCTTTAAAAAAATATTGAGTTTTTTTTTTTAATGAGAAGTTTGCTCTCATAGACCCCCCCCTCTCCCACACCCCGATTCTGCTGAGGGTTTTTGGTGGGGTTATTGGTATTTATTGTGGGGACCAAGTGGCCTCGGTCAGTATCTTGCACTGATGTGGGAAACATGGTGTCTCAGGGTACTCCAACATACCCTGAGACTCTTAAACTCTTTTCATCCCCTCTTCCACCATCCCCCCTTTTACTCTCCTTTTATGTTTTCCTGTCTAGTTTCATAGCCTATATCCACTCTCACATTCCCTAATTGCATACTTAAAAATATTAAAACTTAAGATCAGCATAGAAGATAGAATATACACGTGTGACCTTTTTTAGACCTGAATATCCCAATTAGTCTAAGCTTTTCCAGTTCCATTAGTTTCCTTCAAATTCAGAATTTTTTTTTTGGAGGTGAATGCAATCCCATTTTGTAGTTGTACCACATTTTCATTATCTAGTTATCCACTGATGGACATTTAGGCTGATTCCATTTCCTTGTCATTGAAGACACAATTTTTCATTGTGACATCCATCTTTGGACCTTGTTTGGAGTGTGGGCCATCATTCCTGTTCTTCACAGTCCAGTTAGGTTTAGAAACTGATGCCACACCGTGCTTCTCTTCCCAGTGCCCTTGCTCATATGTTTGGGCATGGCTATGTACTTCCAGGGGTGTCAAAATATGGAAAAAGTGATGTTGTCAGTTGTTATCTCAAGCCAATCCTCACATGTGCTAGAGTTCATAAGGAAACAGGCACACAGATCTGTGTTTGCTGATAACCAAGTACAAGGGAAGAATTATTCTAGGGCCAGGGAGATAGCTCAGCGCGCAAAACACTTGTTCCACTCTTGTGAGACCCAGGAGTCTGCATTCTGAACCCCACATAAAGCTGGACATCAGAGCATAAATATGTGTAACCCCAGTGCTTCTGCTATGAGATGAGAGAGGAAGCCAGATAAGTTCTCAAAATCTCACAGGCCAGCTAAACCAGCATAGGAAGTGGTGAACAAGAGAACCTGCCTCGAATAAGGTAGAAGGTGAGGACTGACCTGCGAGTTTGTCCCTGGACTTCTACATGTGTGTGCTGTGACACAGATACCCGCACTCTCACAAAAAGATGCACACACACACACACACACACACACACACACACACACAAACACACACACACAAACACACACACACACAATTAAAATAATCGTTCTCGGTATTTACTTGTCATGTTTCCTCTCTCATTTAGCCTTCCCAAAAATGCTACAGAGTGTTTCATTCTCTGCATGAGAAATAGGAATCAGAGCTCAGGTGACGGGTGAACAGCTCAGTACGGCAGAGCTGACGAACAGGAAGAAAAGCTGAGTGCCGGAGCGTGCCCAGTGGAGACAACTCTATGCCAATACCTCTAGAGCTGGTTCATAGCAAGCACCTCTGCTTGCCTGCATGCTCCTTTATTTTTACAGGCTTTTTATCCCATTTTTATGGTTCACGCTCTTCCATCCTATGAACTTTATTGACAATGTTTTTAACATAAATGTACTCAGCAAAGGTTAACTTAAATGCCAAAAAGTGCACAAAACCACATATGCACATCTTGGTACACGGGCACACCCCGGTGAAGATCTTGACAGGATTCACCCTAGAAGCACCCTACTGCTTGTCACCGCACTTTGTTACTTGTGACTCTTGCGAAATGTCATCAGTGAGTCAGTCTGTAGTGTCAGGAATTATGTTTATTTCTCTTTGGTCTCCAGTAAACAAAACCATAGAAAATGTCCTCTCTTCTGTTCTCAGTTTTCCATGATATTAATGTAGATCTGTCCATAAAGTCACAACCTGTTAATTTTATTGTCGTATAAAATTGCATATTCTACCATTGTACACTTAATACATTGGTTTTGCTTTTAATGGATAAACTATAATTTCTTTCTAGTGTTTAACTCTCACAAGTTATTTTGCTCTGACTATTCAGTTTCTTTTAAAACTACTTATTTAAAATGTAGCCAGATGCACAAAGCGGCACATACATCTGGAGTTCATTTGTAGTGGCTGGAGGTCCTGGCATGCCTGCTCGCTTGCTCGCCCGTGCTCTCTCTATCTCTAGCTCTCCCTCTCCCTCCATCTGTCTCATTGGTTTATGGTTGTCTTGGTTAGACACCTAGAGTTGCTGGGTTATATAGATGCACATGTTCAGCTATAAAGAGTATCTATCATTCAAAATATTTTATGTTGATGCTATATATAAATGTGTCTGAGGATTCCATTTTTAAAGCACTCTTAATTTTATTTTATTTATTAGAGAGAGAGGGAGAGAGAGAGAGAGAGAGAGAGAGAGAGATACAGAGAGAGAGAGAATGGGCATATCAGGACTCCCAGCCACTGCTAACTAACTTCAAACTCATGGGCTACCTTTTGCATCTGGCCTATGTAGGTCCTGCAGAATTGAACCTGGGTCCGTTGGCTTTGCAGGCAAGCGCCTTAACTAGTGAGCCATCTCTGCAGCCTGATTCCATTTTTTTAAAACTGTCTTGATAGCCTTGGTTGTATTGTCAGTCTTTTAAGGTTAGCAACTAGTTATGTTTAGATATATCAGCATGGTTATTTTAAATTTTCCTTTTCTTTCTTTTTTTTTCTTTATGTTTGTTTGCTTAAGACAGGATCTCCTCTATCCCAGGCTGGTTTGTAGCTCACTATGTAGCCGTGGCTGGACCTTGCACATCTCTATCCTGCATGCTAACATGATCGGCATGCACCACCATACTCGGGGCATTGCTGTGTGTTTAATTTTCTCTTCTCATAATGACTCATGAGGATTAACTCCTTTCATTACACCAACTGCCTTTGGATCTTACATCTGCAGCAGGAACTCTAAATGCTCTTGCTTAGAGTAATATAAGCTTTTTTATTTGCCTTGTGGCCTGGGGCATCTATATCAATCAAGATTGTCTAGAGGAACAGAACCAATAGAATGACTGTGTATTATAAAGGGGATTTATTAGACTGGGTTATTGGATATGGGCTGGACAGAACAGCATTAGCCATCTGCAGATGGATGGTTGGAGAGTCTTTCTCAGTCCATGTGGCTGGATGCCTCCGTGGTTCTAATCTGGCACTGAAGGTCTGGAGGATTCCTGGACAGCTGCTGGTCTTCAGCCCACACTGGAAGGCTGATGAAACCAGGCTCCAAAGTCCACAAAGGAAGGTAGCAACAAGAGAGATGCACATACCAGTGAGTAGCGCAACTATCCAGGCAAAACGCACTGTGCACACTTGGATCTCCTTTAGATATATAATCTGCCATTGGAAGAGCAACCACCTCTGAAAGGATGGTCTTCCTCCCTCCTTCCTTGGAGATGTTTCCACAAACCCATCCAAGCGACACATCTCTTACTTGATTCTATTTATTTATTTATTTTTTTATTGACAACTTCCATGATTGTAAACAATATCCCATGGTAATTCCTTCCCTCCCCCACTTCCCCCTTTGAATCTCCACTCTCCATCATATCCCCTCCCCCTCTCAATCAGTCTCTCTTTTATTTTGATTTTGATGTCATCATCTTTTCCTCCTATTATGATGGTCTTGTGTAGGTAGTGTCAGGCGCTGTGAGGTCATGGATATCCAGGCCATTTTGTGTCTGGAGGAGCACGTTGTAAGGAGTCCTACCCTTCCTTTGGCTCTTAGATTCTTTCTGCCATCTCTTCTGCAATGGACCCTGAGCCTTGGAAGGTGTGATAGAGATATTATAGTGCTGAGTACTTCTCTGTCATTTCTTCTCAACATCATGGTGCCTTCTGAGTCATCCCAAGGTCACTGCCATCTGAAAAGAGAAGCTTCTCTAACCAAAAGTAAGAGTAGCATTAATATATAGGTACGGACATTAAGAGAAGTGCTTACTGGGCAGTTTGGTGAGCATAATAAACACATGTAGCCAGACACCAGCAGATGTTACACCCCTAGGGCTCTGATTCTTAACTTGACCGAGTTGACCATAGAATTTAACCATCACTGCACTCTGATGTCCCAGAGCCCCAGGTGCTGAGGGCCTGCAGGGTGGTCTTGTGTATCACATCACTATAGCAGAGTCAATGACCTGGGCACTCTGCCGAGTTTTGACCACTTGCCTTTCTACTACCCTGTGATACTTACCACTCCTGTTCTGTTGAACTGTTTTGTAAGGAAAGAGGGAAAAGTCCATATACATTTTTCTTTTTTTTTAATAACGCTACATCTCATGAGAATTTATTATGTTTTTAAACATTTTACTGACTACCTTCATACATATACACAATGTACCCTGATCAGCATCTCCTCCAACCACCTCCCTACATCTTCCAGGTCATACTCTTCCTCCACTGAACTCCTTATTGTCTCCAGCTAGTCCCTTTTCTAATGTAATTTTTGCCCTCATCTTACACAGGCCTTGTGTAGACAGTGTCAGCCACTGGGAGGTCACAAACATCAAGGACACTTCCTGTCTGGAAGACATCATTGTTTTTGTCATTGTTGTTTGCTTAGATTTTGTTTGTTCAAGGTAGGGTCTCACTGTATCTCAGGCTGACCTGGAACTTGCTATGAAGTCTCAGGGTGGCCTTGAACTCAGGGCAAGTCACCCAGCTCTGCCTCCCGAGTGCTGCGATTAAAGGCGTGCGCACCATGCCTGGCTGGAAGGCCTGATTATCAGCACCCCTCCCCATCCTTTGGCTTTTACGTTCTTTCCACTGCCTTTTCTGCAATGGTTCCTGAGCCTGGGGTGTGTGTGGGGGGTGATAGACATGTCTCATTTAGTGCTGAACACTCCACTGTCACTTCTTCTCTGTGTGTTGATGAGTTTTGAATCAATGATATATGGAAAAAGAAGCTCCTCTAGTCAAAAGTGAGAAAAGCATTAAAATATGGGCATGAACATAAGTTTCCAGAGGGCATTTTGGTGGGCATAATATATCCACTTAGCCAAATAACAGTGGTAGTTTTCTACCCTCCCTCAGGATTTATAACGTCCCCGGTCATAGGCGTTTGTTAGGTTTTCAGTATCGCTTGTGAATTCCTTCCCATGGAGCAGACCTCAAGCCCAATCAGAGAGTAGCTGGCATGCACTGTTGCACCAGTTGGCACATTTTGCCTGGCTGGCCAACTTCTGCACACCTTGTTTTCAGCTGAATGTAGATTGAGCGGATGTTCCTCCATGGCTACATCCCATCTCTGTGAGCGTTGTTGCTCTTGGGACTGTGATTTTCTTGTTTGCTCAAGGACTGCCCTGCCTCTCATCTTCCTCTGAAGGCACAGTCCCGTCTGGACCCGTCCATGGCACAGTAGAAGAGAATTGGCATCTTGGCTAAGTTGCTTTAGGAATGACAGAGAGTAGCTTTTGCAATATCTGTGCAGCAGAAATAGAGTTTTAGTTCTCCCTTCTTTGCGGGAACTAACTTTTAGCTCCTCCTTATCTTGGCCAAATGAAAATCCAAAGGACAGTTTGTATACACAAATATATCCACTCAGGAAACAGAATTAGCCATGGTTTATGCCCAGCAATTGAACATCATGCAAAATCATTACTTGTGTTATCTAAATTATAGCTTTGCTATAATGGGAAGTTGATTTTGAACATAAATTTTCTACTCTTGCTTAAAAATACTTTGATATGAAAAGCGATCAGAGGAAAAACCCATTTTTTTCACTGTGGGGATTTAAAAAAAAAAATTAGAGTGTAGTACTAAGAATGTCTTTTTTTTTTTGAGGTAGAGTCTCACTCTAGCCCAGGGTGACTTGGAATTCACTGCGTAGTCTCAGGGTGGCCTCGAACTCACGGCGATCTTTCTACTTCTGCCTCCCTAGTGCTGGGATTAAAGGCGTGAATCACTATGTCCAGGAACATCGTAAAATTTGATTAAGATTTATCTGTAACACAGACGAGGATGGCCTTCTATAAATCCAAACATTTGCATCTCTGCTACAATCCAAGGAGAAACCATTCTCTCCCAAACTTTTCACACAATTTTCAAACATTTAAGTGCTGTTATATTTCACTCTTAAAGGTAATCTGGCCAGTCAGTCACTTAAATAAGAATTGAGAAGAGGACCCTGAGGAGTGAGTGTGTCTTGACTGAGGGGCTCTGGTTGGATTTTGTGTGTGATGACCTCTCTTTGCTCCCAGGACCCAGTGCCATACGATGTGGGTCCCCTTAGCTGCAAATGAAGAATGACAGAGAATTCATCCTGGGTTATCGTAACAGAATGTAGTGGCTGCCTTTGCATAAAGGAACATTCTTACTTGTGTACCATGACAGTTGATACTGATCAACTTGAGAAGACCTGTGGTATGCCTGTGAAGGGTTATGTAAAGCGAGTGCATTGGAGAGGAAAGACTTGGTGTAACTGTGAGCAGCACCGTCCCATGGGCTGGAGAAAGAGAGCTGAGCAGCTTCCTTTATCTCTGTCTGCTTTCTGACTGTGGATACGGGGTGACCGGCTCCTGCGCACTTCTCTCTTTCCTGCCATGACGGCTATAGCCTCAAACTCTAAATCAAAACAAACCCCTCTTCCTTAAGTTACTTTATTGTTTTATCTTACAGATTTTTGTCATCTTCATACATATATTTGAATTTCAAAATATTTTATTTATGTGTGAGAGAGAAAGAGGCAGAGAGAGAGAGAGAGAAAGAGAATGGGCATGCCAGACCTCCAGCCAGCACAAATGAACTCCAGATGCATGTGCCACCTTGTGTATCTGGCTTACATGGGTACTAGGAAACGGAACCCCTTAGGCTTTGCAGGCAAGTGCCTTAGCCACTAAACCATCTCTCCAGCCCTATATTTCATTTAAGTCATAAGTACCTTACATTAAGCTCACTTCTCCCCTTAAAGCCCACTGCATATCTTTCTCCTCATCACCTCACAGTGGCTGTGCCACAGAAGACAACTCCCCTCCCCTGGCAACCTTCACTCATCACTAGCTCACTAGTAAGGGCTGTGACTTCCCAAGTCCATGTCCCATATGTAACAGAATGTGGCTTGGCCTGATCATGTGCAGATGTACGTAGGTAACCACAGCTGCTGTGAATTCAGGGGTACAGCGACCTTGCCATGTCTGTGCACCAAAATTCCATAGCATCCCTCCCATCCTCCTTCCATAGCATCCCTCCCATCCTCCAGTGCAGCATTCTGCCCATTCCCTCCTCTGCAATGATCCTTGAATCCTCAAGGAGATGATGTACGATGCCCAGTGATGCACACATCACTTATTAAGTTGCTATTACCAATTATTTTATTACAGAAATAAGAAAGTAAGTAGGCAACTACTTTTTAAATGGTTGGTCACTTACCTTTCAAATTAATGTGCCTTTAAATTTTTTTCTTTAAATCAAAAACTGTTCTATAAGTCACATACCTTCATTTCTATATAACACATTAAAAATTATGTTGAGGGCTGGAGAGATGGCTTAGCAGTTAAGCGCTTACCTGTGAAGCCTAAGGATCTTGGTTTGAGGCTCGATTCCCTAGGACCCAAGTCAGTCAGATGCATAAGAGAGTGCACACATCTGGAGTTCATTTGCAGTGGCTGGAGGCCCTGGCATGCCCATTATCCCTATCTCTCTCTCTCTGCCTCTTTCTCTGTCTGTCACTTTCAAATAAATAAATAAAACTTAAAAAAAATTATGTTGAGATGAGATCCTTATTTATCTGCATATATTATGTATTTGAATAAAAAATTATTTCTTTGGGTCTTGTATCCTTATCAAATATGTATCTAGATGCAAGGAATCTCTAAAGGAGCTATTTCTAGAATGAAATTATGCCACACTGATGACTTTGGGATGCAAACAATCTACACCATTGTAATCTAATTCTCTGTCCATGTAAAGATGGGTTTATTATATTCAGGAAACCATAGAAATTTTAGGTTCTCAAAATCTGGACGAAATTATTTCCAAGGTCCTTTCTTCTGATGACAGGCAAATCCCTGTTGGAAACTACTAAGAACTGGCCACATGAACACTGGGCCATTGAGCTACATTGTAAAGACAGCACATATACCACTGTATACAACTCATGACAGAAGATGCCCCATTCTCCATATAGACAACAAGCTTTAGTTTGATCCCAGGGGATGAATTGGATATGGGTGCTATGCAATGTCAAATTTGTGTTGTTTTGCCCTAAGATAACCTAGTTTCAGTCACTCTTTCCATTGTGACAAGCATTTGTGTCGTAAGATGGTTAAACGTACTACCTTAAAATCACCCTTCTAAGCTGGAGATATGGATCAGTGGGTCAGGGTACTTGCCATGCAAACATGAGGGACTGAAGCTCTCTGAATTAAGTTTCCAGAGCCCATGTAAAAATCTGGAAGTGGCCCCAGGCACCTATAAGCTCAGTTCTATGTGGAGTGGAAGCCAGAGGAGGGTGCGGCTTGCTGGTGTATGGCCCCAAATTGTCAGCTCTCCATCTAGTAGCAGGCTCCATCTCAAGAACATAAAGCGGAAGTGCAATAGAAGAGGGCCCCTGTTGACCTCCTTGGGCCTATTCATAGGTACATGCATGTGCGTGTGCGTGCACTACACACACGCAGTAACACACACTGAAGGAGTAGCCAAGCCTAATATGTCAGAGGAAACATGTAGGCATGGTGCACATTTTATTTTTATAAAGTTAAAAATTATAGCATGTGGTGGTTTGAATAGATGGCCCCCAATATATTCAGTTTTTTTTTTTATTTGTTTGTAGTTTGCATCTGCAGCCACCTGGCTGGAGGCAGTGTCTTGGGCAGGGCAGATCTTAAGGTATGGTGGTGGGTTTCAGATTTCAATCTAAAAATATGCAAAGTGTGCCTAGCTAGAGTTCCTGACATGTGCTATGCTGTGTGACTTTAGGTTTGTGCTTCTCTGTCTCTGTGATTGGTCCTGTGAAGAAAGCAGGTCAGCTTCTTCTGCCATTCTGAACTTCTCTTGGGTCTGTAAGCTTCAATAAATACCCCTTCCTCCATAACTGTGCCTGGTCTCAAAGTTCATCTCAGCAAACCGGAAGCTGTTACATGGCACTTGAACTTTTCTTATCTTTAGTTTTGTTGCACGAAACTTGGGGGGTGGGAGAGAAGCTGAGCATGGTGGAGCACGCCTTTAATCCCAGCACTCTGAAGGCAGAGGTAGGAGGATCGCTGCGAGTTCAAGGCCACCCTGAGACTACAGAGTTAATTCCAGGTCAGCCTGCTGGCCCAGAGTGAGACCCTACCTCAAAAACAAACAAACAAAAAACAAAACAAAACAAAAAAAAACCTTGGGGGGAAGATTGTGGTGTTGATGTTTTAACTTGGCTTTGATATTCGTTTGCTAGGATGTCTTTGAGGATCACTGTGAAAATTAGGCTAGGATTCATGGATTGGTAAATTTTTATAGCTTAATACAACTGGATAGTGTGGCATCATTAGAATAAAAATTTTAATTTCTGCTCTGTATTCTGTAATCAGAACTCAACTTGTCTTATGGAAATTCATACGTGTTAGCTCAAAATTAAAAAAAAATTGATTTTTAGTCATACTCACTATTGATCACAGTGATTACTGCTGTGGCCCGAAAAATATGTTTCTAGCTTTATTTTCCATGGAAATATGTGTTAGACATTTTACTTTATGCTGGGACAGAATACCCAGCAAGAACTTCTGTAAGAAAGGATTTATTTTGGCTCATGGATTGAGGAGCAATAGTACCTTATGGCGGGAAGGCATGACACCAGGAGCTTGCTTGAGGCCGCTGGTCACATTTAATCCACAGTGAGGAATCCCAGAGCCACGCATATTGTTGCTCAGCTTTCTCCTTTTTATTCAGTTTGTGACCACGGCCCATAGAACAGCAGTACCTATAATTTTGGTGTATTTTACCACCTCAATTAATCTAACTAAGGAGGTCCCTCACAGGCATGAACAGGTATTTGTCTCTTAGGTGATTCTTGATTCAACTGTGTTGACGATAGGGATTAACCAGCACAACATGTAAAGTGTAATGTGAAGAGAAAGGATGACTTATTCCCACTGGATAGAGCCCACGATTCATAGTGTTGCTCATCAGACAATGAAAAGAAAGGAACAAATAGAAACAAATAGAAGTGAGTGATTTCGATGTACCAAGTGCCTGGACCACAAGCTGGTGTGGCTATTAGTAACAAAGTGTCCATGGATTCTCATAATGGTATAGTTTCCTTGAAACCTCATGGATTTGTGTTTATGTTATTCACAAAGGATTGGATAAAAAAATCTATGCACAGGCAGGCATCAGACAGACTGTAAAACACCAGGGCTTATCCTTGATATGGTGATTTATGAAGCAAGATGGCAGTACTTCCCACGCTTCATAAAGAACGCTGTGGCCTCCACCTTAAGTGAACTGCTTTGGAAGTGACTCTCAGAACAACAATGACCCACCTAACCATATCTCCAAGGCAACATATCCCTAGGGAAATAAGGAAAATAGACCATAATATTCACAATCACCAGCATTGTCAAGTTAAGTGACTTGGTTTCTGATAGATGCGATTCTTTAGACAGCCAGCATGATTTTCATAGCAGACAGACAGGTTCCCTCCTGCAGGACTTTTCTTTCATTTTGTCTTTCCCTGTTGGCCCGTTTGTTTTCCTGGCCTTCACTGTGTCACACTCTGGATTACAGAGGTGCATTCCTGTGTGTGCCCATTCTGGTGACAACATATACAAAGTTTTGATTTTATGAAAATGGCTGTCCTGCCAAAAACAATCTACAAATTCAGTGAAATCTCAATGACATTCTCCACAGAATTAGATCATCAATAACAACAAAATGTTAAATTCATATGTATACATAAAAGACCCTGGATATTCAATACAATCCTGATCAAAAGAATAATACTGGACGTATCACCCACCATATCTGATTTCAAGTCATACAATTATCACCTTTGAAAAAATAAAGTGAATTTGAGAGTTGTAGTAGAAAATGCTCTGAACCACTAAGTATTGAATAAAATCTGAGGCCTTTCAGAATGCTAAGGAAAACAATCTCAATTCCTTCACTCTTCGAAAGCAGCCACAGAAGAATATGTAAAGCTTTAATCTTATTTTATATGTTGAAATATTGAAATACAACTAAAATAAATTTGATGAAATTGTTTCAATAAGATTTAATTTTTCAGTCACAACTCCCCTAATCTCCATTCATTCATTCATTTATTCATTTATCTATTCATTCATTTATGCTGGTTGCTTTTTTAGCTTGAGGCATAGTCTAACCTTGTAGCCAAGGTACATAATGTCAAACCCACAGTAGGATGCTTCCTGCCTTAGCCTCGTTTCTCCTTGCCCAACCACCAGCACTTTATGGAAGGACAGGGCTTTAATTTGGCCTATGGTTTTGAAGGGAAGGTTCGTCACAGAGGGGAGGACACAGTATGCCAGAGTCAGGAAGCCACTTCACACATGCATGGCAATCAGGGAGCAGAGGGAGAACTGAAAGGGAGGCAGAGCTCAAACTCCTCAAGGCCCGCCCCCAGTGACACACCTGCTCCAGCAAGGCCCCACTTCCCAAAGGTTCCATCACCTTTCTAAGCAGCGCCAGCCACTGGAGAATAAGGATTCCAACACATGGGCCTATAAAGGACATTTTGTATTCAAACCACCACACCATCACAGTGGAGGTCATTTTACTTTTCTTTGTCATGGCTGTTTCTTCTCAAGCACGCAGGTTTTGCATTCAATCGCCTGGTAACTTGTACTCAGGAACTATGATGGATAGCTGTTTACCTTATTTATTTACTTTTTTATTTATTTATGGGAGAGAGAGGGGGGGGAGAGAATGGTCACACCAGGGCCTCCAGCCACTGCAAACGAACTCCAGACATGTACACCCCCTTGTGCATCTGGCTTATGTAGGTCCTAGAGAATTCAATTGTGATCCTTTGGCTTTGCAGGCAAATGCCTTAACCACTAAGCCATCTCGCCTGCCCTTATTTATTTATTTATTTATTTGAGAGAAAGAGAGAGAGAGAGATGATCGCTTTTCATAGTTGCTGTTTTCTGACATCATTTACTGCTCATTATCTTGTGCAAGTTAGAAAAGAAACAACATTTAACCATTTGATCAACTAGACAATGATAATGAGTGAATTTTTATTTATTTATTTATTTATTTTTATTTATTTATTTGAGAGTGACAGACACAGAGAGAAAGACAGATAGAGGGAGAGAGAGAGAGAGTGAATGGGTGCTCCAGGGCTTCCAGCCTCTGCAAACGAACTCCAGACACGTGCGCCCCCTTGTGCATCTGGCTAATGTGGGACCTGGGGAACCGAGCCTCGAACCGGGGTCCTTAGGCTTCACAGGCAAGCGCTTAACCGCTAAGCCATCTCTCCAGCCTGTGATTTTTTTTTTTTTTTGAAGTTCATTGTATATACACAGTGATATGTTTATTTTGGGGAGTGTGGTGGTTTGACTAAGGTGTCCCCCATAAACTTAGGTGTTCTGAATGCTAGGTCCCCAGCTGATGGAGATTTGGGAATTAACACCACTAAGAGGCAGTGTTTGTTGGGAGTGGGCTTATGGGTATTATAGCCAGTTTCCCCATGGCAATGTTTGGCACACTCTCCTGTTGCTGTTGTCCATTTTATCTTGGCCAGGGGGTGCTGTCCACCCTCTGCACATGCAATCATTTTCCTGTGCCATCGTGGAGCTTCCCTCGGGCTTATAAGCCAAAATAAACCTCTTTTTCCCACAAGCTGCTCTTAATTGGGTGATTTCTACTAGAAATGCAAACTGGAATGCAACAGGGAGTATGTGAACACAAAAGCTGCTAAAGCAAAAGAGAGAGAGAGAGAGAGAGAGAGAGGGAGGGAGAGAGGGAGGGAGGGAGGGAGAGTGTGTGTGATGGAATGTGAGGGAGTGAATGTGTGTGCATGTGCGAGAGAGAGAGAGAGAGAGAGAGAGAGAGAGAGAGAGAGAGAGAGAGAGGAGATTGTTAAGTGAGAACTTTGCCTGGCTGAGTGCCGTTGCATGCTGCTCTCCGTGCAACTTCCTTAGGGATAAAGTAGCAGAAATATGAGCATCCCTCCTGCCCACAAACAAAACTGCATGGTCCTGCCAGAGGCGTGACCAGACAGACTCCTGAACCAGTCTACATTCCACACAAGTTCTGCAAGCCAGTGCAGCTGGCCCTGCTTCAAGCGTAGCAGCTCAGGGCTGGAAGTATGGTTGAAGAATCTCTTATGACTGGTATCTCACATCTGGGACCAGAGATGCACAGCATACTGCCCATTTTATTTTTTAATTTTTATTTATTTATTTATTTGAGAGCGACAGACACAGAGAGAAAGACAGATAGAGGGAGAGAGAGAGAATGGGCGCGCCAGGGATTCCAGCCTCTGCAAACGAACTCCAGACGCATGCGCCCCCTTGTGCATCTGGCTAACGTGGGACCTGGGGAACCGAGCCTTGAACCGGGGTCCTTAAGCTTCACAGGCAAGTGCTTAACCGCTAAGCCATCTCTCCAGCCCATACTGCCCATTTTAAATAAGTATGTCTTATTTATCTCTTTTTTTAAATTATTATGACATTTAGAACTTGGAGAGAGAAACTTGTTTTATACAGTGTGTTGGAAAAAATGAATTGTGATGTGATTCAAGTGTATTGAATTTCATCAATAATATATTTATAGTGAGCATTTAATATTTTCTTCTAACTTTCCTTCATGAAAACAATGTATTTCTATTTTAATTAATATTAATGGATTTATGAAAGCTGTCCAAAATATTAATTATTAAATATATATACATAAATATGTGTTTATATATATATTTAAATTAGGAATTATGTTTCCCTCATAGAACACTTGGCAAGGCTGAGAGTATAGCTCAGTGGTAGAGCTCTTGCCTAGCATGTTTGGCACCCAGTGATCCACTTCCTCCAGCAGAGTCCTACCTCCTAAAGCTTCCACAACCTTCTCAAATAGTTTTACCAACTGGGAATCAAATGTTCACATGCTTGAGCTTATGGGAGACATTTGGCGTTTACCATAGCACTGCACAAAGACAGAGGAAGACTCCTATCACTCTGGCCAAGCAATTAACCCAAATATCACTTCTCTTGCTGAAGTGGTCAGGTCTCCTGCTTGACCTATTCAAACCACAAGATAGGAAGTGCTCATCTAACTGGTTGCTGGGATTTAAAGGCCCATTCGGATTTGATGCAATTCCATGATGGCAGTGACTGTAGAAAACATCTTGTTTCCCTAGTAATCTTATACTTTGCCTTTAGCCACCTGGTTCCTACGCATCAGCACATCACTGTAACTGATATGAAAGACCTGAAAGAATATTTCCTTTAATCTTCACTTGATATCTCAGTCCTGATGCTCAGGTGTGGTAGAACCATACGTGGATTCTTTAATCATTTTGAAATGGGACAATAATGATCACCTCACGAGTTGTAATGAAGATTAAATTGGGCAACTCTCATTAGAGTGCCTCACATGTTCCTTGTTGAATGCAAGCAAATGAAAGTTATTTATTATTAGGCTATCATTGTTTTTGCTCGGTTTACAAAAATAAAATATTGTTTTGGATTGGAATGTTCTAAATGATATTAGAATGCTAGTGAACCATGGCAAATCGTCATACACCTTTCCAATCTTGTCAGATAGTATGGATATCGCTAATGCACTTTGAGGCTTTTTATTTTTTTATGAAATCAGTGTAGAGATGTGAGGGTGTGAATGATCAGACTTTCCTTTTAGTGAGAATATTTCTGTTTCTTCACATACTTCCCTGCTAAATCATTTTATAACACCACAGTGCCTTCATTGGTTTTGATTACCCAGTAATACTGTTTCTATGAAATTAAAAATATGATATGGTGGATCTTATTTCAAATCCCTACTCAATGGCAGCAGACTCTCAGACTAATTGCATGTATATATTTTCTGTTTGAGAGTTCATCATGCTAGTTAATTACTTTCAAAGGAGAGGTTATGTAATAGACATAAAATAAACCAAATAATGATGGTCACAGTGTCAGAAACACTGTACAAACAACAGATGATGTTGATGTGGAGATGGATTTGTATTTATCTGTAAGAAGGAGAAAGCCAGCAGCAGGACGGGGGTCAGTGAACCACTCGGAGCGTGGGATCATGCTCCAACGGGTTCTCCCTGTCCTGCTCTGTGGTGAATAGCTGGATTATGCCATGCAATCAGTATCTCCTTTTCTTTCTTTTTCCTCTGGCCTCTGGGGCCACACTGTTGATTGTACTATATCCCCATTCTCCACTCCCCAGTGTTTAAAGTTTCTCAGCCAACATCAGGCCTCACAAGCATTAAGACCTGCTAGTTCTGATCCCCAGTACCCATGTGAAACACAGTAGTTGTGAGGTGAACACTTACTTTACCCACTGAACGATCTCCCCAGCCCCTAACATATGCTTTCCTTACCTTCATTTTGATTCTTCTTTTCATTGATTTTAATTCAGTCCTATAGCAAAACCAAAGTTTGATGGTAAGAAAACACACACCTAGTATCTTATGTTTCTGGAGATCAAACAGTCTAAAGCCACTTATCTTCTGAAACCTGGACAAAGGGAGAAATTATCAGATTATCAAGTCCTTGTTTCCTTTGCTTAAAACATCTTCTGGAAACTTCCATCTCTTCTCACATATTGCTATAAGCAGCCAGAAGAAAGGAGCTCATACTTCCAACTCTTGACTAGAAATCACTTTGCCAACACCCTAAGTTATTGCATATATATTCTGCCTTCCAGTAGGGCATAGTTCCCCCAAGCTTTCTGTTGCCACATATCAAGATCATCTCATTTCCAACTTCCAATAATAGGCATACTTCCTTCTGAAGACTTATTGCCAAATTTCTACCAGAAATCTGTTTATTATGACTTCAATATTATCTAAGAAAATGTGGATTTTTTTTCTGTGTGCCAATGATGGATAATGTAAGATTGCCAACTTTTTTTCAAATTAAAAAATATTATTTATTTATATGAGAGAGAAAGAGAATGAATGGTGGTGCCAGCGCCTCCAGCCACTGCACGTGAACTCCAGATTTGTGCACCACTTCGTGCATACGGCTTATGTGGGTCCTGGGGAATCAGACTATGGTTCTTTGGCTTTGCACACCAATGCCTTAACCACTAAGCCATCTCTCCAGCCCTGTCAGCTTTGAACAGGATTTAGAATAACCTAGAAAACACATTTCTGCTCATACCTGTGAGGGATTCTAAATTTAGTTCACTGAGGTGGGAGGACCCATCTTACTTATGGCTGGTACTAATCCCATGGGCAGGGCTCCTGAGTTATGTATGCATATACATATGTACGTATACATATATACATATACATATACATGTACATATACATATACATATATACATATATACATATATACATATACATATATACATATATACGTATACATATACATATATACATACACACACACACACACACACACACACACATATATATATATATGAAATCCAACTTAGCATTGTGCACTCATCACTCTGTGTGTTTCCCCTGCTGACGTGATGTTATGATGTCAGTGTTCTCCTCTATCCATGCTTTTCCTTTCCTAATGGACATCTCGTCAAGACTGTAAGCTGAAAATATATGTTTTCCTTCCCAAAGTTGCTTCTGGGTGGGTGTTATTTCCCTGAGCAATGACAGTAGCTGGCACTGTGCCACACTCCCATATGTCCTTAATCGAAGTGCCATTAACCTGCTTTCTTTAATAACTGTCTATTTACAGAAATCCAGATTGTCCTGTCATTATCCTCAAAATTCCTCGAACTTCTTCCTATTGCCCAGTTTCGAAGTCATGTCTCCACTACGAGTTGTCCCTTCACAGAAACAGCCCTCTTCCAGGGCCAATCCGTGTCGGTTTCCTATTGCTTCTGTAACAAATTCTCACAAGCTTAGTGGCTGGAAGCAACTCCAGTGTGTCATCTTACATTTCTATACCTCAGAAGCCCTAATGTCAACAGGTGAGTTGGGCTGTATTCCTTCTGGAGGCTGAATAGCAGATTCACATCCTTGCCTTGTCCATCTTCTAGAGGATGTCCACATTCCTTAACTGGTGACCTGGCCCTTGTCTGCCAGTCCAGCAACATGGCATCTAATCTCTCCCCTCTACCTCTATCCTTTCTCTGCTTTTGCTTTCATATCTCCATCTTGAAGGGTGCCTTTGTGTCTCTTTTAGAAGGGATTCAGTAATTAAGGCTTACCAGATAACCATGATGATACCTACAAAGTCCCATTTGCAATTTGAAGTAAAATGTTAACAAGTTTCTGGAATTATATTCCAGAACATTCTACTTATTGCAACTACTTTCTTGATTAGTTTTCTGTATTTGCAAAAACGAGATACACAGTAAATGGCATTGCCTTTTGGCTTTTTAAAAAAGATACACATAGGGCTGGGAGATGGCTAACCAGTTAATATGCATTCTTACAAAGCCTGCTGGCCCAGTTCAATTCCCTGGAAATCATGTATTGTTGTTACCTTCTCATTTTTAGACCAAAATACCCAAACAAAATCAGCTGAAAGTTTTCATGTGGCTTACAGTCTCAGGGAGAAGATTCATTATGGTGGGGGAATGCATGGCATGTGCAGAGGCTGAACATCATGTCTGCCACATCAAGTGGGCAAAAAAAATAGGAAGAAAGTGAGCCAAGCTATGATAATAGGGGGCTGGCTATAACACCTTTAAACTTGCCCCCAACAACACACCTTCTCCAGAAAGCCTCCAACCCCAACATTGCCATCAGCTGGAGAACAAACATTCAGAACATGTGAGTTCATGAGGGGAATTGGATTCAAAACACCACAGCATGTACAGTCAGATGCATGAAATCCTGAATTTGCCTGTTCCAGCAAGAAGCCCTGGCATGCCTAGTCTCTCCCTCTCACTCATCTCTCTCAAATAAGTAAGTGTTTTTTTTTTTTAAAGGAGGTATTTACATGTGAAAATTATTGTTGAAAAGTAAGGATAATCTATCATATCAGAAATTGATATTTGGACAAAAGAAGAGCAGCAGCAGAGAACAGGGATTCTGGTCCAAATATTGCTCTTTTTAAAATGCAGAGGTTATTTGCTTACACTCCGGGACTGGTTTTAGGGCATAGGAGTCAAATCGAATTTCATTCTTTGGTACGGTGTTGGGTTCTCTCCCTTTTCACATTCTGCTGGGCACCCCTGTTTACTTTCTGAAAATTGGATTTTCACGGTGGAGAACGCCATCTAAGCAACTCCAGAAACTCTCAGAAGTATTTTCTCTACAGAGCACTTGGTCACCTTCGAGGCCAGCTGCTGACAGACGGGAGTTACAAGGGTAACGATACCCTTCTATGCAGCGTATACCCCCGCTCTCACGCTGTGATCCAATGGCTGTGAGGTTTTGGGAGCCGACTTTCTATACTCAGAAGGGGGGGGGGATCTCCCAGGATGCTTGAACCCGAAAGACGATCTGATGCTTTGACTACATACATTATTTTCCCTTTTGAAGTTAATTCCCACCTGCCGTCAGTCCGCCTCCTCCCTCCCCACGCTGAAGTCCAGCTGGAGTTCCTTTGCATCAACTGTGTGGGCTTCCGCCTCCCACCAAATCTAACCCAGTTAAAGATCAACAGAAGCCTTCCCAGATCCCAGCAGCCACCACACGGAAAATTCTGGGATGCATTCGGAATTCATGAGGCCTGAGAGGAGTCGATGGCTGCTATGTAGGATTCTTGTTCCGTGATCTGCACTATTAGCAATAGAGATGATTATTATTATTATTATTATTATTATTATTATTATTATTGGCATTTGATTTGTGTGGATGTGTGCAGGTATGTATGTTAAGGTAAGCTATGGTTGAGTATCATAGAGCCTGATTTTGTGTGTGTGTGTATGTGTGTGCCTGTGTGTGTGTCTATGTGTGTGAGTGTGTGTGTGTGTGTGTGTGTGTGTGTGTGTGTGTATTTTAGAGGCCACAGGTCAACATCAGGAATCTTCTTCAATGGCTCTCAACCTTCTTCTTTGAATTATGTCTTTAACTGAACCCAGAGCTGAACAATTTTGCTAGGATAGCTAGCCAGCTTGCCCCTAGGATCTGCCTGCCTCTGCCTCCACAGCGTTGGGACCGCAGCTGAACGCTGCGGTGACTACTGTACTCAGCTCCGTCTTGCTGGGGTGAGCATCCAACCAGGCAGTTTATGGGTGGGATTTGTTTCAGGCTTAAAGTGGTGAAAATTGTGACTCTTAAATTTAAGAAGTATACATTTCCAGGCAGTTACCACTAATATGCTCTCTTTGATGCTTTGAATGTAAAATAATTCCCCATAGTCTCATGCTTGAATACTTCATCTCAAGCTGGTGGCACTGCTTAGGAAAGCTTTGGCACCTTTAGGAGGTTGAGACTTCCGGAAGGAAGCATGTCACTGGGGACAGGCCTTGAGATTTTATGGTCCAGGCCACTTGCTGCGTATATGTCATAGAGAGATAGAGAATGGGTGTGCCAAGGCCTCTTGCCACTACAAACAAACTCCAGATATATGCATCACTTTGTGCATGTGGCTTTACGTGGGCACTGGGGAATCACACCCAGGCCACCATTAGGCTATGTAAGAAAGTGCCTCTAACCACTGAGAAATCTCTTCAGCTCAACTTAGGGTATGTTTACTAAATCTTCATTACATATTTAGCTTTGAACACATAAAACCCACACCGCTGGTAACGATCAAGGATCTACCTTCCATTATTTCCATTGCCTTTCAATAACCTATTCAAAATTTGAGTCAATCAATGAGTGAAATCATTGATTTATGGCAAAGCCCTCATGACCTAAATGGCTCTGAAGATCATAGACACTCCCAGAGATATGCTTTACTAATCTCTTAGGCATTCCTTGTGTGGTGGTTTAATTCAGGTGTCCCATATAAACTTAGGTGTTCTGAATGCTAGGTTCCCAGCTGATGGACAGTTGGGAATTAACACCTTCTGGAGGCAGTGTACTGTTGGGGGCGGGCTTATGAGTGTTATAGCCAGTTTCCCCTTGCCAGTGTTTTGCACACTCTACTGTTGCTACTGTTCACCAAATGTTGGTCAGAGGGTGATGACCACCCTCTGCTCATACCATGGTTTCCCCCAGCCATCATGGAGCTGCCTCTTGAGTCTATCAGCCAAAATAAATCTGTTTTCCCCAAAGCTGTTCTTGGTCACGTGATTTCTGCCAGCAATGCGAACCTGACTTCAACAGTAATGTTGGTCCCAAAAATGGCATTGCTTCTAGACACCTGACTGTGTGGCTTTGGCCTTTTAAGGTGATTTTCAAGAGGAATGTGGAAGTACTTACAACCTGGGCCTAAGAGACGCCTTGCAGTGCTGTAAGTGCAGGTTGATGGACTGTTCTGGTCAGAGTTGAAAAGCCTGAATGCAGTAAGAACTATGGTTTGTGAGGTTTGCCTTATGAAGGTGAGAAAGAGCTTTGCTTGGACTAGGATAGAAGCAGTTTGTGTGGGAGGCTTGTTGTTATACCCCTGTAGTGAGAACATGTACAGGGTTGCAGTGCATAGAAATGGACTGGTATGTGCAAAGGGATATTGCACAGATAGAAATCTTTGGACAGACACTGCTGCCCATTCAGCTGCAATTGTATGAGAGATTACAACCATTGAGATTGGGCCAGCTGGCCTGCATTGGGGCAACAGAAAGAATGCAGTCTTTTGAAGGGGTCTGAATGCTGAAGGAGTGTCCTGTTCTTCAAAATCTGCTTTGTTTCCCCCTAGATTAACAAATTGGCACCCTGCCTGGTATTTTGAAGTATAAGACATGCATGGAAGTGTGGGTCATTGAATTTGCAGTACGGTCTTGTATTTTGGAAATGGCCATGGACAGTGTGAAGCAGCATTGCCTGCATGGAGACCCAGTGGAGCTGTGAGGATGAATCGTGGCTTGCAGTGGGGACTCAGTGGAGATGCCGGGACCACAGGATGGCTGCCAAGGAGAGCAGCCGGCCCCAATGAAGGTTCCCAGGACTATGAGTAGTCTAGCTGGAGGGGCAGGATTGGAACTCCAGAGACTTGTTGTTGCTGGTTAGGATTATCGGACTTGGAGACTTGTCACTGGTTACAGTTGTTGGACTTGGAGCTACAGAGTTTGATGTTTGTCCTGATTGTTTTAAATCTTATGTTGGTTCAATATTTCTTTGCTATTCCCAATGCCATCTTTCGCAGTGTGAATGTTTATTCTGTTCCAATATGTTTTTTAAGTTATTTTTTGGTATTATAGTTCAGCTAAAAGACTTTGGATTATGCACACATTTGAACATCATTGGGATTGATAAAAATTATGGGGACTCTTAAAATTGGATAAATGTACTGTATTTTACATCATATTTGGTTAGCAGTTTATGGGGACTAGGGGGCAGAATGTGGTGTTTTGACCAGGTGTCCCATATAAACTCAGTTGTTTAGAATGTTAGGTTCCCACCTGATGGAGATTTGGGAATTAATGCCTCCTGGAGGCAGTGTATTGTTAGGGGCGGGCGTATAGGTGTTATAGCCAGTTTCCCCTTGCCAGTGTTAGGCACTCTCTGGTTGCTATTGTCCATCTGACGTTGGCCCAGGAGTGATGTCCACCCCCTGCTCCTGCCATCCTTTACCCATCCCAGAGCTTCTCTTCAAGTCTCTAAGCCTAAATAAACCATTTTTCCCAAAAGCTTCTCTTGGTCAGGTGATTGCTTCCAGTAATGTGAAACTGATTGCAACACCTTGTATCACCATGGAATCACCTTTTGGGTCAAAATACCCAAGAAGAAACAGCTTCTGACATGAGAGGGGTTTAATTTGACTTACCTTTCCAGAAGGTAGAAACTGTCATGACGGGGTGAATTTCAGGGGCCAGAAGCTGGTAAAATATCACTATGCCATCAGGAAGGAGGGAGAGAGGGAAAAAGGTGCATGTGGAGCTGGGTCTGCCTCCCCAGGGACTCATGTCCTCCAGCAAGGATCCACCTCCTAACAATTCCCCAACCTCCAAAGTAGTCCCACATTGCTGAGGTTCCAAACCCATGACGCTATGGGGCGTTACTACATTTAAGCCACCGCACCCTTCAGTCCTATCAAATTGTCAATCAGGATGAACTATCACAAAGACAAAATCTTTTTCAAGGTGGTAAAAGGGGATCAAAATTCCATATGTGTATACCCTCAGTATTGTATGCATCTATCTTCTAATATGCCTTTGCGGGAAAGAGAGGAACATCATTTGATTATACAGGCAGACAAAAATAATTATGTGTATGAAATTTTCTTAATCTATAATAAATTCAATTAGCAAATTACAGAAGAATTGATTTGGTAATGTATTTCCATCATTTGCATTTATCATAAGTAATGTGGTGTGAAGCTTTCTTTCTTGAGACAGTAAAGAAACATTTTCTGTCTCAATGAAAAGCTTAGCTTGGCAAAGCCTTGACAGGTTTATGGAGGAGAGCTGTGACTTTCTTTTTCTTTATTTAAATAACGTTTTGTTCATTTTTAATTAATTAATTTATTTTTTAAATTTTTATTAACATTGTCCATGATTATAAAAAAATATCCCATGGTAATTCCCTCCCCCCCCCACTCTCCCCTTTGAAATTCCATTCTCCATCATATTACCTCCCCATCTCAATCATTGTACTTACATACATACAATATCAACCTATTAAGTACCCTCCTCCCTCCTTTCTCTCCCCTTTATATCTCCTTTTTAACTTACTGGCTACTAAGTATTTTCCTTGTTCATTTTTATTTATTTATTTGAGAATGACAGAGAGAGAGAGAGAGAAAGAGGCAGATAGAGAGAAAGCGAGAATGGACACGTCAGGGCTTCCAGTCACTGCAAACGAACTCCAGACACGTGTGTCCCCTTGTGCATCTGGCTAACGTGGGTCCTGGGGAATTGAACCCAGATCCAGGGTCTTTAGGCTTCACAGGCAAATGCTTATCCATTAAGCCATACATCCAGCCTAGTTATGACTTTCTTTATGAGGTTAAAACATGGGGCATGATTCACATTGACTTGCCCGTCACTCCAAACTTAGGCAGTCTTTGTATTTTTCATCATTCCATGAGAAGTGAACATGCGGCATTAGGAATAATGAAAATTGAAAGATCCCCATACTCCATGACTGAGTAGGAGTGGATGGGTCACCACCTCACATATATGCTTCTTGCAAACAGCAGGCTGGAACGGTTACCTGTCTCCTCAGGCTGCTCCCATTGACCAAGTGCGTTGTGCACACTTCCTCAGTGAGTTGAGATCTCATTTCTGGAAAAAAAAGGTTTTCTTAGTCTCCTTTAGATGTATTTACTAATGCTCTGTTTCCAGGCAGGGACTTCTACATTTTCAGTTGGAAGCTTGAGTTAATTTGGTCAAACTGTATCAGGTTATCAAACAGCTAAGATCTGTCATCATCCCCTTTGGGATGCTGATTTTCATGCTCTGCGAACAGCTCTATGGCAGTATTTTAACACTTCTTTTTAAAAACTTTACAGGATTTCCAACAGGTTTTATTTCCTGCTGAAAATACATTGTAAGGAGAGTTTAGATAAATGATGTGGGTCATTCCTATCATGCAGGGAATTTTTTTTAATTATCTCTCATTATTCTAACTTTAATATGACACTGAAGTACGGGTATTTTTCCCATCATATTCTTTAGGTAGATACATGAATTTTAGTATCTTTATTTTCTCATCTTTTGAGACAGGTTCTCACTATGTAACCTAGTCTGACCTCTAATTAATGATCCTCTTGCCTCAGTTTTGTATGTGATAGGATTGCTGATATGACCAAATATACCTGGCTGTATAGGATTTTGATAAAATATGTTGGAAGAACAGATAGTCCTAGAAAAACAATATATTGTAAAGTACTTTTTATATCCAATTAATTGTTATATCCTGTTGTTGGAAATCATAGGTATATTGATAAACATTGTAGGTAGCTTAGCTTGCTATATAGTTTTACTGAGTTTGTTAATTTGTTTAAAATACTATTTGTTTATTTATTTATTTAAGAGAGAAGGAAGAGACCATGGGAATGCCACTAAGTGCATTTGGCTTACATGGGTTTGGAGGAATCGAACCTGGGTGCTTAGGTTTTGCAGACAAGCGCCTTAACTTCTAAGCCATCTTTCCAATCCAGTTTATTAATTTTTTTAAAAAAAAACTGTATTTATTTATTTGGAGAGAGAAAGAGAGAGACTGTAGGGCTTCCTGCCACTTCAAATGAACTCCAGATCCATGTGCTAATGCTCACTGGACATCAGAGAAGTTGTAAGAAATAAAATTAGAAGTTGGCAAGCTGGGACGGTTTCTCAGCATGCTGAGTGCTTACCACACAAGCATGCAGGCCTGAGGTCAGATTCCCAGAGCACTCATACAGAGCTGGCTGTGGTGGTACACACCTGTAATCCCAGTGCGAGGAGGCAGACTCAAGAGCAGCGCTACAGGCTGTTGTCTAGTTAGTGTAGCTGGATTGGTGAGTTCTGGATTTGAGAGACCCTGCTTTGAAATGTAAGATGGTGATTGAGGAAGAGACCTGACACTGAATCTGTTTTCCATACACATATGCATACACATGCATGAGCAATCACATACACATGTGTCCTCATACAAACACATTTTCACACATTCATGTACATAACACATACACACACCCCAAAATCAAGAAAGCAAGCAAGCAAGCTATCTCATACATACAAATGAAAAGCTGGGAAAGAGGCACATTAAGTGAAAGTAACAGAACCTTAAGAGATTTAATATGCGCCTAACTATGGAAACATATGGAGCTAATCACAGCACTGCCACCAGAACTGAAAGTTTGCATTTCCGCCAGACAAATGTGAGATGTCTCTATTCATAAATTATGAGTGATTCGCATATGATTTCCCATGCCTGGCCCTTGTTTCGAATCTAGAGAGACTTTCTGTGTGGTATTGTTTGTTCCCCTATGTTTCCTTCTCTCTCCAAATAAAATTGGGGTTAGAAAGGATTTAGGTAGCAGTGGCACCAAGAATACCCTGCAGATAAAATAGAAGATGGTGTGGAATACTTAGGGAAATCATAACATTCAGCCTAAAAACAATAAATTTAAAAAATCAGGTAGCATTTTAACATACACAGACAATCAATGTATTTCCATGCTTGTTTCACACTGGGATTGTGTTGTACACAGGCATCCTAGAGTTAGTGTATAAGCAAAAAATAAAATAAAATAAGAGGAGGAAGAAGAAGTATTAGAACTATGAATTTCTTCTTCACAACCTCTAAATTTCAAGGCTCGATGTTTGTATTCTACATAGGCAGCCTAGAGTTAGTGCAGAAGGAGAACAGTCTTATGACATGAATTTTCTCTTCAAGACTTCCCCTAAATTTCAAGGCTCTTGGTATTAACATGACATTTTTGCTGTGGTGTACAGATACCAGTGAGGGTGCCCATCTCTGCCTCACTTATCTCTGAGTCATAAACTCATTAAGTGAGCCAGCTACTGATATTTTAAAGCTTATGCTTCAGAATATGAAATTTCCTCTTGTTAAAAGTTCATAGGCTGTTTTATTCTTCTCTCTTCAGAGTACATGATTAAAGAACCACATTATAATACGATGTCCATGTGTAGGAAACAGGAATGATTTCTGCTGGTTAGTGATGTGACAGAGACCACATTTTCACATTGCTTGACCCACAGCTACAGTGTGTATCTGACCTCGTAATCCTTGGGATGTTTTAATCTGTTATTGGCCCACTGATCTCCTATGTTGTCCATCGATAATGAGCTGTTATTTATCCACAATCATTCCCAAGCCACTCACCAAATTGATGTTCCTGCTTTTACTCATTTTAATAACATGATCAGACAGCAGAATGGATGGATTGGCTTTCCTTTAATTTTATTTTCTAGTTATTCATGGCCAAATACTCTGGTACATAAATGTAACTTGACATTCTCAACTCTCTAAAATAATGATTTAGAAATTGAAAAAAGAACAAGTAGGGTATCTGATTTGTGCATTTGATATGTAGATTTAGTAGTTGGAAACAAGATATAAAGAGAAAAGTGTTGGGATATGAATAATTTGGAATGTTAATTGTAAGATAGAGCAATAGAATATGGCAGAAGCCAGGCTGGAGAGAGAGGTAAACAGTTAACATGTTTGCCTGAAATGCCTAAGGACCTCAGTTTGATTCCCCAGGACCCACGTAAGCCAGATGCACAAGGGGGCACATGCGTCTGGAGTTTGTTTGCAGTGGCTAGAGCCCTGGTGTACCCATTTTCCCTCTCTTTCTCTTTCTCAAATCAACCAATCAATCAATAAAATTAAAAAGAACCCAAAAGAATAGATAAAAACCGAAACCTTCATGAAAGTAGATATTTCTCTGGACACATTTCTCTTTTCAGCACACTCACTACACTTTGGACAGTTGACAAATGTTGAAGTCCTTTGGCATGAGAAGGGACAGATCATCAATAAAACCACTGGACTTTCATGAGGCCAACAGCCCCTATACTAATTTACATAAAGCAACATGATTATGAAGGATGCAGGTATAGTAGTTAAGATGTGCTGTAGTAACAAATAAATTGGGTTTGACATGATATTTTTCCCCCTGTGTGATGGTTTCAACATAAACTGTCCCTCATAGCCTCAAAATGTTTGGGATTAAGTATCCAGTTCGAGCCTTTGGGAGGTGGAGATTTGCTACAGGACGGGTCCCTGGGGATGAACATGGAGGCTTATTTGCCCTGCCCACTGAGTGTTCAGAACTAGCTTCATATTTCTTCCTCTCTCTCTCTTTTTCTCTTGATATATTAAGATGTAAGACAATTGTCAATGCATCCCCCACCCTGATGAAGCTTCATCTTAGGTCTGTAAGCCAAAATAAACCCATCATGCCTATGAGCTGGTTCTTGCGGTTTTAGTCTCAGCAACAAGAACATGACTCTTATACCTTGTTTATGCATAGTACTGTGCAGATCTTCTGGCTTCCTAAAGGAATCTCTCTTGAATTTTGTGACTTGGAGCTCCAGGTTGCTTTCCTCTTATGAAAGATCCATGAATATATGGCCTGATGGCCACAAAAAAAAAAAAAAAAAAAAAAAAATCTAGGTGATGAGAGATAGAGGACACATGCTACCGTCAGAACTCTTTCTATAGAAGTGACATTTTTTACTTCTGGATATATTTTACAGGGGTATCCCATAGCTCAATATACTGACAACATCAGCACACATTGCCTCTGTCATAGAGAAAACTGGTTTCTTCATAGTGATAGCTTTGAGTTTCAAGCTAGCAAGACAGTTTTTATGTAAAATGTAGTAGACTATTTGGCTTCATTGGGTCTAACTAAGATTCTATCTATTGTAGCCAGTGCTGGATGTCCAGCCTTGTGCAATATTTGGTGAGCAGAAAGGGACTATAAAATGAATAAATTGTGCTAAATATGGCATGAGTGATCTAGTGAAGACACAAACAGAATGCTCTAAGCCCTTCTTTCAACTCTGTGACCATTGGTTATATACTGTCTATTCATGTCCTATTATAATCATATAATATCCATTCTATCACTGTCCCTTCATATACTAGAAAACATACAGCATATGCCACTTAACCGAAAAATATGATGTATCAATGTTGAAGCTGATGATGAGGCTAGCTGTTCTTGTGCTAGCTAAGAGTACACTTAGGGACATTTCCTTCCATGACAGAATTTAAGATTTCAGCAAAGTTGTCAATTTCAATTCATTGTCTTCTGCTGTGGAAGTTTGATTTATGTGCATTTTAGGAGTAGATTATTGACAAATAATCAACCTTGTTCACTTTTGAAGTGCCCATCAAGTATTCACCATGTATTACATGAAACTGAAGGCATTTTATGTAGCTGAATCAATATGGCATGCTATTTTTCATTCTTAAGCAACATGCATGTGCTGAGCTGCACCTTAGAGAACTGTGATTTGTTTGCCAAAATTCAATCTACAGATGGGAAAATATTTTAGTTTGTTTGCCAACTTTGATTCTTGTGTCAAGTTTTATGGAACATGCTTTGGTCTTGGCAAGTTCCTGTGCATTAGTTCTTTCATTCCTTCTGATTTCCAGAGAACAGCATTAATTATTCCTCTTTGAATTCCTAGGGGTTGGATCATGCACATGCAATAAACAGACAATGGTAATATATTGTGTCCCTAAGACATTCTTCTAAATTTGAGTGTACCAAGGGCCTCTGAAGGTTGGACACTGGGTCTAAGAAGATCATTCTTCATTACATTCTTCATGCTTCTCAACAATTTATTTCATTCAGTTACATCATATATGTTATATATATTTTAATATGTATATTAGATCGAAGTGGTAAAGTTGGACATGAAGATAGGAAAATTCTTTTACATTTTCTCTTAGAATAATAATGTATGATATGAATAAATCATGTGGGATATATATATATATATATATATATATATATATATATATATATATATATATATGGAGCTATCAGTTTTGCCATAAGAATGTGTTGCAAAGTAAGAATTTCTTATCACTTTTTAGAATGTGCCGCCACTCATTTAATTAATAATTACTTATTGAGTGTGTGTGTGTGTGTGTGTGTGTGTGTGTGTGTTTATGAGTGTGTTTATGAAGATGCATGAGGTGGAGGACAGAAGGCAAACCTAGCTGATATTCCTTGGGACACAGGGACTCTCACTGGCTTGAGAACTTGCCAAATAGGCTCAACTAGCTGGCCAATGAGTCCCATGGACTCACCTATCTCCACCTCATTAATGCTAGAATTGTAAACATGGTTCACCAGACCTAACCTTGTTTTGAATATTTTATTTTTTTTTATTTGAGAGAGAGAGAGAATGGTTGTGTCGGGGTCTCTAGCCGCCACAAAGGAACTCCAGATGTATATGCCACATCTGGTTTACATGGGTTCTGTGAAATTAAACCTGAGTCGTTTGGCTTTACAAGCAAGTGCCTTAAACATTGGGCAATCTCTCCAGCCCCAGACCTGATCTTTCAATGTGGGTTCTGGGGATCAAACTCAAGTCCTCATGCTTGTAAGACCAGAACTTTATCCACTGAGTTCTCTCCTCAGCCACTGAGTTGATTGTACAGGCTTGGTGTTATTCCAACTCCAGGAAGCAAAATGACAAAAAAAATACAAATAAAGTCTGATCATAAATGAGATTTTACCAGTGACAGAGATGAAATTTGAATCTAGGCAGTTTAACATTAAACTCCATGTATTTTTATACTAAGCTTTAGTGAATTTCTCATTCTAAAACAAAAACAACAACAACAAAAAAAAAAACTATTAAACTTTATTTTACAAAAGTATCTGAGGTTGAAGGATGGAGATTTCCTCTAATCCCCTTGTTGCCCCCAGCCAACATCTGATTTTTAATCCCACAAACAAGGATAAATGAATAAAATGTGAGTGTCCCTAAAGGAGAATGTACCCTCCTTTTTCTTGTACTTGCATTACAATAGGGGAAGCTCCATGTTTTCCTAGCCTTAAGTTCTTTGTTTACCTTTAAAAAAATATGTATAAGGCCTCTTTCATTCATTATTATCTTGAAGCCCAGTGAAGAAGAGTCCTGCTCCTCACTCCAGGAAATTCTAAGGCAGAGTATGAGTCCTTGCATAGATAGTCCTTAAAGAGAAAGTCCTTAAAGGTCAAAGGGGTACACAGTTTTAATTTGTGGGTTTACATAAATCCTGCATGAGGCAGTAATGTTCAAGAAGCACTTAGAAGATAAATAAAAATTAAGCTTGTAAAGAGAAGGACAAAAAGTGTACTTCTGAGACAGAGATTAACATACACAAAGTTACTGAGGCAGCAAAGAATTCCTTGAGAATATAAGAGCTGAACTGATAATAGGAAGTGGAACACAACTGGCCTGAAAGATAGGAGCAGAGCCAGGAGAATCGTGTGGCCACAAAGTCAAGAGAAATACAGCCGTATAAGGTGAAGTCAGCTTAAGATGCTTTGAAAGCCCACTGACTGAAGGATGCTTGTGATCTTTTGCCTTTTGATATCAACATTAGTCCAAGAGTTCCTTAAAATGTCATTTTTAAACCCTTTGAATGAATTCTTTCCTATCCAGAGCAATGCCCTTAAGGTTTTGAGAAGTGTCTTTCAAGTAGATTGGCTATTTGATGGCAGGTGCAAAAGTCAGCTCATGGCACGTAGATTTGGTCAGCTGGGTGGAGAGAAGAGTTGTCAGAAAATCAGGTGGGACTCAGACAGTACTTTTTAATTAAGTTAAGGTTAATTAAAAAAAAAGTAAAGTGCTGATTTCAGAGATATAATAGAGAAAGAAAGGCTGAATACACATTAGGAAATAAATGAGGATACAGAAGTGTTAGAATCTGGGCATTTCTGGGTCCCATGGCCTTTAGAAGAAGCATGAGTCCAAGACCATTGGGGAGAAAGGGAAGAAAGAAGGAAATATTTAAATTACCTTACAAGTTGGATGGTGATATCACTTATATTTGAGGAAGTGTTAAGTAATTACTATGGAACTGAGATAGAAAGGGTAGGGGCAAGTAGTGATAAAGTTTAGGTATTTGATTTGAACAGGGAATGGTTTCTGTGAGGGAGAAATTGAACTGAGAGAAATGATGGTAACAGTACCTCAGAGTGTTGTTGTTTGAACTGATGAACAAGAATTTGTGGTAAGTCAACTGAGTTAGAATGAGTTTCAGTGGGTCTAGAGGTGAAACGGGAATAGCTGACATAAAGTTTCTCTCAAATTTCTTGGCATCAAATCCAAGGCTGGCCTAGTGAGTTTTTAGTCATCAAGGGCTCTTTTCCACATAGACACAGATCCTAAGGATAGACCCACCCCATCATACCTCAAAAGGGCCCCAGCTGAAACTAAGAATAACTGGGGAAACAAACAAGAGTGCTGTTTTCCTGGTGAACCTGGTACCAGCACAAGGGTGAAAGAGATAGACACAGGGAACACTAAACTCCTACCAAACTAGAGATCCAGAGACACAGAGGCTCCCAAGACCTCATCACTGAATGAACCCAACATGAACCCAACATGGCTCAGGGAAATTTGCAGAAGAGGGGTGGAAAGAATGTCAGAGCCACACGTTGGGTCATGATACACAGAGACATTGCCTCCTACTCCTAACTGATGGCCACCCCCACAATGCATGAACCATATTCCCCAACAAGGAGGGTCCAGGTGAAGGGGGGAGGATAGGAAGGAGGCTAACAATGGTACCAGCTTGACTGTATTCACAGACTAAAAAACTAATAAAAATAATTTATAAAAAAAAAAGAAAGGGAAGGACTGAGGTGGGGTGGGGAGGGAATTATTATGGTTTATTGTCTGTAATTATGAAAGTTGTTAATAATAAAAAAGAAAAAAATGAAAAGAGGGCCAACCCCTTCTGTTTTGATACTGTGATTTGCTATCCTATGATTCACATACATCGTGAGGTAGCAGCTCATTTTACCAGCAATAGGAGGAAAGGGACAGAGTGAGTGAAACTGACTCAGTGTTAAATCTGGTACCAGCCCCTGGGTTGATTGAATTAATTATTTTGGAAACTAAACACCCTTAGGAGTTAAAAATTCAGAGTTACTATGGAAACCGATGGCTGAGGTTGACACAAGGAAAATGTCATTGGAAAAACCAAACCAAGGATGGGTGAAGCCATAAGACTATTTCTGGCATTTAATGATCATTCAATGATCATGATGATCATTTCTGGATCCTTTCTGTATTCTATGGTCTTCAGATTGATGATAGAATTTGGGAAGACAGACTTGGGTTACTTTTATTTATTTATTATCTTTGGTATTTAGAGCATTATGTGATCCTCACAAATTCTAATTTTATTTTATTCTAATATTTGTGTAAGGAGAATGTGCACATATATTAACCATACCAATAACACAGGAGGTTTGCAAGCTGAAAGTTTTTTCTTTCCTTCTTTGATCTTCTCACTTCTGTTGTCCCACCTCAAAGACAACTGTGGGTTTGAAGTTTTCAAGAGGCTCCTTAATGGCTTCTTGGGATAGCTTGTGTAGTGTGATTTTTTTTTTTTTTTTTGGTATCTTTGATTTTGTTTTATTTTTAGAAAGAAGAGACAGAAAGTAAAATTTCAGAATCATCTGTGGTTCTGATTGGTTGATTGACTGATTGATTGATGCATTTGCTCATTTCCCCCCAACATGAAATGATGATCATAAGGGATTTTGCTGTCTTTACAGTTTGTAGACTTTTCTCTTGGGCAGGGAGGGTTCATCTATCAAATGCTAGAATTTTATCAGAATGTGTATAAGCAGATTTTTTTTTTATTCATTCTGAAGAGTTGAGGTAATTTTTCTACTAATTCATTTTATCACTCCTTTGTCCTTTGTCCATCCCATCATTAATTCTTTCTGACATATTAATTTTCATTATTGTTTGACTCTTCAAGATATTCTAAGGAACTTTAGAAGGCATTTTCATCATTATCACTGCATTATATTTACTAACTTCAAGGTCAGGGTATCTTTGCCTACTTTGTTATTTTGCTCTGAACTTGTGAGCTTTCTGTAAGTACCAGGTTGAACACAGCTCCCTGCACAGAAAGAGAAGAGGTCATTTCAGCTCACTGCCTACCGCTCTTTCCTGGTTGTCTTAAAAGCCTCATGTCTGGGAAAGGACACTGAGTGTATGTACGGCCAGGCACACCTCCTTCAGACTCTGTGGTTAAGGAGTGTATGAGCAGGCCACGGGCCACCATTGTTATATGGTTACATCTTGGGGCTTAGGTACACAGAAAGAATTCATCTCAGTTTTAGAGATATTAAATAACACATCTCATGGTTCAGTGAGTCAGAAGAACAGTCGTTAGAAGAAATGAACAGAAAACAAAATCATATAGAATGAAATAAGGGCACTTGACAAACCCCACTGAAGAACCCACCAAATCAGAGAAGTCAGTAAGATCTTGGACCCCAAACCCACTCTGCCTCTGCCATTGTCATAGTACCAGGAAGGGTGCCTCATGCCCACCCTGCTCCCTTCATGTGGATCCTAGCCAAATCTTCACCCATTGGAGAGTTTTTGCTGAGGAAAATCACATCATTTATTTGTACTGTCCTCGCCACATAGCCAAAGAGAGAAGGACTTCCAAATTGCACTTCTTTGCACAACACGGTGACCAGCGAAAAGCAGAGAATTCTCCCAAGAGTCAGAGAAGCCACAAATGGCAGTGCACCCCCACCCTGAGGAGATCTGCTAGTCTCTTTCCATCTCCAGGCAGGTCCAGCTGGTTTTTTTTGTTTTGTTTTGTTTTTTTTGTTTTTCCTGGCAAGACCAGTGGGATAGTCACTTTATACACGTTCTGCTCCAACTCCTCAAACACACACCAATGGTCCCTTTACCTGTGAATCTTTCTCATCCTCACTACTACTTCCTGCGGCTTAAGTGGGCTTCATTATTGCAGCCAGAAGAATAGAAAGCGGAACTGAACGGGGTCAGTAAGTGCCAGCTTTGCACACTAAGCCCTGGAACAGATTATCCTAATTTCCACCCTGAGTCATTGTGATTATTTGTGCTTTTTGTTTGATTATTTGTACCTGAATGGTGCTTCTAGAGCGATCCATCAGGAAGCAGTGTGCTCATCTTTTTATAGTCTCTTCTGACATTTCTCTCTAATGTTTGTATGTGTCCAAAAGATTCACCCAATGTCTACTTTCCAGAAATTCCTTAACATGTGTCTAGAGTGCTGGTTGCATGCTCCTCTTTTCTGTTCTCTTAGGAATGAATTATTTTTACATTTTTTGTATGTTTTTGTATGTGAACTGTCCCCCATAGCCTCACGTGTTTGTGATTAAGCCCCCATACTTAATTCCCAGGTGGTGAAGTCGAGAGAGGGAGAGATAGAATGGGCATGTATGTCAGGGTCTCTAAATACTGCAAAAGAACTCCAGATGTATGTACCACCATGTATATCTGGTAAACATGGGTATGAGGGAATCAGACCTGGTTTCTTAGGCTTCACAGGCAAGCACCTTAACTTCTAAGCCATCTCTACCACACCACCTCCCAAATTTCCATCAGCTGTGAGCCAAGTATAGACAAATACATGAGTCTATGGGGGACATCAGATCCAAACCACTTCACAGGTGCTGAGGAAGAATATAGTCGAGTTTCATGGGTACACGGGGAATGAAATAGTTCAGGATTTATATAGAGTGGGTTACTTAAACTCTCAGTCTGTTGTTATCTAAGAAAATTAATGAATATTTTATTAGAAAAAAGCAGGTTTAAAGTGCTCTGTTCTCTCCCACAGATATTTTGTTTTACTATGTCTCTGTGATAATAAATGATATAATTTCTATCTGTCTTTTCTGTGGCTTTGCTCTTTACAATATGAATACAGTATTTTCAAAAATACTTGTCTAGTGAAAAACACCCTGTTATCAGAAATATTTTGTCTCTGAAATTATCATTTTGGGCTTAAAGAGATAGCATCATTGGTAGAGTGCTTGCCTTGCAAACATGAGAACAAGAATTGAATTCCCAGTTCCTGTGTAAAAAAAATAAAAATCCCAGATGTTATGATCCCAGTGCTAGGAAGGCAGAGACAAAAGGATCTCTGAGATTTGGGGCCAACCAGTTCATGCTAATTGGTGAGCTTTGAGCAAATGGGAAACCCCATCTCAAAAAAAAGGTGCATTGTGCTCCTGACAAATGACAACTGAGGTTGTCCAAACTGGCCTCCATGTGCACATGGAGATCCGTGCACTCATAAAAAATAAAATTGCACACATACATACACATGCGTAAAAAATAAAATAAATTGTTGTGTTTACATTTCAAAGAGAAGCAAGATAAAAATCCCAAGATTAACTTTAGAAAGAAGGACTTGTACTTTTGCAGACCTCCCTTGTGAAGCAGCCTACGAGACACAGTCACACCAATGACCTCCCAGTCTTGTCAAACCGAGTTTTCCCTGACGTGGGAATCATAACAGAACGCGGGGGCAAGGAAAGAACAGAATCAGGGAGGCACCGTAGTATAAAGTATCTTGAAGTGTAAATGAACCAGGAAGGTGCTGAAAACATACTTTCCGCACATATTTACCAAGATGAATGTGAGACAAAAGATAAGGATGTCTCCTTTGCATTTTACCCGTGTAATACAATACTTCCATACTGATAAAAAAAAAAAAAAAACCCTTCTCATAAGATTTTCAGCTTTACATTTGTATATGGAAGTAGAGGGAGAAAGTGTCACTAGGAACTTATCCGAGACCGGGCAGTAGACCTCAGGGTAGGGCACAGCCAGCCAGGGAAGAGAGGGTGTGTGGTCAAGAGAGCTGCCTCTCTGTCAGGGCCTAGGGTTGCTCCTGACATCAGTGATAAGCTGAGTTTAGGTGACATTCCGCTTTGGCCCCCCCTCCTCACTTTTAAGCTGGCTTTCCTCCTTCATTCCTTTCTTAAGCAACACTGACAATTCCACTCAGCTTCCACATATTTGTTTACTCATTCCTGTTCAAAAATGTAAATTTCAAGACTTGGGAGCTATCTCAGTCAGCCAAGTGCCTTCCTCCTAAATATGAGTCTGATCCTCAGAATTGACATGGAAATGCTGGGCACGGTGGTCTGCACTTGTGATGCCGCCACTGTGGAGCCACATAGGACGATCTCAGGAGCTCATTGGCTAGCCATGCTAGCAGAATTCATGAGATATAGACAAATGAGAGATCCTGTCTCAAAAAATGTGGATGGTGTTCCTAAGGGATTATACCTGAAGTTGTCCTCTGGCCACACACACACACACACACACACACACACACACACACACACGTGCCTGCACACTTGAACACATGCAGTCCCACACGCACAAAAATAGTTTATATGTTAGACTTGTAAATCTTATTTTTCTTATTTCTCTTCCAAATTTTTCTATACTCAATCACTTGTTTAGAATCCTTCTTGCTACTCACATTCTATAATTAAGGTTTTGACCATCTTAATCCTCAGTGAAGGACAGGATTATAACATGATTGTATGTTTACATGCCTGAGTCACTTGGCATGGTTTCAAACCCCACTTTGATTAGCTCCTAGCTGTGAACCCTTGAGCTTGTCCCTCAGCTTCTCACTGACTCAGTGTCTTTATCTTTAAAACGAGCTAAGGATCATGTTTGTTTCTTTGAATTTAGGAAGATATGCGAAGGAAAACAGTGTTTTTTTTAAAAAAAATTTTGTTTATTTTATTTATTTATTTGAAAGCAACAGAGAGAAAGAGGCAGAGAGAGAGAAAGAGAGAGAGAGAGAGAGAGAGAGAGAGAGAGAGAGAGAATGGGTGCGCCAGAGCCTCTAGCCACTACAAATGAACTCCAGATGCGTGCACCCCCTTGTGCATCTGGCTAACATGGGTCCTGGGGAATCGAGCCTCGAACCGGGGTCCATAGGCTTCACCAGGCAAGTGCTTAACCGCTAAGCCATCTCTCCAGCCCAGTGTTTTTTTTTTTATTATATTCATATATCACTTTAATGTGCATACAGGGCAAACAGGAATCCTGATACAAAACACATTCTGATATCCTACTCTCTACTTCTAACAAATTAGCCAATGATGTGGGTCTGGCTAGTCTGTAGAATATAAGGAAAAATAAATGCTTCTATCCAGCTTGGCCCTGTCGTGTGTTTGCTTGCGAAACACCTCGGTCGTTGACCTTGTGTGCCCCTTAGTGTTGCTGTGTGGGCAATTCTTTTCTTATTGCTGCTGCAAATATCTGATAAAGGCAACTTTAGAAAGGAAGGATTTCTATTAAGTCCTTAATTTTTATTAGCATATCTTTTAGCTTTCCATAGTCTTTTTATTGTTGTTCCATCTATTGATGCCATCCTATTATTGGTTCAGGGATAAATGTATTTCTTTGCTGTAAGGATATTAACAATATGTATAATATTTCATCAAACATTTATTTTTGTTCTTTGATTTCCTTCCTTTTTTTTTTTTTTTTTTTTTTTTTTTTTAGGTTTTGCAAGGTAGGGTCTCGTTCTAGCCCAGGCTGACCTGGAATTCACTCTGTAGTCTCAGGGTGGCCTTGAACTCATGGTGATTCTTTGACCTCTGCCTCCCAAATGCTGGGATTAAACTGCATTTTCCACCACACCCGGCTTGATTTCCTTTTTTTTTTTTTTAATTTGAGTTTTGATTTTTGTTTTGCACAGTATCTGTTTTGCCCTGAGTATCTCTCCTCCCTTCCTTTCTCTTCAACCTTGAGTTTGATGCCAGAGATGGTAGAAAATTCTTATATGCAGATGATAATTCTCAAATGTGGGTCATCTGGGCTATTTAGTGAAGAAACCCCCCATGTCACGGTCCTTCAGTGGGTCAGTCAGAATCAAGCGAGAGAAATATTCCAGTCTTTTGCAACCTCCACATTCATTTTTAAAAGTTTACTCCATCTTTATCAAAGTAATCAGAGCTTCTAATCCTTGCCCTGTCTCTCTGTTTCAGATGTATTCATTTATTTATTTTAGAGACAGGTTTTCCCACATTATTTTGCAGGGTGGGTCAAAGATATGGCCTGACCATGTACAATTGGGAGAAGGACCCTGCAAAGCTCTTCCTGAAAACAATCTTGAAGCTGTCTTTGGTTTTGCCCCATCCCTCCCCTAGTCTAGAAGTTCCCCTGCTACTAACTTGTAAGTCTGTAGGCGTGTTCTCACAGCAGGCAGGTCATTTCTCAGTGTGGTCTGCAGGCTCAGTTTTTCCAGGGGTACACTTGCAGACCCCTCTTCACTCTAGCCCATTGTCCCTTCTCCTTCCATTCTTGTGGCTGTGTTACTTATAAAGCATCAATCTAAGCAGAGAGTAGTGGTGGAGTATACTTCTCATCCCAGCACTTGTGAAGCTAAGGCAGAGGATCCTGAGTCTCAAGCCAACCATGCGCTACATAGTGAGACTCTGTCTCACAAAACCAACAACTATAACTACAACAAAATCAATTTGCAATCATGTTAATTAGAAGGAGAGCACATTTAAAAATTAATGAACATCCTCCCCAAGTCACTTTTGAAAATTTTAAATACCTATATTTTTTAGCTTAAGAAATATTTGTGAAATGTGCTTTATGTATTTTTTATGCACAGCAAAGAACACACAGTTTTAAAATTGCCCACGTAGTACCTGGGGTTATTCTGAGCATGTGTAAATGTTAAGTGTACCACATTTTAAGAAGTTCTATGCAATGTTGCTCAGCATGAATTGAAACTCTCTAGTCAGTTATTGACATGAAAGAATTAAAGGTCCTCAGATGTTCCTCAGAATAATTGTTTAACTGCATTTTCCACAGCACGTCATATGTGGGCCATGTATTTGTGTATATGCACAGAGGCTAGGCATTGCTACTGAATGGAAGGAACACTGCAGATTGTCCTCATAACCCTAGGACCTGTTCCCTACTGCTGTCTTACCATAGCTCCCAGCAGGGCTGAGACCCTGGCCGGGGCATAAGTGTTATCATTATTTTCTAGTATATTACCATCTGCTCATTTGATCCATTAACCTCCCATTGTACCTCATCAAAGAAATGTCCAGTTATGAGAGCAAACCCCTTGTAAAACCAAGCAGAGGGAGGAGATATGTTCAACACACATTTTGCTTTGGGAACAGGGTCAAATACTTCTCTCATTTCCTCCCCTTCATTCCTGGACAGTTCATTAACTTTCCCGTGGGGAGGTGGTAGGTTGTCCACAGGAACAAAATGACCTGGGTCTAGTTTGCTTATTTATTTCCAGTAACAGGTTGAGACAAATCAATTAGCATTCTGTGTAGTCATTTCTTTGTGTCCACCAAGAGGAGAAAATAATAAATGAACTAATAATGAGCTGATGGCTGGTTAAAGTCACATAGATTTCCCTGTTGGCTTATTTTCAAGCTACCATTAAACCCATTGAAGAGATGTTATTTTCATGTTGATGACATTGATCACTACATGAGGTCATGCACTCTGGAAAAGTGTATTTTTGTGGTTTATCCAAATTACGTACACAGGTATTTTTCTGTGTTTCCTATCACTTCAAGGGAATAATAAATACCCACATCCTATAGGGTATGGTGTCTAAGGGGGACTATGGCAATTTACTTATTTATTTTTCATATATATATGTGTGTGTGTGTGTGTGTGTGTGTGTACATAATTTCAAAGTAGTCCTATATGTATAAATATATATGTATAATTAGAGTGCAAAGTCCACTAGTTTAGCTACAAAGATATTTTAAATTTGTTTCAGTACCTAAAATTTATTTTCATACCATTAAATTTGTTGTGTATATTCTCATACTTATGATTGTTTCCAGACGTATCAACCCTAGTTAGAATATGTGTACATGAAGGAAAAGCTAAATGAGTCATCTGCATTTATGCTCCTTTGGGAGGCAAAACCTTCAGAAGAAAATTTAAAAAAAAAAAAAGAAACTTGAAAATTGAAATCCACTTGCATTATCTCATCTACTTCAACTTCTGTGGAAATTATTAAAACTATTGTAGTTGCTTTTACACTTTTATCTGGTCATTATCACTATATTCCAAAAACTGTCCCTGTTGTCTCAGTTAAATTTAGTTTCATTATTTTACATAAGGCAATCTTTTTCTAAACTGATTTTAGTTTTTATACTTTCCTTTGGTCTTAGAGCCAAGCCTCCTTCATGAAGGATTATGATGTGGTTTTGAATAGGCAACTCAATGGTTTGATACATGTATTTGGTCTACTCAACAGAGGAATGTTGAAATAACAAACTCTTACAATTCTTATAAATGTATCATTTTTAGATTCATTTAAAAAGGTCATGGAGAAAAGAACATAAAAGAAATACATCTTTTGGGATGGAGATATGGCTTAGCGATTAAGTCATTTGCCTGTGAAGCTTAAGGACCAAGGTTCCATTCCCCAGCCAGATGCACAAGGTGGTGCATGCATGTGGAGTTTGTTTTCAGTTGTTTGACACCGTAGTGTGCCCATTCTCTCTCTCTCTGTGTATGTCTATCTCTCTTCTCTCTGTCTCTCTCTGCTTGCAAATGGATAAATAAATAAAATATAAATAAAAACAAAATAATTCTCTAAGCCATATGGTGTCTTTGTACAAAGAACCTACTGAAGGCTTTAAAAAACCTTACTATAGGGAATTGTGGTGGTTTGATTCAGGCATCCCCCCTAAACTCAGGTGTTCTGGATACTAGGTTCCCAGCTGATGGGGACTTGGGAATTAAAACCTCCTGGAGGTGGTGTCTTATTGGGGGGGGGGGTGACTTATGGGCATTACAGTCAGCTTCCCCTTGCCAGTGTTTGGCATAGTCTCCTGTTGCTATTATCCACCTCGTGTTGGCTGGGGAGGGGGGGTGATGTCCACCCTCTGCTCATGCCATTATTTTCCCCTGCCATCTTCCCCTTGTGCCTATAAGCCAAAATAAACCTCTTTTTTTCCCCACAAGCTGCTCTTGGTTGGGTGATATATACCAGCAACAAGCCCCAGACTGCAAATGGGAAGAAGGATGAGAGGGACAAGAAGGGAAAGGAGGATTTACACCTTTATAACTAGCGACTACTAAGCACGCTTCTATGTGGAGCAGAAACAGGAAGCTCTTGGTCGGAATGCATGTTCACTGAATTGCTGAGCCTGTTGACATCCCAGCCATCGCTTTTGCCATGTTGCAAGATGTCCACCCTGTGGCTGCATTGCTATTCTGAATTTGTGAAATTGTTAGAATGTCACCTTCTTATTGCTTATTGCTGGCATAGACAAATGCAATTAGTAACAACAGTATCCCAAAAAACCTGCTAAGTCCCTTGAAAGTGTTGTTGTCAGTAATCTGAAGTTTTCATAGATTTTCTGCCATCTCATATCACATTAAAATAATTACAAGTCTCCATTGCTTAGATAATTAGTTATGTTTTTGTTTAAGAATTTATTCTTTCTATATATATATTTCAAATTTTATTGGCTTAATATTTTCCTAATATCTACTTAAAAGCTTGTGAATATCTTTACTAACCCTGATTTTATTTGGGTATGCATTTGTTTTCTTACGTTGACTTTTGATGTTATCATGTGCACTGGAAATATTCCAAATTCACAACTTTCCCCTTGAGGCTATGTTGTTTGCATTGCTGATTCGCTGTTTCCTTATTACCTATTTTTGTTTATATTCTTAATATTAGGTTACCTCTGATTTTTTTCTGTGATTTAATCAATCATTTCCTAAGTCATTGAACTAGATGCTTAGCCAATTGATTTTTAGTTTTTCCTTCTTTCCAATATAAGTGGTGTGAATATCACACACACACACATGCATGCGTGTGTGCACACACACACACTCACACACTCACATCTCTCTATCTGAACATCAAAGGTAAGTTTCTGAAGTTATTTCATTTTCTTCTTCCTTACAAGGTCTCTGCCCCAAAATCATTCAGTTTTGGTTATAGATTTCTTCCTCAGAAAGAATCCATTCCATGTCCATTTAATTATTTTTCATAACAAACTCTGATGTACACACTCCTACTTATGGGATAGGTGAAAGTTTTTGCTGATTTGGTTGATCACTTTAAAAAATAGTGTGTTGAGAAAGCATGTATGAAAACACAGATGAGAATGTGAAGGTCTTTTGTTGTTAAATCCCATGACACTCAGACTTTACTATTCTCCCTCTAGTAATGGCGAGTTTGCACTCCTGTGCATCCGGTTCTCTCCTTTCTCAGGGGCTTTGGTATTCAGTATCAACCTTGGCAGTGCAGTGTCTCTGTTTCTTTACATTTCCATATTATTGTTGGTTGATTTTATGTTTTTGAGACAAGACGTCACTGTACAGCCCTAGGTATTCTTGGGTTTGCTTTGTAGAGTAGGGTAGCCTTGAATTTATGCCAATCTCCCATATGTGAAATTACAGAATAGTTGTGAATTTATTAAGATTACAGAATGAAAACTTTTCTTTTTCTTCCTTTTTTTTTTTTTTTTCCAGATGGGGTTTCACTCTAGCTCTGGCTGACCTGGAATTCATTATGTAGTCTCAGGGTGACCTTGAACTCATATCAATCCTTCTACCTCTGCCTCCCAAGTACTGAGGTTAAAGGCATGTGCCACCATACCCAGCTAAGCATTCTTCTTCTTTTTCTTCTTCTTCTTTTTTTTTTTTTTTTTTTTTTTTTTTTTTTTTTTTTTTTTTACTACTAAGAAATTCTGTTTTTGTCTGTCATTTTCCTAAGACACTCACTGTTTCCATTCCATTTACCTGTGTAACAAAGCCTTTGGATCTTGATAACATGTGGAATCTTTTCTTAAACTGTTTACCCAGAGAAAACTTCACTTAGAAAATTTGTCTTTGCTGCTTGATTGGCAGGATTCTATTAAAACATATATAAAGCTTGTGGCTTGAGAAATGGCTCAGCAATTAAATATGCTTACTTGCAAAGCCTGACAGATGGGATTCAATTCCTTAGTACACATGTAAAGTAGACACACAAAGTGGCCATACGTCTGGAGTTTGTCTGCAGTGGCAAGACACCTTAGTAGGCCCATTATCTTTCTCCCTCATGCTCAAATAAAGAAATATTTAAAAAGAGCTAAAATTCACAATGTAGAAAAATCTTAAGGTCCAAGATAGAATGCTTAGCTTAAGTTGCTACCTAGAAAAAAATAGCATGGATTGTGTAGCTTGCATGTCCAAATTCTGAATATATGTTCATGCATGGTTTTTACTAAGCATTTTATGAATTGATAAGCAGCCCAATCATTTGTAGAGTCTATATGTATAAAATAAGTTATTCATAAATAAAATAATGAGTATTTCTTTTGATTTGTGTAGATAGGGTTTCCTTTAGTTCATGAACGGTTTTGCTGAAGTAAATGGTTTTATACAAAATATTTGTATCTCAAAATCTAAAAGCAGATGTAAAATTTATCAATTCAAGGTAATACTCTTTTGAAATGTGTGAATGTGTATTGTGTACATCTGTGTGAAAATGTGTGTGTGTGTATGTGTTTGTGTTTGTAAGTGCATGTATTTGTCTGGCCTTTCTTACATCTGACTCAAAATTATGTGAATCTTCTGTGTGATTATAACATATCATTTCAGCTATCAAAATTTATTTTCTATTATGAATACCTACTTAATATAGAATCACACTCTAGGTTTGTTCATTGGGTAAAAAAATTTCAAATATCAAATTAGGTTCAATTCTGAGAAATAATTTTCTTCTTAAAATGAGATCTGTTAAAAATGAACCACCACATGCATTATCACAGTGTATGTCAGAATATAGACCTGTTCTGTGATGATAGTGTGTGATAACCGCCACACCAATCTCTGTTACATTTTTTCAATTAAGTACTTTAGAAATTTTATTTGAAGCGATAATTATATCAATAACAAAGTTGAGGGAAATAAAACTGTTTTTCTTTGGTTTTTCAAGGTAGGGTCTCGCTCTAGCCCAGGCTGACCTGGAATTCACGATGTAGTCTCAGGGTGGCCCTGAACCCCCTGCGATCCGCCTACCTCTGCCTCCCGAGTGCTGGGATTAAAGGCGTGTGCCACCACACCCAGCCAAAATAAAACTTTTCTTGGGCTGGAGAGATGGCTTAGTGGTTAAGCGCTTGCCTGTGAAGCCTAAGGACCCCGGTTCGAGGCTCGGTTCCCCAGGTCCCACGTTAGCCAGATGCACAAGGGGGCGCATGCGTCTGGAGTTCGTTTGCAGAGGCTGGAAGTCCTGGCGCGCCCATTCTTTCTCTCTCCCTCTATCTGTCTTTCTCTCTGTGTCTGTCGCTCTCAAATAAATAAATAAATAAAAATTTTAAAAAAAAAGTGTGTACCACCATACCATCTCCCTTATCCTTTTAAAAAAAAAAACAAAAAAACAAACTTTTCTTACACATTCTCCAGTATCCACAATGCAATTTTGCTACTTGCGTGGTTAACTTACACGGTAAACTGGGGATAGTACCTGTAGACGTTTATAGCTTCTGTTGTCATGAGGGCCCTTACCAAATATAAAACACACATATAACGACATAAATATGTAGCTCCAGTTTTTATAAAAACAATAAAAATTTTATGTTCTCATGTTTACATTTATTTTCAAATGCACTAACCTCACCAGTGTTTGCAACAGATACAATAAAAAACTCTGATGTGGGCTGGAGAGATGGCTTAGTGGTTAAGTGCTTGCCTGTGAAGCCTAAGGACCCCGGTTCGAGGCTCGATTCCCCGGGTCCCACGTTAGCCAGATGCACAAGGGGGCGCATGCATCTGGAGTTCGTTTGCAGAGGCTGGAAGCCCTGGCGCGCCCATTCTCTCTCTCTCCCTCTATCTGTCTTTCTCTCTGTGTCTGTCACTCTCAAATAAATAAAAATTAAAAAAACAGCAACAACAACAACAAAAACTCTGATGTGTTAGCTCTTACGGCATATTGACACTGATACAATACTGATTACAATAGCTGCACTTTTTCATTATTATTATTGTTGTTGATTTCATTGTTCGTTATTAATTTCTTTTTGAGACAAAGTGATGCCATGTGGCCCTGGTAAACCGAGTACTCACTATGTAGTCTTGGCTGCAAGGGTTCATTTTATGTCAGCAATGTGTAAGAATTGATAGCCCATGTGGCAATGGACAGGCAAGATTCCCGGTAGAGAGAGGAAGGTATTAAAGACTTTAGGTCTAGAAACGTCAACTCCTTTGTGCAAAGCATCTGGTTCTGTGTGGCAAGACATTGGACTTATATTGGCTGGAGTCGAGGATGCAAAAAGCAATAGAGACTTGGGCACCTGAAGAAATAAAGCAATAACGAGGCTACTTCATATGCTTGCTTCAGTTTACTACATGGGCAGATGGGAAGGGGAGGAACAGACAGGGGCAGACATATGGATGAAGAGACTCGAAGATGTGTTGTGTAGCACACAGGTAAAAACTATGTAGAACATTCATAAGAACTTGTAAAACTATTTTTCTACTTATATATTAAACAGCTTGCATTTTGAGACTTATCAATTCCCTTCCCTCATTAGATGTTTTATTTCTATATACAGGAAAAATTAAAAAAAAAATACTGCAACATTCTTTGCTCACATAAACTGAACATTCTTTAAATGCCCTACCAATTCAGAAGACACTTGTATGATTTTCTAATACAGGCATTTGATTTATTAATTAGGCACATTCACTATCATTTATTAACACCTTTCTGACCTCATCCTTAATTCATTCTTGCACAAGTCCTATCATGGCCCTAAAAAATTAATAAGATGGACTATATTGGCACATATTATTGGGTGTGGAAATTAAAGGTGCTAGAGGTCTTGTCCCTGGAGTATAGAAGTGGTTGAAGTTGGAGAAATCTCTACTTCCTGGAATCTGTTTTGTTGTGCATATATTGGCCTTCACTCTTAATTAACACTCTGGTATGTGCCTTGGAATCCAAATCATTGACTAGATATGATTTATCTTAATATAATTTAATATCCATTACTTACTGAATGCATAGCATTTAAAGAACTTCTTATTCCAAAGGGACCTGCTATAAATTCTGCATGATGTTGCTTAGGGATTAGTGTTTCTTTGGAGAAAATTTGAAAGTTGAAAAGTATCTCTCACATTGGAATTTTCAAAAACACACATCATAACCTTTTCTCGACCTTAGAGGTCCTGCTTATTTTCTTTCCAATTTCTAATATCTTTGTGTATCAAGGATGGTGGGAAAGGAGACTTCCTTTCTTATCTTTTAGTTTATTTGCCTTTAATAATATATGTTCCTCAAATGAAATATTCCTTGTATCATTATGAGTTTTTGGTGTGTGTATGATGTGTGTGTGTGTGTGTGTGTGTGTGTGTGTGTGTGTGTGCTCATGTGTGAATGCAGACATGCACAAGCCATGTGCATTTGTGGTCGTCAGAGGACAAGTTCTGAGTGTTAGACCTTGTTTACTACCCCATTTGAGGCAGTCTCTCATTTACCATTGTGCTCACCAGGATAGCTGGCCTCTGAGGTTCTGAGAATTTCTCCTGTCTCTGCCCCTCATCTTGTCCTACACACAGTGGGACTATAGACATGATTACTACAACATCCACCTTTATGTGAGATCTGGGGAGCCAACTCAGGTGGTTATGTTTACTTGGAAAGTGCCTTATCCACTGAGCAATCCCTCCAAACACTCTTTGTGTTATTAGTAATAATTGAATTAATCCATTAGGGAAGATATTATTGCCAGGTTATTTCAATTTTTTAGTCTATGTTAATAAAGATTATGATTCAAGGTTTTGCAGAGTTCTTTTTTTTTAAAAAAAGCATAAAGTAAATATTTTATTACAAAACATTGAATCTTTTTGTAGGTAAAGTAGAATCTCCTAATGGTGTGCAAATGCTCTTTTACAGAATTTATGGGAAAGTGTCAGTGAGTACCCAAAACACCCATGGAAAATAAAGTGGACCTTATTCTTGAAAACTATAAATTTTGTGGAATTGCCCCCTGTAAGTGTTGATTCTGGTTGTGCATACTTCTCTAAGGCATCAGAAACTTAATATATATATATATATCTGATATTGTAAGACAAAATTCAACCCAATCAAGCTAGGAACTCATATTTATTTGACTGATTTTAGCCCGATTTGACTTTTTCTTTCACTTTTGCTCAAGGTGTCATAAAATAAAATATTTGCTTTAGGCTTTATGTGACCTACTATTCTTTTTTAAATTTTTATTATTTATTTATCTATTTGAAAGCGACAGACAGAGAGAGAGAAAATGGGTGCACCAGGGCCTCCAGCCACTGCAAATGAACTCCAGACGCATACGCCCTCTTGTGCATCTGGCTAACATGGGTCCTAGGGAATCAAGCCTTGAACCGGGGTCCTTAGGCTTCACAGGCAAGCGTTTAACTGCTAAGCCATCTCTCCAGCCCATGAAAAGAAATTCAAAACTCTGAGAATAACTATTTAATGTGGACAAGGAGAGGGGTTTTTGTTAGTTAAGTCTTACTACTTCAACAATTCGTTTTCATAAACCTTATTTATTAAACAGGAACAAGCACTTGCAATGAGGAATAACACTTGTTCACAACAACGTTAGTTTAATTATTTACTATATATATTTTCAACATGTATTCTGCCAAAATAGAGAAAATAGATATATCAGGATCATAATTGATGATGTCTTTGCTTTCTGTTTAGAATTATTGATTTTAGATTATTAGAGTATCTCTTACCCTAGCTCATAAATTCAATAGCTAAAACTTACAAATGCAATTTTTCCATAAGATATGGGGAGGGTAATGGCATTGCTTCCATTATCTATAACATTAAGAAGTGCTTTGTAGAGACAACTCCCAGCATTTATCTCTCCAGAGAGTTATTGTCTGCATGTAGGTTTGTTGACTGAACCTAATCTAATGTGTCCTTCTGGACAGCAGGGATTTTGGTACCCACAGCCCTTTCTACCTTATAGCATATTAACTGCTTGGTAGACAATAGTGAATGGTGTGCCAGCTACATGAGAACCAATTTTTTCCTGTTCTATTCTCCTGGTAGGCATGTAATAAATAACTTAAATCAATGTATTAATGAGAGAAAATAAAGGTTATTGAATTGTCTCCCAAATTATGAGTATATGTAAAGTTATAGAGAATATGAAAGAGTAACAACTTCAGTTGTATTCATATACCTGACATCTGGGCCATTATCAAGTTACCCTTCCTGCCATAGACCCCAGTTCGAAGCCCTCCTCCCTTGCTCAGCTACGCAGAGCCCTGGCAGACAGGGAGGAAGGAATGTCGGGCCGATCTTGCTTCCCAAAGACTCTAGGCCAGCAGCTGGCCAGGGACAGGTAGATCTCAATAGTGCTGGCAATTAATAACATTCAGTTTGAATGATTTTTTTTTAAGTATCACTATCAGGAATCTGAAGTATTTTTGGTTTCTGTGTGTACTTGAGTGGTGTAAGGGTATGGGGGTGGGGACATCTATTCAGCCAACAAATTTGAGGATCCTCCTGTCTGTGCCTCCTTAGCACTGGTGATACAGGTGCACACCACAACACCTAGAAGTTTAGTTGGGTGCTGTGAATCTGAACTCAGATTTTCATACTTGTACAAGTACTTTAGCCAGTGAGTCACGTCACCAGCCCCTTGATGCAAGTTATAAAAATGTTTCTCTGAATGACCTCGCTTTGAAGTTCAGTTTCCCAGAGTACGGATGGGATGTCAAAGAAAGCCTTCTCTTGTTATTTTTCAGTGTTAATTGATAAGACTAAAGATGGATTTCAGTGATGGACAGTTGCATTACAGTACTGTATTTCTTGTCATCGTGGCTGAAATTCTACCTAGAATTATGAGTCTGAGAACTGTGGGTGAACTGTCTCTCCAGGTTATCAGTAGCATAAAGCTGAGTAAATATTCTTGAATCACTTAACATGAAGCAAGATACCACTTCATAGGCACTAAATTTATTTCAAGCCTCAGCCGCAATAGTACCCTTGAACTGCTGCAATATTCACTATTGCACATCAGGCCCCATGACCTTTACCCCTGCCTCTGCACATGCTACCCTTCTCTTCTAAGTTTTAAGAGCTTTCTTTTATCTCTGTTGTTCAACTATGTGAAGGTTAAAATGACTTATGTTCCAAAGGTTTGAAGATCTTATTCCCATAAGCAACAGTGGCTTTCCTGTTGGGCACAACTATATAAAATAACAAACCATTAGGCTTCTAAAAAAATAACATTTTTTTGTTTTGTTTTGTTTCGTATTGCTGGGTTGTAATCTCACACCTATTATTAATAATAAGTAGGCTCAGTTATCTAACAATAAGTTTTACAGATTATTTCAATAAGAAAGCACCTCCATTTCTCAAAGCATATCAACATTCATCATGGAAACACCTCTTAAACAAAAGTGGAATGACACAAGATTGAAACAAAAGAGAAAAAATTGAGAAAAGTCAACAGCTTGCTCTTGCTCTTCCTTTTTCCCATTTTCCTTTTTAAAGACCCGGGGAACTATAAAAAATATTTAAAATGGAATAAAATTTCGAAAATTAAAATTTCAGGAGAATCAAGCAACTTTCTGAGGCATGAAACAGGAAAAAGAAAGAGAAAAAGATTCTAGCTGAATGGTGGTAGACATTTAAATTAAATGTTCACGTGAAGGGGACTAGGAAGAGGTCATCTGTATTTTACTGAGCTCCTCATTACTTACTAGTCAATGGTGGCAACGTATTTTCTAGATTCAACACTTACAATGAGGCTCCTCCTTCCAAATTGCCATCTGCTGGGGACTCAGCATTCTGAACACATGGGGTTATGGGAAACGTCTGGTGCAAACTACCACAGAAGACCTAATTCTTTATGCTCACAGCTGTGAGTGCTAGGTTAGAGATGTTGTTTTCTTACTAAAAGAATATTTATTTCTGATAATTTTGGGGGAAAATATACATATATATGTATATATATATATATATATATATATATATATATATATATATATATATATGCTACAATTCTATTTCTTAGTTATATTTGTAATGACTTTTGTATGCAATAACTTTATCATTTGAATCTACACGATTTGAACATACCCTCACTTTTTTCATTCACTATTTGATTGCTAGCCAGTTTTCAATTTATTAAGAATTATTAGAAAATATTCTAATCACTACATCTCATCCTGGCATACAAATGCACCATGCCTTATCTGTGTTTGATGTTACTATATATTGAGATTATTCTATGTCTTATTTTTTATCCTAAAACAAAGGCAGATATCCTCATTGAGCATAACAGAAAATCCTGAGATATATTATATAATTAGTCGTGATAAAATGTCTATCATTCATATTTTCATCAGCATTATTTAAAACATTCATTTAAGCATATTTTTGTTACAAGATAGTATCCCATTGATCCAATTTCTTTTTTTCAATTAGTAATGAGAGGGAATAAATGCAAGTTTTAATTTCCGCCTTAACATCTTATATTTTAGGAAACACTGGAAAAGATCTCTAATGGAAAAATCTATGCCATGTATGCTTTACATAAGTCATAAACATCTCTAGATTAGGAAGTGGAGTTAGTGAAAAACTTGAGAACTTAAAAGTATAATTAATCACCTGACTTTAATGATGCTAACCAGAGAATCCCAAGAAAAGTAAACAAGAACTAATAAGGATAAGAATGCAATAAATCCCTTCAGTAGTAAATCTATTTGAGATGGATCATGAAACAGGACAGAATGGTTAAGGCCACAGAGATTTAAATATTCTTATCATAACTTTTATTACCAAAACTTCTTAATACATTCTATCATGGGTGATGGCTGTACACTTAGTTAATAATGTACTATAATCACTGCTTCCATGCAAGGTATACTAAGAGATGGACATAGAGCAAGGCCCATATTGTTCACTGAACCTTCTGTGCCAAAATGGAGAAAATTCCATGCAGGGATTTGCCTAAACATACCACTGCCCCCATACCAACCATCCACCATCTGCTTCTGCTGATGGAATCACTACCATGAGACAGTTCACCTTATCTTTAACATTTCATATTTTAGAATGGGAAATCTTGGAAAGGTAGACTCATGTGTTTCTATGATATCTTTCCCTCAATGTTGAATTTGTTGATGGAATTCTGAGTGCAGAATTTTTTTGAGTCAAGCCCAACAGACTGTCTTTTTTTGTGTGTGCAAGGAGAGAGAGGAAAAGTGAGAGAGAGAGAGACAGAGAACTGGCACACCAGGGCCTCCAGCCACTGAAATCGAACTTCACATGTGTATGCTCCCTTATGTGCATGCGTGATCTTGAGTGCTTGCTTCACTGTGCGTCTGACTTATGTGGGACCTGGAGAGTCAAACGTGAGTCCTTAGGCTTTGTAGCAAGCACCTTAACTGCTCCGCCATCTCCCCAGTCCTGAGTTCAGACTTTAATAATGAGATCGTGACAGCTTTACCTGATTTAAAAGATCATGAAGTGTTAGATAACCCCTGACTGAGAAAGTGATGTAACAAGAGTAGTAATGAATAAGAATGATTAGGAAGGAAACTTAGCTACAGTAAAATATGTATGTGTCAGACACCTAATAATATTGGTAGAATGATTTATATAGGAAAACATATATTATTGTGCCATCTATTGGGTTGGTATGAATAAGATAATGTGTAGAAATAACAAGGTATCTTGGGACATGACTGGGGCTCAAGACCTTAAGTCAAACTTATGATTTCATCTGGGCTCTTTCCATCCTTGTCCCTTGCCTTGTGGATCCATCCTTTCAGTAATGTTTTCTTGTAAATGAAGCACATACAAGTGGCTGATGTGGAGTTGAACGACATATTGCCTGGGAAATGCTGAAAAGTAATTATATTATAAACCAGCCATTTGGATATTAAGGAAATTGATGTTCATGGAACAGGCAAGACCCAGCACTTTCTGGAGGAGGTATAGATGACAGGTTGTCCCTCCACTTACTCCATCCATGTCAATGAAAATGGTCAGACGGCTTTGTTACACTTCTTGCTTGTTTGCCTCACTCTATGAGGGTGTGGCTCAGGGGTCCTTGAAATGGGAGGCATGGGGCTCTTTCTGGGGACTCATGTGCACTGGGGAAATGTGTTTCCCATTCAAGTGCAATCACACTCAGTGAAATGAAGACACTCAGAAGCGGGGAACCACAGCAAAGTTGCCTCAGAAGGATGATGGGAGCTTGTGTGTGTGTAGTGTGCATGGGTGTGTGTATGCATGTCCATACATGTATTGGTGCATGTGTGGTGCACATGCACATGTGTGCACATGCATATGGAGGACAGAGATTCATTTGGGATGTCCTCCTCAACTGCCCTTCAGTTTAATTTTTGAGACAAAGTTTCTCCCTCAAACGCCGAGCTCCCTGATTCAGCGAGACTAGTTTTCTAGCAAGGCTTGCAGAACCTCCTATCTTTGCTTCCACAGCACTGGGATTTCCGACGTGCACCGCCATGCCGTGAGTGCTGGCGGTTCTGTACGTGGGTCCTAATGTTTGAAGGCCAACATTTTACCCGCTTCGCCATCTCCACAGCCCTCCCTTCCCGTCCTTTCCAGAAGCTATCCCTGCAGACTATAACTACATGGTTTTTCTGTCTTAGGAGTACTTTTCCCAAAGTTTTCTTTAATAAAAAATCACACTTAGAGCATATTCAAATACCCAATTACTTTCATTGCCTAATATTTTTACTTGACCAGGTGGAAAAGTAGAGGAGGCAGGTAACGAGCGTGCTCTGGGGGATAGAGTCATCACTGTTTGATCATTCGCAAGGCTGATCCTGCTCTCCCTCCCACAATGAATAATTATGATCCAATTAACTCAGATTTCTTATGTTCACATCTTTCTGTAATGATAAATTTTAGGAACCTGAAACTTAAGTCTCAAGATTTGTCATTCGTGAGACAGAGCAATCACAAAGCCCATCCCCTCTTGATCCTCTCAGAAGCGGTCCACGTTCTCATTCCCGTCCTCTCTGCCCCTTCCTGCTCATTTATGATCAATTACCTAGAGCTTTCTCTTCCTTAATTTGTACTTTCCCAAGAAAATGGATCTCTGGAGAAATTGAATTCAAATGATTCATCTTTACTGTTTATATAGGAGAGTTGATAGGAAGGAAGATGAAAAGATAGAAATGAGATCATAAGCCCCTTCTATGAATTTCATTTATCCCATCCATTTTTATTCATTGTCTACTATGTAACAGGTATTCTAGGAGATATAGGGAGGATAAAGTGTATTCTCTGCCCACCAAGAAATTTTATTCTCAAGAAGGAGGAGTTTTCTGTACACATTACACTTTCTTAAATCCTCCAGTCACAAAGGACAATATAAATGCATACATGAATTTGGCAAGAAATACTGCATCTTTACTACCAGGAAATTATAAGTATCATGTAACAACATTCAAGTGAAGCAGTGGAAAATTCTGCTTAGAAAATGGTGTGTTTAGAGGTCATGTGATCAAAGAAAAATTTAATGAGGAGCCAAGACTTTTTATAAGTCAGATTTGCAAGAACATAACACCTGCAGTTATTTCAAATTCCAAAAGTATTATGTTTTAATTTATAAAATTGAAAATAACAAATAAACATATGAAGAAAAGAAAACTCCACCAAAATTACAACTCTACCACCTGGAGAGATTATTTACTGTTTTTTTTTTTTTTTTTTGTAACTTGTTGTTATCAGCTTCTCTTCACTATGATGTGTTATATTTTTAGTGTGTCAATCAAGGAAACAGATGGCAAAGTCAAATTATATGGGTAGGTAACAGACATGGAAACTCTAAGGGGTGCTGAGTAACAGAGCTAGTAACCAGGAGGGAGCTATTAGCAATCTGCATCTGCTGGGGAAGGGATTAGGGAAGGTGTGGCTATCAAGCAAGCAAAGCTATGGAAGACAGTGAGAACAGTGGGGAAGAAGATGTCTGGGGAGTGGTGTCCTTCATTCAGGGGACTCAGCCAGCCCAGAATCTTAAGTTTCAGGGCATAAATAGCTGGAGCTATTCTCTAATGCTTGTCTCAGATCACACTCCTACTGGAAAATCTCAACTGGGGTACAGGCATGGGGTGGGGGGGTGGCTGGGCAATGGACTTGCACATACTGATCAGTTTCCTGTAACAAAAAGCAGGATGGAAAAGGGTCATGAGTAAATCTGCATGGATCAGTAAATACTCCCCAACTGGATGAGACCCTACATACAGTTTCGTGGCTTGTATATCGTAATTGCTATGTTATTAAATATACTCATGTGGTGTTGTTCTGAATCATTATATAATTTCATAAAATGATGACTATGAATTATTCAATATCTTACCATATGAAAATGTTTCCACTATTGAAATTAATAGCGCGGTATGTATGCGCTTGTTTATTTGACTCTAGACATGTATCTTTAGATTCTAAACTCAGTTCTAAGAAATGGAATGACTGGGTCAAAGGGTATGTTTAGATTGAACATTTTTTTATTTTGAAAAATTACTTGCTAGAAGAATATGCAGGGTTTTTTTTTTTTTTTGGTTTGTTTGATTTTTGTGTGGGCGCAATGGCATGTGCACATGAATGTGCGGGTGTGTGTCTTAAAAGTCATTGTTGGATGTCTTCACGATTCATTAATCGTTTTTGTAAAAAAAAAACAAAAACAAAAACAAAAAAACAACTTTTGGTTTTGTTTTTGGTTTTTGAAGTAGGGTCTCGCTGTAGCCCAGACTGACCCGGAATTTACTATGTGGTCTCAGGCTGGCCTCAGACTCACAGCGAACCTCCCACCTTTTTATTGACAACATCCATACATATAGACAATCCCACAAACCACCATATCCACCCCTTTCATATGCCCCATCCATTGAACCCCTTCCCTGAGGAAGGTTCTTTCACTGAACATAGAGCTCACCGATTCGGCTGGGCAAGCTCCAGGACTTGATGGCAAAACTTCTCCAGCTCTGACCCCGGGATTCCTAGAGCGAGCACACCAACGCACGCAGCTTTTACGTAGGTGCTAGAGATCTGAAAACTCAGGTCCTCACGCTCAGGTGACAAGCGCTTTACCTACGGAGCCATCACTCCAGCATAAGTACACCAGTGTTTGAAGGTGAACCTTTAGTGAGTAAAGTCTTCATACATGGAAACAGATGGACTATCGCTAGCTGCAAACTTGGAGGGCCCGTGAAGAAGGGAACGGGATGAAAATGCACGTGTCACAGTCCACAAAGGCTGATTCATCTAGTTTGAGTTTAATAAGATGAGTAATGAAGTCTCATAGTTCCTTCCTAGTCACCGCATTGGACCGTGCAGGCAGTAAGGTGGACACGAACTGTTACTCCAGGAAGCCTATCACAACACAGTTTAAGAAATCTTCAAGTGGGTTCAAGATTAAAACTGGTTCAATAGGGCTGGAGAGATTGCTCGGTGGTTAAGGTGCCTTTCTGCAAAGCCTAACGATCCAGGTTCCGTTCCCCAGTACCAGAAGCATGAAATGGTGAATTCATCTGGACTTTGTTTTCAGTGGCTAGACGTACTGATGCACCCATCCCTCACCCATGGCTCTCTTCTTACAAAACAATAAATAATATATTCAAAAAAGTTTTAAAATGATAGAGAAATGCTTGAATGCCAAGTATGATGTTACTGGTAGTTATAATGAGTCAACACCAGATAGCTTACAAGACGTCAGGAAGCCCTAAGAGTCTTTTGACAAAGCTTGACTTAGACGGTGCCCCTACCACCTACTAGCTGTGAGTTTGGGCATGTGGTGTAGTCTCTCAGTGTGAGGATTAGTAATGTTTTTATGTACAATCGCTCTTTTTGATTCATGTTATCCATGGAAGAGGCTCCATGCCTGGGCACTGTTATGGGGAATAAATAATGATTGTGTCCTGGACCTTGTTTGCACTGAGTACTGACCCACTTGGTGGAGGGAAGGCAGCATAGGAGCAAGCCAGCGCGGCAAGGGTTAAGCAGCCACCAAGGAACATTTGCGCTTACTATTTAACAAGCAGGTAGAAGCATTTAGATAGGAAAACAGTTTCAAAATGGTATCAAGTTATTTTGTTTATTGCTGTAATAAAATTCCCGGCTAAAACAAGTTAAGGGAGGACCGATTTACAGTGGCTCATGATTTAGGGGATATGGCCCGGCCATGACGATGGGAAAGGCCCACAGCAGGAGCAGCAGAGAGCAAACAGGACACAGGGCTGACTGCGACGCTCCCGGGTCTGTTCCACATCAACATAATTCCTCCAGCTCAGTCCCACTTTCCAAAGGTTCTACCACCTTCCAAGACAGCTCCACCAAGTAAGGATGCAGCGCTCCAATCCCTAAGACACGTTTCACATTCTAACCAGTAGGGACTCCCACTGAAGCCAGAGCTTACTAGTTTATCTAGTTAACTTGCTTCAGGGAATCTACCTGTCTGCATCCCCAGTGCTGTGATTAAAGGTACGTACCATCACGCCCGCTTTTATGTGAATTCTGGGCAATCAGAGCTCATGTCCCCCTACTGGTGTGGTAAGCACGTTACTGATGAGGGTACTGCCTAGGCCTGATGCGTGTATTTTAAATCCTGAGCCATTCTAACGTCAGTGATGGCATCAGGGGGTTAGGTGACCTTAGCTAATCCAGTCATAGCCCACCCCAGGCTTATGTGCGTTTTTGGTAAGAACTCACATGTCCTGCTGTGCCGGCAGACTTGGGTGTGTAGGAATCACAGCCTGGAATTGCTAGTACGCTCTCTTTCCATCATGAAGGTACTTGGCAGAGAAACCACTTGTGAAGATGGGCTGTGGCGAGTTGAACTGAGAGATAAAGAGCTTCCGCCATCTGCTGACTTTGGAGCAAATGACGTCTGAAGTTCTGTGCCCTCTCAGACCTCTCACACACCCAGGTTTCTTCTTCAGCTGCCCCCCACCCTTTAGCTCAGGCATCTCTGCCATTTATGCCTGAAATCAAAGTGAGTCATACATGGCTTTGGTTTATTGGCTTCTTCCCCATGGAATGTAAGGTCGTCATTGGGATCATAACTCCTGGTTCCCATGATAGGACTAAAAATTGAACTTCATGCTATGCAACAGAGTTTGGAAAACTAATAAGTTAGGATATCCTGGAAGTCAATACAGGACCTTTTTTGGATTTGAGGACTCGAGTACATAATGTTTACATGATAGAAACTCCAGCAAAAGTTCTCTCATTTCAGAAGTTATATACTTTTCCTATATATATATACATATATATATATATATATATATATATATATATATGGGATATATATATATATCCTCTCTCTCTCTCTCTCTCTCTCTCTCTCACACACACACACACACACACACACACACACACACACACACACGCGGCAGGCATTTGAGGAAAATGGTGGAAACTCTGCATCTCATCCAAATAGAATCTTCTAAAAGGAGAAAAACAGTTTTGTTGGGTATTTCTTTTTGAAAGCCAGGCTTGTCTGGCTTATAGCATAGAAAACTGTTTGTGTTTTTGCTCTGTACTCCTCTTGCTCAGGATAAAAGCAATACATATAACTGCCAGCCCCGTCCTCACTTGTCCTCTGGCTGCAGACCAATTCTTTCTCTGATTTCATCTCAGCGGTTGCTAATGTCACAAATAAGAAAGGCTTTGAAGTCAGAGGGAGGGGACCCGGGATCCCAAAATTCCTTTGCAGTCCAGCTACGGTGGAAGCTACTATGTCAGTACGATGTATAGGCAAATGCAGGGCAGAGGGTGGCGTCACTGTCAACCGATACATACGAATACTGACTTCTTCTTTCCTTAGGCTCTGCGAGAGCAGAAAACTGGCCCTTGTGCATTGTTGGAGCAAAGAGAAAGAGAGCTGATCATTGAGACACCCTGAAAGGTTTTATACTCCTCTCGGTGTGGTTTTGTGTCTTAGGGGAGAGGAGTGTGTGAAAGGGTGCTAGAAACCTAGATGAAAGGAGAAAGCTTTCTTCCCTGTCTGAACTCACTTTGCTTGAGACGCAGAGTCCAGAACAGATAATGTGACAGGCACTGAGGTTTTTGTGGATTCCCTTGAACTTCTGGTGCAAGTTTTCTCATTTGAAATCTTTTCTATTTTGACTATTTATTTTGTGTGTGGGGGGGTACGCATGTGTACATGTGTGTATATGTGTCTGTATGTGTGCATGGGCACATACATCCTTGGCATGGGTATAGAGATCAGAAGAAAACCTTAGGGTGTTTTTCTCTCCTTCCACCTTCTTTTTGGGACAGAGCCTCTCTTGCTCCTGCTGCCGGTGAATGTTTGTCTTGACCTTGCTCAACCTCCCATCGCCATAGACATGCTTGGATTACAGATGCACACACCGCTTGGCATCTGGCTTTATGTGGGTGCTAAGGATCAAACTTAGACCAGCAGGCTTTCAGGGAGGTATTTTTAATGGCTGAGACATCTCCACAGCCCAAATTTCCACCTGTTTTTTTTTAGATTTCCTCTCATGCTAGTTAGATAAGCCACTCAATGGTAAGTCATGTGCACAGGAAGGTGGCGAAAAATCCCTGACCAATAAGTTCAATTATGTTTCGGCCCTTGCTGCTTTCTGTCCCATCCTTCTCTAGGCTTCTCATTACTTTCCAGCATGGAAGAGGAAGTGTGGAGAATTTCTTAAGAGTCACATTGTTCACACACACTGTGGCCTTGGTGGCCCCAAATCAAATTCCACGTCTAATGATTTTCCTTCCCTGCCTTTCGGTTCCTTGGTGTTGTGTTTTAATTTTTGATCTACCTCTCACACCCCTCTCTTTCATCCTTTATTTAAAAGAATTATTTATTTTTATTTATTTATTTGAGAGCAACAGACAGAGAGAGAAAGAGGCATGATAGGTAGAGAGAGAATGGACGCGCCAGGGCCTCCAGCCACTGCAAACGAACTCCAGACGCATGAGCCCCCTTGTGCATCTGGCTAACGTGGGTCCGGAATCAAGCCTCAAACCGGTGTCCTTAGGCTTCACAGCAAGCGCTTAACCACCAAGCCATCTCTCCAGCCCTCTTTGGTCCTTTCATTCTCTTTTTCTTTCCTTCTTTCTTTCTCTCTCCCTCCTGTTTTCAAGTTTCTTTTACAAACTAACTCTAAATCAGTTTTATCAATGGTCATCTCCTCTTCTCTGTCATGGAAAAACTGACTTAAAATTTCTCTCTTTTGAAGCTATCCTTGTCCTAATTCCCATGTCTTAGGGCTCCAGACAAGGCCTACCCAGTATGCCATCAAAGACTCTGAGAGAGAAAAACAATAAAACCTTGGAAACTTTAATGGGACATACCATTCCAAACTCAGCCTGAATGGCTGAGAATCCACAATTGCTCCTGGCATGAGATTTTTCCATAGGTCCCGTCCATAATGCTTACATGCCAGGATTTGGAATTTCCAGATGTGGCACTAGGCAGTCAATTTCCCAACATATGCAAATATAAATCATGGGTTCAGATAAACATCAAAATAGCCATTTCCATGACTTCGGGGGGGGGGTAATCTTTCTACATTCTGGTGTTTTCTATTTTGGACTTGTAATTGAAAGACTGCTTTGTTTTATTTTATTTGATTGATTGATTTTCAAGATACTACATTTCCAGCTCAAGATGGCATTCAACCATTGTATAAAAAATTATCTTTAGCTTGGCATGGTGGTGCACACCTTTAATCCCAGCACACAAGAGGCAGAGGTAGGAGGATCACCATGAGTTTGAGGTTTCCTTGAGACTATATAGTGAATTCCAGGTCAGTCTGAGCTAGAGTGAGACCCTACCTTGAACCCCCCCCCCAAAAAAAATATCTTTCTATATATCACAACAGAATATACTCTTTTATCTGCTTACCCCTGTTCCCATTTTCTTGGAACCCTCCTCAGTAGGGTTATGGGATTTGCTGTGGAGTCATGAAGGCCTGAGTCAGTTCCTGTGTGGTAGTGGGGAAACCATGCCTCAGGGTAATCCTACCTACTGTGTGGCTCTTACTATCTTTGTGCCCCCTCTTCCACAGTGTTCCCTGAGGCACGGAAGGCCTGTTGGAAGTTTAGTTTAGTGTTCAGCTCTCTGTAGCCTCTGGATTCTTGCTCAGATAGATTTTCATCAATCATTGTGTCTGCCATCATCGCGCTGGGGCTGGTTGTCAGGCTAGCAGTAAGAGCAGTGTTCACGTTGCCACTTCATCTGCAATTTCTCCTGGCACCCAGCAGATGTGGTAGAAGTGGCATGTGAGACAGTCAGCAGTCTTTTTGTCTTATTGGTGGATCTTGGTTCTTCTCCATTACCTCTGCCATCTATAAAATAAAACAGATGCTGTAAACCAGAGTGAGAGCAGCTTGGGTTAAAGAGGATATATAAAGATATCTGAGGGACCTTTTGTTGTGCAGGCCCATTTTTCTTCTCCAGAGAGCAATGAGGGTTTCTCTCTGAAGTCTGAGTTTCCTGACTATGGGATTCTGACTTGGTTTTCAGTACCAGATATGAGTTCTCTTCCACTGAATGGGCCCCATGTCCAATCAGAAAACAGTAGGTTACTCACAGAGGCTGTGTGCCACTATTACAAAAGTGTGTACTTCTTGTCAAGCTGGTTTATTTTGGAGTCTGGAGGGTCCCCTGATTATTCATGTTGTTGGTGACTGACGTCTAACAGCAACTCTGACATGGCTTCCCAGCACTGTGAGGGGCAGCCAGGAGTCCCCCCATCCCTGTTTTTGGATGCAACATGGTATCCCAGTGTCCTGTAACCAGAGCTTATGGTGCCTTCAGAAAACAGTGTCTTACTTTTAGCTCTGGCAGATAATCAAGTGCTTTGGCAATGGCCTACAGTTCTATTTCATCTTCACCATACCACTTTTTAGGCTCTTCCCTTGATTATTCTCCCCTCCACTGTCCATATCTACAAATCCCATCTTCTTTTTTAAAAAATTTATTTTTATTTTTATTTATTTATTTGAGAGTGACAGACAGAGAGAGAAACAGGCAGAGAGAGAGAGAGAGAGAGAGAATGGGCGCACCAGGGCCTCTAGCCACTGCAAACGAACTTCAGACGTGTGTGCCCCCTTGTGCATCTGGCTAATGTGGGTCCTGGGGAATGGAGCCTCAAACCGGGGTCCTTAGACTTCACAGGCAAGCGCTTATCCGCTAAGCCGTCTCTCCAGCCCCAATCCCATCTTCTTCTTTTTTTTTTTTATTTTAAATTTAATTTATTAGTTTTCTTTTCAGCAAATACAGGCAGTGTGGTATCATTGTTTAGGCTCATCTATGATCTACCCCCTCCCATTGGACCCTCCTTGTTGATGTAAATGGGTTGTGCATTGTGGAGTTAGCCCACAGATATTGGTATGATAAATGTCTCTGCAAATCATGACCCAACATGTGACTCTGACATGCTTTCTGCCCCCTCTTCTGCAAAATTTCCCTGAGCCATGTTGGGTTCATGTTTGGTCTGCTTCAGTGCTGAGGTATTGGGGGCCTCTGAGGCTCTGGCTCTCTGATTTGGTAGGAGTTGATTTTTCTCTGCGTTGGTCTCCTTCCCCTTTGTGCTGGTATCCGGTTCACAGGAAAACATCACCCTTGTTTGTTTCACCAATTGTCAACAACAACAACAACAACAACAAAAACCTTACCGCAGTCCTAGTGCAGGGTATGGACAATTTCTAAATCTAAGATGTATTCTGGGCTGGAGAGATGGCTTAGCGGTTAAGCGCTTGCCTGTGAAGCCTAAGGACTCTGGTTCGAGGCTCGGTTCCCCAGGTCCCATGTTAGCCAGATGCACAAGGGGGTGCACGCATCTGGAGTTCGTTTGCAGAGGCTGGAAGCCCTAGCGCACCCATTCTCTCTCTCTCCCTCTATCTGTCTTTCTCTCTGTGTCTGTCACTCTCTAATAAATAAATTTAAAAAAAAAAAGTAAAGATGTATTCAGAAATGGAAATTGCTTGGAACATGAACTCTAATATGAATAAAAATGCCAAGAAGTGTTCAGAAAAGATTTCCCTGCCTTGGGTCTAGTACAGGTGTGAGGTCACATGGTTGGGACAAAATATTTCACCAGATGCAACTTGTAGAAGAAACATGGGTAATTTGTCTGACAGTTCCAGACTGGAGTCCATCACGTCAGGGAAAGCGTGGGAGGAGCAGAATGGTGTCACATAAGCAAGGAGGAACTGAAAGGAGCAGAAACAGCAGGCAAGGCTCGTCTACAACACCTCGAGCCCAGCTACCCAGCAACAGACTTTCTCCTGCAAGGGTCCACTTCCTGAAGGTTCCATGGCCTTCGAGAACAGTGCCACCAGCTGGGCATTTATGTGTCCAAACACGTGAATCAGTGAGGGACATTATGCATTCAGACCACGAAGGGTGACCAACTCAGAGTTCTACAGTCCTTAAATGTTACTTATACAATCCAAACTCTAATTCCTTATCTCGACAGTTTGATATGTGTGTGTGTGGGGGATGCCACTTTGTACATTTGACGGTAGGATTTGGTATAGGAATGTAAAATTCCTGACATATTTGGGTCTACATGAAATTTGCATAAAACTTAATAGGAGCCGGCCAGAGCCTCACTGTTCTGAGGGCACTCTTCCATTGCTTTATTTTAGTTACTTTGAATTTCCCTTTTTGTTCAGTGGAGAAAAAAAGAACACAGAGAGGTTAGTGACCTTGGATAAGGTTAAAAAAAATAAGCTAGTGATGGAACTAAAATTCTGACCTGAATATATCTATCTGATTGTTGAAGCCCTGTGACCTAACCACAGAGCAGTGGTGTACGTATAACATGTTATCCCGTGAATGTTTATACACATTATTGTTGGCTAAACCAGGGGGTTTCATGATTTCCTGACAGATTTCTAACATGAGTATTGGTATTTTCGCCAGAATATGACCGCTGTTTCAATGCTCTGTTGGCTCTTTTGCCGGTGCTGCTTTCTGGGCTGATTCCTTGTTCACTGTCCCCTCTACTGTCTGCATCTGCAGTTGCATATTCCTGAGGAATCACATATTTAATACTGTGATAGGGTTGGCTCATCTTTATAGTTTTCTTTCCTTCATTTGTAGCTCTTCAGTAGAACTCAGTACATTGCTAGGGAATAAACTGTCACTCACATCAAACTTACGCTTCTATTTCAATTTCTTTTCCATCATCTACAGTGACATTCTGGGATGATATATTTATCAGCCTAAATTACTGTAAAAGTTTTGTGGGTTTGACTTTTAAGATAGGCAACTCAAGCTGGGTGTGGTGGTGCACGCCTTTAATCCCAGCACTTGGACGGCAAAGGTAGGAGGATCGCCATGAGCTTGACACGACATAGTGAATTCCAGGTCAGCCTGCGATACAGCAGGACCCTACCTTGAACCCTGCCCCCACAAAAAAAAAAAAGATAGGCAACTCACCTCCACTGGACCTCCTGTGGTCACTCCTCTTCTTTCCTTATTCACTTACCCTATTTTCAACATTGTGGAACACAAAATGGCCAGTTCAGCTGGTGGGATGTCATGACAGGCAGGCTTGTAAACGTGGCATAAGACCTTCTCTCTCTAGCATTGGCCATCGTATCGCACACCCTGTCATGTGGCCATCAGTCACCAGATACCTCCCTTCCACCTCCCAGCTGATGCCTGAGGTCGCGCGAGTTAGTGGTGACTGATTCAGCACTGTGTCTGCGCGATGCTGTCTTCCTTACCCCTGCCTTGTGTCCTGTTCTGACTTCAACACCCTCCGTTTCTCAGTCCCCTCAACTCTCCTTTCCCTCCACTTCTGTGTTTGTTTCTTAGTCTCCATGGGATGCCAGTTGCTCTGCGCTCACTGCTCCTTTCCTTGAGTCCTTTGCCTAGCAGACCCCACTGCGCAGCAAGAACACTTTTCTGGGGAGCCACAAAAAAAGGGCTTGCTCCCCACAGGAAGAGCACCCATGACAGAATAAAAAAAAACAAACAAAAAACACTTCATCAAAGTTCATCCAGGTGACCCACTGAGTGCATTGGTCTACCTTTCAGGGGAATAAGTGAGTAGTGACTTCCACGAGCAGGGAGACCCCCAAACAGTCATAGCCTCACCCCAGCATGGACAATGACCTCACCATAGATGTTTAGATGGAGCTCCATATAACTCTGTCTATTCCATCTCCTCCTGAGGTCACCATTGCAAACAGCTGAGCTCTCAGGGGCGGTCTCCCAACATTCCTCACCCCCTCCTTCTATGGGGGAACCATCAGCAGACCCAAGGTGGTGGGTTTCTCAGCTGTTCTGATCGAGATGGCCAGGCTTGCTTCTCTCAGAGGATAGCATCTCACAGCTTGTTACCTCGTTCTTGGTCAAGCAGCTGCCACGTCTGCTTCTCCGGGGCTACGCTTGTAGCTTCCAGGGACTGTTGTTCTGTCTTTCAAATTGGCCCCTTTCAATGTTTTATGACATTTACCTCAGTTTTCAGGAACTGCCAAAGCAATATTGTGGGGAATCCCATAATAAATATTGTTTGGCGGCTAGAGAGATGGCTTAGCAGTTTAAAGTACTTGCCTGAAAAGCCAAAGGACTTAGGTTCGATTCCCCAGGACCCACGTAAGACAGATGCGCAAGGTGCTGCATGGCTCTGGAGTTTGTGTGCAGCAGCTGGAGGCCCTGTCATGCCCATTCTCTCTCTACCCCTCATTTTCTCAAATAAGTAAATAAAATATTTTTAAAAATATGTAAATATTGTTTTTACTCCTTTCTTTGAGCCTCATGATAAAAAAATCTTATCAAACACTAAATTTCTGGTATTCTCAGATAGTGACTTAGAGTGAGTATATTGTATGTATAGAAAAGCTAGCCAATTATTCCATGCTCGGGCCCTTTGGCTGAACCTAACACACACTCCTCACATCACAAGAGATGTTAGCATGGCGCATGACCGCCATCACTGGCTCCCTAGCAGACAGTGTGAGAGTGTGACCAAGAACAACACTCTGGGTTGCTTATCCAGAGGCTTCTTACGTGTCTCTTAATCAGACAAAAGGTGGCCTCAAGTCTTGTAAACTCCCCTGTTTCTAACTTGACGTTTACCAGAGAGTTTCCAAAGATCAACCCCCACCTAACCTGGGATGCTCTCTGCTGACTACACATGGTATTTAGTAAAGCTGTTTTTACACTGTTGCCCAGAAGACAGGTCTGTAACAGCCAGCGCTCCTGTTTCCAGCTGCAGACGGTAGGGGTAGATAGAAGTTCACACGTGAAAGACAGTTCAGGGCGTCTTCCCAGCATTGTGTGCTTCTCTCTCTTGGAACAAGGCCAGGTCAGAGCTGTCTGGATTCTTTGTGAGCACTCTCCAAACTAACGTATTTATTATAGAGGAGGAAAACACGCCTGATGCTAGATCACTGGTGTTTGCCTTGCTGTATTTTCTTGCAGAAATCTGCAAGAAAGTGACTGAAATGAGTTTGGCAAGGAAACCACAGAGAAAGCTACCTCTTTTTAAGGACAAAGCCTTGAAAATATCCTTCCTGGGAAAACTATTTCTTTTTTACTTTGTTTTTGTAAGGTGAGTGATACATCTTAAAGGATAAATCATGACAGTGTACAAAGAACCAGTACATTTAAAAAAAAAATGGTTCTTTTCTTTTCTTTTATTTTATTTGTCAGAGAAAAAGAGAGAGAGAGAGAGAATGGACATGCCATGGCCTCCAGCCACTGCAAAAAAGCTCCAGACGCATGCACCCCCTTGTGCATCTGTCTAACGTGGGTCCTGGGGAATTGAACCTGGGTCCGTTGGCTTTGCAGGCAAATGCCTTATCCACTAAGCCATTCCTCCAGCCCTGGATTTTTTTTTTTAAAAGATTGGAGCATTCTCACTGAATGTTTTTAAATAGACTTGGTTAGGACTTGGGAATGTATTTTTTCACTTATTTAGTATATTGTGTGTCTGTGCATTTTGTGGGCATGTGTGTGGTGTGTACGCGTGGCACACGCATGCGTGTAGATCCCAGTGTGCGCGTGTCATAGCCAGAGCAGAACATCATACGCCTTCCTCTATCTCTCTTCTGTTTTGTTTCCTTGAAAGAGATTCTCTCACAGAACCTAGAGCTTTTCTATTTTGGGTCAGACTGGTTAACCATTGAGTCTGAGAGATTTTTCTGCCTTTACACCCCATTGAATTGAAGTTACAGGTGTACATGGTCACACCTGGCATTTTTATGTAGGGATCAAACTCATGGCCTCATGGTTATATAGCAAGCACTCTTTTTGGGTCATCTCTCTATGCTGGTGGATTTACTTTTAAATGAATATTTGGTCTAGGGCTTGTAAACTACTTGTATTTTCTTGGTGTAACATGCATATCTTCTATAGTAGGTTCTGTGAAATCCCAAGCCTTGTCATTTCTGGAATGGACAGAGCTCGGCGTTGTCAGCTACCCTTCTAAATGGAGATGTGTTACTGTCTGCCTGTCACTTCATACTTTATGTAAAATGCTCTGCTCTCTAGTCAGCAGTTATTAAGCTTCTATGACTATTCAGACTTTTGAAGTGAATATAAGGACACATAGAAATTAGAGGCACTTGGAGCCAGCCACACCTTTCCACAGTAATTGGTAATTAAGAGGTTTATTCTTAATTAGAAATGATTAAGAATGTGGAAAGGGGCTGGGGAGATGACTCGGTGGCTAAGAACACTTGTTGTGCAAGCAGGGGTCCTGAGAGTGTCCATGACCTTGCAGATTCTATTTCCCAGCACCCCTATAAACAGATGGGCTTAGCCACACGTGGCTGCAAGCCCAGTTCTGCAATGGGAGGAGACCAGAGAATGTCTGAGGCTTGTTGACTGAAAAGATGATAAAAATAACATCTCTGAGTTGAGCGAGAGACCACCTCCAGGAAACAGGGGGATAAAGGAAATGCCTAGCATTCTACTCTGGCCTCCACACATATGTAGACGACATATCCATCACACTCAACACATCACACATAGTCTATACACCAAAACCCCCAAACACACATCACACATGCCTTTTTTGTTTTTTTTAGAATATGGAAATTACCACCATTTTACAGTATGTGGTATTGTGGGTTGAATGTAAAATGTTCCCCATAGGCTCATGTGTTTGAACCATTTGTGATGCTGTTTGTAAAGATTTTGGAATGAGGAAGTGGACCCCTACTTGAGGAAGTGGGTCACTGGGGTGGGACTTGAGGCTGAATAAGTAGATGTACTTCCTGTTCCCCCTCTGCTTCCTGGATGTGTGTGACAAGCTGATCTGTCATGCATTCCCCATCATAATGGAACACATCCCCTCAAAACTATAAAGCCATGTAAACCCTTTTTCATCCTTAAGTTGCTTCTGGCTAGGTATTTGCTCATAACAACAAGTAAGAAACTGATATAAGGTGTCTATGGTATTTTGTCACTGATATGAACATACATGTGTTGCAAGAACTTGAAGTCAAATGCTTTAAAAACATCAAGGTAAAATAGTTATAATTTATTTATTTTTATTTATTTGAGAGCAACAGACACAAAGAGAGAAAGAAGCAGGGAGAGAGAGAGAGAGAGAGAGAGAGAGAGAGAGAGAGAGAGAGAGAGAGGGAGAGAATGGGCATGCCAGGGTCTCCAGCCACTGCAAACAATCTCTGGATGCATATGCTACCTTGTGCATCTGGCTAACAAGGGTTCTGAGGAACTGAGCCTTGAACTGGGGTCCTTAGGCTTCACAGGCAAGTGCTTAATCACTAAGCCATCTCTCCCTCTGACATAGCTGGCTAAAGTCTGTGGACTTGGAAATAATTGGTGATACATGCTAGGCTTTCTAGATATAGCTTTTCTTGACATGTGTATTTAGTGTATGTATGCATGTTCATGTGTCTGGGTGCATACATGCATGAAGGTGTGTGTTCCTATGTGCACATGTAGAAGCCAGAGGTCAATAGTGTCTGTCTTCCTTAGTTTCTCTCCACTTTAGTATTGGAGACAGTTTTTCAATAAATCCAGAGCTCACTGATTTGGCTAGACTAGGTAAGTTGCAAGACCTGAGGATATCGTTGTCTTTGTCTCCCAAGCATGGGGCCTTTAGGCACATCCTCCTCTGCCCAACATTTGTGTGGGTGCTGGGGATCTGAACTCTGGCCCCTCTTCTTGCTCTGTCAGCAGTATATCATTGAGCCATCTCCCCAGTCCCTGTTTGTCAGAGCTCCATCAGGAATGGACGCACCTCTGTGCGTGCAATTGATGCTAAGCTGTCTGTGAGTATAGAGCTTAAAATCACTTCCATTTAATGAGGAAAATTAATATTCCTTCTTCCTTTCTTCATCTCTGCCTCCCCACTCTACTGTTTTTATATGTGATATTAAAGGGTCAAATTTCACAAAAGAAAGATAATTTCCAGCAAAGAACATAAAGTTGCTGTGTCTCAATTGCTAATATGCCAAGTTTATTACATCAAACTTAAATGTTATCAGTTATGAATAGATTTACATTATTTCAACAGTCTTTCAAGTCACACACACACACACACAGTGGTTCCACAATATCTTAATGGCTCAGTGATTAAAATGCTAGTCTCACAAGCATGGAGATCTGAGGTTTCATGCCCAGCTCCTGTCTCAAATGACAGGTGTGGTGGCATGTGCCTGTCATCCCAGGACCAGGGAGGCAGAGACAGAGAATTCCTGAGGCTCATTGTCTAGCTCCTCTAGCAAAACTGGGAGCTCTAGGTTCACCAAGAGACCCAGTATTAAAGACTCAGTGGAGAGTACCTGAAAAAGATCCTTGATATCAACCTATGGCCTCCGTCCATATACACATGTGCACCCATGCATATATGAACATGCATGCAGGCAGGCATGGTACACACATATACACTCAAAATATGTTCTAAAACCTGCCTTCTCTACAAGAATATGATTCTTGACTAGTCTGAAACTATGTACTGGAGAAAGGAATTGGTCTTAGAGATGGTACTCTGCATAGGACTACAGTCTTGTAAGCTGCTGTGAATGGAAGGGAACCTGCAGGGTACATGTTTTGGTTGTATTAGAAATCTCAGATGGCAGTATGAGGAGCTGTCCCGATGCTGGTGTACACACTGTGCTGTGCTTAACGTTTCAGTGGCGTCCTTGCACCGTACATCTCAGCAGTCATCTCAGAAACCAAGTGAACAGTGCCATCATAGTCTGCTCTCCTTGGCATTTCCTGGAGGAAGCTCTGAGACGGCACCTGGGGTCTGAAATATCTTTGCTCCTTTGTTCATTGACTTTGTGGTTCTACGGGGTAGGAGAGAGAGAGAGAGAGAGAGAGAGAGAGAGAGAGAGAGAGAGAAAGAGAGAGAGAGAGAGAGGGAGAGAGAGAGAGGGAGGGAGAGAGGGAGGGAGAGAGAGGACCAACAGAGTCTGAGATTTCACATTTCAGCCAAAAACTTAAGGAAATCTACTGATTTGCATCTTACCCTGAGTATAAGGTGTCATAAACAAGCCTCTTTTTTTTTGCATAGCTGGTAACTAATTTGACATAAATGATATAGAAAGAGGCAGTTAAGTTTGATGATAAACTGTTGGTGATTATGAAGAAGCAACGTGGTTGGTCTTGTGTTAGAGGTTTGTATGTTTGGTGTTTTTCCTCTACATTATATGAAAGGAGAATGGTGACATGGGCTATCTATTATTTATCTATCATCTATCTATCTATCTATCTATCTGTCTGTCTGTCTGTCTGTCTGTCTGTCTATCTATCTATCTATCTATCTATCTATCTATCTAAAACTATCGTTTATCTATCTATCTATCATCTGCCTATCCTCTTTATCTGTCATGATCCACCTATCATCTGTTTGTCTGTCTGTAGCAGTTACATTCTTGTTTCTAGGACAAAACATCCAACCAGAAGCAGCTTATTGGAATAAAGAGTTTATTTCAGGCTTATGATTTCTTGGAGAAGTCTCATTGTGATAGAGGAAGCATAGCAAGCATACCGCCAGCTGGCTTCTTCACACATTGGCAGCAAGACAGTGCAGCAAAAGTGGGCTGACTTAGCTCCGAAACCCAGCCGGATAACCTAATAAACCTTAAGTTCCTCCCTCTGCAACACACCTTCCCTGTCAAGGCTCCACCAGCTGGGGACTAAGGACAAGCTTTAATCACAAACACTTGGAGCTATGGGGAAGATTATGCAGTTAAACCATAGCATACCACCTATCAGTTATCAGTCTATCACCTACCTGTTATCTATCTACCTACTTACCTAACATCTTCATGTATCCATCATTCACCTATCATCACTCTTTCTTTCACTCATCCACCTATTATTCATCTATCGTCTCTATCTATCTATGTATCTATCTATGTATCTATCTATCTATCTATCTATCATCATAATCCATCTATAATCTGTCTATTTATCTTCCAACTATCTACCCATCTACCTATCTATCTAACATCTACCTTTGCACCTATCATCTCTCTATCTTGTGGGGCTGACAATGGAACGTGGGGCTCATTCATGTTTTTCAAGTGGTTTACATCTTAGCCCAGTGATGGCTTTAGAACAGAAGTTGTCATAGAGTGGTCTCTGATAATCCACAGTAGCATTACCTGGGAATCGCTTATAAGTTTGAGTCTGAGATTCCTTCCATGATGTATTCTGATGGCAGAGGTGCAAGTGCTGGAAGCTCTGTACATCCTGATAGCCTTGTAATTACCCTCGAGTCAGAGAGCAGGCAGCCATCTGGCTGAATAAAACTGGAAGAAACCCTGAGCTATCATCCTCCTTGCAGGAGAGGACTGTGCTGCCATGCAGCCATTGTAATTGAGAAGATTTCCACCATAAAGACTTCTATGACTTTCATTACTATCTACCCAAGCATAAATCATGCTCTTCTTCTGGAAGCTTACTCAATGGTTTAATTAAAGCAAACCAGCCCCTTATTATATTTAAATAAAAATGATAGGCAATACTGCTTGATATTTTTCCTTTGCCAATACTTGAAAATGTTCTCTTGCTTAGAAAGTTTTATAATAAAATGTTTTGGGTCAGGGGAGGAGGCTCAGTAGACAAAGTGCTTGCCACTCAAACAGGACCCCAAGTCCTACATCAAAGCTTGAAGCCACGGCAGGCTTCTGCAATACCAGCATAGGAGATGGTAGGCAGAGACAGTGGAAATTCCGGGGAGCTCCTGGAATACACAGCAAAGAACAAGAGAGAGCAAAACCCAGAGAGACTCCTGATGCAAACGATGTGAGAAAGACAAAGGACTGACCCGAATGTGTCCCTCTGATATCCACATGCCGCATGTTGCATGGCTGGTGGAAATCACCTGGCTAAGAGCAGCTTGTGTGGAAAAAGAAAAGGTTAATTTTGGCTTACAGATTAGAGGGGAAGCTCCATAATGGCAGGGGAAATGATGGCATGAGCAGTGGGTGGACATCACCCCCTGGCCAACATAAGGTGGACAAGAACAACAACAGGACTTTGTGTCAAACACTGGCAAGGGGAAACTGGCTAGGATACCCATAAGCCTGCCCCCAATAGTACACTGTCTCCAGGAGTTGTTAATTGCCAAATCTCTACCAGATGGGAACCTAGCATTCAGAACACCTATGTTTTGTGGGGGATTCCTGAATCAAACCACTGTCACACCACATGTGCCTTCACTCATACACACAAACATACACGCACACATACATACACACACATGAACACACACTAATAATATCAGGATGTCTGCTGTTTACATATCAGGCTTCTTCACACAATTGTTCTTTCCCAAACTTTATCTTTTCCAGAGTTGTTTCCTAACCCATCAAACTGTATAGGAATTTGCCAAGTTCTCAAATGGAAACATGCTGAAACAAGACCTTCCTTTGTCAGAGGGCTAGAAAATGGTCGTCCCCTGAGTGCGAAATTAGTTTCCTCTTAATCCTCCCTCAAGGTATTCCATTGTGCGTGCCAGCTTGGACGGACTGCAAACCTTGAGGAATTTGATTGTCTTTGAACATTATCCAGCAAATCTCTTCTAATTAATCTAATCCCTACAGACATATGTTTGTTGATCAGTATAAATCAAGGCTGCAAATATACATCCTGCTTAGAAGAGCTCTGCTTTGGGCACAAGGAATCTCCACGATGGTTGCGTAGCACTCCTGACAGAGAGACCATGTGGGGTGCTCTGATCCAACCCACCTCTGTTTCACTGTAACAACTGTCAGGGTGACCTTTATTGCTGGGCCCATCCATGCTGTCCTCTTTCTCCAAAGTCCAAGTGAAAATTATTTACATTTTTAAATTAGGAGGAATGTTCTTTGCATAATCAGAAGGCCAAACATCCTAAGAGATTGATTAATATGCTTGTTTACTTACATCAATTTTCCTGCAAAGGGTAACATAAGTGATTTTTTTTTTTTTTTTTTTTTTGGCTTTTGCTATCGTTGATTTTGTCAGCTCCTAGGCTTAAAGAACCGATTGTCTATTGATCACACACTTCCATAGCTGTTCCAATGTGTCTGAAAGTTTATCTCCTGTGAGAACTCAGAGCCCTCAATACCCTCCCTGAATCACCACACACTATGTGTCTTCTTTGTAGCCCAAATTTCAGCAGAAATCACCCCTTGAGATCCATTTTCTCTAATTGAATTATCTTGGTTTCTTTCATTGTTTTCCTCAGTTTCTAAATTTCTACTCTCAATTCTTTCTAAGTTCTTCCTATATACCAGACCTAGTATTGCAGCAGGATCAAAGCTAAGCAGATATGAATGGGTAGAATTGTCTAATGATCCTTGGATTTACTTTCTTCCCCCCTTCCTCCCTTCCTTCCTTCCTTCCTTCCTTCCTTCCTTCCTTCCTTCCTTCCCTCCCTCCCTCCCTCCCTCTCTTTCTCTCGCTCTCTCTTGCTTTCTTTTATTTATTTCATTTAGGAGAGAGAGAGAGAGAGAGAGAGGGAGAGGGAGAGGGAGAGAGGGAGTTGTCACGCCAGGAAATCAGCTATTGCAATCAAACTCCAGATGCTTTGCCCCCTAGTGGCCATATGTGACCTTGCACTAGCATCACCTTTGTGTGTCTGGGTTACAATGGGCTTTGGAGAGTTGAACATGGGTCTTTAGACTTGGCAGGCAAGTGCCTGAACTGCTAAGCCATCTTTCCATTCCCATTGCTATCTTCTTTCTTAAACTCTAGAGTCACAGGACAAAAATCACACACTACTGTGATTTCTTGATCTGTGCTTCACATATGCATATGGATATCTTTAGATAGTTTTCATTTTTCCAGTTTACAGTATGTTGTAACACAAATAAAAACACATTGTATTGATAGTGTCACATGTTTCTGGAGTTCTTTTGTAGTGGCTAAAGGGCTTGGCATGCCCATTTTCTCTGTCTCATAAATAAACAAATAGATAGATAGATGAAGTACAGAAATGGATATCCTACTTATACATAAGGCTTTTCTGCAACCAATTACAGCAGACTTTGGTAAGTTTTCCTTTAAATTACCAAATGGTAAATTTCTACTGCAATCATGAAATATATAATCTAAGAAATCAAGATTTGGGGCCCATATGTATCACTGAGGCTGTTCTCATAGCCAAAACCTGGATATGGCTTCAATTATAGATGCTAGATGACAGTAGAGTTTATGTAATCTTCTTTACCTAAAGTAGTTTTTTTTATTTTTAAATCACTTTTTTCAACTAGTTGGTAGATAACAGATATCCTTACTGGGTCTGGGTCAGATAGTTTGCTAACCCCTGAATTGTATACAAAGAAGATTCCAGAAGCATCAAAACTAATTGTTTAGGTAAAACATAATGTGTTGTGCTGGTTCATTCCCTCCATAGTTACCACTGCAGACTTTGACAAATGTGACTCATTTTCTATGCTTTCTGGCTCTGTCTGGCACTCCTTTACTGCCCCCATGATGAACTTCTCCTTCTAGGATGAATGACAGGTTAGCATGCACTGCTCAGTGAGTGGGTGACTGAATGAGAAACAGAGATGAAGATATACAAGGAAAGCAAGTGCCTAAAATGGGGACAATTTTCTAATTACTAAGTGACAAAAGCATGCAGGTAGGTGCTTTGGCAGGGGGATTATGTCTTCTACCCCATACCAGCCACTTTATAGAAGAGAATAATTCCTGAATTGAACATAATCCATTTTTCCTTTTCTTATTTTCTTTTGCTTTGGGTTTCTAAGTTTGAATTTTGTGTTTATATTAAAATTAAAAGTATGCTATTTTTAAAAAGAATGTCAGCCAGTACTATGAACCTGTAGTCCCATCTATAACAGGATCACACTGAAGAATCTTGTGTGAAATAAAACAAGTCCATTGGTTCAATTCTACTGTGGTCACCCGCTTTCACAATGCTCTCCCTAACTTCAGAGTGTGAACCACCAGCCATCAAGATCTAGGACTAGTTCCCTGCATGGACAGTGTGTGGTGGGCAGGCATGGCAGTCTGCAGTGAGTAGGCCAGACCCCTGGCTCCTGGCTCCTCCCACCTCTCAGTCTGGGTTCCTTGCCTGGACAGTGTGCAGGCAGGTGAAGTGGCGTGGAATGAGAAGGTGAGGTCCCTGTTTCACAGCTCCTCCCACTTCCTTGGTTTGGGGTCACTGTGAGGACAATGTGCAGAGGTGTGGATAGACCCTCCTTCCAGGATCCTCCCAGTTCCCTGATCCAAGTTCCCTAGGCTAGTCTGTGTGCTGGAGGGTGTATGGAGTGAGTAGGCCAGATACTTGTTCCCTGGCTTCTCCCAGCACCCTGGTCCTGGGAGGTCCCACTGTGCCTTGCTTGAGGAGACCTGGTCCCTGTGTGAGCTGTGCAATCAGACTTTTGCTCTGGTACCCTGACTGGCCACTGGGTACCAACATCCATGTTCACTTGAGTCAGAGGGTGCATGGACAAAAGGATAAAAACTTGCTTCTTTTTCAATAAAATAAAAAGTCTTCCTAAAATGGGTAGAAAACATTACAAAGAAAAGTCAACGAAAGTCAGAAAACTGAGAGATCTCCACCAAGGATGCCTATTCCTACAATGGAAGCCTCCAATGAAATTACAGAGAAATCAACAGAAATTCATTCCCAAATGAAAACACTACAACCAATGAGACCCTGATTAAAAAAAAAAAATGTTGAAATGGAAACCATCAAAGAACCAAGAATCATAACAATGAAATGGAACAGAATCGTCTCCTAGAGCATTCATGTTTTAACAGTATGATTAACTTGATTGAAGAAAACATTAGAACCCTCCAAAGAGATATGAATGAATTGAAGGTGATTCAAGAAATGGAAGGTATCAACAACTGGTTAATTAAGCTTAATGAAGACTTGGTCAAATGCAAGAATGAATTTGAGGATTCTTCAAGAAGATCAGAACTTGAATTTAAATTGTACCTCAAAAAAGAGATGGACATGATGCAAAGTAACAACAGAAAAAAAATTACAATAGAAATTATATAAAAAACTTTGTTGAACCCCTCACCATGTGGAAGACAGTATACCTCTGACGTGGAAGAAAAGACAGAAGAAATTTATCGAGAAGCCAAAAACTTTGCTAAGTTCTAAAAATCAAGTGAACAGAATACAATGGAACTGTTGGGATACCCTAAAATGACCCAACATCCAGATCACACGCACACGCACACGCACACATACACACACGTGCACAGAGATCTAGGGAAGAGAACATGAATGAATCAAAGTGAATGCTACCCGATCACTGACTGAAAATTGTTTCTCACAGCAAATCTCTTTTGTGCAATGTATAAATGTACTAGGGTATATGTGAATGAGACAACATTTAGAAAGCTATCCATGGCTTATGCACTCTAATATGGGACTAAAAACTGATCCTGGTTAATTAAAAATATCTCTCTTAAAGCCAGTTGTGGTGGACCATGCCTTTAATTCCAGCACTCAAAAAGCAGAGGTAGGAGGGTTGCCATGAGTTCGAGGCCACACTGAGACTACATAGTTAATTCTAGTTAATTCCAGGTCAGCCTGGATCAGATTGAGACCTTACCTTGAAAAACATACATACATACATATATATATATACACATATATACATATACATACACATATATAAAATATATATGCACATACACACACACACACATATATTTAAGCCCATTTGAACACAGAGATTTGTTCTTACTGTTGCAGTAATTTTTTTTTATTTTTTTGTGTACATGCAGATGTTTAGAGATGCTTCTCCCATATTTGCAAATACAATGCCATCTTGCAAGCTACATAACAGGTGCCCTTATCCTCCTTTTGGGTTAACAGCTTTATGTGCATATTGAGTAATGTTTCTTTAAATAAGAAAGGAGATAGGAAATCCATCAGCCCCGAGGGTTCTTTGTGTTCTATAGAATGTGACCAATTGGCTCTAGAAACATTTCAGCTCTTAAAGGGAGAGGAAACGATCTATGTCCATTAGAACAAGCTGACGAGCTACATTTCCGGGCTTGACTTGGTCCAGTTAGATGACAGAGGAGCTAGCTCATTGATCCATCAGATAAGCTTAGCTGGCTAGCTAAGTCTGCCACTCTTACTCCACATAGAGGCAGATGTCAGTGGGGATTCTGGAGTGAGACCAGCAAGTAGTCTCCAAGAAATGGCTGGCCACCGGAGGGCAATGGGTTATACTGCCTTACTGAGGACTTGGAATCCCTCTGGGCTTATTGGGGATAACTGGAAATGTCAGTTCATTAAACAATTAGTAAATCTATTCTGAGTTACTTTAGCCCCTGACGTGTAGGCGTGACAATACTTCTAAAGATAAGATAAAAAAATCAAAGTGTGTTTTTTTCCTATAGAAGTTGTTCTTTTTCTCCAAATATATAGCACCCATATGAAAGCTTGGTTTGGTGAAACATGCTGGTAACACTAGGTCTGGGAGGCAGAGGCAGAAGGCCTCTAGTCTAGGCAAATGTATGAGCTCCAAATTCAGGGAGAGACTCCATATCAACAAAGAAGACGCAGTGCTGCCAAAGCAGACAGCAGATATTAACTTTTGGTCTCCATGTGCATGTGCAAACTTGCACCCAAATGCACACAAACTCACAGACACACATGGATCCCCCCCCACACACACACATGCTTGCAAGTAACACACTGCTTTTTATCGTTTAAACAACTTTCCTTTTAAATGATTGTGAGGAGCTAGCAATGGAAGGAGACATACAGTACTACCCTTGAAAATTCTTTGAGATGTGCCAAGTGTCTTTGTAACTTGGTCATCTCTGAGGGCCATTAATCCATTGCTCCTCAGCCCTGGTTCAGTTCTTTGCCACCTGATAGAGCTCTGGCGATGTCAGTGGGTGACACGGAAATGCTATCAAGAAGATTACTACTGTTTTGTTTATTTCTGAATTTAGGATAAATACGTGCCATCGTACAAAGTGCATGTTGAGGGATAGAGAGATGGCTTAGTTAAGGCTCTTACCTGTGATACCTGTGGACTCTGGTTGGATTCCCCAGTACCCATATAAAGCAGGTGCACATGGTAGGCCATGCATCTGGAGTTTGTTTGCAGGGATTAGAGGCCCTGGTGCACCCATTCTCTCTCTATCTGCTTGTCTCTCTCTCTCTCTCTCTTTCTCAGATAAACAAATAATATATTTTTAAATGTGTATGTTAAAGTGACAGGGCATGATAGTTCTCAGTCATTTTCCATCAGGGATTATCTCAGAACTATGGGCATTGCAAATCAAACATCATGGTTGTGGATTGCTGTTGTCTAATACAGAGAAAAAGGGGTATTTGTCATTAGTCATGACTTCTGTCTTCTAAATACCAATAGAACACATCCCCTACAAACACACACACACACACACACACACACACACACACACACACACACCCCTGGAATGAATCCCAAGTCTCTCACTCATAGGATCTATTATACTTTGTCAGTAAGCTGAAAACCCCTGAGCTCACTCATGTGGGGCTTCAAGATTGTTACCTTGCTATTTTTCATCCTTCACAAATGTGGAAATCTGAACTTGTACCATCTTCATAACACTTGATTTATATATCTAGAAATATCCTCTAAAATATGCCCTTCTATAAGAGCCTCCTGCTCATTTCACTAATGTATTTATATATGTAAATTAATATAGTAATAAAATTATGGAAAAAATAAATAAACTTTCTGAATCATATGGGAAGGACTGGGAAGATGGCTGAGCAGTTAAATGCATTTGCTTGCAATGCCTGAAGGCCAAGGTTCTATTCTCAAGCCACCTGCATGAGCCAGCCATAAGAGGTCCTGTGCACCCCCAATACACACACAAATAAATAAAAACACAATGTGAGTAATATGAAGAATATATGTGGCAAATGTCAGAATTATTTTCAAATTCATGACCTTCATATAAGTGTGTACTTGGGTGAGAAAAAAATAGTGCTAAAATTCACTATTTTCATAAATTCAGATTTAGAAAAAAACAAAAATCAGTCAGTAAGCATGCCAGAGCAGTGACAAAGGAGGCACTTTTAACACTGAACTTTTCACCTCACATTCATGAATCCACATCTTTCTTTTATAGTGAAAGAGACCAGAAGTCTAATAATAATAATATAATAGTAATAGTAATAAACTGGAGTAGCAAGGACAAGTTAGAAATATGATAAACCTGCTGTCTGGGGAAGCTGGTGTGTGCTCTTCAGTTGCTTGCAAGACCCTTCAATGTAATATATATATATATATAGTATATAAATATATATATATGTATATATATATATATATTATATATATTTAAATAATGTATGAAATTCATGTCATATGTACAGAAAGACCTGTGTTGTTTCTAGGTTACCTTTGTTTCATTTCACTCTCTCCTTCTCTAGTTATCTCCCATTTTCACTGTTCTCTCTTGTTATTTAGATGAGAAGTCTAAAAGAAAAAAAAAAAAAAACTGTCAAAAACAAATGCACGGAACAAGCACTGATTCCTCCCCGCTGCATGTAGCGGTTGGAATGAAATGCCCCCTATAGGGCCACACGTGTTGAGTTCTTGGTTCTTAGCTCGTGGCAATCTGGAAATGCTGTCTGACGTTAGGGAGGCGGGGCCTTGCTGGAGGTATATCATGGGGACAGGCTGAGGTTACTCCCCCAGTCCATGGGTGATCGAGAGCCCTTGCTCCTAACACTGTCACTCAGCCCGTCAACGACATGTGATAACCTGATTGTCCCTTCCTGCCATGACTTTCCACCATAATGACATCTCGCCAGCCCCTCCCCCGCCCCCATCAAAACCAGAAGGTAAAATAAACCCTTTCCTTGCATAAGCTGCTTTGGGCAAGGCTTTTATGTTCCAGCAATGAGAAGGGAGCTGCTCTAGAACGTACATTCAGTGTGTTATAATTATCTCCCTCCCTTGCTAAAATATTATCTTATTAAGGTTCGAGTTTGCGCCCAATTTGTCTTTGGAAAGAGTGCAGGGCATGTAGAAAGAACTCAGGCTATACCTGGTGTGGAAATGTGGGAGAGGATAATAAGATCTGGAGAATGGGAACTAAGACTTTGGAATTAAGTTAAGGTCAAGTTAAGTAAATTTGCTATCAGGAAAATGTCACCGTCCCAGCGCTCAAGGGATGGCCCAAATGGTTCTAGTCACTCCAGCAATGAAGTCAGCTTTCCAAAGGTGCAAAGGAAGGATACCATTTAAAAAACAAAACCAAATTGTTTTTATTTGTTTTATTTATTTATTTAATTTTTAGGTGAGCTCAACAGACTGGCCTTTTTTTTAAAAAAAATATTTTTTTAAACTTATTTATTTATTTATTTATTTGAGAGCAACAGACAGAGAGAGAAACAGGCAGAGAGAAAGAGAGAGAAAGAAAGAGAGAGAATGGGCACACCAGGGCCTCCAGCCACTGCAAATGAACTCCAGATGCACGTGCCACCTTGTACATCTGGCTTATGTGGTGGGGGGGGAATCAAGCCACAAACTGGGGTCCCTAGGCTTCACAGGTAAGCACTTAACCACTAAGCCATCTCTCCAGCCCCAGGCTGGCCTTTTTTAGGTGGGAGAGCGAGAATGCGAACAAGAGAGTGAGGGAGCAGGAGAGACACGCACACAGAGAGCTGGCGCTCTAGTGCCTCCAGCCGCTGTAATCGAGCTCCAGGTGCTCGGCCGCTTTGTGCACACGTGCGACCTTGCGTGCGTGCCACTTTGTACGTCTGGCTTAAGTGGGATCTGAAGAGTGGGACATGGGTCCTTAGGCTTTGCAGGCAAGTGCCCTAACTACTAAGCCATCTGTCCAGCCCAAGGATGCCATTTTGTTCTCAAGTCCTTTTTTCTTTCTAGAGAGAATGTTGTTGGCTTACCCATCCATTTTGGCTTCCTTTCATTCTGCTGTGTAAGAACATCTTCCCATGTATAATAGATCCCAGTTTTTATTTATTTTTACCTCCTCTGGTTCCCAAAGAGATCTGAGTTGAACAACTGCCATGAGAATTATGTGCCTGGAGACCAGCTCTATTGGCTCGAGTCCTCTGGCCCTCGTCTTGCTCATCTTCTTAAGAAATTATGCTCTCAGCTGCTTTGCAGCCCCTGTTGCTAACAACATGTCAGGTAAATATTAAATGAAGCAATATGTGTGTTTTTTTTTTCTTACATGCCATGGAAGACTTACTTTGAATAAATAAAAATGAATTCAAAAGACAGCAAGAGAGGTTTCAAAGAATGCCTTCCATCAAACTTTCCAGCTCATCTTGCATATAACAAGCAGACGTGCCCCAAGCAACTTCTCCCACTGCCACCGTGACTTTGTTTGGCCCCACTCGGCCCCTCAGAATTGGGGGGGGGGAGGATCACGGGACATTCACAAGATGCTGAAACGAAGCAGGCAATGCAAAGAGGTGGGACTGGAGGCGCTCTGTCTGGTAGTAGTAGCATTTTAATGCTCACAACACTTCCATTTTTGCCTTTTAAGACAAAGCAGATTGAATGAACCTTTGTTTTCCTTGATTTTGAATTCCCTTTCATCTTAAACCATCAATTTTTACCTTCCTAAAACCGTACGTGGGATATGTGCCTGTTTAATGGATACAGGTCTACATGTTGTGAAGCCACACTGGACTTAGCTTAAGTGAAAATGTGACTTTGCATATGACATTAATATCCTTGTAAAGGCAAATCAGCAAGCTTTCTGACAGGATCAAATAGTCACGCAGGCTACAACATCTGTATAGCAACTACTTAGTAATGGACCATTGGAGATGGCTGTGTTCCAATAAGGTCTTGTCTGCACAAACAAGTGGCAGGCTGAATGTGATCTTCAGGCTCCGCACATTACTTATTTCTCTTCTAGTCAAATTCTAAGTCGATCATACAGCAAATCACTGTCTACATAGCGGTCAGTTTTATTTGGGTAAATATAAAAGTCAGCCTGTCCAACTTCAGAAAATGCTGTAATTCCTTGAGTCTTCTTTGCTCCTCTTACTCCTTAGTCCAGGTATGAACCAGCCTCCTCTAACAAATAAGAAAATAATGTCATGTCACCAGGACACATTGCCATTGCCTTCCCAGTTTTTCCCTTCAGTGTGCCCCTGTCTCTCATAAAACTGCCTGGTGACAAACTGCATTAGGGATAATGGACTGACATTTGCTTCCAAAATGACTTAGCGTCTTCAAGCTCCCCTCCCCTTGTGAAGTTCTTGCGAAAGCTCCCTAGCTCAGCTGGCTCCATGGGCTGGCTCCCTCTGTGACTGGGCTGCTGAGGGTATCGCATTTCTAATGGATTAGCTGACTATTGGGAATGCAGGAGGCTTCTTAAAGTCTCTTAACTTCTAAATGCGGCACATAAATGGAGTTCTATGAATATTTAATCCCAGTGCAAGACCCGGAGTTCTTTGCAATTAGTTTAACCATTGCCTTTTGGGGAGAAAGAGAGTGTGTCCTTTGAGTGTTGCATGATTCACAGCACACCCTTTGTTTCCCTTATTTCAGAACTTTCCATGAGCTAGGTCATGATGACTTTTTATAAAATGCTCAGAACCCATTCTTTCTCTCTCTCTCTCTCTTTCTCATTCTCCCTTTCTTTTACCTGTATAGCTTCTTCTGGTCATGAGGAAAGAGTGGGAGTTTTCAGGTACAGTATCACTTATATTTCTAGTCATCTTCTGTTTTATATCTACTTAGAATTTTATAGAACCCTGATACAAACATTTAACTGCCTGCCTTTCCAATGACGTTTGAAGCTTGTCAGAACCACAGAACCCCACAAATTAAAAAGAAAGAATAGCTAGAGTTCTTTTCAGAACAGGTAGGTCTTTATGAATTTTATGAATGTGGGAAGAATTAATAAAATGGAAAATTTCAAAATATTTATCTATTTTGGAAATCTGGTAATAATGATGAAAGTTACTAAGGGAAAAATATTAGAAGAAAACATGGAACTTAAGATAGAAGATGGCATCTACTGAGAGAAGATGTAGATTTGACTCTCCCAAATGTCTAACCTCTATTCATATAGGCAACATGTAACCAGAACTGGATAATTCCCCTTGTATGTCTTTTCTACATCTGCTTTTCATTTCTCTGTCCTTCTCCTTATCTCCCTTCCTTGCTTGAACATGAACATGATAGGGATTCAGATAATTAAATTCACCAAATATTTCACAGGTACCTGTTGTATGCCTGGGTTCATGAAGACCTTTCCTCATTGCTTAAGACATACCAATCACTTCTTAGAAAACCTGCTCATCTTAATTTTTTTCCTCCCATTTCCCCTCCACAAAGTCACATTTAATTTTAGAATTAATTTTCAGCATTTATGTCTTGCCATGTCACTGTACCTCCCATCATCTGAAAACAGGAATGTACCTTCCTTTGAATGGCCAGCGCACACTGACCGCATCATGCCTCCTTCTCATATGTTCACCAATCATGCACGATGTCTTTCCAGTCCTTGAACATGACTGTTCACACTATCTCTTGATCCATCCAATCCCTATAGCATCTCTTTTCCTATTTCCTCCTTGACAGTGTTAATGAGCCCCACTCTGGACCACTTCTCTTACCTTGCTCATTCAATACTATTGTTTTCTCCACACTCTAATGTAACATATTGTTTGCATTAACCACATGTTAACTGCAGAGCAGGCCCTGTGTCTCTGCAGCTTTTCGCTGCAAACCAACACCCAGAACAACCTTTGGCTCATACATATCAAGTCCTTGGCCCAGAGGCAAAGGATTCCAGAAAGTGTGCATAGTCCTCTCCACATAAACTTAAGCTTCTTACATTTTCACAAAGTAATTGTCTGGCCTTACTTACTATCCCACTGGAATCTCGTTTTTACTCTTTTTCCTCTGGTCTTTCTGCTCATGTCTGTTTAGCTTCACTATTATTCTGACAAAAGAATCACGACTAATGTCTTCAACAGTGTAATGACCAGATAATGTTTCCCTAATCTGTGCCGTCACACTGTCTTCTGACAGAAGGTTCTGGAAAGTCCTGTGTGCTGCCATTTGTGGGAGAGTATTTCTAGGTTAAGGAAATGTTAGACTTCTCTTTCACAATGCACATGTCACAACAATAAGACAACATATGACCTTCCATGGTAACATCTGTGGAGAAATAAACCCCTTTGTGTGTGTGTGTATGTGTGTGTGTGTGTGCACATCTATTGTCAAACATTTACAAATGGTGAGGACAGGCATTTCCTAGTATTCTTGCGTATATAGTATGAATAAGTCTATTTTCCACAGGACAGTTGAGAATGTCTAAATATGCAATCTATAAACTACACCCTCTAGGCCCTAGAAATATGAACAGTTGCTAAAAACCAATTGCATCTGTGACTGTTAAAAAGTTTGATGTTGAATGCATTGTTGGTAGGGTTTCAAGGTAAAAAATGAAAACATACCTTAGTACTTTATTATTTATTTTAAATATTAATTTAGATCACCTTGCTTTTAACTACTTCTGGTCATACAAAAATGACATAATAATACTTAACTTGTGATAATCTGCACCTCCAACTTTCCTCTGCCAACATGAATGTAGTCAGTTCAGTGCCTACTCTTTCAGACATTTCTTTAGGCATTTGTAAAAACAGTGATTTTTTTTAAGGTCTATACACTTCATAAATCTCTTCACAACATATGAATATCTCTATATACAAATTTTCAGGAGTTATGAGCATTTCAATAGATTTATCTGCTTCTCTTTAGCTACCACACAGTATCACAAAGTATGTGTGCTGCGGACATCTGGCTGAGAGCCACCAAGTGTGGCTCCAACAATGCAGATGTTTGACATTTCATTTACAGAACACTGAAGGCAGGTGCCATCACGGCAGGGTAGGCCTGGCAGAAGGCAGCTTTGTGGTGATGGGGGATTATGGCAGCTGCTTGCTCACATCTCTGAAGATCAGCAATCCTAAATGGAACAGGAAATGGGGCCCGGATATGTACCCTAAGGCTGTCACTCAAAGATCCACTTCTTCTAGCATGGTCGCACTTCTTCCCAGAGATTCCAAAAATTCCCAAAACAGTAGCACCAGGCTTTAGAGCAAGTGTTCAAACACTTGCATCTGTTGGGGCCATTTTATAACCAAACTGTAAATGCATCCACATTCCCAGATTCTTGATATTTCTTAGGCATTCTCACATGTTGTGGTTTCCTCTCCTGCCCTTTGATGGCCTCATCTCTAGGCACCTGCACCTAAAAGCAGGAGCATGAAGTCTAAGACAGCATCGCTGTCCTTGAATAGGGAGCCCTGGTGCCTTCAGCACGCTTCCTGTTGTGCCTGACTCGCCGGAACTGGATCAGTTCCAAGTTAGCTACAGGGAAATGGGGCGGGGCATGAGTGTCCAGTAAACAACAACAAACAGCAAGTAAAACAAAGGTTTGACCTGTAATGACATACCATTGAGACTTCACATATTGGTGAAAAGCACTGCTGAATCTTAGGGAGAAAATGCTAATGGATAGAAAGCTAACACAGGACTCCTCAGGAACTCAGAATGGATGTCGCTACCTCCACAAGACCCGCACCATCTTGGGCCCTTCAACATTTGACGTAGACAGTGGAGGAGAACAAATGGCGTCAGACATCAACACAGAAGAACTGTTCCTTCTTAAACAGTTTCAAGATGATGCTACTGCGGCTTGTCAGGGACTACACGTTGAGAACCTCTGGTCTAAAGCCATCTCTAAACTAAGATGTGCTCTGTAAAATGGCACTTGCAAAACATGCACGAGCCCCAGTTCCCTTCCCAGCACCAGCTATGGCTATGATAGGAAGGTAGACAGACAGACGATAGGTAGATGACAAATACATTGATTGGGGGTAAATAGGTAGGTAGGTAGATGGATTGATATGTTAAATGATAGATGTATGATAGAAAAATAGCTGATAGATGTTAGGTAGATATATGATAGGTAGATAGATAGATTGAGGCTAGATAGTTGATAGGTGGATGATAATAAAGATAACAGGTAAGTCAATAGCTAGAGAAAGGTGTTCAGCACAATTGGAGCAGAGGAGAGAGCACAAAAGAGGTAAATATGAGGAAAATATGGTCAAATTACAGTATGTTCATATATTAAAATTCTCAATTAAAAAGTAAAAGAAAGAAAAATAACAAGCAAAAAATAATAATAAGGGGGCTGGAGAGATTGCACAGCAGTTAAGACACTTGCCTGTAAAGCCTAACGACTCTGGTTTGATTCTCTGTTACCCACACAAAGCCAGAGGTACAAAGTGTCCCATGGATCTGGAGTTCGTTTGCAGCAGCTACAGGTCTTGGCACACCCGTTCTGTCTCTCTCCTCTCTCTCTCTCTCTCTCTTTCTCTCTGCTTGTGAATAAACATACATAAATTTTTTTTTTAAATAATAAGAAAAATATTAAAATTGAAGGTAGTTCTATAACGTTCTATATACTCTAATGTTTCGGGTCTGTCTGTTCTTTGCTATTGGCATGAGTGCTGTTGTCATGGAAGTCATTACTCATCCTTCCTCGTTCGCCCGTGGATTGCAACCCAGAAGAACTTAGTCCCTTAGGACAGCACACAGATTAGTAAATGGCTCTCCCAGTGCCCGAGTCACACTTCATGCCTTTACAGCTGTATGTGTCGGCCCATGTGTTAGCTACCGAGGTGTGGTTGCTGGAGGGGGGAGAAGGCATTGTGCTGCCTTTCCTCACGCACCGGGTGGTAGGGCACCTTTCTGTACCCTTACCTGCCACTCCAGTGGACTCTCCTGCGTTTGCCTCCTTCCCTTCTTGTAGGCACGTTAGGACGGCAGGAGCCAGCGCTACAGTGCCCAGCTTTACATGAGTTCTGGGCGTCTGGACTCAGGTGCTCACACTTGCCCAGAATCCGCTATCTACTGGGCCATCTTCCCAGCCATGCCTTTCCATTCTTTCTTTGCTTGTGAATGGGTGGTATGAGAGGTATGCATGTGTGTGCGGTATATACGCATGTATGTGTGCAGTTACAAGTGCCCCATGCCCACACACACAGAGGCCAGAGACCAGCGGGTACCTTGTCCACGTACCTCCTTGAGACAGTCTTTCACTGCATCTGGAGCTGCCATTTTCGTTAGCCCCAGCAATTCTCTGGTTTCATGACAAACATGCGTGTCCACACCCAGCTGTTTACACAGGGCTTGTAAGTTGAGCTCTGAGTAGATCAAGCTCTCTCAGGCTCTAATGCTTGTGCGGCCCGTGGTCTTATCTGCTGGGCCATGTCTCTCATCCTGCCCTCCCATTCTGTGAAACAAGCACGCCCACTCCCTCCTCAAGGGCCAAGTTTCCTTTACTCTTCCGATAAGCATTCAGTAAGAGTCCATTCTTTTTGCAGTCACCATTTCAGGAAGCGGGACTATGTCGTGAAGAACAACCCCCTCCCCAAATACACGGCTTCATGAAATCCTGCCTCTTAGTAAGAGGAGTTAGCAAAATAAATATTCACAATAATTCATGTTAATAAAGGGAAGTTAGTAGATAACATGCCACATTGAGTGCTTTGCAAACAAAGGTTAGAAGGCCATGTGCATGTTGTTTTGTGGGACACATGCTCATTCACCCAGCAGCTTGAAATATAGCTCACCCAGATGAGGAGCGTTAGGCTTTGGTAAGGAGTCTGGGTTAGCACAGCCAGCATGTCATGTGGCTGACGTCACGGCGTCACCCAAGGCTGCAGTCTCAGCTAAGGCTTGGGGACCTCTCCCAAGCTCTTTCTGCCTGTTCGCTGCAGTCAGCTCCTATCCTGGAGGACGACACCCCTGCTTCCTTGCCAGCTGTCTACCAGCAAGCTGCCCTCTGCACCAAGAATCTGCCCATCATCGTGAGCCGTCCGTCACGTGCTCCCCCGTGTAGAACAGCAGATGACTCTTCAAGCCCGGCAGGAGACTCTCTCTGCTGCTTCAAAGCTCTGCCTTTTTCTTCCTCTGACCCGTAGACCCGGATTTAAAGAAGTAGATCAAGCCCAGACATGAATTCAACTGCGCTTTGTAACCCAACTGGGGCAGTCAAATCCATCATAGTTTCATTCCTTGTGATTATCTGGGACATGTGCCATATCGGGCGGGAACGGGAAAGGTGACTGGGGATTCTTCATACCACACAGGATACAGGATAGATGCTGCCTGAGTTGAATGTGCCTGGCATCCCTTTGGGTAAGTCAGCACAGGGAAGCCTATCTGGCAAGTGGCATTTAAACTCAGTCAGGGAAGCTGGGAAGGGGCGATGGCTTTGTGGATAAAGCACTCCCTGCTCAAGCATAAGGACCTGAGTTCAGGTCCCCAGCAACTGCATCAGCTGCTGGGCATTGTGATGTGTACCTGCAATCTCAGCACTGGGGAGATGGAGGCCGGGAACGTCTGGGCCACACAGGCCAGCTAGACTAGCCAACAAAGTGAGGGGCCCTGTCTCATCAAATAAGGTGGGGGGAACTGAGGGTAATTCCCAGTGCTGACCTCTGGCCTCCACATGAATGCACACACTGGTACGCACGCACGTACACATATACACACAGCACATGTACACACAGAGAAAAAAATTCAGCTATGAAATTTGTGGAGGAATTCGGTTTCTACCCACCCTCCCCATCCATGATGAAAGAACTTGGAGTTCTGTGTCTGAAGCAAGAGCAGGCTAGGCCCTGCGAAGGATCAGCAGGGCTCTGTGGGTGGGACCGAGTGGATGGAGATCAACTGAGGTTGGGGAGACCTGGAAGGCCACCACAGAACTGTTGTCATTCCCCTAAGCGGTTGCTTTTTGCGTAAAGTTTCAGCTAAACTTCCTCATTTTGCTAAAAAAAAAAAAAAACCCAATATGTATAATGTTGAGAGGCATTTAGGAAACACTTTTGGACACTAAGTTAGTTCCCAGTTCCCAGTCATCGCCTTGAGAGCTGAGAGTGATTGTTGTGTGTTGTACCTCTTTGTTGTACCTCTTTCTATGTGGAAGTTCCTGGAAGAAATCACAATATCAAGATTCATATAATATCTACATTTCTTCATAATGCTTCAGTTAGACTAACTACATGCCTCTTTTTGAAAGGCTTAACATTTCAACTTACACAAACAAACTTGCACGCTCCACCTAATCTTAACTATGATTCATGTGAATTCTTCATGGTTTTGAATGCTGCGTATTTGGTTCTGTAATTTGGAACATCCTATGTGACAGGAGATGGGAGATTTGTTTCTTTAATTAGGGCACATATGTTTTTCTTTTATAACTATAAAGCCTATTTTGCTGTATCTACTTAGTTATCCCAAAGAAGAGGATGCAATAAAAATCTTCAAAATCAATGTAATAAATCAAGGCTTCTCGCCAGGAGGCTTACCGATGTGTAGTCTGGAAACCACTTTGCAGACCTGGCAGTTTTCTGACGAGGAAGACTCAGATAATCCCCATCCATCTTTGTGACTCACACAGCAACTTCAAAAGCGATGTGTTGTGTGTGTTTCTAGGCATCTCGGAGGCCCTTTTCCTGGATGTCTCTATGCGGCTCCAAGATCTGACAGTTCCTCGCTCTCTCTTAGCTTCTTTTCTGCCAGATTCCCTCCTCGCTGCCTGAGACACCATCTGCTGTGTGTGCAGTGACTGACGCATCCCCAAAATGCTGCTTTGGGGTTGACTCCAGCAGACAAACAAGTGCTACTTTATTTCTGAGGCAGATTTCTGCTCAAAAGCTCCCTGATTTGAATTCCAGGCATCCCGTGACTGTCTGTAGCTGTTGCGCTAGTTATTTTATTTTCGGTGTGTGTATGTGTGTGTCTGAAGTGTGTGTGTGCACGCACACGTGCACACATGCATGCAGGCGTGCATGGCGCATCTGTGGAGGTCAAAGGACAACTTTGGGGGCCCTTGCCTTGCTCCTACTCTGAAGTGGGGGCTTTCGTCATTCACCACGCTGCCTTCGCCAGGATTTCTGACCCGTCTCCACTTCCTTCTCCTCCTGCGCTTGCTGAGTGCGCAGACCCTAGGACTACCACCACTGGCTTTTACGTGGGATCGGGGAGTCCAACCTCAGGCTCCCATGCTTGTGCAGCGAGGACGTCATTCATGGATCAATCACCATAGCCCCTTGACTTTATTTCTGAGATAGGATCTTGCTTTGCCATCTAGGATAGTATTAAAGTTTGGCTCCATCGTGTTCCTGTTATCAGTAATATTTGGGACTCCAGGTACATGCCACCACTCTTGGCTAAGTCGGCGTGGTCTTTGAGACCCCAATGCTGATGTTCTTCTATAAGTGGGCCCGTCATTGGCTTGCCTTCCTCTGGTCACTGGTGTGCTTGATGAATAAATGCTTTTCCTGCCAACTCCTTCCTTCCCTCACTAGGTCAGCCGAGCGTACACAGGTTGGTGAGGACTGGAGTGGGGTTAGAGAATTAGAAAGGTGTTCCTCAGGCAGTTGCCACAAAACACTCTGATGAAGCCACCGTCGAAACTTCTTGGTAATGGCGTTGTCCCATCACAGCCAGCAGCTGGCTCTCACACACCAAGCCAGCAGACGGATGGAAGCATCATTCTTCCAGGTCTTTACACAGCATCTCTTACTCTCATTTGTTCCAAGGATCTTTTTGACCCTTTTTGTTACTACTACTTCTGTTATGTGTAGGTGAATATGCACGTGTGTGCGTGTACAAATGGAACCCAGAGTCTTCTCTCTGGGGTTCTCTTCATTCATTTTCTACTTTATTTGCTTTACTTACTCATTGGAACAGAGATCTCAGCAGTTCAGCTCCTCTATCTACCCAGAGGCACCAAGGGGTCCCCTGTCTCCACCTCCTGAGTGCTGGGATTAAAGGTAGGTTCCTAGCATGTTCATGGGTGTTGGGGAAACAAACTTAGGTCCTCATACGCTCTTTAATTTTTTTTTTTTTACATTTATTTATTTATTTGACACAAAGAGAGAGAGAGAGATAGTGAGGGAGAGAGAGAGAGAGAGAATGGGCACCAGGGCCTCCAGCCACTGTAAACGAACTCCAGACACATGCTCCCCTTGTGCATCTGGCTAACATGGGTCCTGGGGAATCGAACCTGGGTCCTTTGGCTTTTGCAGGCAAAGCCATTAACTGCTAAGCCATCCCTCCAGCCCACATCCTCATACTTCTTTGGCAAGAGGTTTATCCACAAACTGTCTCCAGCCCTGAGATATTTACTTTTGAAATTGTTTCACTATTTGCTAACTCAATTCCCAGCACTACTTCAGCACTGACTTGTGGACGGATTTAGAGAGAATAGATTATATAATGTCCACAGAATGTTAGGCAATGGTTAAAAACCTTGTTCTCTTTCTTAATATGTCTTTCATTCACTCTGTGATTGTACATGTGTATACATGACATGTGTGCCATACTCTGAACAGTAGTATGCAGCAAAACACACCTGTTAGATGCATACATCTTGCAATGAATCCGCCTTCTATTGCAAATTTCCATTGTCTGCTCTTCTAAGAGCCAATTCCTGTCTCTCTGATTCTCCAGAGCTCATAGACTTGGAGTGATGTCTCACTAAAGAGATCTATTGCTGTAAATGTTCTCCAGAGGCTGGTGTGTGGGAACCCTTGGTCCCCAGGTGATGATACTGTTTGGGAAGGTTGGAGATGGGCCCTTGCTGGAGGATGTGGGTCACTGACTAAGAACCCTCAGTTCTGTCACTCCTGAGTATCTTTCAGTATGCGATGAATTGCATGACTTGTAAAGAGTACAATGTTTGCTTTCCAAGGAAAACTTCCAGCGGTCTGTGCCCTTTGAAGTAGGAATTCAATAAGTGGTATAATATTAGCACCAAAGGCAACTACTCATAGTACTTTTCCATTTTACAGAATTTTCCATTAAAACAAAAACATGTCTTATGTCTTTAGCCAATGGGAATTAATTATTTTTTTGGACATCAGGCCTAATTAAATCAGCTCATCACCTTAATAACTTGCTGGATAGCCTTAAGCTTCCTGCTTTCTCAATTCCATCCATTTGCATGGCTTCCATTACTGATAACTTCCTTTTTAAATATGTGTGTGTACTCATATGTGTATATTTGCTTCTGCATGTGTGTGCATGTGCCCTTGGAGGCCAGAGAACAACCTCAGGTACCACTCTCAGGAACTCTGCCCATGTCTTTTTGAGACCAGGCCTCCCATTGGTCTAGACTTCACCAACTAGGCTAGACTAGCTGGTTGGGAAGCTTCAGGAGCCGGTCTGGCTCTGCCGCCTCAGTGCTGGGATTATAGACACATCCACACTGTCATTTTTACACAGGTCCTGGGGGTCAAATTCAGATCCCGTTGCATGGGAAGCAAACACTTCATTCTCTGAGCTACCTCCACCGCCCCCATCAGTGAACACTTCTGAACTTCCGGAAAAGAGCATCCCACCTTCAGACTCAAAGCTATGCCCAACACCTCCCATTTTTGTGTTTCCCAAATGTTTGCTTTCCTTGTTAGTTTTCACTCTCGGTGAGGACAGGGTTTCTCTTGACACTGTGCCTGGCTCATGCCTGTAGTTCCTCAAAAAGTGCTCATTGAGCAAGTGGGGGCAGTTCTAGAGGATTCTAGAGGACTCTAGAGGATTCTAGAGGATTCGTGTGTGGCACTGCTTACTGGATGTGGGACGCCTAGCAGAGAGAGGGTTCCTTTTATGAAACTTCTTTTAGCTGGGCATGGCGGCTCACACCTTTAATCCTAGCACTTGGGAGTCATAGGTAGGAGGATCACCATGAGTTCAAGGCCACTCTGAGACTACATAGAGAATTCCAGGTCAGTCTGGGTTAGAATGAGAACCTGCTTCAAACCCCCACCACCACCAAAAAAAACCCATTTTTTTTAATTGATAACCTTGACACATATCCACAATTGACAGTAATCCCCACCCACCACCATCTTCATGTCCCGCCGCCCGCACTGGATTCCTTCTTTCTGAGGATTCCTGGCCAGCAACTAGTCGGTGTGGTAAAGGCATTTCTGCAGGTAAAGTAGCTAACCTCTACATGTTAAGCCATTCACGGGACTTGTAAGGATCGTTTTCCATTCATCTTATTGTCATTTTTATAGGCTTCATTTCATTTCATTTTGGGGAATCAGCCCATTCCAGTCTCAGTCACTCTGGGGCTGCAAGTCACATCTGGGGATGTTCTGTGAGCCGGAGCTGTGACGCGCTGGGCTCATTGAGCATGCACTGAGCCGGGAGCTCGCCGGAGAGGAGGAGAAAAGACTAAGTTCTGGAGTCACTTACTCAGATGTAAAGGAATGAGCCTGTGCCAGTTGATTTTCTTTTCTCCTTTCCTATCCCATCTTTGTCCTCTCTTTCTTTTCTTTCTTTTACTTTCCCTTTTTTTCCATTCCTCTTTCTTTCTTTCTTTCTTTCTTTCTTCCTTTCTTTCATTCTTTCTCTTCTTGTTTCCTCCATCCTTCCCTTTCTTCTTCTTCTCTCTCTCTCTCTTTTCACTTTCCAGGAAGGAAGGACAATAGAAAGGAAAAATAAAAGGAAGATGAGGAGAGGAGGCTTTCATAAATTTTAGTCCTCAAGGGCTGAGCACAGTAGTGCATGTCTTTAATCCCAGCATTCAGGAGGCAGAGAAGTAGGAGGATAGCCACAAGTTCGAGGCCACCCTGAGACTACATAGTAAATTGCAAGTCAGCCTGGGCTAGACTGAGACCCTACCTCCAAAAGAAAAAAAAAATAGTTCTCAAGGTTTTATTTTTATTGTTCACAAGATGAAAAATAGCTGTCGTTTTATTTTTCAAATTTCACAATTTTAGTACCAGTTACTGAGTATAGGACACACTATTGACTTTTAATTTATTTAACTTCATCACCAGTGATGTTGGGTAACTTCTGTTAGTCAGAGTACACAGGCAAGGGAAGAGACACAGGAGGGGATGGGACGCTGTCAGAGCTGCAAGGTGGGGAGGGCAGGGGCTTGCAGAGCCCTTCTGGATCATGCTGTCGTTTCTGAGTCTGTGCAGGGGACCACTTTACCCCACTGTTTCTCTTTCTCAATATGGCTTTATGACATATCTCAGTGACAGACATCACATGCTTTTTTTATTATTATTATTTCTACTTTAACTTCCACTGTAGAACAGTGAGCCAGGGATTTTTCAGATGTGAGGCGAATACAGAATGAGAAAGCGACTTACTCCGCCTCACCTAAGAAGAAATCAATCCAAAATCCATTTAAATCCAATGTGATCTATCTGCATCTCCATGATAGCTACCTGTTTCCAAGCTGAGTGTGAGGGAGTGAGCGTGACCATTCACATGCGTGCCGGGGACTGTTACTCCTCTCCGGGACCCCATTCTTCAAATCGCTCACAGGTAGTAGCGCCCTGAGCCACCCTGCGCTCTGTTCCAAGGCACTCCCAGGTCGGGGAGAGCATCTGGTCGATGAGGATGAGGAGGAGAGTGACTGGTCCGTCCAGATGCAGGCTGTCAACTGGCAAACATGACCTTGTTAATGAAGGGCATTTCAGTGGTGGCTGCAGATGCACAGCATGGCTCACCAGGGCTCAGAACAGCTCTACGGAAAGGTTCCACTGTGTGTGCTCAGCATGTGCGATGTGTGTGCACATGTGGTATGTGCACCTGTGTGTACAGATGGGCACATGCCAGGCACATACAGAGAGAGGCCAGAGGAAGACATCTGAGACCTTCCTCTGCCACTTTTCTGTGTTATTTTCCTGAGACAGAATCGCTCACTGATCCTAGAACTGTTGCGTTGTTGTTGTTGTTGTTTGTGTTAGACTGGCTGACTCGTGAGTCCCAGAAATCCTCCTTCCTCCACTTCACTTAGAATCACAGGCATTCATGACCATACCCAGCTTTTGACGTGGGTCCTGGGGGATTGAACACCGGTCCTTATGCTTGTACGTCAAATACTACCCAGTGAGACATCTCCCAGACCCACATTCCACTCTTTAAGTCACTAAAGTCACAGAATTACAATAGAATTATGGGCCAACTTGCAACATATTTTATAACTTTTTACATATAAGGAGCCTTTGGTAAGGAAAGGTCACTTTATGCTTGTATGTTTTAAAGTAAGGAATGTTGGGAAAGCCCTAAAGATAGCTCTTGTGTCAGGGGAGCAACACTAGCAATTTATTTTTAAAGAAGAGAGAGGAAGAAATGAAGGAAAGAAAGAGAAAGAGAGAGAGAGAGAGGGAGGGAGAGAGAAAACAAGCAAGCAAGCTCCCTTTCTACATGAAAGTCAGTCTGCTGAGAGCAAGCCAGGGACTCACATTTGAAAGACGTCACAGAGGTGCATGTGTTAAGGAAAAGAGAGTAAGGTTTTCTGTTCTTTGGGGTGTCAGAATGTGAGAAGAACCTAAGAATTTCAACCAAATTTCCTTGTGCAGTTTCCTTGATTCTCACTGTCATAACTTAGGTCCTTTTCAAAGAATTTGTTTGAAGGAAGCTTCCTAGGAGCCATAGGAGCAGTGTGTGTGTAAGGCCTTTGTAAATGAACAAATTAACCACTTGTCCCACATGGGGTGCAATGGGGTTTGGTATGGGCCCTTCTGTCCATTCAGGCTCCTTATTCAGCTGGTTATAAGTGAAATCTCATAAAGGACACAGCAGGGATCCTTTCCTTGGGGCGTCGGGTGGGGAGGGATCTGAGAAAATAACCTATTGAAACTCTGAGAGTTGATGGGTAGAAACTGTTCTTTTGTAGACTGACTTCCTCATTGGCAGTAGGGGAAATAAACACACACAGGAAATCATTCAGCTCTCTGTGAACTCCATGTTAATAACATTGGCTTATCAAAAACCTCATTGTTAGTGCTTGAAGCCTTTGTGTGGGAGGATATGCGTGTGTGTGCATGTGTGTAAGTGGCTGTGTGTGCGTGTGTATGTGAGTGTTTATGTATGTGTGTATATGCGTGTACATGGGTGTGTATGTGTGTGTGGGTATGTGTGGGTCTACATGGGTATGTATGTTTATCCGTGTGCACAGATGAATGTGTATAGACAGACAGAAGTGTCTTCTAAGTCTCCCACAGGAAGTTCATTGGAGCGATGCGAAAACAGCAATGCATGTTTGGAAGAATAATACAAAGGTTTAGGTAACGTTGCTAACTTTTTTTTGTTTGTCTTGTTAGTTTTTAATTTAATTTTATTCTATTTTATTTTTATTAAGAACATACTTTGTATGGATACATCATGTGTTGGTACCAGCATTTCCCTCCTCCTTGCCCCCATTCTGCTGGGGGCCCTCCTCAGTGGGGTTGCTGTTGTTCCCCATGGGGTTGTGGGTCACACATTCTGGGAGCAGCAGTCAGTTATTGGGGAGAGGCAGTGCCTCTGGGTATGATGCCCCAACCTGTGGTTCTTTTTTATTTTTTTCTTGTTATATTTTATTTGTTTGTTTGTTTGTTTGTTTGTTTGTTTAAGAGAGAGAACGAGGCAGAGAGAGAGAAAGAGAGAGAGAGAATGGGCACACCAGGGCCTCCAGGCACTGCAAATGTACTCCAGACATATGTGCCCCCTTGTGTATCTGGCTTATGTGGGTCGGGGAGAATCAAACCAGGCTTTGGCTTTGCAGACAAACACCTTAACCACTAAGCCGTCCTTCCAGCCCACCTGTGGCTCTTACAATATCTCCATCCTCTCCTCCACAAGATTTGGGTTGGGCTTGGAGTGTTTTACCTCTACTTCAGTGATGAGCTCTTAGGTTTGCTAACATTTTGAACAGTAATAGCTGCACGTGCAATATATCCACACATGTACGTGTTATATACATGTAGCATTCTGAACATTTCCCAGAAGTCTCAGCAAAACTTAGTGCAGCATAGACCTCAACAACACAGTTAGTATTGCTTTTTTTTTTTTTTTTAGTTCCCAGTCTCTCTATTTCTTCTTTTCTGCTTGCTTTAGATGATTACCTCTCTCCTCCTCCTCCCTCAGCAAGCCAAACGATTTTGGAAAAAAAAAAAAAAAAATCAAGCCTGGTGATGTCTTAGAATCTGTTTTAGGAAAAAAGTCCCCTGCCCCAAAGTTAGAGCCTTAGAATATTTAAGAGATGGATTTGAGTCCCTTCCTGATTTTAATCCCAAGGCAAGAGCTTAGTAGATAAAGGATGTTGTGCTTTAATTTCCTTAATTTCTTTCTGCCTCAGTTTCCTGACTTATCACCTATACATAAAAATAGTAAAGCTCCCCTAATATTGCAACAGAGAACACATGAGTCACTGCAAGGAAGACAGCAAGCATTTGGGATAGTCTCTAATAGGAAGTGGATTGTGTGTGTGCAGTTGCTAATATTAACAACAAGTGGGCTGCACGCATGTGCACACTGACGTTCCTCTGCAGCCCTCAGTCAGATGGTCCTCAGAGTCTGAATAGCTGGTGGCTCCCTTCTTTCTTATGCCCTCCTTCCTTCCTTCCTTTCCGCTTTTTCTTCTTTTCTCCTTTTTTTCTTTCTTCCATCTTTCTTTGTTTCCCTTCCCCCTCCCCGACTGCCTTCTTTCCTTTTGTCTTTCTTGCATGCACATCTCCCGGGGTGTGATGTGTATTTGGGTGTTGTGCTCATGGGGTGGAATGTACTCACCTGTGGTGGCTGGAGGGGAACATCAGGTGTCACTCCCTTTGCTTTTCTACTCCTTACTTGAGCTGGAATCTCTTACTGATTCTGAGGTTTGCTCATTCTCTCTCTCTCTCTCTCTCTCTCTCTCTCTCTCTCTCTCTCTCTCTCTGTGTGTGTGTGTGAGTGTGCATGCATGAGTGTGTGTTTTGCAAGCTCAAGTGTTTCTCTGTTCTCTGCTCCCCACAGGGTTGAGATTACAGACATGTGTGGTCATGCTCAGCTCTTTATGTGGGTCCCAGAGATTTAACTCAGGTGATATCTCAGGTCTTCTGGAGCCCTTAGGCTTGTACATGGCATGTTATTAAACACTAAGCAATATTTTAGTTTATCTTCTCTATTTTTTAAGATTTATTTTTACCTTTATTTATTTATTTATTAGAGGGAGAGAGAGAGAATGGGTGTGTCAGGACCTCTAGACACTGCAAACAAACTCCAGATGCATGCACTACCATGTGGATTGGCTTACATGGGACCTGGAGAATCGAACCTGGGTCCTTGGGCTTCACAGGCATGTGTCTCAACTGCTCAGCCATCTCTCCAGCTTTTTCCTATATTTTAACAGGGTCTCATATCATCCAAAATTGTCCTCAAATATCCTCTGTAGCTAAGGATGACCCTGTACTCAAGATCCTCTTGGATCTACCTCCCAGCTGAAGAGATTACAGGCATGTATCACCATGCCCAATTTACGCAGGGTTGGGAGCCACAGCATGAACCCGGGCACACTTGACAAGCACTCTACCCATTTAGCCAGCTCCCCAGCTCCTGCTTTATTTTTCTGAGTGTCTTTTCCTTCTAGTCCTCCCTGTCTTCCTTCCTGCTACTGCTGAGTAAGGAGATAGAACGGCAGCTGTCTCCTGAGTGCTGTAATTTCTAAGCATGAAAGAGAGCCCTTTTGTGTGGTACCCCATTCTTTATTCTCCAACAGCCCTGACCTCATGATCCCTTGGCAGACACTGGGCAGAGCTGCAAGCCTTGGTGACTCTGGGGTTGGTTAGGCATCGCTGCTCTGCCTCTGGCTCCCTGCCTTTGGGCTCTTAGAAACTCCTGGGCATTGCTCAGGACTGTGTGTGCCAAGGGGAGAAAAAGAGAGTGGAACTCAGATCAGCCAATTACAGAGGCTAGAAAAATAGGAATTTTGCATCACTGGCCTTCCAGATTCCAACCTATTTCCACCCTTTGTGACCATTGAAATCTCATCTATTCTACTGGTTTACCAAAACAAATATGATTTTCTTTGATAGAATAGAATTAAGACATAGGCTGGGGAGGTGGCTTAGCGAAGAGAGCAAATTGCCCCAGAAGCATGTGGATATTTCAGGCTGACAAGAACTCAGCAAGGTTTAATGTTGTTGGTGTTTTTAGTTTTAGCCATTCTAGTTTGAATGGGTGTGCTGTGATGGCTATTCTTCAATGCCCCTGGTGATCAATGATCTTGAATATCTTGCCAGTCTGCTGATTGACCATCCTATAGTCTTCTTTGGCATGTTGTCTTTTGAGTCGTCAAGGGTGTGATAATTAAGTCAAATTGACATGTGTCTTTGAACGCTTTCTTTCATGCACAAGGAAGGATGTGACGTCTGGTGTTCTGTGACAGACACAGAGATAGCCAGAGTCAATCATTTAGCAGCACATATTATTTCACAGAAAACTCATGACCTTCACAATGTCAGTTAAGATAAAGTTAGACTACAATCTCCAGTGAGAAACTAAGATGGTGGAAACTTAACTAAAAAAAAAAAAATGTTTTTGTTTATTTTTATTTTTTTATTTCAGAGCAACAGAGAGAGAGAGAGAGAGAGAGAGAGGCAGATAGATAGAGAGAGAAAAAATGGGCATGCCAGGGCCTTCAGCCACTGCAAACGAACTCCAGACACATACGCCCCCTTGTGCATCTGGCTAATGTGGGTCCCGGGGAATCGAGCCTCGAACCAAGGTCCTTAGGCTTCACAGGCAAGTGCTTAACTGCAAAGCCATCTCCCCAGCCCGAAACTCAACATTTTAAAACTATAGGAAGCACAAAAGCATGCTTTTAAAGAGTCTGATCCTAGTGTTTATGTGGAGAGTCTATAAAGACTTTAGATGGAAGGCTATTTGGAGCTGAGGGGATGGCTCAGTGGCTAAAAGTGCTTGCTTTTGGAGACTGTCAGCCTGGGTTCAATCCCCATGCCCATGTAAATCCAGATGCACAAAGTGGCACATGCATCTGGAGTTTGTTTGCATCTCTCTCTCCTTACTTAGAAGTGTATAGATATACATATCTATATGTATATATATATTTACAGAATGGAAGTTTCTAATCTGGAGAGATTTCTGAGTGATTAAGGTGCTTACCTGCAAAGCATAAAGAAATTAGTTCAATTTTCCAGTATCCGTGTAAAGCCAGGTGCAGAAAGTGATACATGCATCTGGAGTTTGTTTGCAGCAGCTAGAGGCCCTGGTGCACCCATTCATTCATTTTCCCATGATCTCTCTCCCCCTCTATTTCTCTCTCTATCCCTCTTGCCCCCCAACCCACCAGTCATGGTGGCATATGCCTTTAATCTTAGCACTCGGGAGGCCAAGAAGGATCACTGTGAGTTTGAGGCTAGCCTGAGACTGCATAATCAAACTCCAGGTCAACCTGGACTAGAGCAAGACTCTACTTAAAAAAAAAAAAAAAAAAAAAAAAAAGAAGAGGAGGAGGAGGAAGAAGAAGAAGGTTTGAATGTTAGTAGCTTTAATGAAACTGAAGAAAATCTTAACATTAGGTAGTAATAGGAATACAAAGAACAAAACAATACAAAAACTATAAAAATTACTCAGTTGTGTTTGATGACAATGACCAATGAGGTTGGAAGCAAATTTTATTTTCTAAGACTTCAATATATTTAGTTTCTAAATATAGTCATAACCTTAAACTATATATTATGGTATGTTAAGGTAAAATTTTGTAGCCAGGCTATTGTATTTTCTTTCACAATAATTTAAATTGTGGTTGCCTTTGAGTGGTGGGTGGTCATGTATACTTATCTAGCAGATAACTAAAACCTTGGGGCTGGAATTCTCAGGTGTGAATCACTGCTCAGCTCTACATGGGAGTCATCACCTGAGAAATAATACTGAAGCCACAGCTGTGAGTGTGATCACAGAGGAGAAATGATACAAAGGTTTAGAACACAAGATAGATGTCTAAGCCATGAAAAATGACCTAATTTAAGAAGAAAAAATGTAAAAGAGCAGCAAGAAGTGAGACAAGATCAGCAACAAGGAGACTAAGGGAAAGGATTGTATTGAGAAGGGCCAACAGTATAACAAGCAGTGAGATTCCACAGAGATGGGGAAGGTGATGGTACAATATGACATCTTAACCCCAGTGCTGATGTGTGGGTGTCTACGTATGTCTATATATCACATAGAGAGACAGATTGAAAGATAGAAAGATACAAGCTTGAATGACGGAAATAAACAAAAAATGCTAATTATTTTTCAGTTCTTGTGAATATATATATATGCATATGAGTGTATATGTGTGTCTGTGTATATGTACATAGACATATATGTGTGTACATATATGTAAATATATACATATATACTATCATATATTTTATAGGCTATATATCACATATAATATATACATATATGGAACAACCTATAACAAATTACATATATGGCTGCATACAAAACACATAAGCCCATGCCCACCTGTTTCAGTAGTGCTGTGTGGGTCCTATGGGGGCTTCAGATCAAGGGGATAAGCCAGTGGTGTTGGGAAACAGAGCCAAGCAGGAGACGCAGCTTGAACTTTGCAAACGTGGAGGAAGATGTGCAAGAGGAAGGCCACTGTGACTGCAGTTACAGAGAGACAGCATGTGGCACATAGCTGAGACAACGGTGTTTATACTCCTCCCTGTCCCATGTGAATGTGAAAGCAGACAAGAACCTAACAATGGCCTGGAGAGATGGCTTAGCAGTTAAAGCACTTGCCTGCGGAGCCTAAAGACCCAAAACCGATTCCCCATTATCCACGTAAGCCAGAAGCACAAAGGTGGTGCGTGTGTCTGGAGTTCACTTGCCATGGCAAAAGGCCTCGGCACACCCATTCTCACTCTATCTGCCTCCTCCTCCTCTTTCTTCTCTCTCCCCCTACCGTAAATAAATAAATACATAAAATACTTAAAAAGAACCTAACCATGGGAGGCACAGTCTTGAAGAAGGTACTTACAAGATCAGCTGAGTTAATGAGAGAGTGATTGGTGGCAGTGAGCATGGGTACAGAGCGGGGAGAGAGGCTCAGTTGGGGCTCCAGGGAAGCCCAGTGGTGGGCTTATCTCTCCTGCACCGTGACTTACACGGAGTACGGAGAGCGAGAGTATTTACATTCATACAGTTTCCCTGCTTATAAATCAAGCACAGGTGTTCTGTTTTTAATTAATTGACAGATCTTTGTGTGTGTGGTGCACATAGATGTATGCATGCATGTTCGTGTATACGTGTGTATACATATGTGTGTATATGGACATAAACACGTGCCCATGGAGACCAGCGCTTGGTGTCGTGAGCCTTCCACAGTTTCTCCCTGGCTGGTTCTTTGAGAGAGGGACTCGTGCAGGCAAGCCCCAGTGATTCCTTGCCTCTGCTTTCGCAGCTCGGCATTGGGCTGGAGTTGCACACCGCCACGCCTTGACCTGTCACATGGGTGCTGGGGTCCTTAGGCTTGTGCACAGCACTTTTCCACTGACCCGTTGCTCAAGCCCCACAAATGTCCTATTTTCTTTAAAAGTCCATGGTGACTTCCCTGTCACGTGCTTGTGCTCTGGCTGTCCAGTGGTGTATGCTGATTGCTGTATAGGCACATCTCATTGAGTTTTGACCCTCGTGGACCATTTGCATAGTTACCATGTAGATGCATGAATGGAATATGACAGCCAACCAGATCAAGCTGGCTACCTCACGAGGCTATGTTTTTCTGGTTTGTGTTTAAATATTTCAAATTGTTAACTACTGTGGATTTAAGTTTTATTTTTCTTTTCTAAGTAGTTATGAGCTCTTTGTAGAAGAACGTGCCTGCCTGGAATGACTGAATGGTGGAGATATGGTTTCTTTAGACGCTAAAATCTGTTCTCCAAAAAAAAAAAAAAAAGCTGTCCTCCTGGGTATCTAATGATATCAGAACCTAGCCAATGGAAACATACAACCTTGGATGAAAGTTTCTTCCCCACCAGGTTTCCAGAATATAATAGCTATGCGATTAGCACATTTTCCCACTGATTGGGTTGGCATGTGCCCATGGATTTATAAATAGAATTTATTGTGGAAGTTGCTGTGCTACTGGGATAAGTGGCTCTTGCAATTTGATGACAGAAAGGGTTCTCTGAAAAGAAACTGTTACATGGCTTCTATGCTGTGGCCATCTGAGGACAAAGGAGGATTGAAGACACAAGCAAGTTTTGTTTTCAGTAAATTCCAGCCTATGTACAGTTACAAATAACTGAATCTACTTGACATCAGGCCAATTAATATTTTAACACTCATCCCTTTTCAATTCCCTGGATCAAGCAGGTTGGGGGTAAATGGTGATTGCAAATGCTTCAGCATGTTGCTCCCTCAAGGCAATGGAATGGTGACTTGTTGGAGGACATCCAGACTCCTGCCAGGGTCTCCCCAGAAGAGCAATAGACCCACACAATATGATGACCATTTAGAATTGGGCTCCAATCTGTGTCTCAGTCTAATCCTCATAAATTAACTTTTGTTTTGGTTTACTGCATTGAAATGAGGCTAATGGTGAATAAATGCCTAAGGTGACCACTGTGATGAAAGGCGTTTTCATAATCCAAAGGATCAGTGCTGTTATCATTACAAAGGCATCACTCATTTCTGAAGGATGGAGTTGCATGGTACAACTAGAAAAAAAAAATATGGCTGTTTTTGACGAGATCAATTTCAACGAGGCTTTGTGCTTCAGTGATCCAGCCAAAATTATAATGGGGGGAAAACATTTTTATCTTAATCAGAACAGTATCTAATGCTTCCTCAGAAGCCAACAGCCATTTATTTCCCTGTGGCCAGCTGAGCCTCCCGCCATGCCCACACATGAGAACGCAGGCTGCCGTGGAGCTTGGTTTCTAGAGAGCGATCTTTTCACTGCCTTTATTCCCTCTTGACAGTCCAGTCCTGCGGCGCGAGCCTATCAAACCAGTAAGTCACGCATGACCATGAGCCCTGGCTTCAGTACCCAGTGGAACAGCGGCCAGCCAGCTTGGAACACATGCTCCTTTCCAAGAGCAAGCTTGCACTACCAATCCCATGCCAGCTACACCTACTGCTCAGGACACCCTGCTGTAAGTACGCCACCTTCCTATACTAGAGAGTGGGTTCGCAGTTCCGCCTTCCACGTACCTCTCTGTTCCGTGGGTGGCTCTCCTAAATGCTGTGCATCTCATGAGTTAAAGAAAAAAAGAACAATTGATGTCTGAAGGGTTTGACTGGTGTATGCTCAGATGATTCTCTTCTGTAATTTGACATTTCATTGAAAATTATTTCTGGATGGCATACATCTATACAATTTTCAGAATGGTGTGGGGTGTTTCTTGACTGTATAGATGGGTGTCTCTGGCGTCATGCTTCTGGCTTTGTCTTGGCTGTTGATTGTGAATTTTGCTGGTGGATTTCCCGCTGGGAGACGGAGTCTCACGGGGACACCGAAGAGGTAGTGCATGCTGGGCTCCCTTCTTCCCACGTGTCTTCATTGGTATAGTTGTACACATACAAACATGTAGAGATATTTCCAGCAGAAGTTCTTGGTATAAATGACTCTGGGGACCAGGTATTCAGAACACATGCAGCTACAGGGGACGTGTCATGTAAACCACAAGTATGATCATTCATTTGTCAGGTTGGATGCTATCTTGGTAAAAAGAGACCCAACACTGAATAAAATTAAGTTTTATGCTTATGAAATTTCCTTCCTTCCAATGGAATGGGGAAGCTAGTGATTATATACATATGCATACAATAAATAAAAACCAGCAAACAGGGCTGGAGAGATGACTTAGTGGTTAAAGCGATTGCCTGTGAAGCCTAATGACTCATGTTTGGCTCTCCCGGTCCTATGTAAGCCAGATGCACCAAGTGACACAGGGGTACAAGGCTGCACACGCGCTCAAAGGGGCACATGCATCTGAACTTTGACTGTAGTAGCTGGAGGCGCTGGCACACCAATTCTCTCTCCCTCTCGCTCTCTCACATAAAAAAGGCCAGTCTATTGAACTTGCCTTAGAAAAAAAGAAAACGAAAACAGCAAACAAACAAAAATGATCATAAAAAATGAAATGCTGCCGGGTATGGTGGCACATGCCTTTAATCCCAGCACTTGGGAGGCAGAGGTAGGAGGATTACTATGAGTTCGAGGCCACCCTGAGAATACATAGTGAATTCCAGGTCAGTCTGAGCTAGAGTGAAACCCTACCTCAAACAACAACAACAACAACAATAATAAGAGATAATACTATGTAGCGAACCAACTTAAGTTGATAAAGAATGAGTGAGTGAATACTTTGAGACTATGTGGTCATCCTCTCTTGCAGCCCATGTTGTCTCTGAGATCAGAATGAAAAGGACAGAGGCTCGCGTTTGGTTTAGGAGAAAGTGCATCCTAAGCAAAGAGCAGCTCATGTGGAAGATGTGAGGCAGAATGAGCTAAGATGTTTGGTCCACAGGGAAAGAACCCGCACAGCTGGAGCCTGGCAACTGAAGACTGAAGGCAGATAAAGTCACGGAGTGAGGAAGGAGCCAGGGTGTTCAACACTGTCATCTAGAGTAAGAAGTTTGCCTTGTATTTAAGTGTGGTGGGAAACCACCTGAGTGTTTTAAAGCAAGGGAGTGGCTTCAGGGTGGAAAACTCAGGGAGAGGCAAGAGAAGGCAAGCGCTGAGTCAGATGAGCGCACACCAAAGCGTGTGGATGGGGCTAGAAGAAAAGATGGTCTGTTGTTGTTTCATGTTTTGTTTTGTTTTTTCCATATTCTTTGATCCACTTGCTGTTCAAGATATGTGCAAGTTGTTTTCATCACAACTAAAATTTGAATGTATTGTGCATAAAATTGTCCTCAGTAACCAGCCTCATATTCACTATGCCTGATTAGTTTTCCCCTTCAGTCATTACTTGTGAAGCTGGAATGATATTTTAATGAAGTATTTCTATTCATATTCTTATTGGCCTCAAGGTCATCTGAAAGAGCTGCCATTTATTGAGCATTTAATATTTTCTAAGTTCTGCACTGAGCACTTTTATATGTGTCAAATATATGTGTTTTTTTTTCTCAAAATAGCCCAAGGAAGCAGTTATGATTATTATTATCATTTGAAGGTTAGTGTAATTAAATTCATAAAAATTAAGTATCTTGCCTCAAGTTACACAGTCTATAGCACAGCCTGAGGCCCGACGGCTACCTGCTCTGCCTACAGTGTACTTACTTGCTGCCCTTCACGTGCTGACCGCCCTGCACAATGCGGTTCCATTGAATCTCTGTGACTTTATTTACTTCTGAGCATAATTCCAAGTTGATACCCCAGGCAGAGCTCCTTCTAATTATGCAGGTTAAGGGTATACAGTATTCCTTAGATAACTGCTTGTATTTATAGAATTCTTGTGTTCAGATGCAGGGGTAAAGATGAAAAATAGGTATCATCCCCATCTTGGAAACCACTGGGTGAATTATAGGTTGTCTGGTCACCATCTGTGCTTTAAAAGCCGGCACCGTAGGGCTGATGAGATGGCCCACGGGATGAAACACTTGCTGTGCAAGCAGATATTACAGATAGCAATGGCACACGTCTGTCACCACAGCAAGTCTACCCAGGGAGATGGGAGGCTGAGGAAGGAAAACTGGAAGCTCCTGCGGCAGCCAGGAAGGGCATCATGGCTGTTCTACTCCCTGAGTTCAAGCATATTCCAAGGCTATTCTTAAATTTAATATTTACTTCACATTCTTCCACTACTCCAACATTCAAACTTTGTTTGTTTTTTTCTTCTTCTTGTATCTCTTCAGTGGATATTAAACCATTAACTATCAAGTCACAGTATTCATTTTGCTCTACTCTTGGTTTGTGAAGGGAATTATGTCATCTAAAAATACGGCAGTGACTCAGTACAAGGAAACGTTGAGAGCCGGGTTAGCAAGACATCTCTGGAGATCACTATTCCATCATGCTTCCTTGCAATCATTTGGCAAACCAAGGAGAAAATGTCTATGGCCCTGAAAACGTGAGAGAAGATCCCATAGTTACCATGCAGTGGAAGCTACACAGAGGTTTTATGGTTTAAAACCACAGAACTGAGCCGCGCGTGGTGGCGCACACCTTTAGTCCCAGCACGGGGAGGCAGAGGAGGATCACCATGAGCTCAAGGCCACCCTGAGACTAAATAGTGAATTCCAGGTCAGCCTGAGCTAGAGTGAAACCCTACCTTGAAAAACAAACAACAACAACAAAAAAAAAAAAAAAAAAAAAAAAAAAAAAACCAGAGAACTGGAAGTCTGGTCTGAGTAGATCCTCGGAAGTTTTCTTGAGTCCTGTTCTTTGCTAGCCATGAGTGACGGGGTGATGTGCTGCCCATCCTGTGAGATGTTCATATGTTAATACAACTCCCTCTTCTGACTAAGTACTCCCCATTCTCTAATCTCCTGAGGTCTTACCGGCGTCCTCCAATGTGAGGCATGTATGCTAGATGTGCATGGCTCAAAGGCCTTCCTTTCGCCTCTGGGGAATTCTGACATCACCTAAGAATCTGGTTAGTAAACTTTAAATTGATAGCCTTGTTAAAATCTCAGAATTTCATGAGTCTCTTGACTTGACACCGTGAATATTTTCTCAGTGCCTTTCTACATGGTGTCCTGTTAGTCTCAATGGCTGCGGTACGAAAATCAGCACCCACAGGCCTGAGGGTTTAAAGCACCACACATTCGTGCCGCAGGTCAGAAGTCGGAAACGAGCCTCACTGAGTTGACCAGGGAGTCGATGGGAAACACTCTTTCATGAGGTTCCAGAGGAAAATGTTTTTGTCCTTCCTAGTCATTGGAGCTACTTTCCTTGCTTGTGTTGGCTTGGCGGCCTTCTATGAAGTAAGTTACTGTCGCGACTTCAGGCCTGCCCCTACGTCATCTTCCCCAGGTTTCCTTGGTCTCCAGACTGAATCATCTCCTTATATAAAGGCTTTTAATGAAATCACAGTTGCAAAAATGACTTTGTCTTAAATAGTCACACTTACGGGGGCCAAGGACTAGGTCATTGGAATTTTATTCAATCCCCATTCTGCCTGGCATAATCAATATGTCAGTGACTGAAAGGCTACCTTTTGAGACATTTGGTAATTACTGGTGTTTCCTGAAAATAATGAGGCTTATTTCATTGAGGAAGATAATTGTATTAGCTGTACTTTGTTACTGTGAAAAAATACCTGACAATGGCAACTTCAGAACGTAAAGGTTTATGTTGGTATACAGTAAAAGGGTATATATCCTTTTACTAAATCAGTCCGTGAAGGCGGGGAGGGCATGAGCATGGTGGTGTGAGCTTGACGTAGTTGGAAATGCATCCACAGTGAGAAGCGAAGAGGGATGAATGCTGGCACTCAGCTCACCTTTTCCTTTAAAAAAATGTTTTATGGTTATTTATTCATATTAGAGAAGAGGAAAGAGAGAGAGGCAGATAGCAAGAGAGAATAGGCATGCCAGAGCCTCCAGCCACTGAAAATGAACTCGACTCATGCACCACCTTGTGCATCTGCCTTACGTGTGTCCTGGGAATCAAACCTGGGTCCTTTGGTTTTGCAGGCAAGCACCTTCACTGCTAAACCAGCTCTCCAGCAAACTTTTTCATTTTTATTCTATCCAGGGCTCCCACCCATGAAATGGCACTGCCCATGGTTAGTGCAGTGTGGGTCTTCTCACGTCAATTAACCAAATCAAGAAACTCCCTCACACACAAGTTTACTGATTTATTTCCATGGTGATTCTAAATCTGGTCAAACTGATCATAGAATTTAATTGTCCCAATAAATGAAATATTCTTTAATAATATACGGTGGGCATGGTTAGCCTATCACATTTGATAGGTTATCCTATACACATATCACACATGCCTATGGACATGATTTTTTTTAATCCTCTTGTTTTTTTTCTAAGTGAAACAGTTGATAGCTATCTACTTAATAACCCCTCCAACACATCTTCAGAGAAAATGCTAGATAAGCGTATCAAAGTTCTCCAAATGCTAGTCCCTCAACTATAGATAGATAGATGGATAGATAGATAGATAGATAGATAGATAATAGATAGGTAGATGATAGATAGATATAGGAGACTATCTCTAGGTAGCTAGAGATAGCAAAATGTAGTCCCAAGATCTAATTTTTATATCAAATATTAAATGATATATGTGTTTTAGTATCTAAGGAAGCTTATTATATAAAATAATTTTAACTAATTATTTCTAGCACACACACACACACACACACACACATATATATAACTTTATTTATTCTCAATTTTTATTAATATTTTCCATGATTATGAAAAATATCCCATGGTAATACCCTCCCCACCACTTCCCCCTTTGAAATTCCATTCTCCATCATATCCCCTCCCCATCTTAATCAGTCTCTCTTTTATTTTGATGTCATGATCTTTTCCTCCTCTATGATGGTCTTGTGTAGGTAGTGTCAGGCACTATGAGGTCATGGATATCCGGGCCATTTTGTGTCTGGAGGAGCGTATTGTAAGGAGTCCTAACCTTCCTTTGGCTCTTACATTCTTTCTGCCACCTCTTCCACATTAGATCCTGAGCCTTGAAAGGTGTGATCGAGATGTTACTCAGTACTCCAGTCACTTCTTTCCAGCACTATGATACCTTCTGAGTCATCCCAATGTCACTGCCATCTGAAAAGAGAAGCTTCTCTACCCAAAGTGAGAGTAGCATTAATATAAGGGTATATATATATATTAAGAGAAGTGCTTACTGAGCACTTTAATAAGCATACTATATATACTTATCCAGACATCAGCTGATGTTACACCCCTAGGGCTCATGACTACCCCTGTTTTAAGTTTTCAGTATCAGGGATGTGTCCCCCCCCCCATGGAGTGGCCCTCCAGTCCAGTTGGAGGGCAGTTGGTTTTCACCATAACAAGCTGCCACTATTGCACCCGTTGGCTCATTTGGGCTGGCTGGCCAATTATAAGGCTTTCAGTGTCCGCTGTTGAGTATCTTCACTGGTGGTATCTCTTTCTCCCATTGAACTACATGTAGAATGGCTTCTTCCAGATTTCTATCAGCTAAAATATTTTTATTTGAGAGAGAGAGAAAGAGAATGGATGCACCAGAGCCTCTTTTCACTGCAAATGAACTTCAGAGGCATGTGCCACCTTGTGTATCTGGCTATGTGTATGTGGGTACTGGGGAATCGAACCAGGTTCACAGGCTTTGCAGGCAAGCCCCTGAACTGCTGAGCCAGCTCTCCAGCCTGTAGAGTACATTTGATTCATAGAATCCCTCTAAGAATTGGCAAATAACATTTTGATTAAGTGTTATTATCCATCTGACACTTCTGTCTCTAGGCAAATGATAGCACTATCTCCTTTGTGCCATGGCTCTTTTACAGAGCATAGAGACACTTGCTGTCTTCCAGGAGTTAAGCTGTGAAAAAAAAAAAAAACCATAGTAGTGTGAAGGCATGTTTGTCTATGACCAGGAAATTGGTCTGTGTGACAGCAGCCAGCGGCCTTCCCCACTGTTTCCTGAATCTGGGACACACTTCCCCCTATATCCAGAGTTACATGTTCCTTTTGAAGGTTTATAGCAGTGATTAAAAGAGGTTGCAAGTCTTCTTTCCATTGTAGATGGATTTTTATGCTGCCAGGCCACTGTCTTCTCCTGGACATTGAAAGTAAATACCCACTCATCGGATAGAAGCCTCCAGGTCTGTGCTCCAATGCCCAAGTCTCTTCTTGTCTTGGAAACACAACTTGCTTGTGTGTAGACTTGTGATGAAACATTGTTGCTGGAATTTGGTTTATTACTCTTTTCTATTGGTTATCCCAGCTACTCTTAGTCTTTTTACTAATATTTCAAGACCTCAACATCTAGTGTTACTGGGTGCTGGCTCACTAGTAGGTCTAGACCAACTTTTTAGACCATGGAAGACGTTTTAAGAAGTGCTAAAAAAAAAAAAAAAAAAAAAGGAACAGTTTGGAGAGAAATAATGAGCATGTTCTCAACCTCTATGAGTTACCTTTTAGAAACTGATTCTACAGGTAGCCCACGAGCATTCCAATGCCAGGGTCATTTACATCTCAGGCTTCTTCCTCTATGCTTTCATCTTAGCATGGCTATTAAGAGTGTCCCTTTGTCCCCTCAGAAATGACGAGGTTTAGAAAACTCATATCATATGATTTCTTTCCTATAGCCTTTTGCAACAGAAAAGGCTACATGTTCCTTGCACATAAATCTTAATGTGGGCCATTGCCTCAGGGTGTCACAGCACCCCAGGAAATCACCAACAAAGGGAATGCCCTGTGTAATGATTAATCAGGTGCCATAACCCAATGGGGCTTCCCATCTTCCCCAGCCATGTGAGTATCTCTGTGCTAAGGGAGAAAAATAGTGTTGTCATGGCCCCAAACTCACATCTGATGCAATTATAAAAAACTTATAATGAGACTTTTAGAGAACTTAAAAAAGTGTAAGTATGGACTTTTGTTTCTAAAACTCCTCTAGACCATCAGAGCTGGGAGACAGTAACTCTTCCTACGCCTCCCTTTCGCATCATGGAGGCCACGGTCAGTGAAAAGAGCTGCTCAGCCCTCGGCACTCAGGCCGCACCCCGCCCTGCGCAAGGCATATGAGAGCTCGTCATCCCCGCTCTCTTCCTAGTATCTCGTATAGCTCAGGCAGGCCTTAAAACCTGTGATTTCTCTGCCTCCTCCTCATGAGAGCTTTAGGATGACGACTGTGCAACCACCCTGTCTAGCCTGGGAAATAGTTTTAAAAATCACACATTATAATTCCTGCCATATCACAATATTTAGTGTCTTTTTTTTTTTTTTTTTTTTTTTTGTAGTGCTGGCTATTGAACCCAGGCCCAAGTAAGGCAAGTGCTCTGCCCCTGAGGTCTAACTACAGCTCCTGCGTCACAGTATTTTAAATGAGCTTGAATCATCTGGGATACTTGGCTATACGGCTGACTTGTAGATTCTTATATGCACATGGCTCCAAAGCGAAGGCATCAGCTATTCCTGTCTTAAGCTCTTGCCCTTCTTTTGCTCAATTTCTCGGAGTCCCAAGCTTGTTTCACAGACCAGTGTCTGCTTCCAGCCTTCACTCTTCCAGTGGTGTTTGATTTCTCAAAGCAGCCGAACCCCAGCCATGATCCCTCAGCTCTCACAAGCCTTGGATAAATTCCTGTCTTCCTTGAAGACACCATAAATAGAATGCATATTGTGCTCTGAGCAGCGTGCTGGGTAAGAAGGTGGATAGAAGAAAAGGGATAAGGAAATGAATGGACCATAATATGAAGGGCCCCTATTCTTCAAATTTCACTAAGAGCTACTGGGGAAGAGATTGTGGGGCCGGATGGATACTTACTGGTTCTAATGCCGTGCTTCTCCAGTGCGAACTGTGGGAAGCCAGGCAAGTTGAGGGAGCTGCAGGAAGGCGGCGGCTCCCTGTGGGAGTGCTCTAACTTGACTTGGGTGTTGTGACAGTTAAGTTTCTGTTGTCAACTTGATCAAATCCGGAATCAAGTAAGAAATATGCCTTGCTTGTGAGGGTGTTGCCAGGAAGGATTAACAAAGGGAAAGGACTCCCCACCCCCTCAGAATGGGTGTCCCTACTGGCGACAGGGGACACACTAAGAAACAATGGGAAACCTAGCGCCTTGTGCTCAGCTGTCCTCGCTCCTTGGCAGTAAGAACGCTCATTCTGTGGCAGCCCTGCTTTGAGGAGATCTGTACTGGCTTCACGCACATTCCAACAAGGAGTGAAGTCCAGTTGCTCTCTGGACACCCCCCCCCCCAGGCCCTCAGTGCCAGATTGGGGCTACTAAGGCCTCCAGCCTTGTGGACGGACTGAGCAGCTGCCAGGGGCTCAGGCTCTCCGGCCTGCGGGCAGCTGTTGTCAGACTGTCCTCCCGGGATCTTAGAAGCGAACATAATGCATAGCCTTTATAATACTGTTCGTTCTACCAACTCTTTTCCTCGAGAACCCCGACCAATGCGGGTGTCTATCCCAGCTCTGTGATCACTGCCTGTGCCGCCCAGAGAGAGGTACGGCATGAGTCAACTTCCTCCTGTCCGCAGCAGGATGTGATGGCTTACTTCACGAGGGGACAATGTGAGTTTAATGGCCGCCATGGAAAGCTGTTTAATGTAGATGTCCTCTTTACAAGTCACGTAGTAGAAGCTCCATGGAAATAAGGCACAAGTCAATGTTAATCTGACCTCATCACAGCACTATCTGTGTGACATCTTACCACTCTGGAATTCAGGATTCCAGGACGGTAAAACCCTCACATACATCCATGAAGAGTTACTTGTACCTGCCTGGAAATTTTCACCTTTCTTCTAACAACAGCGGCCAAGATTAGTCAGAGGTTAGGCATTTGTCTATCTTTGCCTTTTTAGTGTGGCCTAAGAGCTGAATATTGTTTATTTCATGCAATACAGTATTTCCCATGAGGACCAGAGTATGAGGACACACTGAAACGCCTGATGGTGAGCTGGCCTTAATACCAGTTCCTGGGAGGCACAGGTAGAAGCTACCCATGGCAAATTGGTCAGATGGCTCTGGGTTCAACTCCAAGACCATACCTCAGTCAACAGAGAGGTGATCAAGGAAGATCTGTTGCCAGCCTCTGACAGACACACAGACGCACACACACATGCATGTACATAGGCACAAGTATAAAATGCACATTCCCATGCAAACAAGAAAAAAAAAAAAACAGTTCTATCTTTTTAACATTAAAATTGACTAATAATGATCATATTACATAGGAAAATTTAAAATTTCAATAAGACATTACCACTTAGAAATAGCTTATTTCCTGAGACTTCAGTTGATGACATGGGTTCTTGCTATAATTTGGATATGACAGCTGAAATGAGATTAAATTCTTTTCCTATCAATGACTGTGATACATGGAAAGAATTTAAAGATGAAAAGAGAAAGCCAGCCACACTATTGTTACAAAAGGCACAAGAGCTGGCTAGGTTTTGTGCAAGATCGATCCTATTCTAAATGCTGGGACAGACATCAAGGACCAATGTTATCTGTTAACCCGTAATCTCTGGGCAAGGCCTCCAGCCCACAATCACACGAAGCCAGGTATTTGAGAGAAACAAGGACAAAACGTAATTTCACTGTGCTGACTTCCTTTGGAAAATTTAAAAATGAAATTTTAAGTTTATAAACAAAAATCTTGCTGCTTAGGTCCCCTTACCACTTTAGGAAATGCTAAATATCATTGATTACTTTAAGGCAAGGATTTTCATGCTATCTCCTAAGAACAAATGGTGCAGCACCAAAGTCAGTGAACTCGAATGGCATCGGCTCATCGGTTCAGCTCACTGGGGCATCTCTGGAACCATTCATGTGGCCCTCTCCCACCCACTGTTTTCTTTCAATTACAAAACTAATAGGTTATTTTGCTGCAAACCTCCAAATCTTTCAAACATACTCCACAATTAAAGTGAAAATACCAACATTTTACTACCATGGGGTGGGGAGATAAAAATTCTGAATTGTGGTGAGGGACAAGTAACTTCAGGTAGAACAAACAGACTTGATAACTTAGAGAGTGACCAGGAAGCATGTGGGCAGATAGATGGTCCATTCACGTGCTGGGAAGACTGGAACTGAGCAGCTTGGAGTTGCATCCTGCCATTCAACAGGGTACACAATTTAAAAGATAAGAATTACTTACTTCTGGAATTTTCCCCATGGTTTTACTGGCAATTTTTATATCTGTTCACAATTAAGTTTTGCTAAATTTTATTTATCTATTTGTAAGCAGAAAGGATGGCATGGCAGGGTCACTAGCCACTGCAAACAAACTCCAGATGCATGCACCACTTTACATGGGTACTGGGAATCAAACCTGGGTCCTTAGGCTTTGCAGGTGAGTGACTTAACCACTAAGCCATCTCTCCAACCCCATAGTGTGTTTTTATCATTATTCCATCCTGACTTTCTCTTGGCTCCTCTTCCTACCCCCTTCCACAGAACTCATTCTTCCCAAATAGTCTATCCTACTTTGATGTCTTAGTTTGTGTGTGTGTGTGTGTGTGTGTGTGTGTGTGCGCGCGCGCGCGCGCGTGTCCCACTGTGTTTAGTTATGATGTGTTGTATGAACATGAGCTGGGGGTTATTTACTAGAACATGAAGGACCGACCCATGGCTACAGCCCTGCAGAAGATGTCTCCTGTGACCTTAGCAACCATTAACTGCCAATGACTCCACAGGGAGGGATGTGGGCCTTGTGGTATCCTCCATCACTACTTCATGTTATAAAACCACATTTGAGCACTTGGATAATTGAAACTACGTGAAATCAGTAATGAAATCATCAATAAAGAGAAATGTTTGCAATAGAGAATGGGTCATAAAAATGTATTTCTCTAACCAGGTGTGGTGGCACACGCCTTTAATCCCAGCACTCGGGAAGCTGAGGTGGGAGGATCGCTGTAAATTCAAGGTCACTCAGACTACATAGTGAATTCCAGGTCAGCCTGGGCTAGAGCAAGACTGTTCCTTGAAAAACAAACAAACAAACAAAATCCACTAAACTCAAAAAGCAGCCTTAGATCATCAACAGTCTTCATACACACACATGTCCTACTAGTTCATCCCTTTTCTGTCTCCCAGATGTAATCATAACATATGATTTCTGACTTTATTATACGCATGCCTTTTCCTTTTTTCATTGTTTTGCTATGATGTATATTGAAGCACACTTTTGCCTAGATTTGCACTTAATTACCAATGAAAAATATGCCATATATGTTTGTGTAGTTTTTATTTTGCTTCTCTTTGTCTTGAGAACCATCTTTATAATGTGATGACTTAAAATTTATTCACTTTTATTAGTTCATTGAACTTAGCACAAAAGAGTCATCAGTTTTAGTGTTTATAGGTATAGAGACCATTCCTTCTTTTTTTTTTACCATAATAACAATATTCTGGAGTCCCTGGTATATATATTCCCCACATCAAGGACAAAAATGGTTGCATTGTACGCTATAATAGACTGTGTCTAGCCAATACCAAATTGCAGCTATACTATGACATAAAGTTGAAGATGACAGCCTCATATTTCCTTATGTGTGATGTGAAAATTTAGATTTTCTTCATCTTCCTGCTGGGTATTTTCCCTTTTCTTAATAATTTATAGGGTTCATTTATATGCCAGATAATATGTTTTTACACATCTGTACATAGAAAATACTTTCTCCCACATTGCTTGTTAAATGTGTGTGTGCGCGTGTGATGGCTTGATGTGAAATATGCTCCATAGCCTCATGTGTTTGTGACGAAGCCTCATGACTGATCCCCAGCTGGTGAAGCCTTTGGGAGACAGAACCTTGCCGAAGGAGGAGTGTCGCTGGGGTCAGGCCTTAAGGTTTATTATTCCAGCTTCATGGGGTGTAAATACCAAGCTCACTCTCTCTACGTCCTCCTGCAGCTGATATAAAGATGTGACACTGGATGGCTGTTCTGTTATGCTTTCCCCGCAGTGATAAAGCTTCTCTTTGAAACTGTGAGCCAAAATACCACCTGGAACTCACTGAGTATCCCAAACTGGCCTTTAACTTACAGTCTTCCTGCCTTTTGTTCATAAATGCTGGGATTACAGGTGTGTGTCACCATGCCAGACTTGACAGAATCTTTTTTTTTTTTTTCGAGGTAGAGTCTCACTCTAGATTAGGCTGACCTGGAATTCACTATGTAGTCTCAGGGTGGCCTTGAACTCATGGCGATCCTCCTACCTCTGCCTCCCAAGTGCTGGATTAAAGGCGTGCGCCACCACGCCAGGCATTGACAGAATCTTTGGGTGGGTAATGGTCTTAATAGAAACGAGGTAAAATTAATCAGTCTTTTAAAAAGCAGGGCTGGAGAGATGCCTTAGCAGTTAAGGCTCTTGGCCGGCAAAGCCTAAGGACCAGGTTCAATTCTCCAGGTACCATATAGGCCAGAGGCACATGCATCTGGAGTTCATTTTCAGTGATTAAAGGCCCCAGAAAGCCCATTCTCTCCCCACCCCCCGGCTCTAATAAATAAATTTTTTAAAGATTTAAAAAAATTCAAAAGCAGGTAATGAATGGAAATTCACGTTGTGCTATAAAGTAGATCATTTTCTCTCTTCTTTGCCTTGTTCCATTTCTAGAACAATCTAAGCAAAGGGTCCAGACAGTCACATCCAGAATATCTCACCCTCTGTTATTCTCCTGTGACTTCTGTGTTGGAGTGTGGGGATGGCTAAATTGGATCAGACATTCAAGATGATGTCAAGTTTTTCATTCTGCACACATATCTCTCTTGTTTGATCTCATGATATATAGAGACATGGATAAAGACTCTGGGGAGTCACAAAATCACATTTACTCAGGGCCTGGCCCAGACTAGCCTATCAAGGTTTCTCTGTGAAACACACAGTTTCATCCCTGAAAAATCCCTTTGAGAGGAGCTGGGGATGTGGTTCCACTGATAGAGTCCTTGCCTAGCATGGAGTGGGTCTTGTGCTCCAACCCATCACTGCGTATACTGAGCCTGGCAGGGCACACGTGTATTTCCAGAGCTTGGGAGTTAAAGCAAGAGGATCAGAAGTTCAAGGTCATCCTGGGTGTATGGAGAGTTCCTGGTCAGCTTTGGCCACATGATTCCCTGTCTAAAAAAATAAAAATAAAAAATAGGGGGCTTGGGCTGGAGAGATGGCTTAGTGGTTAAGCGCTTGCCTGTGAAGCCTAAGGACCCTGGTTCGAGGCTCGGTTCCCCAGGTCCCACGTTAGCTAGATGCACAAGAGGGCGCACGCATCTGGAGTTCGTTTGCAGAGGCTGGAAGCCCTGGCGTGCCCATTCTCTCTCTCTTCCTCTATCTGTCTTTCTCTCTGTGTCTGTCGCTCTCAAATAAATAAATGAAAAAATTAAAAAAAAAATAGGGGGCTGGAGAGATGGCTTAGCAGTTAAGCGCTTGCCTGTGAAGCCTAAGAACTCTGGTTCGAGGCTCTATTCCCAGGATCCACGTTAGCCGGATGCACAAAGTGGCGCACGCATCTGGAGTTCATTTGCAGTGGCTGGAGGCCATGGTGTGCCTGTTTCTCTCTCTCTCTGCCTCTTTCTCTCTCTGTCTATCACTCTCAAATGAATAAATAAACAAAAAGTTTAAACAACAACAAGAAAAGAACCTGGGTTCAATTCCCCAGTACCCACATAAAGCATGATGCACAGGTTGGCATATGCATCTGGAGTTCATTTTCAGTGGCTAGAGACCCTGATGTGCCTATTTTCTCTATCTGCCTCTCTATCACAAATAAATAAATAAATATTTTTAAAAATTAAAAATGGTGGTGGCTGGAGAGATGGCTGAGCAGTTAAGCGCTTGCCTGTGAAGCCTAAAGACCCTGGTTTGAGGCTCAATTCTCCAGGACCCATGTTAGACAGATGTACAAGGGGGCGCACACATCTGGAGTTCGTTTGCAGTGGCTGGAGGCCCTGGCATGCCCATTCTCTCTCTCTATCTGCCTCTTTCTCTATCTGTTGCTCTCAAATAAATAAATAAAAAACAAAACAATTTTTTTTTTTTAATTAAAAATGGAAGGAAGTAGTTTCCATTTCTGGTCAAGGGAAATAAAACTTAATAGGTATAGAAGTCCATTTTACTAAGTTTTTAACTTTTTATTTTACTCAACAGCATACATATTCTAGCTAGGACTCTAGTCTATGTCTTCAGTCTTGGGTTGGCAAAAATGATAACAATATGGATTTTTGACAAAATGTTTCTATCTTTCCTTGTTAAAGACCATTTAGGTGCTCTGCAATTATACTTTCTTTTTTATAATGATAGTATATTTTTATGTTTAGAAATACATGTGTGTATGTATATATCCCTATTAGTTTATATATATGTATATGTATATATATATGTATGTATATATATATATGTATGTATATGCATATATGTGTATATGCATACATATATATATATTTGAAGTGGAATTGACCAAGCTGATATCTTTGTTTACAACTTTTTAATTTAATTAATTAATTTGTTTGGTTTTTTTTTTGAGGCAGGGTCTCACTCTAGCTCAGGATGACTTGGAATTCAGTATGTATTCTCATGGTGGCCCCGAAATTGCACAACTTCTTAATTTTTATTTAATTGTATTTATTTGGGAAAGACAGAGGCAGAGAGAGAGAGAGAATGGGCATGCCATGCTCTCTAGCTGCTGCAAGTAAACCCTAGACGCATATGGCACATTGTACATCTGGCTCATGTGAGTACTTAGAAATCAAACCTGGGTCCTTAGGCTTTGCAGGGAAATGCCTTAAATGCTAAGCCATCTCTCCAGCCCTATTTAAAAGTTTTTATGACAACTGCTGGTTTGGCTTTTCTTTGCGGTTGACATGATATGCTTCTTCACAGTCTCACTCATCTTAGATGCTGTCAGTTAATTCCACTTTGTGTGAAAACACTGTTTTACTGTTTTCATTTGCATTTCTCTCATTGCTGGATTGGCTGACCCTTTCTTCAAATATTCATCCAACATTAGTAGTTTTAAGCTTTCTCTCAGCCCCGGGAAGAAAATCGAGCAATAGGAGGAAGCAGAATAACTGAAGTTTGTTACCATTTTTCTACAGTTCTATTTGCATCATAAAAGCAGTAGAATTAAGTTCATGTCACTGAAAATTGGCAGTTTTTTTGCTATTTGTACTGCACCTTAAAAATATTCATAAACATAACCATGCCAAAAACACATGATTTTGTTTGTGTTTGCTACCTCAAAAATTTTTTTGACTTGTGTGTTTAAAATCAAATCTTAAAACAAACCTATTTTCATCCATATTTTGTTGTCTGGATCATTAACTTAATAAATTAACAAAATTTTAAATCAACTGATGTTAGATTAAATAGCAAATAACAAAACATGTATCAACTAAATACTGTAAATATTCTTAAATGTGTGCCATATATTTAAGATTCTAGGGCTGGAGAGATGGCTTAGTGGTTAAGCGCTTGCCTGTGAAGCCTAAGGACCCCGGTTCGAGGCTCAATTCCCCAGGACCCACGTTAGCCAGATGCACAAGGGGGCTCTCACATCTCGAATTCGTCTGCAGTGGCTGGAGGCCCTGGCGTGCCCATTCTCTCTCTCTCTCCTCTCTGCCTCTTTCTCTGTCTGTCACTCTCAAATAAATAAAAATAAACCAAAAAAAATTAAGATTCTAATCTCTATTCTGTATAACAAGATTTTGGTGAAAATATTTTTAATGTTAATTAACAAAGGTATAAAAATATAAAACCCTGGAAAGTTACAGAATAAGAGGAAATATTCTGAAGAATCCAAGGATATCTAAATTGTCTTTGTGTGTATGTGTGTGTATGCGCCAAGTGGAATGCATGGTGTGCAAATGCTCACACCTCATGCACATGCACATAGAGGCCCAAGGAGTATGGCGTGCCCTGCTTTTGTCAGTCGTCCTTGTAGGTTTTTTGTTAATAAGGAGTTTTTTCTTCAACTCTGAGCTGCTGGCTGTTAGTGAGCCCCAAATCTTCTCTCTCTATGCCTCCTTCCCCGTGAGCCCCAAATCTTCTCTCTCTATGCCTCCTTCCCCGTGGCCTAAATTTACAAAGGTGTCTGGCCAAACACAACATTTTATGTGTCTTTTTTTAAACATTTTATTTTACTTATTTCAGAGAAAAAGGCAGATAGAGAGAGAAAAAAATGGATATGTCAGGGTCTCTAGCCACTGCTAATAAACTCCAGACACATGCACCTCCTTGTACATCTGGCTTTATGTGGGTACTGGGGAATCGAACCTGGGTTGTGAGGCTTTGCAGGCAAGTACCTTAACTACGAGTCATCTCCAGATCTTTTATCGGTTTTAAACTGATGATTAAGCAGTATGCACTTGGTCTCCTAGGTCATGTTGAGACACAGTGAACTGAAAGGTTAATAAAGTAATGTTGGGAAAGCTTTATTAATAAATTAATAAAGAAAGAAAGAACTACTTCATTTCTGTTTCATGTGTGCTTGTGTGTATGAGTGTGGCCGTGCCTGTGTGCATGCGGAGGTCAGAGTACAACCTCTGGTCAATCCTCACTTTCCACCTCTTCTTGAGGCATGATCTGCCGATGTACACTGCTGAATTTGTGAGCTTCTGGGAATTTTTCTGCCTCTGTCTCCCTTCCCTCTATAGGAGCACTGGGATTACAGAAGGCTGTCACAACCTCCCAGTTTTATGTAAGGTCTGAGGATCTGAATTCAAACACCCTGAGTTGCATGGTAAGCATGCTGGGCCATCTCCCTAGCCCTAAACAACTTTAATGACAATGATTTTTTTTTTTTTTAAGTTTTCACATATGCATGTTAAGCAGATTTCTCCTCAGACCCTGATAAGCCCCTCCCTCTCTTCAGCCCTCCCCTATCCTCTTCATCACTTGTTCCCTCAGACAGTTTTATTTCTACTTTCATGTCATACACACATGCAGGATTTTATGCATCTATATAAAATCTAGGAACAACAAACAAGAGAAAATATATGGTATTTATTTTTCTAAGATTGGCTTAGTTCCTTGAATATGATTTTTAGGAACTGGGATCAATAAGAATACTATTTCAATTTGAAGGCTTCAGGAAAGAGCCTATTGAGTGGATGCATACTGGGACTTGACATTGGCCTTGCCTTCACACTGGGGTAGCCCGGCTCAGATTTACCTTGCAATGCCTTGGAGTGGTGTTCAACACCGCCATCATTGGCCATTAACATTTATAGCACAATTCATTTAGGCTTTTATGACTCCTTCATATTCCCTTTATGATCCCAAACAGGAAATGTCAGTGTAGAGAATAAATACTACTGTGTATATATATATATGTATATACACACACACACACACACACACACACACACACACACACACAGAGAGACGCAAATCTCTTGGATTTTGTTTTTCACATTAATATTCACAATGCTTCTAAACATGGTTTTCCTAAACCTCAATCATTGTATATACCTCCAGGGTCTCCATGTATTGTCCCAGAGGACTTTCTTCTTGCATATGCTATGAGAGAATGTGCTCTAGGAATAGGGACTTGATATAGCAACAACAATTTCAACAATTTTACTTGCCGAGCCAATGTTGGTCGCGTAGTACTTATCAACTTACTGTGTGTTGAGGGGGTGGGGCTCCAAGTCCTGCAATGCATTTCTTTGGCTATTCACATGCCTCCTTGCCATAAGCTCTCCATCTCAGTGCTAACAAAATAGAAGCTTCTTTTCCATTTACGTGAAGTGAACTCAGGCATTAAAAGGTTGTCCCCAGGGCTGGAGAGATGGCTCAGTAGTTAAAGTGTTTGCATACAAAGCCTAAGAACTGGGTTTGATTCCCCAATAACCATGTAAAGCCAAGGGCAAAAAGGTGGCACATGCATCTGGAGTTTGTTTGCAGTGGCTAGAGGCCCTGGCACACATATTCTCTCTCATTCTCTCTCTCTCTCTCTCATTCTTTACCTGCCTCTCTCTCTCTCTCTCTCTCTCTCTCTCTCTCTCTCTCTCTCTCTCTCTCTCTCTCTTTCACAGTCTCTCTCCAATAAATAAACAAATTAAATTTAAAAAATAACTTCAAAACTGTTTGCTCCCACAGTGAAGAGGGTCCTAGCTTCAACAAACCTCCTAACTTTGCAGTCCAATGGGATCTTGGAGTCACCACCAGGATCCCTTTGTCCCACTTGCAAAGTGAAGAGAGCGTATAGGACAGTCAGGAAAAGGCTTCTGTCTGTGGATGTGGTCTTAACAGTGTACATAACTACCATGACACTGTACTTTTTCATAGTCAACCATGAGGTCATGCTGACTGTACAGGAAGTTGGGAAATGTGGTGTACCCATGTCTTTTACATGAAACAACACAGTTTTGCAAACTTGGTACAGATCTCTGCCCTTATCTTCCTATATTAGACAAGGCAGATGAGTTGGCTAAGTTCTATTGTCAAGTTGATTGGATTTGAAACATGTCTCCTGGAAAGTCTGTGAGGGCGTTTCCAGAAAGGATTGATGGAAAGAGGATGCAGGCTAGTTCCTCCGGTGGTAGGCTAGGTATAAAGAAGCTCTTGGGGAACACAGGACCTTATTCCTATGTTACTGGTGCATTCATCTACCATGTCGCTGCCATCCTTTGGGGACACCTGAATCCAGCCTCTTCAGCCTTACAGTGCAGGCTGAAGCCCAGCAGCTCTAAGGATAGTCCTGGCCCTCGGTGTCAGGCTGGAGTCTAGCCTTGTGGATTGTGCAGCTGCCATATGCTCTGACTCCAATCTGTAGAAAGCTATTGGACTATCTGTCCATCCCAAATTCTGTAAGCTAATCTAAAACCTTCCCTTTTGTTGTAGTCAGGTTCACATTGCTGGTAGAAATTACCCAACCAAAAGTATCTTTTGGTTAAAAAAAAAAAACAAAAAACAAAAAACAAGGTTTATTTTTGCTTACAAGATCAAGGGGGAAGGCACTGTTCTCATGGTGGCCTGCTCAGTGGGAACGTCCTGTACATGAATCATGCTGTGTATTCAAACAGAACATCCCTTAAGTATTCATATGTGTATAGATGGTTTGGATTTTTTCTTTTTTGCCTAAATAAATGTTATATGTTTTATGTCTAAAAAAAAAAAAAAAAAAGATCAAGGGGGAAGATCTGTGATAGCAGGGAAAACAATGGCATGAGCAGAGGGTGGACATCACCCCCGTGGCCAACATCAGGGGGACAGCAGGAAGAGGAGAGAGTGCCAAACACTGGCATGGGGTAAATGTCTATAAAACCCATAAGCCTGCTCCCAACAATACAGCGCCTCCAGGAGGCTTTACTTTCCAATTGCCATCAGCTAGGGAACCTAGCATCCAGAACACCTAAATTTATGAGGGACACCTGAGTCAAACCACCACACCTTTATAACACATATTCCTGCTAATGGTACCACTCCTCAAGAGAATCCTAATACAAAAAGTGAGGCTCCTGATTGTATGAAATATTTCTTTCTGATTTCCCCAGACATATAAATGAACATATAACAAATGTGTCAAAGAGAATGATGACATGGGGAGTTCTTGAAAGAAACCATGCGGAGGGGTGGGCTCTGAGGGAGCAGAAGGGAGGAAGCTCTCCAGGGTAATATGAGAGAATCTCCACTGAGATTAAATTCATCTGAGGCCTGAGGGAAGGGAAAGAGTCACCCACACAATGACCTGAAAGGATGGTTTTCAGACTGAGGACAGACAGCGGGGTGTGTTCAGAGGATAGGAAGAAGGCTCAAGTGTCCAAGGCTGATTGATTGGGCTTGGAAGACGGATGGGCAAGCTCAGCAAACGGCAAAGCAGCGTGGTGTGTGTAACTCGAGGACTTTACCCATTCCTTCTACAGGGTTTTGTGCTAAGAATTTTGAGCTCATTTAATCTCTTCCACAAATCTGGGAGGTAGAGGTTATTCTTTCTTTTGGAAAAGGAAATGGAGATTCAGAAGAATTTAAATAACTTCCATAAGGTCACACAATTGATGAAGACTTAGCTGCCTCAGCTTCCTGAGTGCCTCAGTAACAGGCATATGCCACCACCCCTGGCTACCAATGTATATTCAACAAAGCCATTTAAAACATTTTAATTTAAAAAATTCCCTATGGTAAATATGCTGTAATCAAATTAACAGTTTTTGCATTGATTTATTTTTGTCAATTATGACTTGTTTTGTTATGTAATGCAAGTTGTGAAGTTTTGGGGCATGTGCGTGGTATATGTTTGTATGTGTGCATAAGCATGTCTGTTATGTGTGGGGGTGCATTGCATGGGAGAAGTTGGCATGCACAAGTGAGTATGTGCATGTGGAGGCCAAAATTTGACATCCAGTATCTTCCTCAATTGATCCCACCTTAGTTTTTGAGACACTGCCTCTCATTGGACCCAGAGTTTACTGGTTTGGCTAGATTAGGTAGCCAACAAGCCCTTGGGATCCTGATCTTTTTCTTTCCAGTGTTGAGATTACAGGTGTGTGTCATCATGCTCAACTTTTACATGGGAGGGTCCCCATGCTTACAAGGCAAAAATTTTACCAAGTGAGACATCTCTCCATTGCCAAAGAGTTGTGAAATTTAATCTAAGTTAATATATATGGAAATGCCTCTCTCAATAGTCTTTTCTCCCTAAATGTTTAGCACCCTTACTCCTGGTTTAATTGAGGAATATCCAACAAATTCCAGTAACCTATTCTGTTTTTATTTATCTTTCTTGTTATCTAGCCTGCTCTCCCTAGTGTTTATATTTCTAAGTGCCCAATCATCACTGTGCCTAATTTCCTAATTTTAAACTATTTAGTTTGAAGTTTAGCCTGAAGAGCAGATGAACTGGTAAAACCAGGCAGTATATATACCTCTTTTAAAATACTGACCTCTGGCACTCCTCAATAAATTAGGAATGAAAGATGGCATAAATTCCATGTCTAGTCTTATCATTTGATTTCCTTTGCAATGCTTATCTTTTCTCATTATTGCATTATTTACTCATGATGTCTTTTGTCTGACCAGCAGAGCAACTAGATATTCACCTTTGAACCTTAGGATACAAAAGTAATTTGACAGACACTTAGTAACAAAATAATCCATTGATTCCTTTTCCATAAATGATGTGGACTTTCTAGAGAATGCAGCTCATTGCAAATTATTGCAGTGTACAAACCATAAAATAAAAATAAATATCAAACCTGCATTGAAAGCTTATGTAGTAAACCTTGAAATTATTAGATATATCTACCTCAGAACAAGTAAGTCACCTTTTTACTTTCTTTCTTCTACAAGTATGTTAAAAATTCAGGAGGTATATTTGTTTTAACAAAAATATTAAACAGATATAAATATTTCACTATGGCTTGAGAACATAAGCTAGTTATTTCCTTTTAAAACAAAGTCAAAGATTTTAGGTAAAGTGATTTCCATGGACTTACCATGTCTCCTCTTCATCATCCTCTGTTTTTTTTTATTATTAAATAGAACTAATCTGGACATATGATATGTTGGCACTATCCTTTCTCTTCTCCCTGACCCCATTCTGCTGAGGTCCCTCCTCAGTGGGATTGCTGGTGTTCCCTCTGAGGTTGTGGGTGATGAGACGTGAGAAAGCATCATCCTTAATTCCATCTTTTTAATTGAGAACATTAATATATAAATGTACAATAATTTGATCATGCTCCCAACCCATTATCCTTTTTTGTCCCCTCTACCCATCCACAATCCTGTGAAGAGCCTCCACTTTCTAAATTGTCTGTCCTCTGTTTTGTTGTCTCATTCCTTTGGTTCTCCTCCATTCTCCATATCAAGATATTGATAAGCTCAGAAGAGCAATGGTCTTGTGGGGGTATCTGTAACCACCTTGGGGTCATGAACACACCAGTGGGTGTATATCAGGAGGATGATGCCCCAAAGTATACCTATGCACTCTATGGCTCTTACATTCTTTCCATCCCTTTTTTTTTTTTTTTTAACAATGTTTCCTGAGAGTTGAAAAGTGTGGTAGAAATTTTCTTTAGTGCTCAGCTCTTGATTCCCCCTTACTTTTGATGTTGATGAGTCACCTCAGTGTCTACCAATGCATCCTAGAGTCAGTTATGTGGCAGCAGTCAGGGCAGTTCTCATGTACAACCTTTCATTTCATCTATAACGACCCTGTGACTGGGTGGGTGTGGTAGAGTTGATTCGTCCAAGTCTTTCTCTTCTTGCCATTTTTATCAATCTGGAGTTTCTCAGGTGTTTGTCACAATTGGGGCAAGGGGCCTATTCTGTGCCTCCTGATGCCTCTGGCTGACTGTCCACCTTCCATGTTATGTCTCTCCTAATGTATCATATAAAGTTGATACCATCCAATTAATAATGAATATAGGGTCCAAAACTTAAAATTGTATCCTACCTCTGCTATGTTATTTGATTGATGACTCTTGGAAAGTTATCTACAAATCTTGTGTGTGTGTGTGTGTGTGTGTGTGTGTGTGTGCACGTACCCACACACACATATGCATATGTGGGTGTGCACATGTATGTGCTAATGTTCATGCCTACACACATGCATTGCATGTCTTCCTCTGTTGCTCTCTTATTTCCTTGAGGCATAATCTCTCTCTGACCCTGGGGTTCATCATTTTCAGCTAGGCTGGCCGGCCTGGAAGTCACATGAGTCACCGTCCACCCCTCCAATCCAGTTCAGTCGTCACAGGCATGTACAGCTATGCACATCCTTTTACCTGTGGGGACCAGGAATCCAAAGCTAGATCCACATGCTTACATAGGAAACACTTTTACCCACTGAAACATCTGCCCAGCCCTCATTTTCAAATCTTGGCTTGATTTTCCTCCCTGAAAATTATAACATAGATGGATGCATTTAGTAAATAATGTTGTATTGTTGAGAACACACTAACATCATTAGAATCAAACATTTCTGATGGATTCTAGCATTTCATTAATTTTCTCTTAATGATAAGCTCCATCTTGCTTATATGGCTCTGTCTATCCTTAGCTCTTCTATCATGCCTAAACTACCCTGGATTCTAAGCACTCTGTTATTTTATTCTGTTTAGAAGTTTCCTTGTCATTCTTCTAGGATCAAAAAAAAAGCATTTTTTTATAAGTAAGCTGTGGACAAACTCATGGGCTTTAATCTCATCCATAAGTTCCTGCGTCATGAGTGATTTTCATCCCTTCATCCTTTACTCTCACTCGCGCTTCTCCTGGTCTATTTGTCTCAGTGTACCCTCATTCCAGGAAAACACTGTCCTGTGATTTTCTTTGACCCAATGTGTTTCCCACCTCTGAGTCAAATGGTGCTCATCTCCAAGAATGAATTGTGTGGCACTCTCTCAATGTGAAACTATCAGAATTACCACTTGTCTTAACCAGTCCTTCCCAGCTCCATCTTCTTCCCTATTAAAGCAATGCTACAGGATTGAGGAAATTCATTAGACTATTACATGATGTTGCATAAACTCAGTTTTGGGGGGAGAGGGAAATAGATATAAATTATAAAATATTTTTGATGTGCTTTTAGACACAGGGTATCTCTGAATTTAAAATTGGCTTATTTTCATCCATTCATTTGCTCCTTTGTCAGAAAAAAAAAAAATATTTACGGAGCATCTGTCTAGTGCCACATGTTATCCCAGATGGTTGAGATACAGACACAAATAAGACGCCATCATTCATTCTTACTTCTTAGCTGGCCTGAGCCATCTACAGACTGTTCGCGTCTCACGACAAAGGGCAAATCAAAGTCAGTGGGAAGGTCCATGGAAGCTTCATACCTTCATTTCCTGCTTTCTGGCCTGGGGTGGCTGCAGCAGACAGGACTGCAGCAGTCTTGGAGAGTGAAGAGTTAGCCACGAGTGGGCAAGGGTCAGTGAAGGGTATTGCTGCAGACCCAACAGCAGTGAAGAGCTTCCTGTTTCACTCTTTCACTTGCCAATTGACAGCATTGCTTGGAGTATTATGTTGAGGAATATAAGATCACATTTAGGTTCACCAGAAAAACTGTGAGTGGTTACTGATATCTGGACTGAAAGGAAGGGAGAAGTGAAAGTATGTGTACAACACATCTAATATCCTTATTCTGTAAGTTAAGTTTAGCCTACTTATCAACCTTGTTAGAATATAAAATTAGATAAATGAAATTACTAAAGAAAAATACATGCTTGAAAAATCAAACTGTATTTGATGAGTATTTCTCCTCATTAAGCCCCAGAATTCAAACACAGTGGTCTGTTATTTTCATAACTAACCCAGTCTTTATGGCTAATAAGCCAGTGTGTGTGTGTGTGTGTGTGTGTGTGTGTGTGTGTGTGTTGGGGGGTTTGCAAAATGTAAGTTTGGTTTAAAATTTCTTGAACAAATTACATTTTGTGATGGATTGAACATAAAAGCATCCCCATAGGTCTGGGTGTTTGAATACTTAGTTGCTAGCTGGCATGGCTATTTGGAAAGGTTATGGGACCTTTTGTGGTTAGAGAATCACTGGAGGAGTAGGTCACCGAGGGTGTGAGCCTCTCTCTCTCTCCTCCCTCTCTGTCTGCTGATGTGATGAGATGAGGCCAGCTTCCAACTTCTCCCATCCTTTCCTCACCATGACAGATGCAGCCATCCTGAATTGTAAGCAAGAGTAAATTCTTTTCCTCCCTAAGTTGTTAATGCTTAGGTATTTTGTCCCATCCTATAGAAACTAACCCACAACCCAGTACAATATGAGTAGCCCTCAGGTGTGTCTTCCTCCCTAAAGTTGATGCTCTTGCAGAGCAGAAAATCCCCAGGTAAGACCCTTGTCTCAGCAGTGAGCACAGGCCCACTATGTGGGAGGGTTTGATTGTGTCACTTGTCTGCATGTTGAGGGCAAAAAAGAAAATTTCTCTAAGGTAGATTGTGTGAGTTGTTGGGCTGTCAAGATACATTTACATTAGCAGACCCTAAACAAGATTTGGGATCGTGTCCACAATTCGACTGAACCCAGCCATGCATGAGGAAGGAAAGTTTAGAAGTGTTTTTTTTTTTTTTTTTTTTCAGAAACAAGACTTTATGAATCTTGCACATAACTAAATAAAAGTTGGCTTTTCATTTATGCAAAGGAAATGAATGTTAAAGTATTCATAAAGACTACTGGGGAAATATGAAGTTATTCTGATGGATGAAAGTTTTCAGTGCACAGAATGAATATATTTTGTAGGCTTATCTCAGCATGTCACAGATTTTTCAGAGCACGATACAGGCCGTGGGTATAGACTTTATTTATGCAGATTTTTATGGAATAACCTATTATCATTCTTGTAATACATTTAACCCATGTTTAATAAAAACTACAAAAATAATAATTTTCTTTTGTGCTTCTGTCTTTCAATTTTTCTGTCTTTTAACCTCTTTCTACAGGACAGGATATTCCTATTGTTGGGTGTAACTGTGAGAAATTTCATCTTTCATTAAATTGTTTAGAGAAGCGTTTCAATTCTAGGAAGTGCTTCCTTCTAACACAAGCTCACAATCTTTTACAACAGAGACTCCTTTCTGCCTTCACCAAAGGCAACAAGACTGGCATTTAAACTGACACTATAGATTGAAATATTGATTATAAAAATTCCTATGCATGTCAAAACTTCAATTTATGTGGTCTTGAATTATAAAGTCAGAGCCTTTGTCTTCAACCTCTAACGTTGTTTTTTATTTTATTTTTATGGTGGTGTGTGTGTGCACATGCATGAGTGCACATACGCAGGTGTATGTGTGCCATAAAATAAAAGGTCAAAGGGCTACTACTCTTGGTTTAGTTCTCATCCTCTCACCTCATTTGAGTCAGGGTTTCTTTCTCTTGATCTCACTCGGCTATTGTTGTTGACTACCCCAAGCTTCTAGAACACTCTCCTATCCCCATGTCCTAATTCTCCATCAGCATGTGGAGGTCACAGAAGACCTCCCTGGTTCATAGCTTTTTACATGGTGCTGAGGGATCCATTGCAGGTACTCAGGCTTGAAATGCACGTTCTTTATCAACCTAGGTCATCTCTCCCCAGACCATAACAAATTATTTTGAATATTCTTTCACTTAATGCTAGGAAGTTTTTTTTTTCCATTTTTGCTTTTTCCTTATCTAATATTTCACAAGGACACATTTTGTGACTTTCCAAAAAGCTACTCATATACTTCCTGCCTTTATACTCCCAGTGTGAACATCTTTAGATGGATTAAACATGGGTCAGTTTCATTATGAAGTGTGATATAGAAATGTTTTTGTCATCTGAGTGGATCTCAGACATCCCTAGCTAACTGTTAGAAAACTCATGCATGTATAAATATGAATATGCTATCAGTTTGATTTAAAATGAATATAAAACTGTGGCAAGTTTCAGGTTCTCTTGTTATGCAACTTGTATATTTTTCCTCAGTTAACATGTTAGGCATTTGAGAATCTAGAAACATAATCAGTTACTATGCAAAAAAGGTTCTATGAAATGTGGCGAGAGGTGCTACGTAGATGGCAAGTATTGGCCATACAAGAATTAGAACCTAAATTCTGATCCTCAGCACCCACATCAATGTTGGTCATGACTGCATGCTCCTATAATCCCAGCACTGGGAACGTGGGGAAAGGAAGATCCCTAGGGCTTGCTGGCTAGCTAGTTAGAAGAACCAGAGTTCTAGATTCAATGAGAGACCCTGTCACAAAAAGAAAGGTGGCCTGCAACTAAGGAAGACACTCAAAATTGGCCTCTGGCATCCACACGCACACACATATATAAGCACCAACACACACAGACAGACACACACATGCACACGCACACACACATGATATGGCTACAGAGAAAGTACTAAGTTGAAAGGCTGTGGCTGATGTCTTGCCTAACTTTCCAATTCATAAGAGAAATCTTGAACATTGTAGAATCCAATAAGGAAGTTCTTGAGCTGGGTTCTATAGTAGTAATTTAAGTATCATTGAATTCAGTAAATGTCTGTATGATGAAATTTGCAAGCATTTTATTTATTTTTTATTATTTTTGTTTTTTAATTTTTTTTATTGACAACTTCCATAATTGTAAACCATATCCCATGGTAATTCCCTCTGTCCCTTTACTTTCTCCTTTGAAACTCCACTGTCTATCATATCCCCTCCCCCTCTCAATCAGTCTCTCTTTTATTTTGATGTCATGATCTTTTCCTTCTCTTATGATGGTCTTGTGTAGGTAGTGTCAGGTATTGTGAGGTCATGGATATCCAGGCCATTTTGTATCTGGAGGAGCACGTTGTAAGGAGTCCTACTCCTCCTTTGGCTCTTACATTCTTTCTGCCACCTTTTCTGCAATGGATCCTGAGCCATGGAAGGTATGATTGAGATATTTTAGTGCTAAGCACATCTTTGTCACTTCTTCTCAGCACCATGGTGCCTCCTGAGTCATCCCAAGGTCACTACCATCTGAAAAGAGAGGAGAGGTTCTCTAGCCAAAAGTGAGAATAGCATTAATATATGAGTATGAACATTAAAAGAAGTGCTTACTGGGCAGTTTGGTGAACATAGTATATACATTTAGCCAGACAGCAGCAGACATTACACCCCTAGGGCTCATAGCTACCCCGTTGTTGGTTTTCAGTATCGGGCATATATTCCCTCCCATAGAATGGGCCTCCAGTCAAATTAGGGGGTGGTTTGTTTCCACCATGACAGATGTGCCACTATTGCACCCATTAGATCATTTGGCTTTGCTGGCCAAATTTAAGGCTTGCAGTGTCCACTGTTGAGTATTTTCACTGGTGATTTCTCTCTCCCATTGAACTTCATGCAGCATGTTTTTTTTTCCAGCTTTCTATCAGCTGCTCTGCATGGAGGAAGTTTTCAGCTCAGCTCCAGCAGGGTTTCTCAATGACCTTGCAGCCCAAGTATGTGGAATCTTCAGTAGCAGGGTCTTACCATCTATCCCCGATAGGAAACCAAGGGCCTCGGCACTGGCCTGCAATGTGTTTGTTTTGTTTTGTTAACATAAAAATGGTCCAGGGGACTATATGCCTATGTAATTCACGTGATGAAATATATAATAATTTTTCCTCAACAGAGTAAAATAACCTGCCCCCATGTATACACTGATATTTCTCTCTATGGATTTGTCTTATGATTTAGTGCAGATGATTTTTCCCTTGTTTGAGACTGAAAAACAGTTTTCCTCTTGGCTCCCTGGAGTTCTCTTTTTGATGTCTACAAGTGGGTGCTAGGTTTTCTTGAAAACCACACTTATGTGAAGCTACTGCTGTGCCTTTAAAATGCTATTGTTGTTTTGTATATATTTTAAAAATAAATGCATTTTGGTAATGTCTGTGGTTAGCACACATTAGAATTTATGCTCTCATAATAAGAACAATTCCCAAAGGGTCATCAGAAAATGAGACAATTTTAGGATAAAAATCACATGAAAATCTATTATATTAAAGCCAATGGCTGGCATTTATTGCACATATTTATTTCACATATTTTGCCAGTTTCAGTATAAGATTCAAGGGGTTATTATTGTATCTGTTTATCACATTTTGATGGAGGTAATAAAATTAATCAGCATAAGTAGTAGGCTGTAATCTGAAGATCCTTAGCAATATAGGGAAGAAAATTTAAATAATTTCTCTATTTCAGCTGAGCTATTGATATTTTCTAAGCGTGTTTCTAGATCAGAATCATTGTGTCGGCCTAGCTACTTGGTATTTTCTAAACCATTTGAAGTCATTTGTTCATAATTGCAAAAATAATACCGTGAAATACACAGTGTGTGTTTACTAATGTGAGGTAATGAAGAAACAGGATGAGTGCTTACCTTATATGACCTATGGCTAGGGGAAGGGAATTAAGTAAATGTTTTTTTTCTTAATGTGAAAAAAAGTCAGCCTTTAGAAACACTCCATTTGAACAGATCTCCTTGTTCTTAAATGGCTATGACTAAGCTGAGCCATTCCCTGGTCACATTGTATCCGAGATGAGCCTTGGGGTTCACAGTGATGGTATCAGCTAGGGTTTATCAAGTGCTGTATTTTTAAGGGGTGGGTAGAGGGAAAGAATGGGTGCTTGCCAGGGTCTCCCTCCACTGCGGACCAAACCCAGATGCATCCACTACCTTACGCATCTGACTTATGTGGGCACTGGGGAATCAAACCTGAGTCCTTAGGCTTGGTAGACAAATGCCTTAACCACAAAGTTCCCTCTCCAGCCACCCCGCAGTGCTCTATTTTATTGAATGATAATTATATTTGGCATTTGACAAAACTCTTTAAACATTATTTCTTTTCATTGAGCATGCTTCTGTATAATCATTTTGGAAGTGAGAAGTCAGCGGTTGAATGACATTGACTCAGTATCATGAAATCATTGTCTTAAGTCCCAATATATAGCTTTTCAAACCCTCAATCCACTTTGTTTTGAGAAGGATTTAGCTGAGCAGGAAAACCAAAGCAAACCCCTTCATTAATCAGGGTGTTATAAAAGACTTGTTCTATTTTTTTTTTTAAATTACTGTTGAACAAATACAATTAAGCTTCCAAAGTAACTCATCAGATTAAAATCATGCATTATAATTTAATCCTTTTGGTTTGGGTATTACCATAAGAACAGAGCTACTTTAAAAAAAATGTGGTGTTTCACAAATCAAATAATTCGTAGTTCTAATTTAGTAATGATATACCTACCAAAGGAAGCTAAGCAAACAAAGTGTCAGCTTTTGGTGTGTGGATCATGGCCAGACTCATTTCTGGCTGGTACCCTAGTGCTTCGGAGTTCCCTCTTGTGGACTGGGCTGACAGCTCTTCCTCCATTCATGTACATTGTGTCCTTGCAATCCTGTCCTCCGAGACCCTCATGTCCCACCATTTCCTTTCTTTTTCATACTCTTTGACATCTGCTCACAGTCTGCTATGCTCTGAAAAATCTTCTAAGGTTCCCAATGCAACTGGTAAATTAGAACAGGGCCTGCGGAGTCAATAAGAATTTTAAACCCAAGTTTAGAAGTGCTGTGATTTAGTGCCTGTGGTGAGTAAGGTGTTATAATTGAAAGCTGTGTGATTAAGTCTAAATCAATATATGCTAAATGACTGAATGTCTGTATTCTTCACACAGCCTTGTGAAGCTCCTGTGTCCTTTGGGTCTACCTAAATCTTCTAAGTAAATGTGTACACACCAAGCTCTCTGTCTCTCTCTCTCTCTTTCCCTCTCTCCTACCTTAAAAATTTGAATTTGCAGTGATTCTGCTCATTTTCGTAAGAAGCAAGGAAGCTTTCCAAAGACACACCATCCATCAATAGAAAGTAATGAGATTTTTCTGCACATGACACACTGGGACTCTCTTCTTCTACTGTTAGTTGCTCTTAAGCCACACACACTGTCCTTTCCAAATTGAGGTGAATCTTATTTGCATATACTGTCCCGGAGATGAACTCTCACAGGTTTGAAGATCAAAATCCCCTAATGGACTCCCTTCATAAAAGCATATTAAAACTCAGGAAATAGAACGCAAGTTTTCAAGATGAGGATAATGGAGAGAATCATGTTTATTGCTCTGAATAATTAATGAAATAATAGCCTCCCCTGGATCCATCTGGATTATGCAGGATAGGGTCACAGGCAAAAAGAAATCCAACTCCATTCATAGAACATATATACTGAAACTTTTGTTTCACACTTCCCGTTGTTACAGTCACTTTCTTGTTTCTGGGAGAGGCTGGGAAGATAGCTTAGCAGGTAAGACGCTTGCCTACAAAAGCGTAAGGACACAGGTATGAATCCCAAATAACCGCATAAACCAGATGCACAAGGTGGCAAATGCGTCCAGAGTTTGTTTGCAGTGGCTAAGTCCCTGACACATCCATGCTCTCACTTTCTTTCTCTCTCTCTCTTTCTCTCTTTCGAATAAATTTAAAAAAAGTTAAAAAAGAACCCAGTGAAAAGCAGCTAAAGTTTGTTTTTCTTATTTCACATTTTTAAATTTTTATTTTGGCTTGCAGTGTTGAGGGGAAGCTCCATGACGGCAAGGGAAAGTGTGGCCTGAGCAGAGGCAGGGAAGCACTTCTGTCACTGCAGGAAGAAAACAACAGTAAGGAGTCAGCCAGGTTCTGGCCACAAGTTGGTTACAACGCTACAATCCCACGCCCACCCAACACACCTCCCCCAGCAATGCTTCGCCTCCCAAATCGCTACCATCTGGGGACCAGTCAACTCTCCCTAAAGCAGATTCTGTCACACTCATTGCTAAGAATAAACGTTGTTTTGACACAAAGAAAGCTTTTGAGATGAAGATGAGCTGTGTGCAGAGATGGCTTGGGCCCCTCCTCAGTAAGTAAGGTGGGCAATGCTTGGGGTGAGCACAGTCAGGCTCATTCGAGGCATGCGCAGGGAGGGTCAGTGATCTCATTTCTGAGAAAACTTGAGTGGGAACATGATGATATCCTGATTTTACCAAATGCAACTTAGCAGAGGAAAGCTTTACTTTGGCTTGTGGTTTGAGGGTATAGTCCACTATGGTAAAGAAGGCACGGTGGCAGAAGTTTGAGGTGCTTGGTCACATCGTGTCCAGAATCAGGAAGCAGAGGGTGGGTGGGGGAACTGTGTTCATCTTGCTTTCTGTTTTTAGTTACTCTGGGACCCTAGCTTGGGGAATGTTTCCATCTACATTGTGGGAGGGGAGGGGTCTTCCTACCTCAATTACTTCTCTCTGAATACACCCTTGTATTGACTCATGCACAGGTATGTTTCCATGGCGATTCATGCTGTTCAGCTCATGGGTGCCACAAATTCCCTCTGCTTTGATGGCTTTTTAATGAGCAATTCTTCAATCCCTGGGATGTCTAGAGAAGAAAGCTGACATTTGGCCACCTGTGTATTGTGACCTTCCTCTGAAGAAGATGACGCTTAGCTATGACATGTCTAAGACACAAATGTCTTTGCATGTGTCTCCCCTGAGACTATCACATGACTTCTCAGTCTCTTGCCACCAGTTTTCCAATTGTGTGTGTGTGTTTTTTCCCCTCCAGTGTTGGACCATTCAAGAAACTATTTACCACTAAGTATGGGAAAGATAATATGAATGCACTACATTGGCCATTTCTAAAACAACCGAAAGCAAATGTTCTCTGGCACGATGAGCTCTGTGCTGGTG